>NW_020312258.1:0-617056 GCF_002999335.1 Cyclospora cayetanensis | reverse complement strand
TGTGTCTTCTGTTTTCTGTTTTTTTGTTTTTGATCGTCCATCTCGTTTTTTTTTGCTCTTTTTACGCGCGTGTTCTCCTCTTCTCTCTCCCTCTCGCTTGCCTATGTGTTCTTCCCCTCCCACCCACTCGCGCGCTTCTCCCCTCCTCTTCTTCCTCCCCCTCCCTCTCCCCCCCTTTCTCTCTCTCTCTCTCTCTCTCTCTCTCTCTCTCTCTCTCTCTCTCTCTCTCTGTGTGTGTGTGTGTGTGTGTTCTGATGCTGCTTGCTACTGATGCTCTCTGTTCTTGCCCTTGCTTTGCACACACCTGGCTGTGTAAAATGCGCATCTGCATATCATCTCAATACTACTGGCACATGCCCCCCCTCCCCCCCCAGGCCTCCCTTCCCTGCGATCCGCTTGCGTGTATGCTTTAGTGCTCTTGCAATGCGAAATCCTCAGGCATCCATCCGCGTCCATTCGGCAGCTGGAGTCGTTGCTGCGCCTCTCAGAAGCTATAGCCAAGCTGCGCCTCTCGCCAGAGGTCTCTGCAGCAGATGCAGCAGAAGCCGTGAGGCTCATTCATGTCGCTACCTTTCAGTCTCTCGTGGATCCCTTTTCGGGTGAGGCCTTTTTTTGCGCAGGAAATGGCTCCCATGCGTCTCTCTCTCTCTGCCTTGCCTCCTCTGAGCATGTGCAGTCGTGTCTCAACTGCTCTCACCGCTCTGAGATGCGCATGATTACTTTTGCTGCGTAATGTGTCAACGCGGGATTGGATGGCGGGTGCTGCAGGCCGCATCGACTTTGATCAAATTCATGTTGGGCAAAGTCGGCAACAGCGGGTGCTGCAGCAGCGCTGCTGCGAGGCGTTGCAGCAAGTGCTGCTCGCTGCTGCCTCCAGCGGCTCTGCTGCTCTAACGAAGGAAGAACTGCATGCTAGGGTTCAGGAGCTGCTCAAGGTGAGATCTCGCCTTCCAGTGTTACCGTTGGCACCGCTGCCTCCGGGGAAGGGCAGTGTCTAGGCCGCTGAGAGACGCCTTCTGCATTGCCATGCGCTGCCGAATATATCTGATGCAGCTCGGGGGAGGTGCTCCCCATGTTGACATGTCTACTCTAAATGCGGCGTTGCAACAACTTGAGGAAGACCGTAAGCAACACAAGCTGAACAGACCAAAAGCAGTCGGGGGGAAACAACACCAGCTGAAGAAGATGTCGGCCCACAGGAGCGTCCCGCATGCGTATATATATGTGTAGGGATGTATTATATATTTGTATGTATATATAATATATATATATATGTACGGATGTATTATATGTTTGTATATATGTATATGTTTCCGTCTGTCTGCAGAGGTCGTTGCCCGCAAGCCAGGAGGTCTCTTTCACGCTACTGTCGCAGCTGCCTAAAAAGCAGTCATTATGCGAGCAGATGCTGCTGGCTGCAACCCCTTGCTTCAAGTGCTTATTCCGACACAGCGCCTACAGGTGCCTGTTACGAAATCAACCGATCTCCTCTTAGAGTTGCGGGGGGTAAAACGAGCACTTGGTGAAACTGCGTCTGCAAGAAAGCATCTTCTAGTGACCGGTCTAAAAGGATGCTGCATCAATGCGCACACGGCTTCTGTTGTTGTGGTTTAAACTTCTTTGCACAAGAGGCTCGCGGTACCGAAAAAGCATAGTCTGCAGCACAGCCGCTTGACCGGTGCGTGTTGCTGTTGCTGCTGCTGCTGTTCAACGTGGTGGACGCCACAGCTACCTACTATCTGCTGGTGCTAGTGCAGCAGCAACAGCAGCAGACCATCTACACGGATCCTTATGCATTAGGCTGCCAGGGTAAAAGTACACTGCGCCAGAGCAGCTGAGAAACCCTATCAAATCGAGGCAGCGACAAAGCTCTCTCTGTGCCACCAGGAAATCTATGCACCGTTATGTGGACTGGTTGTAGAAGAAGCAGCGTTCGTCTTTGGTCGACTGCTTTTTGTAGGGCACACCAGCAGCGCAGTGGCAGCGGGCCGTCGCTCTAGTCGCTGCAACAATCCCTTCCCCTGTGAAGCCGAATGGCATCTCCCTCCAATGGGGGTTCAGAACTGTACAGGTGCTAGCTCTACCGGACAGCAAAATACAACGGCAGTTAGGGGCACAGTGTCTTGCCGCTGCCGCCGTTACTTTTGATTCTCCATCGAATTGCGGCGAACAAAGTCTGACATTTTCTTGTTTAAGGGCGTATGCTCGTGCTTTTCAGGGATCTGCTCAGCGACCAATGTTTCTGCACTGCGGCAGTCACACCACGGCACACAGCAACACGCCCACTGCAACACTGTGCGTGTGCAATGGGGTTGGCATGAAAAACCTACCGCCTCAGGTGAAAGCCTCTACCGGGGCTCTCGCAGACAAGGGGTGCAATACACGCGTAAATATGCAAAAATGCCACCGTCATAAAGCTTTTCTCACGAAGCAGTCCACTGCGCCATCGCCCCCCCTTCTCCCCTCCATGCAACGCACCGCTGAAGGAGCTCGGTCAAAGCTCTTGGATTGCTGTCATTCTTCTGCAGCACCCTGAACAGACAAAACATTGAAATAGAGGCAGCGACAGACTCGCTGCACAAATGCCAAGGATGCCAAAACATGTTGCAGTCGCATATGTTCCTTACTGCCTGTTCGGGGGTCCAGACACATCCGCTTACTTCTCAAGGTCCCCGGGGACTTCTGTGGTCTTCCGCTGGCTTTCCGACATCTTGTGCGAACGGGCTAAATATAAATCTGCAACAACCCCCACACATGCAGCACCCAGCAGTCAAGGTATCCTCCGCAACACTTTACCCGGATGTGATGACACCCTAAGGGCCGGAGCAATGCAAATCCAAAGAAAGAAGCCGCAACTAAAAGAGACAGAGATTCCAAGCCTACATGCACGCAGCACGTCACGAACACATGGCCGCCAGCGGCGGCATGTAAGGATCAGCAACACTATGTCTGAGAGGCTGCTGCTGAGAGGGCCACTAATTAGTGTCCCTCCGGGGGGAAGGCTCATTCTAACCCACTGAAAATAAGGTGGTACACGTCAAACCGTAACCCAAAATTGACAAAAGAGATGACACAGGCAACATAAATTGAACCCGCGGGCAACAACAACAACGACGCGCCCTTGAAGGAAGACGAGTGACGGCACGTATCAAAAAGAGTCCTTACCTATTTTGGTTGTCAAGCAAATGAATAAAGCGCAGAAAGTAGTCTTTTTAAACTCAGTTGCACCATCTAGAGCAGCAGACCACAGTGCTTTCGCCTTTGGCCTTAGATGCTCGGGGGGCTTCTTCCTGTACAGCAGTTGCAACAGGAATCACTCCAGCTGGTGGTGCTGCTAGTCGCGCAACAGCTATTCATGAATGGAGTGCAGCCATTTCGCCGTGGCTCGGTTGGAACTTCTTGTTCTTTTGCCTATTTTTCCTAGGAGAATTACAACAGTGTGTTGAGTTTGTGTGTGTGTGTACATAAGTAGGTCGTGTGTGCCGCAGCTGCAGCGGACTGCTGGTGACGGTGCAGCGCACTGGTCCTTCCTTCTGCTCATGCCGTTGAATGCAGTGTACTTCGCTCACTTCTTCCTGACAGGGCATGCATCTTAATGCCTTTCGATGTGTAATCGTATGCAACCAGGCCTCTCGTGAGGACATCAAAGAAGCATGGCTACGGTTGGCACAGAGCACAGCGAGCATCAGCCACCGGCAGGTGCGTCTCTGCTAAGACAGCGCCTTCAGCTCGATCTGCCTTTGGTATCAAAAGACCAACAAGAGCCTTTAAATAAGCCAGCTGGTGATGTAGGGGCGACCATGGCACGCATGGTACGAATCGCCGTTGTTCCATTTAGTTTGTTCACGAAGTGACAAAGTACGTCCCTTTCTGAAATGCTTCCCCGCTTTCTAACATGGCATATTTCTTCCTGTGGTATCTTAAAGAAGAAAAATATAGTTGTCGGCATCGACAGGAGGAGAACGATGTACGCAAGGCCACTCTCCACATCCCTCACGCTCTAAGTAAGGTCTCCGTAAAGGGCACATGGCACCCCAGTTTTAGAACGAAATTAGTGAAACATTATTGAGGGTGCTTCCAAAAAGACTCCGGCATTCCTTTGAACTCGCCTCTGGAAATTCCCGATATGAGAGTCCAGGGAAAGCTAGGTTTGCTCACAGTAGCACCGTCTAGGCACTCCGAGCGTTCACAGCTAGGTTGACATAGCCGTCGCCGCTCTAGCACACAGCATTTCATGTTGGTTTGTTGAGCCAGCAGTAGACCGCGCTTATTTAACCAGTGGTGAGCGGGGTAACTTCAGCGCCTCGTCAAGGTGAGGTAAAATTTGCAATGCAAGCGGCTCAGCAGTGCGCGGCCCTGAACATACATACAGTGTTAGTTGCACTGCTACTCATTCTTTATACGATAATTCGATAGCCTTTTACAGAAACCGTAGGAACGGACAAATATCAAGGAACAGCTTGCGGATGTGCTGAGCAAAGGCGAGCTGCCAGCAGGCTGGCGCACGTGCCGGTCGTCCAGTATCCCAGTCAGCCCAGGCTGTTTTCCACGGTATCGAAAGCTTTCATGGCATGAATGGGAGATTGAGCGGCAGGTGGATAATATGTTGAACAAAGCCAAATTATAGAAAGTGGTTTGGGCAGAACCCAGTGCTGGTGGAGGAAAAAAGGAAAGCTGGCGCATCTGTCTTAGTTTCAAGTCCCTAAACCACCACACTGTTTCGCACAAATTACTGATGCCTAACATCGGCAAATTACTTGACAAGATACACGGCTCGACAGTCCACCCCGCATTTGGATTCACAGACGCCTTCCCACAAATTTTCATTCACCCTGACGGCAAGCACAAAAAGGCGTGCCAAACTGTCACTCGCGGCCTCAAGTACACCTGTATTCTGTTTGGATTTAATATTGTCCCAGCTGAGCTGGAACGAAAGCTCATTGGAGTTGATTTCAGTGTTTTGAGGAGTGATGGATGGCTGTATACCTGAACGACGCCTTTCAACACAAAAATAAAGAATAGACCAGTTGCTTTTTCTTCTCTGTTGCAGATTATCTTTAGCTGGTTACAAGGGGACAAATGTTTGTGAGCGTGTGCGCCAGATGTTTTGCGCAACTGGCTGTGAAGACTCGGAGTGCCTAGGGATGCAGCTGTGCACCCAAATTTTCGTTGGAAGTGTGTCCTCTTGTACTACCAAGCTACCACAACCCTGCACCATGTGAGATATACGGAAGAAACGAGCGAACTAGTTAATTCTATCACGAGTTGTACTAAATATGCGTAGTATACTAGAAGGTGTTGAAGTGTATCCTACCCCGCTACATATACCATAGTCCACGGATCCTTTTGATCGAACACTCCCAACCATTTTTTGATGGGAAGGGGCTGTGTAAGGTAACATGTTCAAGGCAGATTTCGGAATCTTCTACTATACTGGATCCGTTTATATTAAAAATCGGTTCGTAACCGACTAATTGGTTTTGAAACTCGCCGTGCAGGCCCTTTTGTCAAGCAGAGAATTACTTCAAGCAGAGAAACGTACAGCACACAGCCGTTAACTGGGCGCAGATGCGTGCTCTGTCAGTGTGTACAGGATGCAGCAACACGCATGCACCACCCTTGTCGCCCTTCCCCCTCTAGGCCATCCTGTCCGACCCTTTTTCCATTTGGATTGCAGGTAGAGGAGAAAAGCAGGCTCTTGGAGCGCACACACAGTAGGGTCCGCTTCAGGATTCATTTGGATACGGGCTAAAAACAACCTTCCCATAAATTCTCGTAAAGGAAACATCACAGGTAGCGACAAAGCCACACCTGTACGGGCATTCCCAATGCCTGGTCGTAACATAAATGTGGGTAAGGAGAAAGTCTATGCGGCGCTCTGATCCCGCTGCACAGCGACAAAAGGCCTATCTGCTGGCGCACTGCGGCACCGAGATGAAGAGGAGATATGACTTTCAAGCGTCGATAAAGAAGGAATGCAGCCGATGACGGTGCACCAGTAGGCATGCAGTGTACGGAGGCCCCCACGGAAGGCTGCTCCCGCTACCTGTATGCATGCCGTCTGCGGCAGCCCTGAGTCTATTCTTAAATTTGTGTTCAGGTGTACAAGGAAAGGCGCTGGAGACGCAGCCTATGTTACTACCACTTCACTGCCCCTTCCTCGGACTAGCCGCAGCGATTCGCAGGTGTCGGGTTCGGCTGAGGAGGCGTGCCAGTCCACTGGGGTGCGTGTACGTACACGTGAAGGCGACTGCTGGTGCTGCACTGCGCACTTCAGCGTCTTGAAGGTCCATCATACACCGCATGTGCTAAAGCGTAAAAATAATGCCATGGAGGCCTCCGCTCGCCGCCAGCGCGCTGTAGCATCAGGCGTCTCATATGTACACGCGTTTGAGGGGACTTCTCGGGTGTCTAATAAAGGAACCCGACGCAAAAAGCGTTGCAGAATGTGTGTGCAAGCCGCTACGGAAAGCTTTCGGGGGGCCTCATACGACAAAGAAACCCTCTGTAAACGCAGCAGCACTGCTAGCGCTGCTGTTTAAGCGGATCTCGCGTTTCTTCAGAAGGTGCTGCTGGACATGCAGTATCGCCTGCTGTCGTTTCTGGATGGTTCTCTACAATGGCTACATCAATCGTCTCGAAATCGAGGGACGTGGAGTCGCCGTCAGAGGCAGCTGTCGAAGTCTGATGACGCTCCGAAGGGCGTTGCTGCAGCCGCCCTTGTTGTCGCGCATCGCCTCCTTCAGAAGTGTCTACAATACTGGCTTTGGGTGCCGTGGTAGCTCCTGATGGCGATGCTGCATCCGCATTGTCTTGCTGCTGCTGCTGCTGCTGCCCTTCGTTCGCAGCTTTCCACCTCTGGCCAAGCTCCCGGATTTCGTCCTCTAGATCTATTGTCTGCACCGGCAGCAGCAATAGTGCAAAAAGACACAAGCAACACTCAGTGACACCGGGAGCAGGACGCTACACCACAGCAGCGGACGAGTGGCAGAACTGCCGCCTGAACACAAAGCGTGTATCAGCAGCTGCACGCGGAGTCTATGCCAGCAGGATGATGGAGGTTGCAAACCTTTTCGATTACGAACTCCTTCAAGTGCCGCTCATGCTCCTCCACGACACCTTGGAGCCTCTCGAGGTGTTTCTCGACTTCGGCCATGCGTGCCTCAAGGCTCCTGCTGTCGCTGCTGAGGCTTTTGCTGCCGCCGTTATTAGTGGCCTTCAGGCAAGAGCCTGCACTGTCCTGCCTGAGGCTTCGAAAGGAGATTTGTTTGTAGAGAGCAGTCAGGGGGGGTCTGCATGGATGTCTGCTGCATGGTGGTGAAGGTGATGACGTAGCTGCTGAAATTACTGCGGCTGGTGAGGCTGCGATGTGTGTGAGCTGCAGGCAGCGGAGAGCTGTGGCTGGACGGTGCAGCAGCCTCATGCGGGCTCTGCTTACTCCAGAGACCACCAAGCGGTTCATTTCCTGTGTTGGTATGACGCTGCCGCTGGAGAACTGAACAGCGGCGGCAGCATCACGAGAAGCCGCGCCGGACGAAGGAAGAGGCGTGTGTGTGTGAGCTGCTCTGTCACGTACTGTGTCAAGTAAGCGCTGCAGACGGCCACGGCGGGCGCTCAGCTGCCGGTGCTGCAACGTCTCGTGAGGTTTCTCTACACTGAAACGGCAGTACCGTGCGTGCTTCTGCCAACGTCACTGCTGCCCGTTGCGTTAAAGGCGATAAGTCGTGATGTCTATTTACTAAAGATGAGTGGAAATGCAGATCCCTTCCTTTTGGCGAGGAGCACGTGGCAAACCTATTTTTCTACAGCAGACAGCGTTCGGCAGCGCGACGGCTGCAGCCCCGTTCGGCGGCTGCTGCAGCTGCTGGTACAGTGGGGTGTATGTACACTTCGAGCAGCACCAGCGGGGCTGCTGCTGGCGTGGCTTTGTTATTGCGTCTCTGTAGCCGTTTTAATCCTCCCAACGAAAGCCCCAAACTCTAGGCCCTTACAGAGTTCTCAGGAGCGATTGGGGTGTCTGGTGCTGAAGCAGCAGCGGTAGTGGCAGCGGCAGCAGCAGCGGCACGGACTACTGCAGCAAGGCAGCAGGTTTGCAGCAACCCCATTTAATTGCTTCTGACACTCTGTTTGAAGCTCTACGCAGCAGCTCCGGACTGTAGACGGGCAACCCGGCTGCAGGTGCACGCCCCCTCTGACGAAGTTTGGCGGAAGAATACGGGATTGTTTTTGCGATGGATCCTTCAACAGAAGCACAGGATGCTGCTCTTGCAGTAGAGCAGCATCCGCACGATAAAGTGGAAGCTGAACTTGCAGATGAGGATCTCGACAGGATGATGGGCGAGAGGGTCCGTCACGCCAGCATATATGATGGGTTGTATATAGGACCTAGCGCCTCCGGATAGTGTATCGTTCTTGCCTGTGCTGACTGCGCTGATGCCGAGTGTCTGTAGTCTCCCGATTTGCAGGGGTGCTTGCCTTTCTCACTGCGATGGCCGCATTCGTTCAAGCCGGTTCTTGAGGCTTGCCTGCCTTGGCGATCTGCTTTCAACGAGCTTCTGGTTTTTGCGCCTCTGTCGGCAGGTTGCCTTTGAGCCCGAGGTCGAGAATTTCTTGCGGGAGCTCTACGACAAGCTCTACATTCGGTGTATGGACAGCATCCGCCGCTTGTATGAAGTGGACTATCCAGCGATTTGCGAGAAGTATTTTGCAAATTCCCCATGGCCCTCCGTCGAGCTCGTGGGAGACTTCTACAGGGAGTACCAGCGGTATCACTCACTCATCATGACGCTCTACACGGAGCTCTATTATAGGCATCTGTTTTTCCGGTAAGGCGGCAGTGTGGCTGTGCGTGCATGGGAGACTGGCGCCCCTGCGGAGTTTCGAAGGCGAATCCACCCATTGAAAAGGCAGGGAGTGTTGCTGCGGTTGTAGCCTTGACATTGTCATGTGCGTAGAGTCTTTAATTGTCAGCGCTTCGACCATTCAAGCCTCCGATCGAGAGCCAGAAAGTTTCATTAGAAACACTTTTCCCTTGGTCGCTGTTGGCTTGCTTGTCGTGGCTGTAGCTGTCCAGATCTGGCGACGTGGGAGCATCGTCGCGATTCTTGGAATAATTATGCCCTTCTTGTGGAGTTTCTTGCGGATACCACCTGCTCGTAAGTGAAGTGGCAAAGTGCTGCACAAAGTTTCTTGGAATAAAGGGAGAAAAACTGTTTCTTAGAGTTGCTCCCGCTTTGTGTGCACTCTCTGCGGTTCCTCACGACGCGCTGTGTTTCCGTGGTGCCCGCCTACCCCATGGCTCAACAGCGAACGGTTCAGTCCACCGCTTCTCGTGCAGACTAACTACTCTGCAGAACGCGCGCATGGCCAGCATCTGCTCTTTTGCGGCGCAGGAAGGAACGGGAGACGATTATGCTGCCGCCTCAATGGCTGTGGGATATGCTAGACGAGTTCGTGTATCAGTTTCAGGATGCCAGTCGCTGGCTACAGAGGCGGTGCAAGGCCCTTGCAGATTCTCCGGATCGGAAAAAGCTTCTCAGCGAGCTGGAAGGTAACATCTGGCTACGTCAACTTAGTGTGTCTGTCTGCGTATCTGTCTGTGTGTGTATCTGTGTGTGTATCTGTGTGTCTGTGTATGTATCTGTATATGTATATATATATCTGTGTATCTGTGTGTGTGTCTGTGTGGCTTCGGTCATCGCTGTTGGGATACACCGCGCATAGCGTATTCTTGGGTAGGGGTAGCGTGTATGCATGTCTAGAGAGATGGATATATTCTACATACGGAGTGTGCGTATCGTGCATAGGTGTATATGTATATGAACACGCGATAGCTGTGTTGTGTGTTTGGTAATGATGAACTGTGAAGGAAGTGGAGGGGAAAGGAAGGAAGAGGGGAGAGAATGGGGGCGTCCTGAGAGGCTTTTTTTCCCTGCCTTCTCCTACATCATGCGCTATTGACGCTGGCATCTCGTTTGGTTCCGCTTGTGATCCCTCAGGTGACCTGGAGGTGTGGCCAGCATTTCGCGTGTTTGAGCTCCTGCAGAAGATGGTTCAACAGAGTGGGATTAAGCAGATGCTGCAGCAACAGCGTCAAGATCCCATCGGCACCAAAGGCATCGAGTCAGAACTGGGCTATCAGCTGGGTTACTTCGCGCTTATTCTCCAGCTGAGACTTCACGTTCAGGTTTGTCTTCAGAAAGGAGAGGCCGAGGTGTTTTTTGATCGGTAGCTGTCAGCCTCGTGATTTATCCAGGCGCAGCAGGCTCTTCTAAACAAGCCGCTGAGCCTGCATGCATGCATGCGCGGCACCACGCTTTGCTGTCGATGCACCGCCTGTGGACCCCCTTCTTCTCCGGTCCGCGTGCCGTGCCCATTTTATTGTACGCGTGTGCCTTCGCCTCTGTGTCGCTTCGACTCTCAGGTGGGGTTGTTTTACAGCGGCGTGGCTGCCGTAGAAGATATCGAATTGAGCACGAAAGCCTTCTACTGGCGGGTCCCCGCGGCGCATGCCTCCTTCCTCTTCCACCTAGGCTTCGCCTACATGATGCTCAGGTAACAACTGAGAAGGTCACTGTACCCTCCAAGCCAGCCGACCAGCTATCCAGCTATCCATCCATCTATCTGTCTCTTTACCTGTCGGCCTGGCCCCATTCGGCGCGCGTGGGAATGCTTTTAGGGGGGGGCATGTAGGGGGATGCTCGGGGAGCTCAAGAAGAGATGCAAGAGCACGCGCGTCGGATTTTTCAGCGGCCAGTCTCCAAGAGCGCTATCGGCCGCAGGCACATATGTGCGGAAGTACCCCTACACAGACGTATCTATCGATCTCTGCAACCATGCTGTTTTTTGTGCTGTTTGTCTCTCACAGGCGGTATCAGGATGCAATCCGTGTCATGTCTCAGGCGCTGTTGAGTCTGTCTCGCCAGAGAGGACAGCTTGCCTCCGCTTCTAGCCTTCTGAACTCCTCCGTCAGCAGGGCATCAGACCGCATGCACGTGTTGTTGCTGCTCTGCACGAAACTGAGTGGCACAAAGCTCGACGACTCCATCCACCAAGCGATCAAAGAGAGATACAGCGACAAATTCTACAAGTAGGCCGTGTGTTGCGCTTATTGTTGCTGCGCTTGCTTGCTTGCTTGCTTGCTTGCGTGCTCAATCTCCTCCTCCTCCTTTAGCCAGGCCGCTCAGCAGCAGGCCGATAAGCTCGGCGTATTTTGGTGTGTGTGGTGGCGTTTTTCTTCGAAGATTGCAGCAGGAAACTGAGGAGGCCTACTGTGAACTCTTCACATGGGCGGCTCCCCGCTTCATCGACCCTGCTGCGCCTCCCACGTATGACGATGAGGCCTTTGAGAAGTTTGTTTCTGGCCGAGCCGAGATCAGACTCCGCGTCTGCAAGCTTTTCCTTAAGGTCAGCGAGCAGGCTTTCCCCCGGTTGCCTTCTTGTATGTTTTGGTGCATTTATACAGGGGCATCCGTGTGTCCTTGTAGAAAGGTTATATGCAAATCTTCACCTTAGCCCTCCCGTAGAGACAGAGAGACAGAGAGAGAGAGAGAGAGAGACTTGCGCTTCCTTACCAGTACTTAGACCCAGTCGGATTGACGCGGGTTGTCATGAGCTAAGCCCTCGCAGAAGCGAGCTTCACCTTCCTCTCAGGATGGCAGAACTCGATGCTGACGGTTTGGGGTGGGGATGCTGCGTTTGCCGCAGGATGTGGAAAGCCGTCGCAAAGTGAACACGATCAATTCTTTCACGAAGCTGTATCACAACATTCCTCTCGCTGTGCGTTGCACGGGGGGGAGGGGGGAGAATCCGGTTTTTTTATTTAAGCTCCAAGTCGCCGTAGCTACTGGCTCCCAAGCTGGCCGGCTGCGGGAATTCAGAACTGCATGCCTGCTAGGCACAAGAGTGCGTTCGCAGAGAAGCACAGACACCTCGACGAGGTAGCCTGCCCGAGCCGCTTGGAATTGGGGGTGTGGGGTGTGTCATGCGATACAGAAGCTGGGACGCTTGATGGACGAGAATGCAGAGGAGCCAGAATCGCGTGTTCGCGCCGATCTGATGACGGCGAAATTGCGAAGTCACCAGAGGGTGTGGAAGAATGGTTCCCTTCTTTCCGGAGATCTGCAGCAGCCGCATGTAGAGGGCGCGGTGGACTTCAAGATCGAAGGCGACATGGTCCACGTCAAGGTACATTACATACACGAGAAGAATGGGGGGAGGGGCAGAGGCGTGTGAGGAAAGCCGTTGAGGAGGGGCAGAGGCTGAGGCTTGCAAGAGAGGAGGGAGAGAATAGTGGCTCGAGAGATAGGCCTGCTTCTACAGAAACAGAGGCAAAGACTCTTTGCACAGCAAGCGTATCTTGGATGTCGTGTGACGCATGCGATGCTGCTGCGCTGATACGGGTGTCTGCTTATGCTGATAGGGGTGTCTGCTTATGCTGATAGGGGTGTCTGCTTACACCATGATCCATCTGTACGTACGATTTGTGCCTGCGGGTGTTTCGCCATCGCAGAATCAGCAGACCCAGCGTGTCTTTGTCGATTACTTCGTAAAGCAAATTGAGAGGACGGAGAGTCTCATTTCTGCGGTCCAGCATGCTGTTATTGCACCTGCTCCACAACTACAGACAATGCAGCAGCAGCAGCAGGACAGCCCGAGTGGGAACAGAGATCGGCGAAAGCCCCAAGCTGCCTTTTAGCTGTACGCACACCCCAAATGGGCGTACACTAAAGGCTGCGTATCCTGGTGATCCAGTACTGCTCCCCAGCAAGCTAGCTGGCCAGCCAGCTACATGGCCCTCTGGAAAGGGATATATATATGTATATATCTGGGCTGCGGAGCGGCGAACTTGCCTTGGGGAAGGAACACAGTCCAAGGGAGACTTGAGAGGGCACTTATCTTGTGGCGTGGTTGGGTGGTACTTGAAGATGGCAGGTAGCAGAGTCAAGGTTAGGGAGAGTCCGCAGGGCGTTGCAGAAATGGTGCACAAAGGAAACATCGGATAGTTCCTGGCGAGTGCAGACGGGTAGATGCAAAAAGCAACGGTGATGAGTGCTGATCTCCGGAAGAGGGACCTTAAAGCAGGTCGCCTTAGAGGCCTCGAAATCAGTAGGGAAAAGAAAGGCCGCAGCGTTTACCCAAAGATAGACAGAGCGAATGGCAGAGGTAGTTTTCGTAGCCGATAGGGGCAGCTATGGCCACTCAAGGGCACAGATATGTGAACTCAGCGGGGCCGTTTTCATGAGAAACTGAATGCAGCCTAGGAGGAAGCATAATGCGCGTGAAGAAACGCCGCCTGGCAGCTATGCTGCTCGAGCGGTGTGAGGCAGTGCAGTCGAAAAGGTTCCGCAGCACCTGCCAAAGCCGACGTGGTGCTAAAAACAGCACTCATAGGATTATTTTCTACTATTGCTGCAACCTTCCTCCAGGCTCCTGTTTAATTAGGCCTTCTCCTGCATTTGTAGAGGGTGACGCGCTACAGAACGCGTATGCGGCCGCTAGCACCTACAGGCTCGCATAGCTTCTTTGCGACTCGCCGAATTTGTTGTGCCTGCGTGCGCATGCGCGTCGCCTTGCTTTGGTCTTCTGATTTTAGGGTTGGTTGAGTCTTGCACAGTGTGCTGATGAGCACGTCTGCGTACCCCTGCCATCAACAAATGCGCACTTTTTAGCGAATTCATCGGAATATTCCTCCAGCTAGCGTGGTCAATGATTTCAAAGTCCCTCGGCCTCCACCCCCTAGCAATGGCCACTTCTGTGCAGCGGCTGGGCAGTACTCACAGGTGCTCAGTTCAGTGGTCCTGTGGATGAACGAGAATGCAGGAAGCTCTCGTGCAAAGAGGGGGCCATGCATGCGAGTTTACCTTGCAAGAAGTGTTTGTGAGCACTTGGCCGTGCAGAGCGGAGCTAGTGAGCGTCCCTCATGCTGCCTCCTCGAAGTGAATCCCATATGCAAATACTCTCATCCAGCTTCCTCGCCCGAGAGGGTGCTCTATAAGGTGGCGGGAGGCACGGAGGGAATGGTTTAGCCCCAAGGGTGTGCAAGCGGTGAAAGCTACAAGTTGAACGCACCATTCTCTGAGTGGCCTCTTTCGCAGCTCTGGGATTGAAGAAGAACTAAAGGGCACTCGTGCCGCGGGGGGGTAGGCCATACACGTCTTCCTCCGAGAACCCCGGACTGTGTACCCGCCGCAGTTCGTCAGGCTTGGAGAAGGCGGCGACATTCACACGACGTTCCGCTTTCCGCTGGTCTCTGGTGCTGGCATTCGTCATCTTCAGCGTTTTGGGGGTCTCATTCTATGCGGACATCCAAGCGATGTCTTTTGTTCCTCTCTATTTATACCATAATCTAGTCGTTTCAGCTAAACTGGTACGCCTCATATGAGGAGACAAGGGAATACTCAGCTCCAAGCGTAACAAAGATTTTGTATAAAGTTGCTGAAGTTTTTACAATAATGCCAGCTTGTTTGTACCTTTTCCCCAAAGTGCCGACATGAAGGAATGGGAGTGCCAGCATACGGGCGCGTTGCTGATCTCGGCACTTACATGAAATTGTATATTGCAACTAGCATACAGGCGCAGCATTGCTTCTTACAGTGCTGAGCCAACGTTATTACATATTTGAACAAAATGTACTGACAAGTACATCAAATTAAGGCCAATTCTTTACTAATTCTCGAAATAAACGTGAGGTGTCGTGGGAAATGGCAAAGTGTAGCCAAGTCACACAAAACCCTTCGCAGCCAGTCAGGTTGTCCCATTACTGTCTCCCTGGCCTGCTTGCTTCTTCTACTTGATGTCTACCGGCGTATTTTTACCATGGGAGTAATATAGCGACCAGTACATGGCATCACGGAAAGATGCCTAGAGCCAACCTCTCCACCCGGCTCCTCTTGTATCATCTATTTGGGTACTCCTCGGGTCCCCGCTATGTGCACTTGTAGGCACTGTCAGCAGCTGCGATCTCTACATCTCACTTCATGTGCATCCTCAGGTGCCTTTAATGCCTCAGCAGAGGGAACTCGCCTTGGGGCTACGCCTTAACATGTGTTTGCTTTGTAGCAGTTCGACAGATGCTGCTCCGAAGAAGTGTTTTTGCCGCTTTCCTCATATTTATCCAGCTGAAATACGAGAGAGGTTAGCATTTAATGCGTGGTTATGTTTTATAGCGCCACCAAGTCCAGGTGTTTTTGACTACCCTTGAGCAACTGGGGGAACTAACTCCGAGCACATGTGCGTTGGCAGGTACACTAGAAACTTTTATTGCTCTTCGTCATACAATACCACTTCGCCCATGCACGCTCGCTTTCAACGGTTGAACCAAGGGACTGTTACAGCTGCTTACTGCTGCGGGCATGCAAGAGAGCAATGAGTTTGCCCCCAAGAAGAGCTCGCCAGCATTCTTCTTCCCGTAACCACAAGAAGAGCTCGCCAGCATTCTTCTTCCCGTAACCACAAGAAGTGCAACAATGGAATGGCCACATCTCATGAGCTCGCCTAAAACTCCAACGGTGCAGCGGCGTGGCGTCCCGTCGGCAGCAGTATCTGCAAGAAATAGAGCGGGGTCGGGGTGTACATACACCGGAGAAGTTCCAATGCGAGACCTGTAGAGTGCTTCTTAGTCCCTATAAGATGACCTTTTTTTCGGGAGTGTTCAACTTATAGCATCTCCCTGCACTAACGCCGAGGGTACATGATGAAGGCCCACGGGGCCCCTCTGGGGGCCCCTATGAAAAACGCTCTCTCCGTCAGAGGTACGGAAGGCCGCCCCCATGAAGTTCGTTGATCCTTGCGAAGCACTCAGTGCTGAACTCCGGCTTTTTTGCTGTCAAGAGGCGGCCTTCAGCTTTCTGGAAAGCGCACCTTTCATGAAACTCGTCAATTGTCAACCCTGCATGATTGAACTGAGCTGAGCGGATGCCCCTCTCTGCGCCCTCCGCCGGCAAACGTGAAGCGGGGGTTGTTAGGGCGAAATCCACATTGCTTCTGGCGACGGGGTCTGCAGTTCGCAAAGGAGTGGGTGGGCCTTCTACCGTCCAGCAGCCCGCTACGGCTACGCCACGCGGCAGCAGCATGAACAGCGGCACCAACAGTCCAAGCACGCTGCGCCGCTAGGATACGAACAGAAAGAACAGCAGAACTCGCGGCAGCAGCACGAGCAGCAGAAGCGTTGGTTGTGCGGGGGCAGTCCGGGCTTGTTCGATGTCTTTTCTGTCTTTATTTGCCGCCAAGCGGTGGCGATCTCTGCCCCGTGGCACACGCTATTTGACAGCGGCAGTAGCGTTCGGTGCAGCAGTGGGTGTTCCCTTGGCATTTCTGCAGCGCAACCGTCGCGCTGCGGCAGCCAAGAGCAGCCTGTACACCCGAAGCATCAAGGATCTGGTGTACATGGACTTTGCGATCGGCAGCAAATACGCAGGACGCGTCCTAATTGGCCTCTACACTGACGCCGTTCCACTGAGCGCCGAGAACTTTATTCAGCTCTGCCAAGGGTTCAAAGTGCACGACAAGATCCTTGGATACAGAAACACCCAGGTACAACATGAATGGGGGGCCAGCGCGAAGTTGCACTGGGGCCGTTAAAGCGCGATGAGCGAAACGCGGAGAGATTTCGCTGCGTTGTGGTTTCCTTCTTCTCCGCTGCTGCAGGTTCACAAGGTGCAGCAGGGAGTGGCCATGCTTGCGGGGGATGTGCTGACAGGGTGCGGGGGAGAAGGCCTCTCCATATACGGCAAGAAGTAAGACGTTCTGAAAGCTGACAAAGGGGTCTTTGCCGGTGTCATCATTCTCGATACAGCCTTCCGGAGAGCGATTTTGCATTGTGACCTGTGGGACTGCAGCCGCAGCGATGGAGGCTCAGCTGCGAAAAGCGCCTTCCCTTGCAAGGGAAGGCGCTTTCGTAGCATGCTCACTGGGCATTGGTGGCGTGTGTGTGCGCGATACTGCGAACTGAATGGCTGTGCTGTACAGGTTTCCGGATGAGAATTACGCGATGGAGTTCGTCCAGGACGGCGATGTGGCCATGTTATCGCGGGGGCCGAACAGCAACAGCAGCCTCTTTCTCATATCCTTCTGCCCGCTTCCAGTTTTGAATAGACAGCATGTGGTCATTGGCACCGTGCTGAAGGGGATGCGGGTTATTCGCAGAGTAAGCGTGCCCCTTCATGCCTTTTTCTAGAAAGAGGCGCAGTCTGGAGGCGTTCGGGGAAGCGTCCCGTGTAGCAAGCGCCGTGGGTGTGCAGCTCAATATCTAAGGATTCTGCAGTAGAGAGAGAGAAGTGGGGGAGGGAGGCTGTGCGTGTGTGCTGTACGTGGAGGGAGGAAGGGAGGGGATATATAAATATATATGTATGTATGTATATATATATATATATATATATATATGTATATAAAATTTTTGGAAGGCGACTAATGTCTTCATAGAGGGCCTCTACTTGCGAGACTGCCGAAAAACTTGGTCAGTATATATATATATATGCGAACGCTGCTATTGCTGCTTTGTGGGTGTTTTTTGCGGGTGTGTCGTCGCAGATTGAGGATGTTGGCACTAAGAATGGAGCTCCTATGGAGCCCGTGAGGTGAGGGGTTCCTCTGCTGCTGGCGCGCTTGCTGCTGTCGTGTGAGCAGCTTTTCTGGGTATGATGGTGCAAGCATTTTATCACGCACGCTATGCGGCTAGCTACGGTTGGCGGGGGTGTGGTATCGCAGAATCATAGGCTGCGGACTGTACAAGGGGCCTCAGGACGGTCCTCCCTTCTTTTCTTCCGCGGAGCTTCTAGAGGCAGCGGAGGCGTGTAAGTGCACACCCCCAATAATCTTGAAGTTAAAAGCCGCACAGGCGGCAAGAGCGACGGCCATCCCATCTCTGCCACAAAGCGTGAACCTCGCGAGGCTATGGCCCCCTAAACGCTGCGCTTGCTGTGCTGTGCTCTGCTGCGATTGGGTGTATGTGCGCAGCTGCGCTACGAAAAGAGGAGTTTCTGCAGTTGTCGCCGGAGAAGCAGGAGGAGCTGCTGCAGGGGTATGCGAAAGCAAAGGGGGAACGCTTCAAGAAGAGAGGAGGCCTTTCTTTGCAGCCCCTCGCTATCGCTGAGCAGCCATTAGAAGAAACAGGCAGTAGTGCTTGAAAGAAAGGCATGTCAGCCTGCCGCACATAGTGCTGGAGTGTAAAGGGCAGTGGGCCACTATCTCCCGTCTGCTGCTGTGCACTTATTCGAACGCGAGTGCTGCAATCTCTGTGGCGAAGATCGCTTCACAAGAAAGACGGCAAACAAAGCCGCGCAGAACGGTGGCAGCGCTTAGAAGGATAAGCGCGCTTCCCCGTAGCAACTCCAGAAGGCAGTGCTCACCGTAGGGGATGGATGCCTTGAGCCCGCCGTTAGCAGCACAGAGCATTGGCAGCGAAAAGCGGCATAGAGAAGGCCACGAGAGGCAGCAACAAGCATCCCTCTAACTCGTATCATCGCCTCTACTGCTGGGGGAGGGGTGGGTGTCTGCTAATACTGCTGTTGGTTGGATCGCTCGTCCCCCTGAGGCCGTATTGTGTGCCGGTTGCTGTCCTCACACTGAGCCTCGCAACAGCCCGAATCTGCTGCTTACTCCTACCGGCAGCTGCTGCTGCAGCGAGAGCAGCGCTGTTCGCAACATACGTCAGCTACCACGCGACGAGACACTACTCTCAGAGGTTATATAATGAACTCCTTAAGAGTTTCCGACCAATGGACTTGCCTCAGGCTCAGGGGCATAGGCAGGAAGGAGTAGCTGTTGCTCTCCGAAAAAAGCCTCTGCTGGAGAGGTGGTGGTGGGCCCTTGAAGGCAAGAAAGCAATCAAAATGCATTTCGGAGCAACTACTCCTCACGGCAGATCAGGGAGACAACAGCGGCATCAAAATCAGAAGCAACACCCGTTAAAGCAGCAGCATCATCTCGTGTTTGTTGCTTTTCGGGGCGAATGAAACTGCGGCTGTAGCGTTGTTGCCGCTGCGCCGCTCCCCACTGCATGCTGCCCTAGACACAACCCCACCAAGCACTATCGATCCCTTGTCTTTCGCGTATCGTCTCGTGCCACTGGGCTACGGCTGTGGCTGCCTGCTGCCGCAGCAGCGCTGTTTTGCTGCTGCATGCGCGGTGCAGCAGCAGAAACAGCTGCTGCTCGGGGATCCACTGCTGCCCCCCAGAGGATGCTCCCCGCCAAGTGACCCTAAACTCCCCCCTCCCAAACCTACTCCTGTAGCGGCTAATGCTTTGCAACACCGGAGGCGGCGGAGATACGCTAGTAAGCACTCCGCTCTCGAGGCTGCTGCTGACAACAGGGGCTAACAAGGATTTGGCATGCGGCGACACAGCGCTGCTGCTGCTTTTCTTTAAGCTCGAGTGGGAGTCAGAGTCAGCTGCGATTGTTGTTTTATCGCATTGTACCACCTCCCTGCTACTACTGCTACTACTGTTACTACTGCTACTGTTCGGCAGGCTATTATTCGGTGCAGCAGCAGCAGCATGCCCTTCTGTTCTTCCGTCCGTCACGCCGCTGGTGGTCGGTTGTTGTGAGCCATCTGCTGCAGGAGGCTTCCCACGCCCCTCACCCTCCTCCCCCCCCCAAGGCAGAAAGCAGTCAACACCGAGCTGCTGCTGCGCTTGCTCCTGCAGCAGCTCGAGACCAACCAGATGCTGCATCGGTTCCCACGTATCGTCAGCAGCTCCATATCCCACCCAACGCACTTTGTACTTCATGTCACCCGCAACAGTCCGTCGTGCACCGACTATGCGGTCTACCGCATACAACAGTTGGTGCGAAGCCGCCAAGCCACCCCCCTCCGCTGCTGAGGAGGCCTCCCCCTCTTCGACCTCCTCAGAAGAGTCTCCTTGAGCCACTTCCACGCTCGTCAAGCGCGGAGCCTGCTCCTCGGCGGAGTGCAGCCTTCCCTGCTGACTCTCCTCCTCTGCCCATCTCGCCGCGCTCGAGCTGCTAGCGTCTTGCTGCTGAGCCGTTGCTGCATGCGGCCCGTGGGCGCACGCAGCTGCAAACGCATTCGACGCAGCCGCAATGGCTTGTCTCTCCTGCGGCTGCACTTGCTGCCGAAAGGCATGCGGATGCTGATGCACCAACTGCTGCTCTTGCTGCCTGTTGCCTGAAAGAAAGGCAGTTAGGCTCAAACCCTGCGAGAAGAAGAGAAAAGGCCTTCTGCCCTCCAGATGCGCTTCCGCTGATGAGGCTGCTGGTGCTGCTGGTGCTGCTGGCAGAAGGGGTGATGCTTTGGGAGCTGTTGCGTCGGTGGCTGCTGCCTCTGTGGATCCATCTACAATCGTGTCTAATGCAGCTTCTGCCGATGGAACGTCTCCCTGGACTCCTCCTCCGGCGTCTCCGCAGTTACGAGGTGGCGCAGCGGCTGGTGTCGATACACCTGCCGAATGGGCTGGTGCTGCGCCCGCTGCTGCTGACGGAGCTACAGCAGCAGAAGCTGCTGCTGCAGCTGGAATTACATCATCAGCAGCAGGCTCACCATGTACTGGAGGAGCAGGGAGTTCTGCTGGAGAAGCAGTTTCCACAGAGGACGCTGTCTGCGGTGCTGCATCTGCGGCAGTTTTTTGTGCAGCAGATGCAGCAGGAGCTACCGCAGATGCAGCAGGGGTGGTAAGTCTTGTGACTGGGAGAAGCTCCTTGGCGACAAGGCCTCTTCTCTTAGGGCTTTGCCGTCGCTCAGAAGATTCAAGCCTCCTTTGGTTGAGCGCATGTTCGAGGTTTGCAGCGGCGCGTCTTGCGGCTGCTGCTGCTGCTGCTGCGTGCCGGGAAGCACTTGCTGCAGCTGTTTGCTGCTCTGCAGCGGCAAAAGCGGCAAGCAAGGCCACTTGCGTTGCATCCGTCCTCTGCACTTCTCGCATAGCTCGAACTGCCGTCTCAAGGCAAGTAGAAGACGCTACTGGGGTGGATCTTGGCACTTCCAAGAGAGAGCGAAGCGAAGCTATCGCTGCGTCTGCTGCTGCATCGGCATGCACAGCAGCTGCTACCGCCTCGGACGTCGCTGCTTCGGCTTCAGTTGCCGCAAAATCTGGCACTGCCGATGCACTGTCTCCGAAGTCTCCAGAATCCCCTCCATCGCCCTTCTGTAGACGTGTAAAAACGTGTCTCGGATCTGCTTTGTCTGCGACAGCCGCCGCTGCCATCCTGGCAGATGTTGCTGCTGCTACGAAGCCTCCTTCTCCTGGAATCTCTTGGACGCTCAGCGCGACCTCTGCTGCCCGCGATGCAGCAGCCGTGGGGGGAGCTGCAGGAGCATCAATCGGCGTGCAAACAAATGCAGGTTCAGCTGCTGCAGTTGCTGCTTCCGTGATCGCATACGGTGCCCCTTCTTTTGGAGCAGCAGGTGCTTCAAAGGAAGGAGCTGCTGCTGCCGGCGTCGCTGCGGGGACGGAAGGATTCGCGAGGGCCCCGGCGGCTGGTGTACATACACCTGAGGATGGAGGTTGGGTGTCTGCCGCTGGGGAGGCTCCGCCTGACCTTGCTACAGCTCCAGCTGCATGCGTGGAGCTGTTGTTGCCGGTGTTGGCCGTGCTGAAAAAGGGGCCTTGTGTATAGCCATTAGGCTGCAAGGGGAGCTGGCTTGCCGGTGTTTCTGTTTCTGGTCTGTTGGCGCATGGGGTGTCTGTACAGCGCGGGTTTCTCTGAGCTGCGGCAAGAGCAATAGCGGCGCTGTCGTTGGAAGTGCTGTCTGGAAAGCTGCTGGCACTGTCGGAATGTCTGGAGACGTCGGCGTTGTTGGTGTGACTGTTGCCTGCCTGGCTCTGCATTTCCCTGCAAGGTGCCCCGCTGGCGATGCTGAGGAGTGATGTCGGCGTCGTGTTGCTGCTGGTGGTAAGAAGAGGAGTTCGGGATCGTAGGAATTGTAGGGTAAGAGTAGGCCATAAAATGATGGCGGTGATACTGCTGCTGTGGACGAACGCAGCCGCGAAAGCTGATGATTTGTTGCACTACCCGGATGTCTAAGACTCCCCGTGGAAAACCTTCTCCCTTACGGCTCTACACGCTCAAGGACGCGAGTAAAAGGAGAGGCCGAGGCTTCCCTTTTTACTTGCAACAACAACAAGAAGGATTATTAAGACCACCGAGAAGGGTTGCAGAGCAGCCGCATGGGCGGGAGTAAACGCCGCGATGTCTATACAGTGCAGCACTACGGGGTTGAGCGGCAGCTTTCATGTCTTTTGCGTGGTGTATCTGCGGCTCTTTGCGCACAGCCTACTCGGTTTCTTCCTGCCGCAACAACTTTGCAAACCCTGCTTCGGTCGGTGTATACGCAGCAGCAGGATGGATGCTCTGCGCACATGCCGCTGGAGTCGCTGCTGCCAAGCAATGCAGCTCTGCCACCCCTTCACGTGCTCTCTTTCCCTGTCAGAGAAGACGAGAGAGGACCTGTTTGATCGTCTGTGTTATATTCACCTTAGGAAGCGCAGCAGCATTGATAGCAAACAATCCGCCACGGCTGCTGCACGGAGCAGCCAGCCTGCATCGGCAGCGACGTCAGCGCGCATGGCAAGGCAAGACGGGAGGGGCCCCTCGTTGGTGCCCTCCTGGGGTAGGTACCCTTTGGCTTTTTTGTCCTTTTAACCCTAAATGAGGCGCCAACAGCAGCAATCGGAATGGTATTTTATATTCCAATGTGGATGTAGTATGCCTCTCTCATACATATCAGCGGTACACTGTCTTTGCAGGTCGTGGCTTGCACGTGAAGGGCTGTCGCGGTTCTCTTAGGGGGGTTTCGACACAGCAAGGGAGGAGCAGGGGGAGGTGCCCTGAATCGCTTCACCGAGACGCATCTTGCAGAGTTTTTTCTCCCGAGAAAACATGCATCGAAGAGACTTTTATGATGCCACTACCGCCAACAATTGCTGCAGCTGTCTTGCGCTGTCGCCGCTGCTCGCGAGTGTGACTCGCGCCACTGGAAGTGACCTCAGATCCTGTGCGCACCTCCTGCTGCTCCAGCAGGGTTCCTAGCCCATGCAAACTGCGGATAGGAGTAGTCGCAGACTCAGCTGTTGGTGGCCGTTCAGGAAGGATCATATCCATGAAGGCGGCTGCCGGAAGATCCCCTCGAGAGCTGCACGGGCAGCCGCAGCAGGGGCGATGCATGCGACTCCGTTGCTGCTGCTTGCAGTTACTGCAGCCGCAGGTGTGCTGCTTCGACAGGCAATTGTGAGGCTCTGCTGCCGCTACGCTGGCACCACGAGACTGCTGCCACTCTTCCCCGAGTTATGGGCAAACATTATCGGCTGCTTCCTGCTCCCCCTCATTAAGGCCCTTCCGCAGATTTTGCCGTGAGCCGACACAGCAGCGGCAGCTGCAGAAGCTGCCCCGGCGTTTCTTGTGGCTCTCGCTGCTTTAGTATTCGAACAAGGTGTCTGGGAAACAGCTGGCACCGCGGGGAGCTTCGAACAAACCAACGGGATGAGGGGTTTCTAGGGCATGCACGGACTCTAAGTCGTGGCGAATAAAAATGCGAAAAGATTTCTCGTAAAAATTTGCTGCTTTAGCTCATGCTGCTGTGCTGCTTGTTGCTGTGGACCCCTTAGAAAAGCCTACGCATCGCCGTTGCTCGTCCTCTCTCTAGGAACAGGCTTTTGCGGCTGCTTGACGAGCTTCAGCGCGTGGCTATCTCTGCTGGTGTTTGTAGCTTACGACAAGATTGTGTTGCTGCCCTTCCCTCCCGCGCAGCAGCACAAGCAGCAGCAGGAGCAGCAGCTGTTTCTGCTGCTTCGCGAGATGGAAATCCACACCAATGCGATCGATACCAGCCTGTGGCTTTTGCTCATTGGATTTGGTATTCCAATGGCCGCCTGCCTCTGTGGCGTGCATGCAGCTTCCGCTGTCGTCGCCGCAGCTGCGCCGGCTGGAACGTCGCGCGATGGAGAGGAGGCTGCTGGTGAGGGAAGGGCTCGTGACTCTCTCTCGGCAGAGTGCTGCTGCTCCTTGGAGCCAGGGAATCTGCAGCACGCAGCGGCTCGTCGATTGCGAGCGCTTTCCGAGGATGACGCCGAAGTCGAAGAGCCTGTAGGGAGAAACAGCGTCGCCATGCAGGCTGCGGAGGGCCAGTTGCAGCAGGATCAGCGCAGGCAGCTGCTGCAGTTTGCTGCTGCGGCAGCCGCGGCAGCTGCGGTGTACGGCGCGTTGGGTGTCTTGGCAGCCCTCGATCCCGCGGACGAGAATATCGTCGAGCTATGGTGCCTCTCTACGCGCAGTTGCAACCCGTTTCCCCTCTACTGCAGATGCTCTGTGTGTCGTCCGTGTGCCGCACGGAGAGAGGCCCCTTTTCTTGGTTTTTTTTTCTAAGGGTCGGTGCATGCAGTGGCGTGTGTCTGTGCACACCCTGCCTCAGGTTTCCTGCTCTGCTGTCCTTCTCGGGTTGTTGGCTAAGGCACTGGCTGGCTCCCTTGAACTGCCCCAAGAGCAGCAGCGCAGGCAGCCTTCGCAACAAGACTGGCGCCACACGCGCGCTGCTCGTCTTGTTGTTGCGGCTGCGGGAGGAAGTTGCATGCGTGGGAACGCTGCTGTGCAACGTTGTAGCCACGGGCATCTCGGTGTTTGCCACAAGCGTCCTGCTGCGGGAAGCCGCCCCACAGGGCACTTTTCCCTTCAGAATGCTCAAAGGCCTCGCTGCTGGCTTCGCAGGGAGCCTCAGTACCATGTCTACATTCTGCTTTGAGCTTAAGCATGCACCTGTTACAGCTAGGAGCTACCAATACGCAAGCGCCTCCATCCTGCTGGCCCTTGGTGTCGGCGTTACTGTACGCCGTTGTTGCAGTGCACTCTAAGTGCTTCCTTCTGACCAACAAAGAGGCTCAGCAGGGGCCGCCGTAGCTAGCTAGCTAGCAGGTAGCGGGAAGGGGGGTGGCTAGCAAAAGAAAACGCCAGAGGAGCACTGCCACAGCCGCTTGCAGCAGCTGCTGCACGGCCCTTCCCGCGCCGACGCCATCGCAACTCCTCGGTCGGGATGACACACGCACACGGTGCAGCACTTGTGGTGTATCCCCAATTGTTTGAGTTCGAGGGAATTCTGAAGTGCCAGACATTCAACGGGTTTGCGCTCCAGCGCACTGTGTGCATATGCAGATGAGCAGTTGCTCCGATACTTCTTAAATAAATAAATATATACATATATCTATTTATCTATCGGAATGCGCAAGCCACCGTGCCCAAGCGCTTGCAACACAAATGCATTGTATGTATAATATACGCGTTGAGCGACCATGTAAAGGAGTCAAAGAGGGCCTCGCCTCTGCTGCAGGGAGCAGAAGGGATCGCAACCCATCACTGGGAGAGTGCCCTGTTGTTGCTGCAGCTTCTTCTGTTGCCAGTTCTGTTGCTGCGCTGCTGCGCGGATAGCACGCGCTTTAAGCCTAACTGCGATACGTAGCCAAGATGCAGCTGCAGCCATGCCTGCTCCTGCTGCTGGCGTTTGTTATTGAGGTTTTTTTTCATTGGGAGTATATTGAGCGAAATACCTTTGGGGCCCTCAGCAATCGACGCACATGGCCGTGTCATCCGCCGATTCTAATACGGCCTCTGCGTGAGAGGCAGCAGCTGACGCAGCTGCCTCTGCAGCGGGTGTAGTTACCTCAGGCTTTGGGGAGCAGCTGCTGCTGCTGCCAGAGTCCTCATGCAGTGGTTGTTGCTGCTGCTGCTGCTGCTGCTGTTGCTGTCCAGCAGTTGCCTGGTTCGCAATCGTTCTCCACAAACCCGTTTGCAACAAAAAGTCTCTGACCGATGACAGCTGCAGGAGCAGCAGCTGCTTGATCAGGAGGAGCAGCTGCTGTTGCTGCAGCTGTGACGGCAGTTTCTGCTCCGTGATGCAGTGCCTTAGAAGCGCAATATGATCCAATATAGGGCTCGTGCCTGCCGCGTGCTTGGCTGCAGCTGCATGCGCAGCAGCCACTGTGGAAGCAGCCGCTGCCACCTCCGGATCTACACCTAGAGCCTCTCCCCCCTTTTCCTTGAGAAAAGTAGAAAGCTCGGAGAGAAGATACGCGACGAGAGCGCGGAGACAGGGGCCTGGGCAAGGCCCTCGTGTCTCGGGAGTTCCTGGAGGGCCTTGCTGCATTTGTTGCAGCTGCTCATCATACACCTGAGAGATTTCCACCTCCTCGACTTGCTGCCTTCTGAGGTGTACGGCGAGCTCGTACGCCTTCCTGCACCCTCCGCAGTTCTTGTCGTAGAAGTAGTGGCGCTGCCCTCTGTAATAGACAGCCCATCGCCTGCTCTTCTTGTCTCTAGAAACCCCCTTAATAACGGGTAGAACGAGCTCAGGATGCTCCAAAAGAACATACGATTCTACCATTTCTGGCCCGCATGCAGTAGACAGCGAAGAGGCCCCTCCACACGACGCGCGAGGCTCGCGCTGCAGCCAGGCGTAAAGACACAGAGAGTAGCAGCCCGACACACGCACATTGCACCTTCAGACACACACATATTGGGTGCCTTCTTTGGCCTTAATCTGTTGCATGCGCAGCCTGTGGGGCCCTTCTCCTGGAAGCAGGAGACCAAAAAACCCTCTTGTTGCGCACTTGAGGCTCATGACACCGTTCGCTTACAGACGGGAATAGGAAAAACGCACAGAAGTTTACACCTCAGCAAGGCACAGCCACTTTGAACACGCGCAGTCCAACAGAGCACTCAACACATGGAACCTTGTGGAAAGCCACGCCAAGCAGCGCAGGAGAAGCGCAGGAGGGAGGGCCCGAATAAACAGAATGTACTCAAGAGACGCCTCGCTGCAGTGTCGTCATCCCTGTAAAACTAGCTCCGCGGCAGCAACCCTTGCAGCACCAGTGGAGGGGGTGAAGGCACGGAAAGCGGAGGAAAACACGGAGAGGCGACATATATATGTATATACGCATGCAAGCAGGAAAAAACGGCGTGAGATCTAGTTAACAAGATTTTCCAAAACAAACATCTAAAGGAGAGGTGCTGGCACGCCTTTTAGAGGCTTCCCAGAAGCCAAATTTCACAGGCACCGCACAAGGGGCGATAAAAGTCGCGGGGGAGAAGGATAATGGAGGAGCAAGTGTGTTTAAAACGCATTCTTCCGGCCCAGCAAAGGCCGTATAACGAAGTGAGGTGCATGGCAATAGGGAGGCTGAAGGAGTTTCGAAAAAACAAAACACAAGGAGTCGTATATACAGGGGGAGGTGGGGGGTGGGCTTCTCACGGCAATCGTTTCTTCCACGGGGGGTATCTCGCTCTCCTCGAACTCCCCAGGCTTAAAGGCTTGCTGTACAGCGTCGCATGCAAAGCGGAAGCTCTTCTGAAAGCCCCAGCGCCTAAGGGGAAAGCGCTTGGTGGTAGGAGCTTCGCTCGTTTCAGTCTCGAAGAATCGCGCCAGAAATTGATAGTGATGCGGATCGTACACAACTCCACGGACGGAAGGCAACTGAGAAGCACGAGAGGCCAAGGAAGTTAAGCGTGAACCTGGACAGACAGAAAACAGCGAAGGGTAAAGCCAAACAATTCGGCTGTCTCATGGCATGGGTCGAGAGTATGCAGGCATTTTGCGAGCGACGGTGTGGTGTGTGCCTGTGTGTAGGCACATGTCGGCTCTAGAATCCAGATGGCGACGTGGATAGACACACAAACACACTTTCAACCCGAGGTTGGAGCGCTTCTCGTATTTGAGGGGTGGGCATACATATATGTGTATTACAAAGCTTGCTTGGAGCGCTTGTCGTCTTTGAGGGGTGGGCATACATATATGTGTATTACAAAGTTTGGGGTATTATGGAGCCTCATACCTGCGCTGGTCTTGGGAGTTGGCGTCAAAAGCGATTCGACGAGAAGTCTGTACACCCCCTGTAGCTTCTCTTGTTGCAGCCATGCGGCGACAGACGCCGCGTCTGCTCCCCCCCAATGCAGGCAACTCTCTTCGGAGCTGTGAGGCGCAGCGGCAGCGGCGTTGGAAGAAGTGCCACTGGCCGAAACTGCGCAAGGAGACAGAGACACGGCGATATGAGGGATCTCCGGGGAAGGAGCGCCCTCATCTGCGGCATGCTCTTGGGGGTCTGAGCGAGACGCCTCTGCGAGAGAGTATGCTGCCGCTGCCGAGGACGCCAAGCCGTGGTTGGGAGCAGCGGAACCTGCAGAAACAGCTCTCGCTGCATTACGGGAAGAATCATCCATTTGCTTGTCAGGAGGCTAACCGAGAAGGCCCTCTTCCCTTCGCTACAAAGCAAGAATGGGTGTACCGACAGAGGCGCCCTCTCAACGACGAGGAGAGAGCGCTCGCTGGGCAGCCCCCGCTGCAGGCTGTTGTAGCCGCCGAGGCGCAAAGAGACCCAAAGTATTTGATATGCAAAGCGAAGCGGCGAAAAGAGGGGCCAGAAGAGCTGAACAATTGAGGTGTACGGACACCTCAGTAGTGGCTCCAGCGAGAGCCCGAGCAGCCGCTGGCCCCCATGAGCAATGAGAGCTGCGGCCTGCAGCGCATGCGATGCTCTCTTTCTTCGTTTGCTATTTTTCAAAATATTATTTGCGACGCTGCAATCCCCAGAATGTGAAGGAGACACCAGCTGCATGCGCTCCCAGCCCCAAGCTCAGGTCTGGATTAGATCCACATGCAGTTTGTTCAATGGACACCCGCTGCTGGTGCTGCAACATCCTGTTTTTGTGGCGCAGAACGCGGGAGGAATGGCCAGACCGATAATTTAGGTGAGTTTATAAATTAGCTGCTTCCGTATTTATGACACGCAAAAAACATTTCCTCAAGATGTCTCTCTCCCTACGCGCGTCACGCAACCAGGACTGGCTGGTCACTCAGCACGCAAGACCTAGATTACCACGACAGAAGAACATTCACTCGGATCTGTCTTGTGCTCCCTATCACTTTAGAGGCATCAATTCGGAAGCAGCAAAGCCCAGCAACAGCTAGTTCTTACGGGAGAGGTACAGGCGAGCCAACGGCGCTTCCAAGCCTTGACCGAGAGAACCATTTTAAAGAGAAAGCTTCATCGGCAATACGCTCTAACAGCGGACGCCCTATGGCTCTGCTGCTAAGCCCAGGGGACTTATGGCCACTGTAACGCTTGAGGCGCTGCCGTCAAGGGGGTTTCTGATGAAGGGTCTCGATAGAACTGAGGGCAGCGCCACTGTCTGCACAGTGGCGTGCTCTTTCATGACGGCAGCCTAGGGCTAGACTTCAATATCTGAATCTTCATTGCGCCGCTAACGCACCGAAAAATTTTCTGAGAAGGGGTGGGGTTGTGCTTAGCTTGAGCTTTTCCCAAAGGAGTTAACTGCACCGGGGTATCCTGCACTTGAGTAATTTCTTCTGCAGTAGTTCTATACAATTAGGGATCAGTAAATGGTTGGCTACTTGGTTATGCTGCTCCTATATACCTTATTTATTGCTGAGTCGCACTGGCTCAGTATAACGATACGCATTGTTGTATGCGGGTGCGCTGGAGGCTATATCCAAGTAGCTGTAATTGACCAAGTATTTAGAGGATGCAGCCACTTGCCCCCTATTCGCCACCCTTCAGCTCAAGCGCTTGATGGCGATGGCAGGAGAAGAAGAGCCATTTCTTGGAAACGTTCAAAAGGTTTCCCAGAGTATGTGTTTGATTCCTACGGAGACCCTACATGGACCCCTATAGCGTGCAGCCAATCCATTGTAGCCATCCAATCCATTGTAGCCAGCCATTCATCAAGTAGGATGTGCATGCAAGTCTTTGCATTGTAGAAGGTGCCGCATTGAAACATATATATATATACATACCTGCAGTGTATAGCGGCCGTCTGTGGCAAAATCCAAAGTCGCCCTGCGCTGGCTAGCCGAACAAATTTCCCAAACCCTCTGCAGCCTCAGCATACTTATCCGTATTTTCGGTGTCTGAGGCCCCTTCATTTGCGTTCGTGGTTCCCGCTGCGCCTCTTCGGTGGCGGCGATACCACGTGTTGTTTTCGCTTGGCGAATCCACATTGAAGCAGCCAGCGCCGCCGTCTGCGGCTGCGTAGTAGCACACTATTGCGTTCATGAGCGAGTGCAAGTCCTCCATGCAGCTGCTCTGTGTCACACACGCATGCCCAAGCAGCATCGAAAACATGAGGCAGGATACAGCACAAAAGCAAATGCTTGCCTGAGAAGGGCGGCCCTCCGTGAAGCTCTACGCACAAACAGCCGAAAAGCAGTAGCAGCAGCAGCATGTCTTGCCTGATGTAAAGCATCTCTCCAGTGCTTGTTTTCCGTGAGGATCGGATGCAGACACCTGAAAAGGTGGGCTTTGGCACAGCCGCTGTGAGGAGGCGGGTAGATGCCGCACAGGTGCATGTAGCGCTGCATTAAGGCCACACGCTTCTTGATCGCGTCTCTGCCTCCACAGTTGCTGCTGCTGCTGCTGCTGCACGCTGCCGAAGCTGCAGTAACGTCTCTGGGAAGCATTCCCAGTCGCACTGCTGGAGGCTGCAAAGCTGCAGTCGCCTGCTGCAGCGCCTGCTGCCGAAGATGCGCGGAGGCCTCTCGAAAGAGGGACGGATTATCCAGAATGGCTTCGGCTGCCATCACAGCGTCTGCTCTGAGAAAAACAGCCGCCAAGAGACGCACCGCCACTTGACGCGATCTACCGGCACTAGGCTGCTGCAGAAGCTCCTCGACACCCCGCAAGCAAAGAGTGGCGAGCGCACCTCAAAAAAATGCTCACAGACACTGGCCCCCCGAAGCGGCAGCAGCAAAAGAGTCGGCAGACGCAGCAGCACCAAAAATGCAGGAACCTACAATGCTCACCCCGTAACCTGCAGACAGCGCACTGCGTCCTCATGAGTCTCGACTCCTCCATTCGCAATGACTGCAGCAAGAAGCAGCACAAGAAGCAGGAGAAAAACCGCAATTTCACACGCAGGAGACATGGCCGCCACGCGCGCGCTCGTTCGCAGCAACCCCCCTACACCCCACAGAGCACCAGCAGCCGCAAAAAATCCACCTGGGATTTCAAGTCTCGACTTGACTCGACGAATAATGCCCCAGTCTGCTTCCCCAGTGTCTCTCCCCTTTTCGTCCTTTGTGCGACCGTGGAGGGTAAGAGCAGCGGCTCCTGCTGCCTCCAAGGCATACGCCAGCAGCAGGGTGTCTTGACACGTCCTGTCTAAGTGCCGCTCCGCAGCAGCAGCAGCAGCAGCGGTTGCTGCTGTCGGAAGATCCCGCATTCGGTCGTCTATCGGCACACAGGCATGAACGCAGGCTGCTCACAGCGAGATAGAGCAGCGCGTCTCTCCTGAATCCCCCTTCTCTCCTCTCTTTTGAATTTTGTGAGGCCCTTCAAAACATCCAAGAAGGCAGGGCAGGGAGGAAACGAACAATCCTCCTTCAAGGGTTTTTCAACGGAACATGCCGCGCTAAGGCTTTCAGGCGTTACATATTCTGCAGATTCGTGGCGTCGGAGAGCTTTTCCGCTCGGCAACCTACACGCTGTGCAGCTCGGCTCCGTAGAGACTTTGCGCATCTTGCAAGTAACTGGCACGGCAAGGTTCTGGTGCATTGCAGACACTATAGAGCTGCAGAGACAAACGCATCCTGGAAGGTGGACGCAAGATGGAAGCCGTTGGTGGCTGCTCAGCGCACACCCCAGAATGCGCTGAGCTCCTAGATGAAAAAAACAGAAAAAGTCGCCCTTGACAGGGCCCTCCCCTTCAAACGTCTTGTTTCATTTTTTCACGTCGAGCGATTTGTGTGCGGTAGGACAAAACAGACAATGCATGTGGGCAATGCGAAGAAAGCGCAAGCAAGCCACGCAAGGCTAGAGGCCATCGTAAGAGCAGGCAAGAAGTATGCCGAGCGGCTCGAGGCTGCGAAAAGAGCGTATTTCGCGGAGGCATGCCAGCAGCGTGCGCCGTCTTTCTTTTGAGACGCCCTGACGAAGAAGGCGCGAAGCGGAACGCAGACGAATTTCTTCCAGCCTTACATAATGAGTTCAGGTTCTTGTAGGAGATAGGCTCCATAAAATCCCCTACGCGCGATGCCCTGGAGAAAAAAAGAGAAAAAACGCCATCGCGAAAGTTCTATGAGTCAAATGCATCCAGTTTTGGAGCGATTTCTAAGGGGAAAACGACAGTTCGGCTTCCAGGAGCAACGACACAATCGAACGACGGGGCGGCACCCAGTTCCAGCTAGCTGGCAAATGCACACACGCGAGGAGCAAGGACGAGCTCTCCTGAAACACACAGCGCTACCGCTACCGAGAAGAATCCTGGAGACACGAGCAATGCAACAGGAGCCATAGGACCACGTGAAAAGGCAGCGAAAGAAAGAGTGCACATGCGCTCACTTGCGGGCATCCCAAGTTTACATCCACTGCGGCGACTGTGTCTTCAATGAGCCGCCCTGCAGCCACCATGTGCTCTGGCGTATGGCCTGGAGATACACCACACACAGCGGCGGGAGAAGTCGCTGTGGGAGAGAAGCCGCTTCGCTCTCAGCAAAAGACGCTCAGAGTGGTGGAGCTGTCTCTCGAAAGAGACACTCGCAGTGACGAGGAAGAGAAACCCGCACTGCCAGATGGTAGAGCGGCGAGTGGCGTGCGCCAAGGAGAAGCTGCTGAGAAGAAGGCTCCTCCAGCACCACTACGAGGCCACATGCATGTGCATATATGGTTACACACCCGCGATGTGCTGCGAGAGACTTTACAGGAGGCAAGAAGGCAGAAAGAAAGAGGCACACTGCTGCTAGGGCACGAGAGAGAGAGTGCAGATGACGATGCAAAATGACGCCTCAGGGCCGAATGGATTGGAGCAGAAGCACAAGCGAGCATGCGAGAATAATCACGACACCACGCCATCGCAACATCGAAAGGCAGCAGCAAACAACCCCCAAAACAAGTTTCGTCCACTAACCGCAAAACTGTGCGATCAGAGGAACTTGTGTGTCGAAAGAAGTATCCGTCTGCTGTGCTGCTCCACGTTCTGCCCTCCACCACCTTTCCTTCCTGTTGCATCTATCCCTGTTGCTGTCGCTGCTGCTGCATCTCTCCCTGCTGCTATCGCTGTTGCATCTAGCCCTGCTGCTATCGCTGCTGCATCCATCCCTCTGGCGAGACCTCCTGTGACGGCAGAAGAAGGATCTGCCCTCTCGAGTGGTTTTCTTAGGAGTCGCTTGCACCTGCCACTGCAGCAGACGATACTTAGGTTCTTCGACAAACAGCCTGCACCCACCACAACAAGGATGCTGCTGCACACACCAGCAACTACAGAAGAGGGATTGGCGCCAGAGTGGCCTTGTCTGCAAGGCATTAGACGCCCACACACTCCCGCATCTGGGGCAGCAATCAAGCACAATGACATGACAAACTCCGTGAAAACGTCTTACCGGCTATTCAGCATCGGCGAAAAAGACAGTTCTACACCCTCGGCTTCGCATAGTAACCTGCAGCACAAGCAGCATCCGCAGAGCTGACGGGCACCACAACTTTTGCTGCTAGTAGTAGTATTGCTGCTGCTGGATATAGTCGTATTGCTGCTGCTGGATATAGTCGTATTGATGCTGCTGGCTATAGTCGTATTGCTGCTGCTGGATATAGTCGTATTGCTGCTGCTGGCTATAGTGGTATTGCTGCTGCTGGCTATAGTCGTATTGCTGCTGCTGGCTATAGTCGTATTGCTGCTGCTGGCTATAGTCGTATTGCTGCTGCTGGCTATAGTCGTATTGCTGCTGCTGGCTATAGTGGTATTGCTGCTGCTGGATATAGTCGTATTGCTAAAGCAAAAAAGGCATGTGAGAGGAAGAATGAGGGATGTTTACCTGAAAGCCAGCTCGCTTTGGTCTACCATAGGTCCCAAGACAAACCGGGGGGATCCTAGAGACTTCCAGAAGTTGCTGTCTCTTGCCATCTTGAGTCTGCGCGTGGCAGGCAAACAAGCCCATGTGCTAGCAGGCACGGCAGCAGCGGCTGCTGCAGCAGGAGCCGTTAGCGCCTCTCCTTCAAGGAGAAGAAGTTTCTTGATATCCGCGTCGAGCGAAGCGGTGCATGTCTGGTGCTGCAGGGAGAACCAAGGGGAGTGGAGTGCTCCCGCCGCGGCTATTATTTGTTGCCACTGCCGTCGATATCCTCGCTGTAGCTGCTGCCTCCAGAGACTGCGAGGAGGCAAAGGACGGAAGGCTGCGTGTTGTGCTGCGGCTGTTGCTTGCCCCTGTATTGCGTGGGGTGAGGCAGCGCACCTCCTCGTGGAGAGGGAGCCTAGGGGGAGGAGGAAGACTTTCGAGAAGGCTGCTCTTTAGAAGCAGCCAGAGCGCAGAAGGAGTCTTAGAAGCCTCCTAGAATCCCTCGAGCAAGGCAAACGGAAAGAGCAGACAGAACTGCCGCAGAGCGGCCAGAATGCTCGAGTGCCCCCAACCACGCCAGCCTCCGTTTTTGAGCGCGAAAGCTCAAGCTCCTGCTGCAGCAAGAGTTTTAAATGACGTAAAAAGGCGTTTCTCAGAGGAAGCCTGCCGAAGAGGGCAAGGGAGCACGAATTTCCACCCCTCAGACGACCCCGCATTCGGATGGTGGCGATGACAGCTGAGCGTTGCACAGGGGAGTTGCAGGACTGCAGCGGAGTCACCTGCTGCTGCAGCTACGTCCTCGCTCGAAGCCACTTGAAATACTTCCTAACCGAGTTTTTAAAGCTCTGGATTCCATGAGCCGTCGCTTCCTGCGCTGCAGCGGCCATGCGGCTGTCGCTTCTCCTGCGACCGTTCTATGTGCCGCATTTCTTCTTCGGCGCGTTGCTGCAGCTGCCCTTCTCTCCGTGTCCAATTTTCGCCCCCTTTCTTGATTGCTGAGCAGCTTCAGGTCAGAAGACAGCTCATTTTTGAGGGAAGGGAGCGCAACTTTCGTCCATACCCGACCCGCCTGCAGGGGGCCCCCCCCTGCTCAGGCAATGCAAACAGCAACGAGGGGTTCTACAGCTCCACCGCACCCGTCTGTGGTTGGCTGTTACCCCCTGCCACCCCCCCCCGTAGCGACCCCCTGCTGGGGGCCCTGCACAGCCTCCACGGGGGCCCCCCCCCCCCGCCTTCCCCGCCTCCAACCGAACCACCTTGCTGCTGCTGCGGATGTTGTCGTGCTGGACCTGGGTGCCCTCACCTTGGGAGAATCCGAGGCAGAACTGCGTCTGAAGGCGCTATGGCCTCATGTAGGCGCTATTCTTCCTGCTCAGGAAATCCTCGATAGCGAGCGGTACGCTCCGTTGCTGGGATGCGCTGTGTGTACCATGTGGTGTGTCTGTACAGCCCCTGTCCCGTCCTCTTGACGCTGCATCTGCTCTCGCTGACGATTCTGCTCTTTTGTGCTTTTCTCGAGGTACCGGCGTGCCACTGACCGCCTTCGAGCGTTCAGCAGCAGGTTGCTGCAGCGGCTGCTGCTGTCTGCGTACTGCTGCTGCGACTCTAAATCCCTCATAATTGAGCGGAAGGCTACGAGGAGCAAACCTATCTGGGTAAGGGACAGGGATGGCTGCATGTCGAGCGAGAGCTGTCGCCTTCAAGAGGTTCTGTCGGCGGGAAGGGGGGAGGGAGGGGGGCCCCTATTCAGGGAGGGAGGCCGCTTCGGGGAGGGCCTCGCTGCAAGCTTTCAGCGCATGCAAGGGCAAGGCTTGAGAGAGACAGGAGATCTCCTGTAGATCCCCCAGAATACTCGTGTGACGGTAGTGGCAGAAGCTTCCAATAAGCTGCGAGGGGGGAGATCTGGAGGGCGTGGTGTCGTTGATGCTGTGCTGCAGAGACCTTCTCCGAGTCTGGAATCCGCCTTCCTGCACTTTAATGTTTCGGTGGGTCTGGACGCATGCATGCGCGTCTTCGGGGCTTGTCTGAGAGTCTAGATGTACTCTCCTAATCAAGTCGCGCGATGAATGGGAACCTAAAATTGTCGTACTGCTTCTAAGTCGTGTGCATGGGCTTCTCCTGCTGCTTCTGCTTCTGCCTCTGCTGCTGCTGCTGCTTCTGCGTACAGCATGATGAGGGGTTGGTAGTGTTTGGGGCCTCTCAGCACCTCGTTGGCGTGGACTGCATGCGCTGCGCCTGCAGAGGCAGGTCCGTTACACTATTGGCCTGAGCTTGCAACAGAAGCAAGGGCAGGAGAAAAAATAATCTTTGATTCACCAGCTGCGTAGAAATTTAGCGACACTGTGCCTTTTTTACAGTCCTCCATGCCATGACTTGGCCTCATCTTTGTCTTGAGTGAGTGTGTGTATCTATGTGTGTATATGTGTGTATATGTGTGTATATATGTGTATATGTGTATGTGTGTGTACATGTGTCTGTATATGGGTATATGTGTGTATATGTGTGTACATGTGTATGTGTGTGTATGTGTGTGTGCGTATATGTGCGTATATGTGTATCTATGTGTGTATATGTGTGTATATGTGTGTATATATGTGCATATGTGTATGTGTGTGTACATGTGTCTATATATGTGTATATGTGTGTATATGTGTGTACATGTGTATGTGTGTGTATATGTGTATGTGTGCGTATATGTGTCTATATATGTGTATATGTGTGTATATGTGTGTATATGTGTGTGTACATGTGTCTATATATGTGTACATGTGTCTATATATGTGTATATGTGTGTATGTGTGAATGTGTGAATGTGTGTATGTGTGTTCATGTATGCATGTGAGTGTATATGTGTGGTCCATGCAACAGAGACACCGAGCAGTTCCTGCGGCAAATGCGAGGTCACTGCACCCCAGGAGACTGGGCCTACGTAATGGAGGTCTCGGATCCAGAGCAGCAACTGAGAAGATTCATGAGGCAAGCATTTTCAGCAGAGGGGGGCCCCCTGCTGGACGTGCTTAGTCGCGACAGGATTCAGCTTTGGGGTCTGGATTGGGCAGTGTGTGTATGTGTGAATGTATGTGTGAATGTATGTGTGAATGTATGTGTGAATGCATGTGTGAATGTATGTGTGAATGTATGTGTGTGTGTTTTTATATTTATTGATGCCCCCTGACACGATCATGCGTCATGTCAGAACGTTGGGAAACACGCTTACATATCTCCACTGTGGAGGGCTGCTGCCCGCCGTCGAACTGCAGAATCACGCAACACATGGCCTTTTTTCAGAACTGGGGTGCTAGGAGGACGCTACGCAGTTACAAGGCATGCGCGCGGCAAGCCCCCTAGCGCTGTTATTGCTGCTGCATGCGCTGCAGGGTCTGGACGGTTAAGGAGTCCTTCGTCAAGGCGCTTGGCACAGGCAAGCTCGCGTTTCTGCAAGGGCCTCTTTTCAAGGGTGCCGCCTCGTAGAAGGGAGGGTCTGAGGTGGGGGCCTTGGGGGCCCCAAGCACAACTGCCATAAAGAAAGGCCCCTAAATCGCATTTTCCCTTGCCTGCAAAGGCCACAGCTGTGCCTGGGATGCTCTGGAACCACAAAGGCCTTGTGGCCTTCCAACAAACATTCGAGGAGTCTCTCCCCCCTTGCCCGCCTCCTATCTTTGCGTGTGATGAGCGCCCATACCGGGTGGTGTCTGTATGTATGCGTCTGTATGTGTGTGTGTGTGTGTATGTGTCTGTATGTGTGTATGTGTCTGTATGTGTGTATGTGTCTGCATGTGTGTATGTGTCTGTATGTGTGTATGTGTGTCTGTATGTGTATGTACAGGGATGTACACCGATCCGCAGAGACTCCAATGCTTCTTCTTCCCCCCCTGCCCCCCACGAATCTCCCTTGATGGGACCCCCCAAACCGTAAGCAGGAGAAAAATATGCATGTTCTGCGGTGGCTGCATGCGACTGGGGCCTCAGGGAGACCGTATATATGGGCAGGGCACCCTGGAGACCCCTGTCTTCCTGCACAGAGAGACTGAGGCCTTTTTTAGACCTCGGAGGTGGCTTAGAAGGACTCTTAAGCTCGAGGATACAGCGAGCGAGCTTCCCAGACTCCCCTGCAGCCTGCAGGCCGCCTGCCCCACAGGATAGCAACATGATGAGGGCGTCTGTTCATGCGCGGTGTCTACAGGACTTCTACTTCAGACTCGAAGAAGAGAAGGCCCCCGGTTATGTCCTGTGCATATGCGTGGGCCCCCCCAGTAGGGCCCTTGAGGAGTACAAAAGTTGCATGCCGCGGGTGCGCCTCCGGGGGAAGGGGGGGAGGACAGGCACTGTCCCATGAGATATGCCCCGAAATGCCCATTCAAGAATTGTAGATGCGCCTTGCTACCTGGCGATCGTTTCGCGTGTTCAGACCCTCTACACCTGTCGGTTCCACGCATTTTATATGTGCATGCTTCCCATGATGTACTTATTCATGCGCGCAAAACCTGGCATGACACCCAGGAGGCCCACTAAAACTATAAAGGATAGTACAAGTGTGTGGTGTCTGCTGCGATACCTTTGCAGTGTCTCGAGGGCGCGCACACCCCCATAACAACAGCACCACCCCCCGAAGCTTGGGGATTCAGAAGCTGCTCTTTTCCTGAGCTTCTAGCGGCTGCAAGTGCGGCTGCAACTGTCCGAGGCAGCTAGAGGCGCCTACTTTTTGGCACCTGCTGCAGTTGTTGCATTCACCGCTGTTTCTACTGCTCTTGCGCATGCACTCCTTGCTGCTCCTGTAGTGACTGCCATTTTTATTGCAGGAGCTACAGCAGCAGCGTAGCGCTCTGGCAGTGTGTCTTTTTGCTAGGGGGTAGCAGCAGGTGCTAGGGGCCCCAGGAGGGTTCCGTGTTCTTGTGGCATCGTGACCCCCAGAAGCAGCACAAACCGCCCAGCCACTGAGTCTATAGCGAGCATGCAGCTCAATTTATGCAATGGTATGATGATTCTTGCGCCTTTATCTTATTTCCTCATTAAATACTCGTGGTTTTTGCTCGCCACATACTGAACCCAAGCGGACCTCCTCGGGAAGAGACCACCGCGGCAGGGAGATTCGCTAAAATTTGGAGGTGCAGGTTTATTGTAAATTATTATATATGGATATGTATGAACGCGTGCATACTTGGAGGAGTATACGAATATGTCTACGCAAATGGGCGGATGGAGGAAGTCGCCAAAGCGCCGTGCTTCCATCAATGCTCCCACATTTGCGCAAATGTGAAAAGTGTATGTTAACACATGCTGCATGCACAGTGTTACAGAATGTGTTGGTTCTCTTGCGGATATGCGGCAGAGGCAGCAGCTGGCTGCTCAGGAGGAGGCGATTTAACTTGATCGCACCAGTTTCGTTTCTGATGGCGGTAACCGCTCATCGGCCTTGAAACTACCGAATAAGCATTATGGAGACAAGCTTTCGCAATCTCCAATCGGCCATAAGCTCCTTTCTTTACGCTACGCAGAAGTGCAGCACATCGTGATGGACACATCACCTAAATCCTGTAGTTCCTCGGTCCCGTGCTGAGTGTAGAGAAACCTTACAGTAACAGACTGCACTGCAAAATTTTGTAGAGCTCCTATTTCAGTAGAATCTACTGCAGTTCCCTACCCAAGCTTTTATTATGTGAACTCTTGGAGCCGGTTCCATTCAAGAGGCCGAACAGCCACCGTTTTTCCAGTATCGCACCGCAAAAATGGCCAGTAGGTGGGTGGTGTTTATTGCAGCAGTCCACCTGGATAAAATTATCTCTCGCTTGCACGCAAAACCCTGACGATGTAGTCATGGAAGCTGCACGCCTTCTCAGTCTCACGGTCCTTCAATATCCAGCACGTGAGGGGCACTCCATCAGAAGTAACGAAAAACACGGATGATTGAAGCTTCTTTCATTAATGATCAGCGCCCTCCAGCTCTCTTGAGAGGGTTTTTGTACCCCCAGGCTTTGAGAAAGTCCGCTGGTTGTACTTTCGTATGTACAGATAAAAAACCACTTGCCCGAACCCCAAGGCAAAACAACTTTCCTCCTCGTAGCAGGGGACTTCTGCAAGACGAGGCTTGCATGCATCGCTTTACAGAAGAGTCTGTTGGATTCGCTTACTTTTTGCACTTTTTGTTACGCATATCAAGGTACTGTCTGAGATGCATGGGCCTGTCGGTCATCAGACCGTGGCATCCGATCCTGTCAAGAGCGTCCTTGTACTCTTCTTCCTTGTTTACCACCCAGCCTAAGACGAGAAGACCCCTCCGCTTCAATGCGCTTACAAATCCTGGATTTGTAATCAGGGAGAAGGTGAGCCAGGCTTCTGCCCGTGCTACAGCATCTGCAAAAAGGAACTGGAGGCACCTGGGTGCCCTCTCCCGCCTTTTTGCTGCAATACGCAGAGCCTCACGTTTGACATATGCGTAAGACACCGGAAATTCAAAGATGTCTTCATGAATGCGAATGAAAGGGAGGATTCCCAGGTAGTAGGACAGTAGATATAGGAAAGTACGACGGGGACCCACGGCCATCACAGCTTCAGGAAACTCTTTCTTGATGAGATCTAGCTTTTGCTGCATAAACCCTCCAAAAACAGTTTTTTTCTCTCTCTTATATCGCCGTGTGAGTGCAACTACGTCGCGTATGGCCTGATGGTCTAGAGGCCCCTTCATATCGACGTTAATGAGAGCTGACGGAAAGGCTTTGTAGACATCTTCCAACAAGGGCATCTTTTCTCCCTCGAACTGTCTTGGAAAGCACTTGAACTCGGGGAAAAATTCGAAGAACGAGCCTGCATGCGAGCATTCAGGGGTGCTTGGTTCCGCAGCCGCCCCTAGCTCTATTTCCTTTGAGGAACGAACCCGAGGCAGAGCCCCGTAATCTGTGTCTTTAACTCGCGTGTCAGTGCCACAAACTCTCGACAAATTGTCATCGTGCACTACGACTAGCTGCTTATCCTTGCTGACCCAAACATCCAGCTCGATCATCTCACACCCGCATTCCTCAATGGAATACTTGAACGCACTCAGTGTGTTCTCCGGGGCCTCCGCTTGGCCGCCCCTGTGGGCTATGCAGACAGGCATAGGGCCGTCCAGGGGCCCCCCTGTGAGGATTCCGCGTCGTTTGTGCAGCATATGGGGCCAGCGGTTCAATACCCAGCTGGACCCGACGAAGCAACAGAGCAGGGAACAACCAAGGGTGTAGGGAGAGAAAAAAGGGAGCGAATCCGTGGATACGACATTTCCCATTGTGTAACAATCGTTACAATACTTCTGGCCCAGATAAGACAATAAAAAGAGCTACACTGCGCGACAGCAGACTTGTCACGTCCCATGAGCTGTTGAGAATACCACAAATCGGTCACCAGGCCCACGAGCCGAAATCTGCAAAATCAGAAGCCCCCGTTCGATCCCTAGAGAATGGAGAGCAGAAGCAAATCTGAAATGGCTAGGAAGTGGAATATCCCCCTTCCCCAGTCTCATACAGTGTTCACGGCAGGGCCCCCATCCCCAATTCGCTCTGCGGCTGCTCTCTACGGTCTGCCGGTACAGGCAAGAACCACGAAGATGCAGGCGTGTCTGCGAACTTCTATGGAAATAGTATTTAAAAACACATTGTAGAGGGTCTATGTTTCCTCTATTGTATGGACACGCTTCGTTCGACTCCACGGTCCAGGGCTCGTGATTGCGGGTACTGGGTAACCAGGCGTGCCTTCGCTAGCTGCTACCACGAGAACACCTGAAGCAGGCCACGGACGCTTATTTCTGCGTACTTGGAGAATTTCTGTGTTGCAGCGGAGCTAGCTGCCGCAGTTTATGCAGCCTCGGACAGTGAAAAGGGGCCGCCAGACACCCGCCTACGTAGCGGATGAGAAACTGCGCAGCGCACTTAAGGTCACTCCTTGAAACTCTCTGCTTAGCGCCTTGAGTTGCAATAAAAGCTGCAGAAGCTGCTGATTCATTGTGCAGCGCCGTTTCCCACCCGCGTTGTGGTGTGCCGGTAAGTGAACCAGCCTTGCACAGTATTTTGCGGCGCAAGCAGCAAACGCAGGTATTCCTACATTGAGAAACTTCTAGCTATTGTTGTCATGGAGGAAACACCCTCAGAGGCTGTCGCTGCAGATGCAGCAGCTGCTGCAGCAGAGGCTGTCGTTGCAGATACAGCACCTGCTGCCGCAGCAGAGGCTGTCGCTGTAGATACAGCAGCTGCTGCAGCAGAGGCTGTCGTTGCAGCTGCAGCACCTGCTGCCGCAGCAGAGGCTGTCGTTGCAGATGCAGCGTCTACTGCAGCAGAGTCTGTCGTTGCAGGTACATCAGCTGCTGCAGCAGAGTCTGTCGTTGCAGATGCAGCACCTGCTGCTGAAGCAGAGGCTGTCGTTGCAGATACATCAGCTGCTGCTGCAGCAGAGGCCGAGCAACAACAGACGGAAGAGCGCCTACCCAATCAAGAGCCAGATGAACAAGTGAATGCGCAGCAGCTGCAGGTTCAGCAGACGTGCAAGGCTGCCAAGCTACTACAGCAGCAGCTAGATGAGGAGGCTGTGTCTGTTGAGCAAAGCCGATTGCTACTAGACGAGCTCGAGAGGCGAATTGCGCTTTGTGAATCGGCGATAGGTGAGCATGTTTCACCCGTATATACGCACATATATGCGTATTTGCATGGTCCTTCACCACAACATCCCTACAGCAGCAGGACTTAAGATGTTGAACCCTTTCACTCCCTGCATTGCACATCCCTTCCCTACAGCTGCTTTTGCTCCCTTCACAACAACTGCGCCTGCTCTTCATTCAGCGACCCTGCATCCTGCTGTCTGCTCTGTGGGTTCATGCAGTTTGGTTTGCTGTAGTGGGTGCGATGACTGCAGCTGTAGCTGCTGCTAAATGCATCTTTTGTGTTTATGTGCCTCTTCCACTCTCTTGCAGGCTTAGACGCCTCCTCGGCTACAGATACCCTAGCGACTTCGGCTGCCTCGGGCAGTCCAGCAGAATATGAGTCATCTCTCGTGCTTGCCCTCTGCCGGCTGCAGCACCAAGCGAATGCGGCCATGAGGGGGCCTCTGGCAGACATCGAAGGGAAATGTGCGCAGTATCCTGCTGCTGCTGCTGCTGCAATACTCTTGAAGCCCTTCTTCGAGCTGCCGCCGCTGCCGAATGGTGCTGAGAAACGTCTGTGTGCCTTGGTGCCGTTTGGGGGCTTTCCTATTAGGATGAAGCTCCCTTTTCTCCTTTTGTGGACTGTGAACTGCTGATCCTGGTGCGGCTACTGCTGCAGACTCCGAGCTGAAAGTCTGGCTCGAGGGAGGACACGTGTCTGCGGCGCGGCTGCTGCTAACCTTACGGGCGAAAAGAGATCTTGTGCTGCAGCAGGAAGAGCAGTTGCTAAGCGTTGCAACTCAGCTCAGGACCCTTCAAGGTCTCGAAGACGTTGTCAATCCCCCTTGCCTCTCCGGTATGTGGCGAGGCCCCTTTGAAGCGCGATTTCTCAGAAACAGGAGCGCCGTCAGGATAGCAAGTATTCCTTGATGACCGATGAGTGGGAGTAATAGGAACTAGGGCGGCAGTAGCGGCAGCAGTGACACCCTACTTACGCGTGGCATAGAGCGTGGCATGAACGGATACATGAGGCTTCTTGCTATTTTGGGGCTTCGCAGAACTGGAGGACTACAAGCGACGCATGCGCATCTTAGAGGCGCAGGGGAACTCCCTTGCGGTGCAGACTGCGCGGCTAGAAGAGAAGGTTGTCAACCTTGCTGCCCTGTACAACACCACTGTACGTGTGCGGTTGTTGCAGCTGTTGGCTGTGGTGGAGGGGGGCGTCGTGCGCGCGTGTTGCAGCGCATTCCCTCTCCTTCAAGTGTAGCTACACACCATGGGGTGCCGCTGTCTGCGTGCGACTGCTCTCAGATGAACATGGTTAGCAGCGTCATGGAAGAGTGGCATGTGCTCCTCGCCAAGTCGGGGGCAGCGAACGAGACCGAAAGGGTCCCCTCTAGTGTGAAGCCGCAGGCAAGCGAAAAAGCGGCAGAATGAGCAGTGCACCAGCGGAAAAGGCTGAACAACAGGCGGATTCGCTGCGAGCTCTTTTGCCGCCTCGACCCAGCAAGGTGAACAGTGGGTGGATGAGCGTGGCTTTCTCCTTTGAAAAAATGCACGCGCGAGACGCCACGAGCTCTACGGAGCCTCGCCGTGTGGATGCTTCGAGGCGCCTCTCCCCATTGGCAGAGACGCAGAGAGGGGCGCGCTATGTCGTCGCCTGGCCTGCCCAAAATCCTGCAGCGACTCCCTTGGGCAGGTGCCTCCTGGCTCTGGTTTCTTGACGCTATAGGGTCAAGCATGCCGCCCGCATGCGTCTGTGTACCGGTGCAAAGACGGATTTTGTCAAGAGGGGAGTTTTGGGGGGGGGCTGTGTTGAGGAGTCTCGGGGTTTAAGGGAGAAGAGGGAGGTGCGCTGAGGCGCCCACCTCCTCCATCTTGACGCCATCTGAAAGATGGCACTGCCGTGCTAGGCGATGAGGGATGTAGGAAAGACAGCGGGGTTGGTGGGGGTGGCAAAAGGAACTGACTGCGAGCAAGGGCCACCGCGAGTCGTCTGTAGCGTAGGACGTCTGAGGGCAGCCCAGCACGTGTACGCATCCTTAGTTTGTATAGAGGCTATTGAGAAAATCGCACTTGGACAGCAGGCAGCGGGAAGGCGATAAAGGGGGTACAAAATGTGCAACAACAAAAACCGTAGCCCTCTTCCTGATGAGAGCGCACTGAAAAGGGTCAGGAACGCGCCGCCAGACCTGCATCACTGGAAGCCGCGTCCCGACTGCTCGACGCCTTTTGCAGAGGGTTGCTAATAGTGCTGGTCTGTGTCTGAGAGGGGAGGGGGAAGGCAGGTTAAGGGAATATCGAAGTCTCTCCCTACCGGTCTTGTTGCGCTCGCGATGGGAGGCCGTTAGGGGGGCACACAGGGCAGTGAGCGGCTGTTGCTGCTGCATCAGGCGCTCGGCACGGGTAAATTCAGCCGCGATGGCTGCCCAGGCGGCACGGCTGAAGCGATTTACGATGCATCTCGTGAGAGGACATCGCACCATCAACACAGAGGGAGGGCGACAACTGCTGCTGCCGCCTTCTTGGCTTGTGCTGATGGGGGGGCTGCAGGAACGGATTTGGGCAAGAGCCGCGCTGCGGGGAAGGCCCCAGACACCCCACTTGGCCGCAGGCTGCCACCCAGGTGTCTGCATGGTAACTCCGGGTGGCGTGCCCTCCGCCTGTTCGTTCCGTGCGGCGCATGCGCGCGCAGGCTGCTCCCCGTGCAAAGCCCGGGGGTCTAAGGGGGCGGTGTCTGTCGTGCCGACGTGGAGGGAGGCGTCATAGCAGTCTACCGTTACGGGGGCCTCGGTGCTGAGTGCCGGCAATGCGGATCCGTAAAACTGCAGATGGTCAAGAACAGGCAGAACCAGCACCCGTAGATGCAGAAAAAAGCTGCTAGTTACGCTGTGCTGGAGAGGGAGGAGGGGCTGGCACCCACAGAAAAGGGCACGAGGAGAAGTGTGCTGCAAGACGTCCAGACCAGCGTCCAGAGGGGCCCCCAGAAGCCGCCGTGATACAGCTGACGGGAGCGCCGAGACGCCAATAGCGTCTGTGTCTGCCCTTACGTTAAAAAAGCCACGCAAAAGCTCTCCCACTGTCTCCGTGTTCACCGCGAAGTTCTTCATGACCTCCTTACGGATTTGGCTGCAAAAGAAGCATACGTACCAGCAAATCGAGGCAAGCAAGGGACCTTGGCATGGTGTTTTTGACCAGGCTTAAAGACCGTCAAAGGAAAAATATAAAGCACAGGAGAGCGCTGTCACCGCTGTACAAGACATCTCCCTCATCGACATGGAGGTTGCAGGCAGGAACCGCAGCCTCCCTCGTCTTGTTGCCACAAATTCCTACTATTAACGCCACAGAAACATACGTGCAGTCCGACATGAATGGCAGCGGGCGCAGTGTATCTCCTCCGAAGAAAGCCCCAGAAGGCTTGCTCTTCCCTGCAGAGACCGCTTCACTGCCCTGCGTAAACATGGCTTCTTCAGAGGCGTCGGGAGTCTCTGCAGCTGCAGCTGCGGCGGCTTCAGGACTCTCGTACCGCGCGTCATAAAGCTCGATGCTCCTGCAAAAGCAACAATAAACAACCCGCTGCGGAGGGGCTGCAGGAAGTGGAATCCCCATGTGTCGTCACAGAGGGTGATGCACGGAGGCGCAGGGGGTGACCCCCGCGTAGACAAAATTCTGCAGGTGTTGAGCAGCAATTCAGCAGAGCGTGCAGGTGCATGCGGCGTGCCGCTAGCGAAAGGGCCTTCTAAAGAGACCTAGAAAGAACGCAAGTGGCACGAGGCGCGCTGAGGAGGATCTCTTTCGCGCACAGAAACGGCAAGAGTTATGCCTACAGCCACTGTGTGCATTCACGCACAAGGAGCTCGAGCGCCCAGACAGACGCGTGCGAGGCAGGAGTGAAGGGGCCAGACGGAGGAAAAAATTAAAAGCCAGAAGAAGCAGCAAGACACAGAACCCTTTAAAAACGTGAGGCAGCACTCAGGCCCTGCGCTCAAGAAAGCGGACTTGTAAGGCGGGAGAATCGGTGGACTGCGCGTCTGCAGGAAGAAGAAGAGCTGCAGCATTAGCGTGTAAGTGCTCAATGTTCCATCTGCCCTGCAACACCGTAGACTCAAGAAGCCAAACACAGTCAATGTGCTGCTGCTCTTGCTGCTGCTGCCTGTGTGTCACGTAGAAACACGGCTCCAAGAGCGGCATGTCATGCGTCGTACACCCTAGCAAAAGCAATCACGGGGCAGCAGAATGACGAAAGAAGCACGACGGAAAATCGGCTCGGTTGCTTGTTTGATTTGTGAGATCGGGGCCTGCCTGTTGTTGATTCCTCGAGAGGCTGCCCAATGCTTCAGCACGCGACCAAGCTGCAAGACGCGGGGATCAAGTTCTCCAAATACCCTCACGAAGGCGGAATTCGCGAGCGCAGCAGAGTTGCAAATCGAAACGTCCAGCAGGCCTAAGCCATCGGTTCCTACGACCTGCAGACGCAACAGCAAGATGCAGCTATATACACATATAGGGGGCCGCGTCTGGTGTAGAGACAGCGGCGCAGCGCCGCGGGAGGCTGCTCGCGCTGCTGCTCTACTGTCTGCAGCTGCTGGCAGTCCAACTGTCCTTCTCTCCACTCCCCCCGCAGCGCCGCTGTTTAAATTACCGCGGCCTTCTCGCCGCTGCTTTTTGCCGCTACAAATCTACCTTTGCAATTGGTACTTGGGCAGGGATCACTTCTGCGGATCCGAAGGCGTAGAGCTCTACCAGATATTTTACCTGCATGGAAGGAGCAAAAGCGTTCGCAGCGCGAAGCAAGAGAGCAGCGCACAGGAACTGCACATCAAAGGGGCCCCTGTGTGCAATGCTGCACCCATCGCCAGACGAGCAGCAGCACGAGATCGACTGAGAGAGGCAGCATCTTGCTGCTCTCTCTTTACCGCGTGTGCTGTATCTCAGCAGAAAGCTTGATGAAGGCCTCCCGCCCTCACCCCTCCCCCTCACACAACTAGCTGGTATCTTCGTCGCTGGATGGAGGTTCCAGAGGATAAAAATAAAGGGAGAGGGCTAAGCAGGAGGCCGCCGGAGCTAACCCTGCCTCTAAAACTCCCCGTTGTTTGTGCATGCCAACCATCCGTTGTCAAGCAGCGCGTCTACTAGAGGCCTAAGTGTTGCTGCCCACGGCAAGGGGGGGGGCCACCCTACCACGCGAAGCCTTGCGAGCTGCTCCGCCTTCTGTGTTACGCCAGGAAGGACCAAGCAAGAGTCTACGTCGCTGCCCTTTACCCTGCAGCAGAAACGGACTCGCTCACGAAGGGCGACTGCCCGCATTCCAAACTTGCAGAAAAAAACGCCGGCTGATGATCCTCCCACGAACTCTCATTTTGGCGGGGAATGAGGGCAGGTGAAGACTGCACGAAAGAGAGACACACCAAAATCCGTTACTGCAAGAACCAAATGTCTGAAGAGAGCCTCCCAAGTGGTGCTGCAGCAGGGGCCTCAGTCTGCAGACACCACGCAGACGGGCAGCAAAGAGCAGCAAAGTGCAGTGTGGCTGCTGCAGGACGCTGCAAGCGCAGATCGCTCTTTCGAGTACGCAAAAACTGCCTCATTGAAAGGGATCCGAGTTTCGCAGAGAGGGGAGCACAGCACGCAGCGTCGACTGAGAGAGGCATACGCTTGAAGCAAGACTCTTTTAAGCTCGTGCTGGTGGGCCCTTGGCTGCAACGCGGCATTCAAGGCATACACTGCAGCGGAAAGCTGCTGCGTATAGCTGCAGTGCAGAACTCGCACGCACACCCCGCGAAGCAGCATCGAAGGTTCCCCATGTATCTTTTTCGGCTAGCAACGCGTCGTCAAGCCACAAGCCAGAAAAGGCAAAGCGACTAGGGAACACAGGCGAGAGGCGGTACAGGGGCCAGATATCTACTCCCACTCACAAGCACACAACCTGCCCCCCACCAACCCCTCCAGATCCCCTCCAGTACCCGAGGCGCTAGAGTCTCGGCCAGTACAGGAAGAAGAGTAGCAGCACCACCAACAGGAACAACACCAGCAACAATTCAGCCTACTGGGGCATCTTTGACCAAGGGGATACACAGCGCCATCCGTCACCCTCCCCCTGAGGCAGTCAGCGATACAGCTTCAGGCTGTAGGTGCACTATCTCTGCCGCTGTTGGTGCTGGGGTAGGGGTTGCTGCATTCGCGTCTCTTGTCCTTCCCTTTTCGCTGAAAAAGGGGAAGGTCAAGGTATAGGCTCAAAGGGAGGACTGCGATCAACAAAAAGGCTTATTTACAGGGCCTGAGAGGACAAATTCACGCTTGCGAGTTCCTAGGCAAAAGCGCAACAACCTTCTGCGTTACTAGGGGGCCTCCCTGGCTCCCGATGCCTTCCGAGGGGCCCCCCGTGGCGTGCAGACAGTGGGAAGGCTTCGGTATTTGAAGTGTTGAGCCGAATCCTTAGGGTCGGTCGAAGGAGAGAGCCTGATAAGCAGAGCATTTCTGAGTTTTCTGGCTTGCAGTGAAAAGTGTCCTGGATGTCGGTACAGCCCCAGCCATAATACTGCAGGACCGCTGTAATACGAACCCCCAACAGCGTGCAGCCTTGCTGCTCGTGCATGCCGCGGAGCGCCTAGGCTGGAGCCTCTCCTGCTTTCTTCGTCGCTCGTTTGTTGTATTTTTACTGCTCTTGACTCGGCAGAGGCTGCTGGAATTTTCAAGAAGTCCCCTCTACTCCAGAGACAGGGAGGGCCCCCCAAGACTCACCAGGTTAGGAAGGGACTTTGGGCTACTCTGAGCTGTACAGACACCGGACACGCAACGAGCCAAGCCGAGGTGCGCAATTTTCAAGTCCGCCGGAGCAAGAAAGGGAGGCTGTAACACCCGCTAAAAGGCTTTTTCTCCCCAGCAACCAGAGCAGCCGCAGGATCAAGAGACATTCCCCTGCGCAAGCGTCCCGAGCTCTGCCGCTTTCCTTTCCACGCCATCGCATTTCACTTTATCCCTTCCCTCTGCATTGGCACTGAGCCCTGAAGATGGCGGAACCAGGCGCTGCTACTGCCTCCGCGGCAGAGGAAGCTCCCCAGCAAGGCTTTTTGTGTAAGTCCTTCCGCCTTCCTCGCGAAACACCTCTTCTTACAGCAAAGGGTAGCCTTCACATCGCCCTTTCTTCTAGCACCTGCCGCAGGTGGAATGCTACACGGTGGGTGGCTCGACTGTCCGTATGCATGCAGCGCGCATCGGAACGATGCTGTTCAAAATCATGGTCTTCCAGTCTCTCATGAACTTGGCTGCTTCCTTCTTCTCCCCAAAGCCGCAGCAGCAGCAGCTGCAGCATCTCCCACCCCTCCGGAATGTTCTTACCCCGGATGCTCAATTTGTAACCCTCCAACTCTTTGACCCCCTACACACGTAGCTGCAATCGGTTCCCCAGGAGGACGCTGGAAGGAGCCTACCCTCAAGTCTCTATCTAGCTCGCATATTGCCACGCCCTGCAAAGCTACCTCTAAACCCAAAATCTCTGACCTTAAAACGCATGTTCCTTTCGTTCCCAACCTCCTTGGCTGTCCTGTTCTCCCCGCTCATAGCGCTCTTCTGTGGGGGAAGGAGGGGGTGCCCCCCGTGCTGCTGCTTCTCTCTCTCTTGCTCTCTATCTATCTATCTATCTATCTATCTATCTATCTCCCTGTCCCTCTATCTCTCTGTCTCTTTCTTTCTGTCTTCTTCAGGACGTCTTCATGCATCTGCACTACCTTCCCTCGCCTCCTCCGCTGCCGTCCAGAGATTTCCCCGAAAATTCCAGTGGCGCTCTGGGGGAGGCTCCTGCAGACGAGAATCCTCAACTCGGATTGCTAGACATGTACAAGGCAAGGCTTGGCATGCTGCAACCCCCCCCCGCAGATGAGGCTGCACTTGCTTTTTGGGGGCGCATGCCGCTGCAAACGCTCATGTCACCTCCTCGCCTTTCCCACTACTACTGCCCTAGCACTTCTGGCACGGTTACAGCAGACAGACAGCCAGAAGCTGACACAGCAGCCATATCCGCCGAGGCTGCAGAAACGCAAGCAGCACTCTCAGCACAAAATTCGACCCTAGGAGACAAGGCCGTCTCTCCACCGACGCAGGAGTCTTGTGCCTCACCCCGCTTGCTACCTGCCCCCATAGAGGCCTGGCGTGTGCTTTCTGCCAAATACACCTATGACTGGTGGAGTCGAAGCGAAGAAAAAACCCTCCAGATTTCACTGCAACCCGAGTTTCTAGATTCTGAAGATCTTGTCCTTGCCCTAACAGTCACAGTGGTTCCTTACAGTGCATACGACGCGAATAGGCATGAAGTGCGCCCACACCGTGCTAGCTAGCTGCTGCTTTTGACTGGTGCTAGCTGCTGCTTGTGTCTGCTTTTAGCTGCTACTTGTGTCTGGTGCTAGCTGCTGCTTGTGTCTGCTTCTAGCTGCTGCTTTTGACTGCTTCTAGCTGCTGCTTGTGTCTGCTTCTAGCTGCTACTTGTGTCTGCTTCTAGCTGCTTCTTTTGACTGCTTCTAGCTGCTGCTTGTGTCTGCTTTTAGCCGCTACTTGCGTCTGCTTCTAGCTACTGCGTTTGACTGCTTCTAGCTGCTGCTTGTGTCTGCTTCTAGCTGCTGCTTTTGACTGGTGCTAGCTGCTGCTTGTGTCTGCTCGTTCTTGTGTGCTTCCTCTCTGCGTTTTCTTTAGCTGTGCTTGCTGCTCTACCTACGCACTGTGCTGCAGCAGCGACCCCTGCCTTTTGCCCCTCTGTTGCCTGCGCAAAACACAGCTTCCTCCCCCCACATTCTTTCTATCCCTCATCTCTGTAATGCACATGCGCCTCGCTGTCACTGCACTCCCCCGTCCAGCCTAAACCGTGTCTAATAGCGCAGTTGGCGTGGAAGAGCTTGGATGTATCGCTGCTGCAGATGAGTCCCGAGGAGGCAGTGGCAGCAGCAGCAGCACTTCCTGAGGAACGGCTGATACAGCGCACGACTTCACTGGTGCAAAAGATGAAGCCTTTTAAGAATGAAGAGGAGGAGCACTCTCTGCTGCTAGGCGGGGATCAGGACACCGCGAATACGGTACATGCATGCACTCCCCTCCTCTCAGAGAAACTAAAAACCAGTTGAACGTTGACACATTCCTCGGGCTTGCGAGAGCGTCTCTCTTGCATATATGAATCTCAAACTGCCCCAGTAATCCGCAGATCCTGATGCCTTTCGCTCTGCCATGGATGCTCCTTGCGTTGTGTCCATGGCCTTCCCTACCTTTCGTCTTGCCGCATGCCGTCGTGCTCGTGTCTGTCTGTCTGTCTGTCCGTCTGTCTCTCTGATTCCGCATTGCGAGTCTTTTTGATCTGCATCTTGTGTTTCATCCTCCCGCTTCTCTCGTTATTGTGCTCTCTGGTTTGGCAGGCAGCGTTTGTGGATGCCCGCCTGTCGCTGTCTGCCCGTTCTTCCTCCTCCCTGCGCCATCTTTAAACCCTTCTCCTCATCGTCTGTTGTATGCATGCTCCCTTCCCTCCTTTTTTCCGCGTCCGCTGCACTGCAGGATGACCAGACAGATCCCATCCGACATCTCAAGAGCCGATTGGACGTCTCCCTCGTATACGATACTTCCGTGCATAGCGCCGCCACGCTCTCCACAGGGCCTCTGCAGGGTTCGTTTGCCATCTTTCGATTTCTTTTTTTTCATTCCCGTCACCCGCACTGCCGCGTTCCCGTGCATTTCTTGTTGCCTTTTTCCCTTTCCTCTCTCTGCCTGTCTGTGTGTATATGTTTGTCTGTCTGTCTGTTTCCGTGTTATCCGTCTCGCCGTGTGTCTGTTTCTCGCTCTCGTCATTTGCTTTTGTCTGCAAGTTGTAGGGACCTGGCCTGCCTGCCGCCCTTTAATGGATCTGCAGCGCATTGGGTTGTGAGCCCTTTCTTGTTCAAACTCTGCATGGAGCTCGGAGGGGAAGGGGTGTTGGGGGCTTTCTGATGCAGGCCTTCAGCTGCGGTTAGCTGCAGGAGAATACGAGCCTATGGTCAACATCTCGGACTTCTGGCTGCTCGAGAAGCACTTCGTTCCAATCAACGCAACCCTCGTTGTAAGTTCTCATGTCAGCGTCTGCCCTTCCCGCTGCTTGCCTCCACCAAACCCCCTCTTCTCTCCTTTCCACACGCGGCTTTCCTTGGTAATCGGCTGCTGCACCACTGGCTAAAGGTTCTCCGTGTGCAGCGCCTCGTTCCCCGGCGCTGCGAATGCTGTCTCTCTGTGTGTGTAAACGGCTTGCACAGGACGTTCCGCAAAACATTACACTCTCCTTCGGCGTTGGAAGCGTCCACGCATGGCTCCTGCAGTCGCAAATGACGGGGGTACAGCAGCAGCAGGTACAGATGGGCATTCAAAGTGCGCGGGAGGGCTTCATGCTCAAGCGTATCCTCCTGGAAACAAACCCCTTCATGCTCGCATTTTCCGCGGTATTTATCCTCTGTCACTCCGTCTTCTCCTTCTTTGCGTTCAAGAACGGTAAGTGGGCTTTGGGATGCGCATGAACTGCTCCTGCCTCGGCGCGGCAGCGAAGCAGCACGCATGTAAGGCGTAGTAGGAGAATTCATGTGGAAACGGCGAAGAGCAGTTTCGGCAGTAGTCCAGACGCATGCGTTTCTATTTTCAGACATGCAATTCTGGTACAAAAACGAGTCTATGGAGGGACTCTCCGCGGTGTCGCTCATCTTTGGGTTTGTTTGTGAGGTTAGCGACTTCCCCGTCTCTTGTGTCAACAAAAGCCCTCACGCAGAGTTTCCGCAGTTGCTGCTTTTCTGCCAGTGCGTTTTACGCATAGTGTCGCTGACGTGCTCAATTCGAAGGCGCATGACGATGTGCCCTAGCTATACTTGTCGCAGCTTATCATTGGACTCTATCTCTTCGACAGCCAGGAGACGTCCTGGCTCATCCTTTTTGAAGTCTTTATTGGCATTGGTGAGCGTCCGCAGCTCCTTCATTAGCGGCCAAACTCCTCCTTTTTACCTCGTGTGTTTATTTTGCATGTGTTGCGCGTTTCACGGTCTATGCATGCAATGTGTCGTCGTGCCCCAACCCGGAATGGAAGGGACAGAATGTTTACACTGTGTCTCGCGAGGTGTTGCTGCCGTGCCGCTCGCGTAGGCCGTTCTGCCCTCTTTGTCTCTGTCCTCACTATGTAGGCGCTCGTTGCAGCAGCTGCCTGCACTCTCCGCTGCCATACAAGCATGTTTGTTTTGTGCATGCGCCTGACGGTCTCAGCAATCTCGGGGTGGAAGCTGACGAAAGCCGTCAAACTCGAGCGCCGACACGACTTCCCTTTTGTGCGATTCTCATTTACTCGGAGCTATTCGGATTCCCAAACAAAAGACTATGACCGCACCGCCATTACTTACGCCAGCATTGCACTGGCGCCCTGTGTATGTGCAAAAACACGAAGCGCGTTGTACCCCTCCTGCTGCTGCTGCTGCTGTTGCTGCTACTGTCAAGCCGCGAATATCGGGTGTACTTGTCACACAAGGCAGTCTTTTTGCTGGGAAGGGGGGCTAAGAGCAGCAGCAGAAGCTGCCTGTTAGGCCCTCTCAGGGTTCTTGCTTGGCCGTTCTGAGGCGCATGGTGCTGCAGCTTGTGGGGTATGCGGTGTACGCGCTACTAAACAACAAATACAAGTCCTGGTACTCGTACATCATTTCGGTCCTCGCCGGTTCCGTCTACACTTTTGGTGAGGCAGTGCCTCTTTGACCCTTCTCATTTCTTCTTTTTATGTCTTTCCACAGTGGTTCTACTCGCTTGCACTTCCTACCCGTGCCCTTGCAGGCTTCCCCAGGCGAGAGGTTCGGCCGTTCGCATGCTACATGCACGCGCCCTGCTCGCATATATGCCCAATCTCATCTTTGATTTTGTGGGTGTTTTGCCGTTTGTGTCGTGTCCAGGATTTGTGCTGATGACGCCTCAGCTATATATTAACTACAAACTGAAGTCTGTAGACCACCTGCCGTGGCGTGCCCTGATCTACAGGCAAGCCGTTCGCCTTCCCTTCAGCAGCAATCCTTTTACACTGCCCTCGCTTGTAGATGGTCTAAATGTGCAGGTAGCAGCGACAAAAACAAGACATGGCAACACCCTGAATACATTCCTCCAGTCTTTTCAGGGCAGTCGAATTACGTCTGCCTCACTTTGCGTCTTAGGTCCCTCAATACCTTTGTTGACGATGTGGCTTCCTTCCTAATTGACATGCCCTGGATGCACCGGCTCTCCTGCTTCCGTGACGGTAGGGAGCACTTCAAGCGCAGATGTTTTTTAAATCTTCTTTTCAATATTATTTCCTCTTCCTTTCACAAGCTGAGGAGTCTTTGTCCTTTGCCGATGCCGCCCTTGACCCTCTGTTCCTTCAACTTAGTCCCGAACCAGTGCTTTTCCTCATCGACTCCTTGGGTGTATCTGCCTCTCAGACATCATTTTTATTGTCTACCTCTACCAGCGCTGGATATACCGTGTAGACAAGAGCCGTACCATGGGCGCGCAACTCCAGGCGGCTTCTCAGCAGTCTGCAGCAGCTGGAGATGATGCAGCTAATGCACCATCCACAGCTGCGCAATCCTCTGAGGCTGCCAAGGCAGCAGCATCGCCGGGAGTCCAGGCAGCCAGTGAGGCAGTACCACGCGTTGAGAGTATCGAAAAGGACAAGGGCAAAGCCTCCTGCACGGAAGCGGAGGGACTTAGAAGGCGGCAACCGCAGACTGCGGGGGCCCCTCATTCCTGACAGGAGGCCATCTGAAGGGCTCTAGCCTTCCGAGGACGCACCCTGCTTGCCTCGCTTATTCCCCTCGTATCAATCGTGCTGCGAACTCGGCTCTAGTCGGCCTTTCTGGAGTGTCATAGGAACTGCAGTCCGCTGGGTTCGAAGCACCCGGACGCATTCTCAACCTCTCAGCAAGTGCGACGCTGGAGCAGTTGCGTCGAGGCCGTGCAAACTTCCATGCAGCCTCAAGTCTCAAAGCCATGCAGCTAATGCTGCCCCTACAGATCGGCGCATTTCGTGGACAGCGGAATTCCCCCTTCGCCTCCTGTACCAGGCCCCCTGGCTGTGTGCGCAGTGTAGGGCCCCCCTCTTGAGCCCCTTGACAAAGTGTATGTACGGCTAGAGCGACAGGGTGTCGCCCCTCTTCTGGTTAAGTTGCTTCATCCACTGGCACGCGGCCTTTGGATGCCCCTGGGGACGTTTTTGGCCCCCCCATGCACAAAAGAGGCTCTTGAAATATCGCTGTCAGAGTTTTGCAGCGAAGAGACCTATTCTCACCGGCTGAGCCTAATGCGCCATATTGTCCTTCCATCAAAAGCACTCATGAAGCCTAGGCTAAACGAACTAAGGCGGGAAGCCTTGTATAAACTTCAGACCTGGGGCCTTAAGGGCGTTTAGCATCACCCACTTTCGAGTGTACTACAAAGCGCGGTGTGTGAAGAAACGCAGACTCCTCTGCGCCTCTCACTCGATAGAAACTTGTTGCACGGGTACTGCTAGTGTAGAAATCTTGTTTCCTACTAGCATGTAATTTACTTTTTGCTCTGATGCCAATGCACTTCGATCCGCTGAATATTCTGTTTCTTTCACCCTAAAGTTAGCTTGTGACGTTAGCCGGTGATATCTTAGGATTTAGGGTTCTTTTGGGGGTATCAACTGACGGCAACGTTTTGTGCGCCTATGAGAAGATATCTTCTCTTTGCAGTGCCTAGCTTTTGCCCCTCGCTCAACTTCTCGGTTTCACGACGGTGTCTCAGCAGTCAATTTTGGCATAACTCGACTCGATTAGTTTCAGCGGCCTGAAGAACCGGATGAGGCACAGTCGGAAATATTCACGCACTTTGGGGGGGAGGCGGAGACCCCCTTTAAATATTCCCTTACAGCTTCAGCTTCAGTGCTTTCAGAGCTCAATCATTTTTGCCGCTGCTGTTCTGCTCCCATTTTACCCTAGAGCTTTAGGCCTGCAGGCCAGCAAGCGCAAAGGCCGGGACCTAACTCGTAGTCCTCGCGTTCTGGTATGCGTGAAGCTAAGGCGTCAAAAAGCCTCGAGAGACGAAACTGTAATCTAATCCATATAAACTATGACAAAACGCGCTCGTCTTTCCCCCCCTATGTGTTGGCTGGCCTTCGGTAAGCAGATTCGTGCAGGTGCTAGTCTGGCGAGAAAAGACGCAGGCACCCTTGCGTCTGAAGCCCGTGCATCCCCTCTGTAACAGGTCATCTACAATCTCTATAAGGAGACGCCTTTATTATTCTCCAACTTAATGCAAAATTGTAGGAAGTTCTTGAGCGTCTTTCAAGAAGTGTGCCCTCCTTTCCCTACCCTATCTCCTCTAGGTTGCCGCATGCGAGGATAGTGATAGGTAGCCTGTGTGTGCATTGTTGCACTCTCCACACATTCCAAGCAGTCACACCTAATTGAACAGATCGTTCGGCACAACCGCACACAACATAGCGCCTTTTTGTACCGGGCTAACTGTTTTCTACGATAAGTACTACATACGAACAGACAAAATCGTAAATTAGTTCTCTTTGTTGTATATCACTCGTGTTGATGATATAACCACTGTAAAAGAAAACATAGTCCGCTAAATCTTCTTTCGCGCATTTCCAAGCACACGCCCTCGTGTTCCATACATGCGCGTCGAGAACAACTGGCTGCATGCAAGACAGCGCAAAAGTTTCCCATCTATTGCTACTTCACAGGCATGAGAAAAAAATGAGTTCATCCGCGGCTAAAGTGATACAAGAGGAAAGAAGGACACATGCACACACAGCTACCAACAACAAGCGAAGGACGATACCCCCACAAAAGCGGCAGCGTAATGGCTTGCTATCGTCCAGCAGCTTATATATGTAACCCCCCTGCGACAATAAAAAGCAAGACAAGTACAAGATGTGAAGGCAAACAAAATATACTGTAGTTCAGAAGAATGGCCGCGCCTCCTTAGAGCAAAGTCCGCTAACATAGACAGACGTTCCGCACAGCACAGTCTATTTTAATTCCTAAAATAGGCAAAAGGAAGGATGCATCAACATACCTAAGAGTGGCTGGGAATAAATCTGTGTGCAGCGGCCACCTTGAAACCAGATATCCAGAACGCTTCAAGCAATACCCGCAGATGAAGATAGCCACCTCAGGCAGAGCATGTGTTGGGGAAGGACACTTACCAATGGAACGGAGAAATGCCCTTCATGCCGAATACCTTTGCTAGCCAAACAGAGTCGTTCGTAGACTCTCTCACAGGCAACGAAGCCAGCAACTAGTCCTTTGTCATCCGTCAATATTGGCTTTCCCCATTTCATTACACTAGAAGCTCCCGACCAGTGTATCCTCGGTTCTCAATGGTCCTAGACTCCGGCAGTTCCACGGCTGACTGAGGCTCCTCCGCCTCGACACCCTTTAACTTGTCCAGGTCACACACAGGAAACTGATGCTGAAGCGAGGGCCTTTACAGGCCCAACTCCTCCAATATTCATATTGCCAGTTGATGTGGAGGGAGATGTGTCAAAGGAGCAGCACTCTTAGCAAGTTGAGCAGTGAAAGTATGCGAGCAAGGTGCACGCCTATATATCTTCGCAGCTTCCTTGCTGGTGTGTTGAGGTAAGGTCTATGCTGTAATAGCTTCATATTTAGCCGCAGGTGAGACAGCGCAGACGACAAATTCACTGCACATCTAGTACCAAGTAACGCTAGGAATTCATGACTATTACTGTGAATTCGTATCAGCAAAGAATATGCCCGTAGTGCTCCTCCATATGCAATTCTATCCTCTGTACCCCCCTTCATTACACCGCAGCCTAGAAGGGGCCGTCGTTTTTCCGTGGTTCAGCTTCTTTGCTCGCCAAGCAACCTGCTTCCGCTAGGCCCAGTTTCGCTGCCCACCTGCTATGGCTTTTTATGTTCGCTGGCAGTTCTGGGTCATATGACCCAGTCTCCCGCAAGTAAAGCAGGAGGGCTTTTGTCGTAAAGTATTGGAGGCTGTCCTGGTACGCTGGTTCACTCTAGCTTTTTCTTCCCGTTCACCTAAAACTGTAGCCTACGGCGGGTTGCCAGTCCCGACATCCATAGGCTCCGAGATCTGGACTTGGCTTTTCCTTCATAACCAACGGCGCAGGAGTTGCATTAAGTGGATACTCCTTAAGCAGTCCATCACGTACAGGGGCGTCAGCGCTAGTTATTTTGTCGCTGAGTCACTGCCCATCCTGCGACCATCTGACGGGACACGTCGGGTAAATCGTAGGTAAGCCTTTGTAAAGCAGCAGTTCGTCAGCATTATGGCTTTCGCAAGCCAAGGTTGCCTATTTTAGTAGATGCCATCTATTGATAGATACCCTTACTTAAGATTTCAAGTCTCCCAAAGTCTGCTATCAATCTGGTCTCGTGAACACCGACAAGTCAGGGCTTGTATGATGGATTGGCATGTAATTATCCTTGCATGCAGACAAATTCCTGTGTATCGATTGGCGACCATCAAAGTGTCTGTATATTCACAAAACGGTCGCAAGGATCACTTTTTACCTTTATTTGCGGGGTGCAAAGCGCTGCAGTTCTCCAAAAGGTTAATCACGACTCCGAGTCTTTGCCTATCGTCACAGCTGCCAGTCTTCTTCCGGTCGGCATGCTCTCATCCACACATCCGTTTACATTTCATAGGCTGACAAGAAATGCATCTCTACCTGCTTTTTAGCTACTGCACTCACATCAGCTTGCATGTCTGCCTCTGTCGCGCCAACAGGCGTTCTGCCTTCGTTTGCTTCCGTTGGCACAGGTTTATCCCCTTCCGTTGCCACAGCAAATCAAGTATTGGATTACTAGATAGCTAATCGAGGCCCGACAATCGTTTGAAGAAATCTGACGCTTCTTCGCAGCCACAGCCAGTGCACTAGTGCGAAATAGCTGCACCCAACTCCTGCCAATTTTAAGCTTTGTTGGAGGCCTCCTTAGTGAGACACTTGGAGTCAGAATTAGCAAAAACTTGGAATGATATTTTTAAGTATTTTGCAAAAGAGCTTATCTGCTCACTTGGGGACACTCAGAGTTTCCGACATGAAGGGGGGGCGGCAGCTCGGGTGCGCGTAGCTGATTCTGTGGGCATTCCAAGCAATTATAGCTCATTGCACACACCATCTAGCGCCCCCACACAATTTTGCACCTTCTTGCTTCGAATTGACGCCTCCCTGTAATCAATACGATATACGAATACAAGCGCTTTATTTAGTTCTTTACTAATAGTAAATAATTGGTGTAGAGTTAAGTGCTGGTGTGTATGTCTGTACGTCACATACTTTTTGTATCGCAGAAGAATATGCGCATATCTTTATTATTGCCGTGAATTATGTGGATCCCAGTGATTTAATGCGAATGTGTTAAGTGCTCTGATGGTGCCGCTGCCTGTCGCAAGTGTCTCGGTCCTCTACTAGTCGTAGTCCCGCGTCTCGCCAATAGGGAAACCGGGCTAGGGAAAGACAAGCCTCTTTCTATGAAAGGACACAAAAAGTCCTTGAAGAATTTTGACTGATATTTAGGTGGGCAGCATCCTTTGGGAGACCCAGTGTAGGTGTGCGCTGCCCATATGTGGATGCAGCAGTTTGCTCCAGTGGCAGAACCCTGGCGCGGGAGTATCAATTCCCTGCTTACAGGCGGCCCTTGGCAGCGTGATGCTCGATCAAGTAAAGCGGTTATTGCTGCATTAAATAAATGCAACTGAATCATCTGCTGTTAATTCTTCTCTCCTGTGGTAAGCCCCACTGGCGGCATCAGCTAAGGGCGCTTGAGTTTTCAAATCTCTAGAAAGTTGTACTGGCCTTTCCGTTTAGCAGACAAATTTGGACTGAATGGCTGAGCTATGAGCTTCGAAGACAACAGTTTACGGCTCATTGCCAAATTTTATTTAGGTACCTGTAAATCACCCCTGCAACCGCCGCAGCCCCACGTGCTCTTGAAATGCGCAGGGGTACCATGAACTTTTTACCGCCTGTCCGTCGACTTTTGGCACCTTATGCAAAGTTCGGGGTTATTTTCGCTGGTATTTACCGTATAGAATCGGAGTAGGCCCCTTTTCCCCACTCAATAGCGTTATACGCCAAGATGGCGCAGCAGCCGGGTGGGTCCGACCCGGTGGGGAGCCAAGTGCGCTCAAGTTTGGGCGACTTGCGGTTCTATGAGCGAAAATTTCCTAACTTGGAGGAACTTGTGATGGTTAAGGTCCAACGTATTGCGGAGATGGGGGCTTACGTGTCGCTCTTGGAGTACAACAACATGGAAGGCATGATTCTTATGTCAGAGCTGAGCAAAAGGCGTTTCAGGAGTGTCACGAAGCTTGTCAAAGTCGGAAGACTTGAAGCAGTCATGGTGCTCAGAGTGGACGCTGTCAAGGGATATATAGACCTTAGCAAGAGCAGGTAACTTGAAAACATCGATGAAGCTGTTCTAGAACGCTCGATCCTTTTTTTTTGTAAAAGTGTTGCCTAATGGACCAACTGTATGATTTTCGATTGAAAGTACCACATCAGCCGAAGGGTAACGCTGCAAACACTTGTCTTCCATTGCACGGAACTGGAATGAGCTAATTATTATTCCTGGCCGGCGGTTTAAATACTGAACGCCCCGCTCTGGCCGGCTTCATCGTTTTTACGGCGACTTTAACGCATTCTCCTCCACCAATGATATACTTTATCGTAGATTTATTCCAACTAAACTGCATCGATTACCAGACCTTGCTTGTATTTGGCTGGTGCACTTCCGGTATTGTACAAAAGTTGGACAATTCCACCAGGTTCCGTGTGGCCACATCGCTGTGTTGAGCCATTCCGCTTCAAACTCCGAACAGCCCGTCGATCTAATTCATACGATTTTTGTCTAAACTGTAGACCTCATAGCTGCAAGCTGCCACCCCTTCCTCCCCTCTTTGTATGCATGCAGAGGGTTTATTCAATTTCGTGTTTTTCTTCTGCCTCCTGCAGAGTTTCTCCGGAGGATATCGTCAAGTGCGAGGAGCGATATTCGAAAGGGAAAAAGGTGCACCAAACAGTTCGTCACGTCGCTCTCAAACATAAGCTGAGGGTCGACGAGCTTAATGCTAAAGTCATTTGGCCACTTTACGAAAAATATGGACATGCGCTGGATGCCCTTAAGGTAAAGAGAGACAAAAAAACGCAGTGGAATTACCATTTAGCCTATTTTGCAGGTCTTGCTCGAACAGTACATACGACAAGAAATCATAACAGCGATAATGCCGTTATCTCCCCTTTCGTGTTACGCGTCTGTCCGGTGTGCTGGCACTCGCCTTGCCCTGTGCTGCTACCCTTAATAGTCGCGTGTCAATATGAGGGGTAAACAAGCGGAAGCAAAGAGGGACATCTGTCTGCCGCTCCCACAGTTGTTCCGACGTGGGCGCGTCCTGAGAGGGTCCTACATTCATGGTTTCATGCCGACCCACTAATCTTAAAATTACATCTGTCGGTAAGTACTTATGATATTCTCTTTTATTGCTTGCTTTCGTTTTTTTAATGGTAGGCAGCAGCTCTGGACCCTGACGAAGTGTTTGGAGGGTTAGAGGTTGCGGAGGACGTTAAGCAGTCGCTGATCCAGGATATTCAGCTCAGACTCGCACCCCAGGCTCTCAAACTTAGGTGTGTACTTTAGGCTATTTGATTGCAATTTCATCCTTGGTTTCATAGGTTAGAATGATTGCCCTTTTCTTTTCTCTTCGCGTGTTTTCTGGTGGTCGTTTGCCGTGTTGTTTGGTTTTTGCCCTGCTGGTGTAAAGGCACATTTCCGAACACCATTTTGTGGATATTTTTCTTAGTACTTCCAATTCCGTACCTCATCGTTCCTCCATGGCAGAAAGTTATTGACTTCGAAATTTCACTTTGAAAAAGGGACGGACATTCTAAGCAGCCAAAATACCTGCTTTTACATCTCACGCCAGGAGAGCCAGCGCGAGATTTGCTACTGTCCTTGTTACAGGGCCCGAGTGGACGTATGGTGCTTTGGCAAAGACGGTATAGACGCAGTGAGAGCTGCTCTTAGCGCCGGGAAAGAAGTTAGCGATGAAAAGGTTGAAATAATAGTCAAGTTGATTGCGCCGCCGCAGTACGTGGTCGTCACCTCGTGCTTTGACAAGGAAATGGGCATGCAAAAGATACAAGAGGCAAGTCATTAAATGCTTCTGTTTGGCATTCTGTATTATCATCCAGCGTTGACTCTATACCCAATGCAAGAGAACTGGTGTAATGAGGCTTCGTACCGAGCATGAAAGCTGCGAAATGCGTGTGAGCCTGAGGTCGAACATTTCATGGTGGGTTCATATTCACTGGCAAAGTGTCTTTCATACTTTTAGATGAGGAATGTGTACGGCTTGTGCACGCTTCTGGTGGATACACGGGATAAATGATACTTTCTCAGACCTTTTAGACTTGCATTTTCACACATGTAACTGTATCGTCAGGTGATGCTGTCCCTCAATTCCACTGCACTTAGCTAATATACCGTATGTTCGTATTGTTTTAATGGTATGTGTATATGTACGGATGGTTTGGCGTGGAAATTTTTGATTTATTCCATTTCACCTTTGGTTCTTGCGGAGAGATGAGGGTACTTCAGGAGTGACCCACCCGCTAGTATCACGTGTATTGCTGTTATAGTACTCTGCAGATAGGCAGCTGTGTGGCATTTAATGTTAGTACCTGTGATGTTTTGCTTCGGGAAGATTATTCCCCTTACGTGTTACGCGTCTGTCCGGTGTGCTGGCACTCGCCTTGCCCTGTGCTGCTACCCTTAATAGTCGCGTGTCAATATGAGGGGTAAACAAGCGGAAGCAAAGAGGGACATCTGTCTGCCGCTCCTACATTAGTTCCGACGTGGGCGCGTCCTGAGAGGGTCCTACAGGCCAAGCAGCTCAAGTGACACATAGTACTATCTTTTGTTAGTGTTACACTCAATGGTTAATCTAAGAACTTTCATATTCAAGCAGCCATAAACGGGTTGCTGCTTTTACTAGCAGACTGCTGTTAATTGACAGCATCTTGTTTGTCTTCGATAATCGTAGCTGTGTCCCTTGTAGTTATCACAAAATTGTCTGGTTCTGCATCGACGGCAAAAGAATGGAGCTCCGGGACTATGTGGCTGGGGAGATCAATTTTATTACATGATTATTTTCATAAAATTTTTGATTTGTGGCTATTGGTGAAAACTTGAGCGCCTTCGCTTTACGTTGACACATTTACGTTTTGAAGAAACAGTGCTTCTGGTGGTTGTGTGGTTCTCATGCTTAGGCTATTAACCGGATCAGCCAGACAATTAAAGGATATCGAGGCGGCGATTTCAAGCAGCAGGGAGAGGTACGGAGGTCGTGGGGAAGGCGTTTCGAAAACTTTTTGATGCATGCAACTATAAGCACGTTCATTGTGGTCCCCTTTGGTATTAAGCGCCTGTCATCGGTTTCTTGGCACTTGGCACGCTCTGTACTGCTGCCTTCAATAGCAGTTTGTTGGTTGAGTGATCAACAATTGGAAACGAAGAGGGAAACCTGTCTGCCGCCCGTACCATCGTTCCAACACGGCGGCTTCCTGAGTTTTTTCCGACACAAATGGGCCGTGCTTCACTAGGCTTCATGCCTTGCTGCTCCTACCTGAATGACTCCATGACAGTATATACCTTTATTTTCTGCATTCGGATACTTGCTGAATGTATTCCTATGCTCGCCGTAAACGCTTCATTCCCATCCCCCACGCTTTTTGTGCCTTTTAAATCTTTTCCTGTTGTACTTGTTACCCTTTTTTCGTAGATTATGGTTATGGGCACCGAGGAGGAGCGGCGCTTGGAGGAGTTGTTGCTTGACGAATCGGACTCTGAGGAATCCGATGTCAGCAGCGAGGAAGACGAAGGGATGGGGAGAGTGGAGGGCGACGTACCTCAAGACGAGGTCGAGGAGAAAGAAGGAGATGAAGGAGTTGCTGCCGCTTGAGGAGGAAAAAGGAAGTTAATGGCACGGTGTTTGTTTTTGTTGGTCAACGCATTTGTACTGGCGAGTGCTTTTTTGTCAAGGCAAATGCGAAGACAAGGACGTCGCAGATCCTCTGCAGCGCAAACTTCGCAGGATTTTGTTCCTTGTCACGTGAGAAATTTTTACTCTCAATGTTTAGCACAGCTTCCCTCCTCTCGTCTTCCCCTACCCTTGCCTTGCACTCCCCTCTCCAGGACTCTAAGTGAGTGGGCCTTTACATCGGCAGACTCCTGTTGAGTAGCCTAAGTGACTGAAGTACAAAGCAGGAGACAACGCGATTCTCTGTGGAGGCACTCCAAATGCGATTTCCCGATCCTGGGAGTCCTGAGGTTGAGACAAAAAGCGGCTCGCGGCAACCCACATTATTAATAGCGTTGTTTATGTTAACAATGCGTTTCTGCTCATTAGCAAGATTAAGTAGCCAATAAAAGAGTCTAGCGGCTCCACTGTGCCACTATAGACTGCAGTCATGTACACTAGAAAGGACAAAGCTCCCACAGTTCAATTTAACGCCAGAGGCCGCAGCGGTTTTGTTACGCCATCTGCGATTCCAAAGAAGAGAAGACATTTTATAGGAGCCAAAACTGCTATCTTGGAAGAGGTATCGCAGCTGTGGGTTTGGATAGTTTGGCCAAGTGCTGTCAAATGTATGGAAAACTTTCATCTTAAGGTAGACTGGCTGGTCCTTCGCGTTACGTCTCTTCATTCCTTCCAAAATGGGGATACTCTTCTCGGTCCAAGAGACCTAGGCATTCCTCAGCCTTGTGTAGAGCAGGGACAAGCCAGTCGTCTGGGGGACTAATAGTGTCGGCTTTTTCAGGGTGACTCTCTGCCACGCCCTTTCCAGTGTGGGGTGAACTCCTAGAACAACGCAGTTGGCTGTGGCTCAACCAAGCGTCGGCAAGTGAACTGACGGGCTCCAATGTGGCCTCACTCCCCTCTAGCAGCTGGGCGTCCACTGCGAGGAACATCAGGCGTTTCAGACAGCGGTTCGTATGACCTACAGCGCCGTGTTGCTGCAAAAGGGGCAAGTGACAGAGGTATACATGAGCGTAGCAGCGCAATAACCGACGAACAATCAGAGAGGCCGCTCCTCGAAGGGCGTCGTCCTCCTCCTCCACCTGCGTGTCATCTTCTGCGGAGCCGATAGCTATAGGGGAAGGAGGGAACACATGCGGATCGTCCAGTTGTCGAACTGCCCACGACATAGTGGCTGAGATATATTCGCGTGCAGTGGGGACAATGCGCGTGCCTGTTTCTGAGCCTGCATGAACTCTTGTGCGTTTGGTGACTCCAACTGGATTGTCCGTTGCTTCGTTTGCTCCGTGCGCATCTTGGTGCTCTTCCGCTATTTTGGTTGTTTTACTGTCTGTAGCCATAATCACTTGTGCATCACCATCTGTTGGCGTTGTGTGTCTTTGCACCGGCATCAATCTCCTCTTTGGGGCACTTGGCGCAGCTGCAGCAAAGGCGATTGCAGGATCCAAGAATCCAGTGTCTCCCCGGTGCTGCATGCAGGATGCTGCGGGGAGGCCTAGTGATGGACAGCTGCACGCCTCCCACAAGGAAGAAAAAAGCAGCTGAGCTTCTTCAATGGCCTGCAGTAGCAAGTGGCGCAACCAGTCGCGCTGAGGTAGAAATTCAGGCGGGCGCATGGCACTGCGCAGCCCGATATCGCCTAATGAGTAAAACAGAGCGTCTGACGGCGAAGTAGGAGGGGATACTGATATCTTGTCTTCAGTGGATTTTGCCGTCGGTGGAACCATAAGATCACTGGGTTCAGCAGACCACAGTAGCAGGCGTTGTGCGTCCTCCACTGAGCCAGCAGCTTCAGACGGCAATACATCGTCTGCATCTTGATGGGCACTGTGAGACCCATCAATTCCCAGCGTCACATGGTTCGCAGAGTCCGCATGTGTTCCTTGCTCGGTAACGGCCAGCAGAGTGCCCCTACGGGTGCTCAATTCCTGGGCTTCCTCCATCGCTATGGCTGCTGCCGAATCGTAATGCCTTGTCTGGAAAAACTCGGTTCAACAGTGTCCCAGCGTCCACAAAGCTCTTGTTAATTCTCTTTTAAGTTCACTGAAAGCTTATACCTGTGATTTTCTTTATCTGTTTCTTCGGGAATAGCGCAGTACTTCAGGGGCTGAGCAGCATGAAAAGGTGCTGGCTGTGCGTTGCTTTGTTGCAGCCAAAATGCGAGAAAAGAGTAAGGTTTTGAAAACAGTAAATATTGGTTGTTGTTAAGTGCGATGTATTTTGTATTTGCCAGAATTTGTCTTCAATGCGCCGCGCAAGGAACCAGCAGTGGCCCCTTAGGCTGCCCAATCGTCAACCGAAACACGGAATAATACCCTCGCTATATGTGTGTTTCTCTTGATTTTGAAGTGTAATAGGCTTTCATAGATCAGTTACCTTTCCAATTAGTGTGGGGTGACAGATGGAATAATATGACAAACGACCAGGCGCTCGCGCGCTTGGCGGCAGCGCTGCGCTATATAATGTCAAAAGCCATTCGTCTTTGGGGTTAAAGCCCAGATTCAATGTTACTGTGTGATATACACCTTCCTTAATTCAATGATTTAGGTCTATTGCTGTTTCACGCCAATTTTCCCATGGGACATCTTTTGTAAACGGCCAAGAGGACACTGGGGATCTAGCATTGAGTGACCCTGGAAATCCTAAGGACCGCTGCCCTTATTTCTCTCTTGTTCATGGTACACTCCTTCCTATAAGATAAATTTTGGAATTTTAATGCTGTTTGTGGGAGTGCTATTGCTGACATTGGGATTACGCGCCGCTTTAGGTAAAGGGCTCTCTGCACAAACAAACAAACACCATGCAAGAAAGCCAACCCCGTTCCCAGGGTATATTTACGTTCATCTGCCGCGTTTGGCAACAAAACTTTTTACTGACTGCGCTTGTATACCGCATTAGCCTCAATGTAGGCTTGTAGGCATCGGAACTTCCAGTTTAAGACCCTCGTTGGCCCGTTGAAGGAACAGAAGAGCAAGACGAGAGGCATTGCTTGATAGAAGTAATAGGAAGCTGCGATTGACTAAGCATTTCCTGCAGCCTTAAAAATGCGCAATGATGGCGGCCATTACTCAGGCAGCTGATCCTTGTGTTGAGAGGGAAAATTTTGTTGATCTCTCTAGCAGCAGTCCCGTAGATTCGTCTTCTCCCAAGATGCATAAGCTAGATGCCGCTTGCCCATCAGATAAGACCGCAGCCATGAGGTGGACACACCTTCTTTATGAGTGTAGCCTGCAGAAAGCGCCCTCTGGGCTTCATAGCGTAACAGCCTTAGCCTGCAGTCCGCAAGGGACTCGGATATGTGCTGCAACAAACGACAGATTTTTAAGGTTTCTGGGTGGGCCCCCAGGCACCGATGAAGCTTTTCTTGCAAGGGCAGCAGATAAAGGCAAGGCACTACATCTTGTAACTGGTAGGACCCTCAACGCATACAGTCTACGTTCCTCGACGTTCCTCCATGAACAGCGTAGATAGACACTGTTTAATTGAGCAGCCATAGCATATTTAATACACTATGATATGTAAAGTAGCTTTGGATGCCTTCAGGGATTGCATTCAATCATGACGGTTCGCAGCTGGCTGTCACACAAAGCGATGGCGTAGCACACGTGTACGGGGTCAATACGGAAGGAAGAAGGTGTATCTGCTGTCGTCTGCCTGTGGAGTGCCCCGCCACTTGCGTGGCTTGGGCCATAGGTGGTAGCCGGCTCCTCTTTATTGGGCTTCAGAATGGCAAAGTTCGTGTTGCAGATGTACCAGCAAATAAATTAGGAGCTCTTCACGAGGCACACAGGTGAGTCCATCCAGAACAATTGCACGTCAGCTCTTCCCTCTCGTAATGCGCTTCAATGCTTTTTTTTGTGACTCTTTGGAGCATGATAGGCACAAAACTGAGCGCCTGATGCACTCAAGAAAAGACTTTCGCTGTGACCTGAGCCCAGACTTACTTCAGCCCCAGGCTGTGGGACTTTGATACCACGGCTCCCTGCAAGCATTCTTTTCTGTTTTCAGCCCAGTAACATGCTTGACCTGCACCACGGACGGCACTTTAGTTATTTCCGGTCACCGCAATGGCCAGGTGCTCTTGCATAATCTTCTTCGAGGATCCTCTTCAACAGGGCTGCGTACTGTCGCAAAGTGCATTCCTTCACTGCAACACGCCTCTTCCAGCTGTTTCCCCACTATACAAGACCATTTCAATACTTAAATGTTGGCTTATTACCAATTCGGTGCATTAGAGCATCGTATTGATAACCAATAAGGAGAAGAGAGCAACTGCGCTTAATAATCTGTGTATGTTTAAAAGGGGAATTAGAAATTGTTCGGTAAGTGATCAGTCGATCGACACGCCCCCAAATTATTCCCCCCAGAGCAATGCGCTGAACACTTTTAGGCTTCGAGCGCCAGTTACTTCGGCGCACATACAAAATGATATTCTGGCATGCGCTGCCGGTAATACGATAAGTTTCATTGGACTGGATGGAACCATGGTAGGTTAGTAATGTGCACTGTTGAGCTCAAAGAATCGCGTGAAAGAGGCTAGTCAGCATAATGTATAGCCTGTAGCAAGGCGGTGCCCCCAATTTCACCAAATCTGGCTATAAATCAAAAAAATTACATCTTTGTCCTTTTTGCATTCGGAGAATACCTCTGCAGCCACCTGATACGATAAAGTTCACGTTGTGGGGGTACTAGTGAGGACTGAGGGATTATTTACGATAAATTGTTGTTCATTGGACTCTATTTTCGTTTAGCTCAAACAGATCGGCACGGCAGTTTCCTCTGCATTGATTTCGTGGCATCCACATGGACCGTGGCTGGCAGTGGCGTCCGGAGAGGAAGTAACATTGCTCAAGAAGCCATTACTTACCGTTGTAAAGAAGCCTGAACCGAATGAACGACATCATATAGCAAGGATATCTTGCCCAGGCATAGTTGCCGTAACTGCAATGGCCTGGGAAGCAGATGGTGTTACGCTTTGCGTTGGGACTGCCCGAGGGTCCATAGAAAAGTTATGTGCGTTTCATAAAAAGCTTACGGACAACAGGGTGGAAATTGTGCTCACGCTCTGCAATACAGTAAGCCGGAGAAACAAAAATTGAGATGGATTTCACCCTCTATTCGCGTACTTGAATTTTCGCAGTTGTGGGGGAGGCAACAAGCGCATAGCTTATGTCTAGAGCCTCGAGCCCCCATAGAGTCTGCAATTAGAAGCTTGCATCTCAATTTTTACCTTGCTATAATCAAAGCCAACAGCCTTATGCTATGTTTGTTCCCAGTTGGTGGAGCGAACCTCCAAATCGGGTCCATGGCTTATTTTACACCGGGATCACGATGAATTTGAATGGGTCGATATGCAACGGCCAGTTTTGCAGAGTCCAGGCCCACAGGAGCACCTAGTGCTTGCTTTCACGAAGCAGTATGCGTTGGGAATTGCCCTGACCTCGAGGAAAGTCTACAAATTATCAGTGATGCCAAAAAAGGAACTTAAGTGGTTAGCTGAAAGGAACGGATTTTGCCTCTTTCATGAGGTGCGCCATTCATAGGCACGGGACACTGTGGGTTCTACATGTTCGGACTCAATACATAAATTGTAATCGTTTGCTCCTTGTAGTTACAGTAATGACAGCCCCTCATGGATACGGGAGAGCTTCCGTTTCGTTTAATCTAAAAGATATGCAGCGGTGGAAATATCGTTGTTGTTCAAGCTGCGTGAACTATTGCCCTAACCTTTAGAGTAATCAGGGGCAAAACGCGAAATGATTTAAATACGTATTAAAAGTATAATTGTAAGCTTAACCATAGAATCCCAATGTCTATTGTTATGCAGGCAGCCTCTGCTAGCGAACACGTTGGACAGATATACATAATTCGAGATAAGACAGGGGAGACAGGTAGGGCATAAGTCCAGAGCCTCAATTCCTTGGCTCTTCAATTACCTGGTATATAGCGCTTACTCACGGGTTCCTGGAGAAGGTTGCTCTCAAGGTATGATGGCATTCTTGGAGCTGCTGCTACGTGTATGCACGCTGCAGTGCGATACCATATTGCTTCACGCGCCTCCCCAGATTTAATTTGTCTCAGGCACTGCCGAGTAGGTTACCTTGTGGTACAAGTGTTTGCGAACTTCCTTGATCAACAGTGATTCATAGGCTGCCACTCTATCAGAGGGGCCAGTGTACGCTAACCAGCAACTGTTTTCCTTCCGCTATAACTCAATCATAACTTGTTTGGCTTGAGCGTATGCAGCTTAATGGTTTGATTCTAGCTCATCTGGTGGACAGGCAGACGATAAGGTGACCCATCGTAATTCCCCTTGCGTCCAGCAAGAAAATAATCACCTGGCTGCATCCATACGTTATTAGTACGTTTTCCGAAACAACGATAGGTACGATTTTCTAGCTCCTTCGCTTTATCTGAATGAGTAGGGTTACAAACATTTCGTCAGGACAGCACGTGACGAGCCTTCATGCTGACTTCCCACTCAGATGGCTGGGCCTTGCAGAAAGGTACTCCTCAAGCACATGCACTTAAACGATACCGCATGCAATCGGCAAAACTCCCAAGGAAGGGATGGTAATGAGGCTGCTGCACAGAAGAAGTACCTTGCTTGGGGTTTACATGCATGGTGTGGTATTGCCAGAAGCATAGTCTTCGTAACAGGAGAAGGGCAACTAATGATAGCTCCTCTGGATGATGAAGGAAAGACAGAACAGTCGTTGCGGCGTCACGTGCTTCTTACCAACTGCTCGAAAGCAGCTATGCTGAGCGACAAGGGTCTACTTGTTGCCCAGAAGAATCACGACATCTTTATTTGGTATCAAGCGAGACTATTAAGATTACGGCGTGCACGTTGTTGACGCTGTAGCTTATGTAATCCGTTGGCCGCTACCACGCAGTGGCACAACCGGCATGAAATGGCTCTCCTGTGCCAGTTTGATATAATTATTGAGAGGTTTTTTTGTCCTTGCCAGGGAGGTCTCCACGTTTGTCGCTGCTAGATCCGCACCCTAAAAGACAAGGAGGGCCTGTTTGAGAAGTAAAAGGCTTGACAGTAGCCATGTTTGTGAAATTATTTGTATTCACAGGTATAACGTTGAAAATTTCAGAAGCATCGACGTGATTCAGGCCAATGGCTCTTTAATTGGTCTTGAAGCCTGCCATGGCGACATACTAAATAACTCTTCAGATGGGCAGGAGGAAGTAGTACTAGTGGTAAAGACTCGGAATGGAACAGAAGAGCGCCATTGTCTTTGTCCCTTGAAGATGAAGTACGAGCGCTGCCTTGGCCTTCGTCAATATGAAGAGGTGTGTACACATGGAAGAAGCAATACTGCGAGGCATCGCAAGAGTCCCCTGAATCCTTAGCATTCAATGTTTAAAGCTCTCCAATACCGTCGGTAGATACTCGATCAAAGTGATTCCGATGCATTGTTGGCCTTGATGCTGAGCTCTTTGCGCATGAATACAATAGGCACTGTCTTTACTTTCAAATTTGCCGGAGTCAGCGGCTACACGCGAGCGGTGGCGCCGCTTAAGGGCTTCCTTGCTCGACAACACCTCACTTGAGATGTTGCTTGCTGAGCGAGAACAAGTAGACAGTAGAATGCTGGAGGCCCTTCAGCAGCGGATAACCCTCGCAGCCCGGGCAGCGGCAGCCGCAGGAGATATAGCAGATGCGCAGTTCCTGGAGGGCTTGCTTGAAGACCGTGGCTTGGGAAACACTGAGAAGAGTATAGAGGCGAGAATAATACGGCAAAAAGCAGGGTCAGCGGCGAAACATACGTCGTAGGCTTATTGCAAGCAGGTTTCGCATTTAGTGGAAAGTTGGATCCACGTCTATGTGTGTACCATGTTTATGGGTCTTCTAAGCACCAGAGGCAACTAGCAACAACGGGCTCACTCGCAGTTCTGATATACTCAAGATCTTATTAGGCAAATAGCTTGACAGCTCCACGGAAGATGCAGACGCGAGACTCACAAGCACGAAAGTATCTGGATGAAATGTCCTTACCCCACCTACTTGAGAACATGTTTTTTGCTTTTTTCACTCATACATCTCCTTGATCAATTTTTTAGCATCGCGGCCTTCAAAGGCGAATTCTCGCAAGCAGAAAAACTACTTCTTCAGCAAGGAAACACTACTGAAGTTGTGAAGATGTACCTGCAACTACATAGGTGTCGTCCACTCCATTAATTCTTGTGTGCTTTATTTCTACGCTCACAAACCGCTTGCACACAGCAGCTGCTTTGAAGGCAGTGGCTCCATGAGTCGCGTTAACCTCTCCCGGTACTGCTTGCTGCCGATTGAAGTTCTTATTCTTCGCAGCAAATGAACATTCGGAGCTGCTAATGATCAAAATAAACTACGGACAACACGAGGTATCAAGGCTTTTTCGTAGATGTTTGCACTTTATTTGCAGATGGACCGACTGTATACGAGTGCTGGAGCAGCACGATGCATCACAAGCAGAGAACATAAAGCATCAATACAAAGAATGGCTGCTCAAGGAACAGAGAGTATGCTGTTTCATTGTTTACGAACGCAGAAGCAACCCGGCTAGCTAGTGGATCTTAAACCGTATTGCATGCTTGCGTATGTCAGCTGCCGTGATAAAGGTTTTGGGAAACAAACTGATTGCCTGAGGCTGCCAATGTATACACAGCTTTGAGTTTGGTTCCTGCTTCGTCTTCCGTGCAGTTCGAAGAGGCAGCTGGCATTTTCGCTAGAGAGGGACAAGTGAAAGAGGCAGCAGAGCTGTTTCTCAAAGGCCGAGTTCCTGCCAAGGCAGCTGCTCTCATTTGCAAGTCTTTGCCTCCCGCAGAAACTTCTCCTGGCCAGCCTTTGGGGATTCAGAATGCACAAGGGAAAGTGGATGACCTTAGAGGATTCGTACCAGTCGGGATGTTCTCTCCCAAGCTTATTGAGAGCACTGTCGAAGAACTAAAAAGGATCGACCTTCATGAGGTGGCAGCAGATTTGTTGGCACACTTAGGGCATTGGAGAAAAGCCTTGTCTTTGCACCAGTAAGATGCAAGCCCCTGCAGTTCCCATGGTTTGCTCTTGAAGCACCGCCAATCCGCCAGAGGTGGCCTGCTTATTCACACGCACACAGCAGCTTCCATCCCAACGCTTAGAGGAGTGTGGTGTTCAAAAATTGCAGAAAGTGCCGAAACTTTCCGAAGGCAGTGGCGATTGCCGAGGCGGTGGCACGTGATGCGTTGCCCAGTCTGTACAAAAGCTGGGCAGAAGCTAATTTGGAAGAAGGGAAAGTAAGCTTGGCAATGCTTAAGTTTATTTGGAAAATTCTTGTACACTTGCTAAAGCTTTTATTAGTGGCTAAAGATACGGAATCGATAGTGATACGTGCCCATGATGGTACAAGCGTACGTCCAGAAGCATGATACGGGCAACGTTTCTTTAACAGGTTGTTGAGCCAATGGGCTCCGAGATCCTTCTACCTGTCCGTGTACAGCTTTTCAATAGGAAACAGACCTAGCTGTGTGTTTAGGTTGAAGAAGCAGTGGCACATTTTATCAAAGCGGGATGCAAGGATAACGCTGTTGAGGCTTGCCTAAGCGGCGGACTTTGGCAGAAGGCCCGGCAGCTGTTAAAAGGACAAAGAGATGAAGCGTCTGTCCAGAAGTTGCTAGCAGTGGCCCGAAAACTTGAAGATCAAGGAGACATGTCTGAGGCTGAGCAAGCGTATCTTGAGGTCAGTAGTGGTTTATACTATCTGATACATTGATGCACAACACTTGATAAGTCCATGTCTTCCAAGTGCCTGTCCCAACGGCACTTCAAAAAATGCTAACACCTTGTAGAAGCTTATTTTTTGTTGTACTACCTACTTTGACTGAAAAGAAAACGCCACCTGCTCGTCGGGCTGGGGCGTTCAAAGGCCTGTGCCTTAGACGCTTGCTTCATCTTCAATGGTAAGGCTCAGCAATTTGATATGGCTGCCATCGTGTAGGCAGATGCCGTGGAAAGAGCTGTTAGGATGCGTCTAGAACGTGGACAATTAGCAATAGCGCTTAAGGCAAGCTGTGGCCCTGGCTGACACAGATAATGATTATTCTGCGAGAGGGCTTCATGACCTCAAACGGCATATGGGACTGGCTAGCAATATCGTAAGAATGCAGCTGCTGCAGTGTGGCGTTCCCAATGGCAAAACTGGCTCATCTGTGCTTTGTATCTCGTGATTTCTGTGACACAGATTGTTAGAAACGCCCCATCAAGAGAAAAGTTACGCCCTTTTATGCAGCAGCTTGCGCAGCAGTTGGCGGCCGGAAAAAAATTCGAGGTATGACTTGAAGCCTCCGCATCCGTTTCTTATCAGAAACCCTTGAAACTATTGTACTCCATCTAAAAGAACAATATAACAAGAGACTACAAGAAGTCAATATCGGGACGAACAATGAATATGTAGAGAAATGTTTCTCCAACGCGTGCCACAGATGTGTTGCTATTCTGTTTCCTGCCTTGCCTTGATGGGTCCTTGCTCATCGAGCACTCTCTTAGGACGCTGAAGCAGTGCTGCTGGCCATAGGTGACGTCCAGGGAGCTCTCCAATTGCTGCAAACGCACAGCCAGTTTGACCGGCTCATACTTCTTATTGACACTCAGTGGTAAGCAACTTCCTGACAGAAGAAACACGCAAGCCCATTTGCTAACTAGGCCATACGGCACTGTAAGCAATTTTCGGCAGTTTTCATTGCGTTCCACGAACGGACGCACGCATTTTAAGTGGCCTAAATCAGGACCTGAGCAATTTTGCGTATTGGTCCACCAATAGTTCACTTTCGCTTCACAAAAGCCTTGTGTTGTGTGCAAAGCGGCTTTTTCTCATCCCTTCTCGTCAGAGTTTCCTATGAGCTGCTGAGCCACTACAGGAGGTCTGTAGTTGTGATTAACGCCTCTTCTCTCGCTGTTTTATTGCTTCCGTGCGCTGCAGCCCTGCCGAGCGCGATGCTATCTGTATGCGGCTAGCCTCGCGACTCGCTGACATCGGTAGCTATTCCGATGCCGAACGCTTTTTTCTAGGTAAGCCGACACATTAGGGTCCATGCTGTGTCCCTATTTTATACATGGAATGCTGGCTTCTAGTTCACGCTCAAGGATTTGCATTGTAGCAGCTTACTAGATCCGTGAAGGGGGAACGACGCAAGAGAAGACCGCCACACAAAGTCGTAGCAGACTTTGGTAAGCTGCCGGCTTCATGTTGGATGGATTTTGTGGTTTCAGCTTGTGGGGCATGGCAACAAGCGGCCGACATGTACGCTGACGTTGAAGACTGGGCTGCTGCTTGCCGCGTGGCGGCGTCTGAAGGGGGAGCCGCTGCTAGTCGGCGCATGTGCCTGCGTCACGCCCAAAAGCTCCTACGTTTACGGGGCCCAAAAGCTGCTGTACAAATGTTGGTTGAGGTACGCTGGAGACTGGCAACAGTAATAGCATCAACACCAGGCAGGGAGCAGAGTAAGACAGATACTACCAAAAGCCGATCAATGTGCATCGTACTACCTGCAGGAGCTGTTTGGTGGGATGATTAGCGCCATACCAACACTCAAGTAGATTTGCATTGGCTTGCCTTATTGCCTTCCTGCCTTGTGCGAATTGGCTCAGCGGGGGGAGTGTGGCGCTGCAGTAGAGTTGGCGGTAGAAAACCGAGAATTCCCTCTGGCGATAGAGACTGCAAGGAAGCATTGTTTAGAAAAGACAAAGGAGGTTTATATGCAGCTAGGAAGGCATAAAGAGGCTTCTGGAGACACGTCTGAGGCTGAAAACGCATACTTGAAGGCACAAGCTCCTGAAGCGGCCATCGCACTCTACAAGAAACGTGTCCGTACATGCAAATGGACATTAACCCCATGTCTGCCACTGGTGTAGTCCCAAGAGATTGTGTGACAGCCACGACGATTAGATGCACATTCATAGAGAGACGTGCTCCTGGCTGGCTATCCAAAACTCAGGGCAAGTGGACGGAAGCCGTGCGACTTTCGAGACAATTTCGGCCAGCAGCCTTGCAGCAACTATTGATGGAGCAGGCTAAGACTTGTGTACTTTCTGAGGATCTCGAGGTCCATGCCTTCCCAGTACCAAAAGGCGCAAGTAGCATGTGCCTCGTTTCCCAGAGACTCGTGTTCCTGATAGCTCAGCATTCATCACAATACCTCGTTACCGAACAGCGAGAATTTTCGGATGACCCCAGAGTAGAAGGCTTTCACCGCTCATAGTACCTGTCCTCTGCTGCCTTCCAGGGAGCTCAGGCGGCCTTGTTAGAAGCAGGGAGAGCCGATCTAGTAGTTCAGCTCCTCTTGCGGAAGGAGCAGTGGGCCGCCGCGGTTCGCCTGTGTGGGGAGAAGGCAAAGGAGATGTTACCGTGGGTGCTTCAGCAGTATAACAATAAGAAGCCGCAGTTCGAATCGATACAGGAACTTCGAGAGTTCTGCAAAGTACGCCATTCAGACCAGTCGCACGGCTGTCTCCCACAAAACTGCAGAGAGAAACCCGTGTTCTGCCGTTCGACTGGCAACCTAATACCCTTACCGCGGATATTCATTCAAAAAAAACTTAAAGGCTCTAAGCGGGTGTCCAAATCCGTTAATCAGGCGTTAGAAGGAGTCGGAGCAACTGAAAACGCAATAGATGTCTGCCTCTCAACGGGCGAAGTACTCACTGCCGATCTCCAGGAGTTGCGCCCTTTTTGGATGACCGCAGTACTTCCACACCCTTTCAATATGCTAAAGTTTAAATGTAGAATAGTCAGTTTCATTCCGGGAACATCACCGCACGTAAGTCTTGTAGCACCAGAAGGGTCTCAAGGAGTACGGCAAGAGGACCAGAGACAACGAGTTGTTTTGTTTGCTTCTGCTAATGCCGTAGGTGACGCTTGCCCGGGCACTCGGACCCTCGCGGCATGCGGCTGTAGCATCTGCAGTAGCGCAGAAGCTACGGCTTGCCGGCGATCTTGCCTCTGCCGGGGAGCTTTACATGGCAGCTAGCCGTGGGAAAGAGGCTTTAAAGGCAGGGAACAATCAGGATCCTGAAGTAGAATACGGGTTTTAATTCAAGCTGCAGCAAATGAGCGCGCCTACCAAAGTAGAGTATCTACTTTTTGCATGCATGGATATAGATGACATGCACGGAATGTTATTCGCAAGACGTCTGCTGTTTATTCTCGATGCAGTGCTACATCTCGGCGGAGGAATGGGAGCGAGCTAGTGCAGTGGCGAGCTCTCTTGGAGTCGATGCAGAGGCAGAATTGGCACGATGCCGGAGTATGCAGCTGAAGACACGGGGGGACATAGACGGCCTGCTGAAGTCAGGCGACACAGAGAGTGCTCTGATGTTGCTGGCTGAAGCTAATGAGTGGGCCAGGTGTTTGGACATAGCCAGCGAACAGCAACACCCCCTACTCAGCCAGCTGCTTAAAACCCGTGTACAAGTGCGTGAGATATATAAGCAAGTACAGAGGTATTGGAACGCAGTCTAAAATGTCCCTCAGCTTCGCCTCCCTGTCTTTTGCCTAGTACCAGATATTTCATGGCTACCAGGCAGCCTCTATCCGAAAAAGAAACTAAGCTAGTTGCGGCGCTCAATTATTTGTGCGTTCTTAGACTCTGATGGAATTGGGGTCTGCCGTGGAGGCAGCTGAAACACTGGGGAAATTCGGAGGATTGGTTGTAGAGCATGTTTGGCCTCTTTGCGAGCGTGTCACGTCAACTCTTGAGGTCTGCCACCTAAAACAGCAACTGGAAAGGCATAGTTTTAGTAAAAGTACACATCAGGAAGAAGGACAAATGGACGATGCCTCTGAAGGCACCACAGCAGCAAGCAATCCTTTTGCTGTCATCAAACAGATGTACTCCAAGTAAGAGCTGTCTTTCAGTTTACTATCAGCTAATAATACTGTCATCGAAAGTCTAGAGAGCTTCATTCTTCGACAGAAAACTAATCAGCCGTTCAGCTGTTGGTGAGGAAACTAACATGCTCAGGTTGCTAGGGAAAGGTGAAACGGCTACAAATAAAGGCACATTTCCTCGTCCTTGTTCAGTACATGGTGAAGAAAGGCACAAGGCTACCCGGAAGCTACTCCGTGCTCATTTTGAATGCCTTATCAGTGATTGCGAAGGACAGCCAGAACTAAAGGAGTTGGCAGCAAAAGCCGCTATATCGGTCTTGCGGTTAGTTTTTTGCTGGTATATGTAGAACAGCTGAAAGGCGCTCCCGCTAGTGCACTTCAACGTAACACATCAGCTCGTTGACTGCCTGAGTTCTTTTGGAAAACCCACATAAAGGGTTGGGGCATTCCCTGCTCTACTGGCATGACATGTACTATCATACAGGTTTTCTGAGGGCGACCCATGCTTAGATTGGCTTTATTACCGTGCTGGCGTCAAGTCTAATCAGGCTGGCTGGGGGTCTGCTGCGTTTTGGCTGCTTAACAGGTGCAGTACTTATTGTTGGCCCTTAGAGTATACACTGCATTCCTCCACTTTCCCGTTTTTGTTTTCCTTGGGTTTCGTGTCTGCTATCTTCGATTATTTCTACTTTTGGTTTTGAGAAGCTACTTGGGCTTTAGTTGTCTCCATTAGGATTGTGCTTCATTGCAGATATCTGGATTTGGCTGACTTTATCGATGAGAGAGAACTGGCAAGTTTCGACGGTCGGCCCTTTAGAGAAATGGGATTGCCAATACCCAAAACCGACACTCTTCCAAAGGACCATTCCGTGTACGTCTTCCTTACGCAATCGATCTGTGGGTTCTGGCTCCTGATCTAGAAAAAGTGTTTCACTGATGATGCCTCATCGAATTCCGGTGTGCAAACAAATTAGGTGAAACAATCCCTATCTCCCAGCATCATTTCGAAACAACCTTTTTTGGCTCGGCGACATTCATGCATGCTTTAAAATATGGCAAATTAGATATACTCCTCAGGCCAAGCGTCCAGCAGGAACAAGCAAGAGACCTCGTGCTGGGATGGAGTGTTAACCCTGCAGTTAAACCAGAAATACCAACTAGGTGCGTACTGTAGCGGACGCCGCAGGCAGCAGCCCTATTTCCTTTTATTTAAAAAACCCACTTTGTTTTTTTAAAAATGATACCAGCTGTAGCCTGCGACAATCATTTTGGTCCATTTGGCTATTCTTTTGTTGTCAGTGAAGGGTTCAAAGTGTTTTTCGTGCTGCTACTGCAGTATTTGCGATGGATGCGGTGCCTCGGTTTGTAGCTGGGCTGTCACCTGCGTGGCATGTAGCAAGGAACACGAGCCTTGCATCGTCACTGGCTTTCCGATTCCCAAAGGCCACAGGAGCTTCTGTAATGAGTGCGACAGTCCCGCAGCTTCGTCTGATCTAGCGCTCTACACTCGGCACTTCAGCAGGTGCCCGTGGTGTTTATCTGCAATGAATGAGCATAATGTGTAGATATGCAGACGCCTTCGCCCTTCTTCTGAGTGCTTGCTGGAATTGCGAAAATCAGAAGTGGACATGCGTGAAGCCTTGCTGAGTATTGGCTTTGAGGCTTTAAGGCGAGCTAGCTTCCCAGTGTTTATTTGCCAGACGTAACCACGAGTATGTCTGCTACACCACGTGGTGTGTCTAATGTGACTTTTGCGCGATCACGCTATAAAAAAATCAAATCGCGATGCCTTTCGGTCTTACGCGAGAGCGATCGTTGGCGTCTAAAAAAACCTGGGAGTCCCGTCAGTAACGGTTTCATCCTGGGGTGTTTGACCTCAGTCGAAGCAGTTTTTGTTGGCCTTCGGCCTTATGCATATCTCCTAGATGACCAGGAGTGCGTTCAGTAATGAAACGTATGGCAAAATAGGTCCCGATTGCTAAACAAAGCAGCAGCAGAGCTGCGGCACATATAATGAAGCCCAGTTCCAGCCTAGTGAGACTGCAGGAGACCGAAAACTCTCCCATAAGAGCGCACTCTTTTTTGCGCATATAGTAGTTCGGGTTGTAGTCCGAAGGAAGCATGATGGGGGTTCCATGTGTGGGCTGCAGGAGCAGGTTACCCGTGAGGGACTCTGATGATGTAAGCCCACCACCGGAGCTGTGTGTGCCTACCTGTGTCACCCCAAGCTCCATATTGGAGAATTCTACTGCTGTATCAGACAGTGGCAACATGGCGCTGCGTCCATTCTCAAGATTACCATCGACATCATTATGAGAGAACTCGCTGTTGTCAACATGTGACCGCAGTCTCCGCTCCTTACTTTCAAGGGCGCTATTCTGCTGGATCACGTTTGTGGCCCTTTCCGTAGCAGTAGACCCAAGTAGTAAAAGTTGTCCGAGGGAAAGCGAAGGCAACGGCCCGGCTTGTCTGGGACTCGGTGAAGGCCACAATGCAAAAGAGGGTCTGAGCTGCAGCACCGACCCGATCAGGAAAAAAAACGGATGAAAACTTATTGAAAACGCCATTTGTTCTAGCCACTGTGCATAGTTTCAGCCTGGGGCCTCAGTGAAGCCAGTCCCCGATGCCCCATCTGGGGCAGGTCCAGAGTCGAATCTGGAGTCGCTCTAGCGTGCCACTCAGTTGAATGCCTGTTGAGCGTCTTCTTGTTTCTCCTGTTTTTGCTACGACCTTTCCTGAGCTGGCGTGCATAAAGTCTGGATATTTGGTGGGACCGACTGATAGCCAACGTGTATGTTGCGGTGGTAATGAGGGTTTTTGCTATGCATGGGATATTAGCTGATATTGGAGAAGATATTTTTAGCTTGCAGCTCTCTGCGGACAATGCTCGGCATGCATCCCCCAGATCCTTTGTGCTGCAGGGGTATTTCCCAAGCTGACCGGTGAGTCCAGTGCCGCTGACAACTTTCCGTGAGCAGCGGCTCCCGAGTGCTTGTCTGTGAAAACATATAACCAAAAGATTGAAATAATTCAGACATGCTGGCTGCTTTAATCTCTCATAATCACTTCTATTCCTGCGTGCTTCATACGAGGCTTGGTATTCGTTTTAGTTCAGGGGAGCAATGAAGCCACGCTGGTTCCACCGCATGCCTCATAGGACAGAGTCCTAGAATGCCATATTTAGCTGAAATTCTTGATATTATCTAACAATTTGTAGACACAGTGCCAAAAATGATACCATGTGCGCCCATAAGGTCGGTTTCCAGTAAGCAAGCGCCCAGTGCTCACGTAGAACGAGAAGGGAAAGGACTATTAACAGTTTAGACTTTCCAGAGGTACACGAGCTATCCAGACAACTTAACGCTCAAACAAGCTCTAAAATTTACTCTTGCAGACGATAAGATGCTCAAGTGTGGCTTCTGCTCCTGGAAATACGGCGACAGGAAATTACAAAATCGGAGTTGGCGAGAATTTAACACAAAGACGTGGATGATGACGCCAAGCAACAATAGAGCAGTGGACTTGACAAGTTCAGCATTTAACCTATGGCATTGCACCTGGTTATGTGAAGGACGCCACTCACTGTGTACTGAATGACCTCCCTCGTGACTTTCGTATTACCAATACCAGGCTGCTCTATTATTGCTGCACAGGCGAAAAGTGTACAAATGCAGCACTCGCCAAATATCATGTTTATGGAATACTAGAGGTAACTATGCCTTTCGGGTTGAACGGGTACAAATTTACACGATTCGGCTTCGAATCACTCGAAGCATGCCCAAGTGCGGTACGTATGGAGAAAAGACGAGAACAGCTACACGGATATCCGATACCACATTATCTTCCTTGCTGTGAATCCTGCCATATCTTGCATTGAATAGAGACAGTCCTGATTGCGGCCTTGCGCTAGTCACCGGAAAATCGATTAGTTTTTTCTGGGGACTGCAAGTAGTACTTTTGTACCGTCATTGGAATGCGTATGCACAACCTAGCGCTAAATGAGAATCTGGATAGATATGACGCAGACATCGGCAAGAGTTTCAGAGGTCTCCCAATCTCGCAGAAGGGTCCTGCAGGCGCCCGAAACAACGTTCCTGTGGGAGGCTCTCAGAGCGCAATAGTGCGTCTACGGTTGCGTGTAGCTGGCGTGCCGCCAAAGTCATCACAATTGCCTTCAAATCCAGTGTTCTGATTATCTTCTACCCCGGAAATTTGCTGCTTTTGCTGTTCTGGCACGTTCTCTACCATCTGTAGTGCGTGGAACCACCTCGCTCCAAACACACTGAACGGCAAGTTCTTGTTTTAAAGACCACATTCAATAAGGCCTGTGTAATCTGCTTATAGTACCTGGCGTGAGTTCACAAGAGGAACAACGCATCAATAGTGCCACACACATTTCTCGTCTTAAGATACACTCTTTCACGACTGACAGTGGCTTGGGCTGAAGCTCATATATGTCTATTGCGCCCTTGCAAACGATAGCATGCACGACCACACCAAAATTACGGGTATCCACAGTACATAAAAACCTTACATGTGGCAATGAATAATCATATAAAGTCAAAGTGTGCAGACTCATCCAAATTCCAGTAATACTTGGGTCGAGAACTGCAAGAAAACAAACTCCGAAGCTGTATACCAAAAAACAAGACTGAATGAATTGTTCCATTCAGCAATAGTTTAGCGTAAGGACACAAAAGTATTTTTCCGCGCATCTTATATTCTCCTTCACTTTTCTTCCTCCTCTCCTCCATGAGCCAATCTGTCTGCAGCTTCAGCTTTTGGGGAGCAACGCACCGCAGAGCACGTGCAAGTAGAGGGCGGCAAAGGGCTTATTGGACAAAACGATGAAAAGTTCTAACCGGAAGATCTAGCAAGTTGCCATCAGCAGAAGATCTACATTTACAGAACACCTCCAGGCCAGCTAGGCAGAAATACCTAGACCCCTTGGAGACAAGCCGTGGGGGGCTAGGCTACATCTTGGTACTTTTTAGTGCACCAGTTACATATGATAAAGTAAAAGTGAAAGTATTGGCTCTTGGTTTGGCTATGGGTACACGCTATTTACTGCAGAGTAGCATTAGCAAAATATGATGTAAATAAAATTTGTATGCCTGTGCGGTAGGTGCACTGTGCAGCTTGCTGTGAATGCTTGCGCAGCAACGCTCTCCCCAGCCGTGGCTGTCACGTCGTGCCGAAATACTAAGGGGTGAGGGCAAGGATGGGAAAAATAGCTTGTCCAACAATATCCAGAAGCTTTTAACAAAATTTTCTTGGGCTGAAGACCAGGTGTCTTCTTATGCACGGCCTGCGTGGAGCGTTACACTAGTAGTGAAACCAATGAAGTTCTGCACTGTAGCAGTTACTCGTAGTTTTAGTTTTGCACTAGAGCCAACGCCTTATTATACAATTTTGAGGAAGGGCCATGCTGTGAAGTTACTTGGACAAAATGCGTCAGCTTGGTTAGGGAAGATATTATTCAAAATCACTATTCTACATGGCAGCCGCCCCAATACGGTGGCGAACGCCCGCGCCAAAGAATTAGAACAGATACTGATAGGCGTGGCGCTACATCTAGGGTATGCGTAGTGTACAATAATCGCGATTGGTGCTAGCAACAAGGCCACTAAGATAATCAAGATGAATTGTTGAAAGTGGTGGTTTTGTTGAAGAAAGCTACGAATCATCTCACGGGTTGCCTCTTACCTATATCTGGTAGCCGCGCTTTGTATTCTGGTAATGAGAAGCAAAGAAACAACCATGATGGTTCTGCTTCAGTGTGAGCGTGAGAGAATCGCTGTGCTGCCTGGGAAGCTAGTAGCTGTGGCATTGTCTGGGCGTACTTACCAGGTGATTCACACGGATTCGAATGAAGCATCTGAGGGCCTAGGGCGGCAGTTTGTGAGTGCCGGTGAGATGAACATGTTTCTTGCGTACTTGTTGATGGGGCTGACTGAATACGATGTAATCGGTCCATCACGCCTCAAGTTATTGAGATTAGTCTGCATCGTTCTGCTTGCGTCCTTATTTTCTGAAATTCTCACTGGGTTAGCCATTGGTGTATTAAAATGCCACTGCTATGGTATGGGTGTGGGAGCGCAGGTTCGTAATGTAAAATCCAGAAGTAGGCATGGCTGTGCTCACTGCGCATCAGCAAGGCAGAAAAGCGGAAAGGGCGCTGTTAGTAGAGCACCTGTGACCTGCAGCTTGCACCTTGAACACGCCAATGCATAGAAAAGAAACATATAAGCAAGTCTTGCAAGGGAGGCAGCAAGCAATCCGAAACCTAGCTCTCTGGTAGATAATTAGTGTAACGGTGAGTCCTTTCCTACCCTACTGCAAAGCGAGCACAATCTTAAAGAAACATCAATAGGGCTCCTGTTCATTATTAAAAGCAATTCAAGAATTCTACATTTGTGAGTAAAATGGCACTGTTTTGATGGAAGTAGGTGATAGAGTTATAAAAATATTGCTCTTTCATTTGACGTAGTGATGTGTTCCTCTGGGCTTTAATGCTCTCAAATCTACAGTTTTGTATTATAAAAGCGCTACATACATTTCTGCTATTTAAAACAACTGAAAGTGGACACATAGCATTTCCTGCGTGAAATCGACCACAACATTGTGGTAGGCGTGGTCTTGATTGAACTTCGTATTTTTTGCAGGCATTACGAGGCTCATTTACCTAGCACTGGGCATGGCAAGCCTCACATTTCACCTATTTATCTTTCCCCTCCATCGTCCACAAGAATTAGTCTACTGTGACTCGCAATCCCCCTAAACGTCACCAAGAAATCGTGCCTGGCAGACCGAAATGGTGCCCTCTCAGGCAGAGGCTGCGGCTCTCACTATCAACAAGCGATTATTTAAAGCCGAGAATAAATTGATTGTTGCGAATAAAGGACGGTTTGAAATGGGCATTTCTTCTTTTATGTAGAGCGCTTGGGCGAAGGCACCACTCCAGCTGTTATGAAAGCCTTAGTGGCACTGATAATTCCACCACATTTAGCTATTCTATCCAGTTGAGTGTTCGGTACTCTATAACAGGAGCGGATAAGAACCTCCTTGACATCCTCTGCGGTCAAATCAGGAAGTTCGAAGCGAAGCAAAGCCGCAAGGGCTGACACTATTGGTGTTGCAAATGAGGTTCCACTCGCTTTCAAGTAACCTAAACAATCCAGAAGTTTGCACAAGCAAAGCAGCTCGCCCAACCTCCCGAGTAGTTACAGCAGCATGCAATGCATTCCCAATAGCGGTCTTGCCTTCGATGGGATGCAATCAAGACAGCATTTATGGTTTGCAGCAGCTGCAGTCATGTGAATTCGATCTCTTGTTGCGAAAACGGAACGCGCCTGTATGTGTATTAGCCCAGTTAACTTGCCTTTAGGATCCAAGTCGCTGCATGTGGTGATGGCTTGTCCTGGTGCTAGGACGTGTATTTTGGATTTTTTGGACGAATCGAAGTTGCTAAATTTCGATGGCTTCCCGTCGGCTGAGACAGCTGCCACTGCTACCATGTTGGGCAGCAGATCTCCATATGCAGCGGGATAACCCTTGACAAATCCTTTCTGGGAAAAGCAGCCCTTGGAACTAACAGTGGACAGGTCGCACCCGTGGTTACCCGCGGCGACAATCAAACTTATGTCGCGCAAAGCAGCCATCTCCAAGGCCATGCGAAGGGCTGAAGAGCTTAAACAAAACGCCAGGCAACAAAGCGGGGAGCTGAAAATGCTTTATGGTGTCGATTAAGTATAAGCGTATGTGACAGGGAGCTTCAAGAATCAAAATGTGTGGTTGTACTTCATTTGGGGCTTGTGGTACTCTTGTCAAGAATTAAAGGAGTGACAGGGAGCTTCAAGAAGCACTATATGTGGTTGTACTTCATTTGGGGCTTGTGGTGCCCTTGTCAAGAATTAAAGGAGTATAACGACAGAACCATCTATATCGACTGCACTGACGGTAGAAAACACGTTTGTTAAAGTAAATCTGAATAACAAAAATGCTTCTCAAGTGGTCAACTAAAAGTTACACCAGCAGTCAGGGCAGCTATTTGCCATCTACTTACGGAGGGCCTCCAAAACTCATATTAACCACCTGCACCATTTTGTCTGCTGCGTAATTGAGCGCTTCGGCAATTTGCGAATAGGAGCCCTAACAAAGCCGATACAAACATGCACGCGAAAAGTTAGGTATTTGTGGCACAGTATGCGATTCCGTCATTTGGTATGGGCTTGCTTTCGAAGAAAATCGGGAATCTTCTAGAAAGCCTACGAACGAGAGGCAGAGTATTGACACTTCTTACTTCCCACAGCAGGACTGGTTACTGTGCGAGATGCCGACGCAGAGGGATAAATAATCTAGCAACCCTTGCCAGGTTGGTTGCTCTGGCTACGCTGTGAATTAGATAGCACCAAATCTAGTCACTTAGAGTGAAATACGATTTTTAGACTCTATAATGCTGAGGGAGACCCGCCTTACGTCTACTTTCAGTGCCATGGGTCTCAGGTTCCACCCCAGAGAAGCAATGCCCTGTCCGTTGTTAGTGGTGGCGCAGCAAATACTGGCCACTGCTGTTCCATGAACTCCTTGGAAAGAGGCCATATCCGCGCTTCGGTCGGCAAAGCTCTAAATCCACTCACAAGGACATGTACCAGAAATATACTTAGGAAGAACTCGACTAATGACATTTAGGCTATCCAGTCAAAATTTAAAACTGCTAGCTTCAGGCTCATGCACATGGGACGTGAAGCTGCTCAAACCAGGCACTTTCATCAGTCCCTGGCTCATGTTCTGGACTGGAGGTGCAGGGACTTTTATGTAGATACTGGCTCAGACGTCGATCGCTACCGGTAGTGTTCATACTGTCGTGACTGCCTCGAACAGCATCTCGTGGCGCACATAGGTCTCAAAATTAGCAGCGTTTTGAAATGAGGGTTGTTATAGCACAGCGATACAAAGGATGTTTAGCTATTCGTTGATTACCACGAGCATGTGAGTAAGTATGTACTGATAAATAAAAGCTGTAGCTGAGGTCTAACTTTTTCCACACGCACATAGTCTAAGCATATCTCTCTGCTTATGGCTTACGTAGCCCATACAGTCATCCACATAGCCGTTGCCATCATTGTCGATTCCGTCGGAGCAGTTGTCAGGCCATTCTGATAACTCCGGTGTCTCCAAAACAGCATTTCGCCACCAGCTGTCAAGCATGTCTTCGTGTGCTGTACAGACATCCCCAAATCACATCACTTGGATCCAGCAAGTGCTATGCAATAGCTATCCTTACTGCTTCACTCAAACCTATTCCCGAGGTGACAAAACATTATTTGGTGTGATCCTTGATGAACGGGCCGCATCATTAAAATTTGTGGAGCAGTTGACGTATTACATGTGGCCCTACAGGCCAACTAACGCGCCGTCGTCTAGTTTGATGTGGACTCATCTATTATGCGTTCTTTGCTGTGCTTTAGCAGCGTTCGGTATTTGTCCTACAGAACCCGGGTGGCTATTCTCGAGCACTGTAAGAATAACGGTTCTATTGACGCATTGTTCTCTGCCATAAGCCATATACCGTTTTTTGATTGCAGTTATACGCTGATCTTCAATTGACGTTTTTGGACCAAAGTGCCTCTGTTGTGCAAAAGCATACCCATATTGAAGCCGAAGTCAATTATGGCCACGGTATTCAGTGGCTGTTCCGCCACGGTGCCCCCACCCCCTACAACGCAGCCGAACACACACGAGAACTACTAATAAACGAGAGAAAAGCAACCATTGTGCGCTTGACTGTTACCAACATACAAACAAAGGAGGTTTCACGTAAAAATCTGCGCAATGATTATCAGTGACAGATATAGGTATTTGCACCTACATGTGCACATGCATACCATAGGTATTTGAATTTGCCTAGAAGCACGCACATACGTGTACCCATGCACATGATTGTGCACATGATAAGTCTCTTGAATATAAAAAGGAGGCTAAGTAGATCATGAACAAGCATTCAAAATGCAGAAAAGTGCTCAACAGTATTACAGAACAAATACCTAAGCATCATCCGCAAATGTGCAATATGCAAGAGGGCTAGAGTGTACGGTCCAGCATACAATGGAACGTCGACAGTTCAGGTCGTGGAACTCAAGAGCAGCAGGCTGCTAACGAGTACGCACTAAGCTACCGTGCGTGGTAGCTGACCAAGACATTATGATACATGCATTCGCTGAACTAAGACTATGAAGTGAAGAGATATGATTCGTACTGCGCTTTCTACTAGCGCAGCGAATCGTATACGAAGACGACAAAAATTATTTTACACCGGTTTGCTTTCAAAACGGTATTTGGTCCTCTACTTACCTCTGGATGTCTTCCATGCTGCTTTTGCCTGCACCCCGGCTTCGTCCAGGAGTTCCCACTGCGCGCCAAACCGAAGGTAAGGGTCGTTGGGCCACTCTGTCAATGTTTTCTCAGGAACGGTGTAATCGTGTTCTTCCTTTGTTCGAGGCATCCGGCGATTGGCGAAAGTTCTAGCGAACTCGTACGGCTCGGTCAGCTCTTCGATCGGCCGGGCTTTGTAGTCGAAGTCAACAATACCCAGGCATTCATTTCGCGAAGCAACATCCTGAATAGATAGGGAGAAAGCGACGCGGATAAGGGAGACACTTGCGAGCAATATGACTGGCAGCTGATGAAAAATATATGCCTTCAAAGGCAAATATGAGGCAGCCCCATGTTGTGCAATGATGCAAATATACGCACCGACAACCTTAAGCCAAAAGTAGTCCCATGCATGTAGCGCAGTAAAAAATCTACACTTGGTTTGACCCCGTAGACAATAAGGTGATCGGATCAAGCATCCACCATATATATCTAGTTGCGAGGCAGTGTTTGACGCACTAGATGATTGAAACAATTTAATAATTACCTTATTGACACAAGCTCAAGAAAATCTCCGAGAAGCCATTCCTCAGCTGGCTTTTGTCTACAGTCACCCTATGATTATCTATTAAGAGGGAATTGCCTCAGCATAATATGCCCTAAAATGCCTTTTTTCTGAGCGGATATCTTCTTCTCCATCTAGAGTTCCCTATTGTCCCAGTTGTTTCTCGAGATGCTCTTGGGTCTGCGTATACATTTCTGTGTGTCTCTCCCTGTAACTCTCTCTGTCTCTCATTGTCTGCGTTCACGTGGTTACATTAAAGTTACCTTAAAGATTTCGGGGTCAATAAACGATGCGCAGCTCTTGAGGAAGATCATTTTGCAGTTCAAATGGTGCAAAACAACTCCGTCAAGTTCGCAAAGTGGTGGAGAGGATTCCTCGCGGAATGTGGATACCGTTCTATGCCTGAGCTTGTAAACTTTATGGGAGCGCGCTGTGCCGGTTGTTGCCGATTCGGGAGGTCCGGCAGACACATTCAGCTGTACGGACTCCTCAAACCGCTGCTGCACCTCTCCACCTTCGCCCTGCCTCCTTTTGCGCGCTTCGGTCAAAATCGCGGCCTGTGCTATCACTGACTCAACCACTGAGGTCAGCTTCCTGAGCCGGTTGTATAGCAGAACAAACCGAACCTAAAGCTGTACATGATGGACTCGTTTGCATAAAAACAAATGTGTTTTAACAGCCAGAACATTAGAACGTAGGAACAAGAGTAGTCTGAGCTTTCTGAGTAAAAGCATTTCCGATAAGGGGCGCATTATGCTCAAGTGCAAGGCAAGAACATGATTTTGGCCAGTGCCAACCCCACAGCCAGCTGTAGATGCTGTCATGTTCGCTTTCCTGCCCTCGTGAAGCATGACGCATGTGAAAGAAATGTCTTTTTCACGAATTTAGTGGTGGCATGATGATATAATCGGATAGTTACTCTTTGCATTCGGGTATTCCAAAGAGGAACAGTATCTCTTTGTTCGGCAGGTATGCTTCGTGATCCTCAACATGGCTTTCCGGTGCAAGAGGAGTTCCGAGGGTTCCCCCAGCACAACTCACTGCAACAGACAGAGGCAGATTCACGTTTCATTGAATAAAGAATTGCCGTACGCGTAGGCATTAAAAAGCCTTTGATGCAACACTGCAGGAAGGACAATAGAGGTAAAACGTTCTAGATTCTATATCCGAAGGCAGGTTGGTGTACAGAGACGCTTCAACCCGTGTAAACATCAATGAGCTGGCTAATCTATGTACTATGGCATCATTTTCTTAGTGTGCGGCTTACTTAGAATGCAGAAGAAGAAGAGCCACTCGTGGAGATAGGCATGGCGATGCCTCGCTGCTGCCCTGGCAGGACCGACCAGCGTTCCTGCTGCAGTTTTGCATGGCAAAGCAGTAGGCCCAGCAGCAGCATATTCACCTGCTGCTGCCGTAGGCTCTTCTCCCATTTCAGGGCAAGAGGATCTGGCGGCGGAAACCGGAAAAAGACAACAGAGCTGTGGTACTTGTTGGCGCTGAGATTCACGGGTTCTCCAACTGGAGGAGAACCAATCAGGACGATCTGACTAAGTTCTACTTTGTTGTTTCCACGTATTAAATTCTTTTTGCCGTCAGACGTAAGGAATGTAGATGAGTTCCTGTTTCGAGGGCGTATCGATATTATGCTGAAACAGAGGACGGGCCCTCTCTTTGTCTCATTCAGCTTGCTCATTCAAGTCCGTTTCTCAACAACTTTGTGTAAAGAATCTAAATATTGAGAAGCAGCAAAAAAGAAAGAGTCCGAGGGACACAGGTAGCAGAACAGCAGAACCAGAGAGTCAGGGCGACGAGGGTCACTCCATGTCTCCACTCCTTTGGAAGAGGGACAACACAGCTTTTCAAATGATACTCCTCGAAATGGTACGGTAAAGTTTAATAAACATCCGTTTCGAAGATCCTTAAGGGCAAGGAGACAACGCAACGCAGTGTACTCCACCCACCCACTCACTACAGCAGGGCAGTTCAAGAGGCTGACGGTCAACTCTATCGCTTAGATCTTACACACCGCTGGAGGGAATGGGGCTGAAGGTAAGGAAGAAAAAGGCCGAGTTGCATTTCTTTTCAAGCTAAAGATCCTGTGTCTCCAACGCCCCCCGCGCGCCCCTCTCAATATGATTTCACTTCGACAAGCAAGCGGGCATGCACCACAAACAGACGCCTTTATCCATTAAATCGCATATCGTCAAAAACTCGGGCTTCCTGCACAGTTGCTAACATATTACGATTCAAAATGCATTAGCACTAGGGAAATTAGGGAGTTTTCCTGCACCTAATGTTCTAACATTTAAGGTATCCTCTCAAAATCATTTCATGTGACCCGGAAAGACGCATTTTGTCTCCGATCCGCGTCATCCACTCACCCACAGAATTGACTATCCTCCCTATTCGGCTGGGCAGAAAGATGCCGACGACAAGCGGCAGGTGAGTCGTACTTGACTCACCTAGAATGCCGTGAAAACTGACACCAGCCCTAAGGTTTACGAGATATACGATGAAAATGCAGAATCACAACAAATCCTCTGTGGGGACGTTCTGCATTTTCAGTGAAAGCATCCTGTAACAGGTATTCCTCTGTATTCGCAAGAGGAAAAGATCTATTTGCCTCCACAGCGAGCAGGTCAACTGTCTTGCCAATACTTACAGCTGCATACGACGCCCAAGTGTTAGGGGACAATGGATGCATACGCAGAGAGTCAGAAACGCAACCATCTCTGCCCTATGGGCGAGGCGAAAAACCTGTACCATTGAGATTCTTTGTTCAAAGAACAGATTTCTTGCCGTTCTGTTTTGGTGCGGATACACTGCGTCTGCGATTAGCAGCGCTGGTGAGCTCTGTGGCTATGTCTCTCGCGGCCGCTGCACAGCTGCATTGGAACTGGAGCCCCGGCTGCTAAGAAAAGAAAATGCTAGTTGAGTTAGCATTTGCAAATGCAACGGATCCGGGTTAGCATACTTCTCCTACAACAAAGCGCACCACCCAATGCCCTTAACCAATCGGCCGAGTCAGTACCCAATCGGCGTTCTCGCCAGAAAGCGAATAATTGCTGTTTCTGTTGTCTAGGTCGGAAAACGAGCCAAGCGCCACTTTGGAGTTCTAATATAAGCCGCAATAAACATCCGAAACATTATATACTAAGCTGCAGTGTCGCTCTCTCGTGGGTGCTGTGGGTGCGTGCTGGGAACACCAGGAAATAAAGGAGGTACCTTTATGGGGGGCCCCTTAGCCTTCTCAGCAAGGAACTCCTGGTATGCATTTGGGGGGCGAGGGATAGGAGACAACGGTTCTGGCATGGCGCAGCCTGTTTAAAAAAAAGAGTCCGCAAAGGGAGGGCACCCAGTCGGAGATGGAAGACACAGGAGGCACAGATGACGACAACACACATTCTAGATTTAGCCCGCAGCATACGATGGCAAAGCACACTGCAGATAGCACTTGTCCGCACGCACGTATATATAAATATAAATATATATATATATATATATATATATATATATATAGAGCCAGCATGAGAGGAAAGGGAGAAACACGGGGCCCTGCGGCTACAGAAGAGGACCGACCGGAAATCTTCGAGATACGAACACACTCCCCCTGCATCGTGTATCGCCGCTTAACTCGCGTCGGGCGCCTGAGGCGAGCCGCAGGAAATTCAGGCGCAACAAATAACGGGACAAACATACTGTGTAAAGCGTATGCGTCTCAAACTTTCATAACCAGGTCCCCCTATTCTTTATTGAGAATACATCGAGAATTACTTTCATGGGCACATGAGCACGTAAAGCCATGCTTCAGTAAAAATGCAAAGTGCAGATACAAATATATCTGCACACATTAGCCCATGGAAACTTCGCTCTACATGCATACAGACTCTACATACATACAGACATCGGGAGAAGAGACCCACGATCGATACAAAAACAGAAAACGCGTTAAGTCCATCTAAGCCACATTGGACAGAAGTGATGGGTAGACGAAAGGCATTTGCCCAATTGACAGTGTGTGTAGCGCTGAGAAGAGACTGAAAGTGTTCAAGTTAACTGATCTATCTCCGTTTTCTGTACCATTAAGCTTAGCCGCGCCAGCAGCAGCGGCAGTCGCTGTGGCTTTTCGAAGGTGCTCACAAACGGGGCCTCTGCGTGAGGGTCTAAGAGAGGTACACCCATGTGGAGAAAAATGAGGATCCTGCATTCATGATGCAAATGTAGTGCTGCGAGTACAAAGAGTGCGGATAAGGGGCAGCATACTTTGTGATAGGGTCAAGAAGGGAGACATTGGTGATGTGAATCGGCATCTCTTCCGTGAGGATAGACGGGCCAGCTGACCGAGGGCTCCAAAAACTTCTCTTCTGTATGGACACACCAAGCCACACCATAAGGCCGTAGCGTCAAACCATCAGGCAAAAACCATGAGCCAAGGGCAGAGGAGGTCACCGGACTGCTGCTGCGATGAGTACAGCGGCATGCTAGCAACGGCTTCTGCAAGCAGCATGCCGTAGACAGACACAAACCACGGCACATAGATACATATATATACATATATATATAGATATATGCGTCAGCCGGAAGTCGACCCCGGGTTGACTTGAAAAAGGGGCAAATACGGGGGAGACTTGGAGCCACGCATAGGAGGCAAGTAAACGTTGGCAACAACAACGGCAGTAACAGGCTGAGAACAAGAGGGGACAGTCACACCAGATTGCATCCCTCGACGATGACTGTGTTTTTCCTGGAGTCAATCTTGAGAACGATGCCAGAGCGGTTCTGATCGCGGCCGTGCAGCACCTGTGGAAGCCAGGATCACCCGGAGGAAAATGTTCGAGGAAAAGGAGAAGCAACCCAAACACGCAGTGTATCTCGAGGCGCGTGGTTCACCGCGAAGGTAGTCAAACATACAGATAAGGGAGAGTGCATGATCAGGTTAAACGTTGCCATTTTGGTGCGCTGTATGCATTGTGACTTCCACAGGCAAGAAGACGCAAGAGACCCAGACGAAGGACTAGGAAAGTGCTCCTCACGAGTCGATCAACAGAAGAAAGAGGCGGGAAGAGCCCTAAGGGCACAGCGAACTAACAGCAGAGTGGCGAACAGGGAATGACGGATTGAGGCAGCAGGCACTCACCCGAACTAGATCGCCTTCCTTAATGTTCAGATGCTTGGCGAGGTCTACGCGTTGCGGTTGTTGCTGTATGTTCACAAAAAAAAACCTGTGAAACCTTAGAAGCGAACCCGTAATACACCCCCGCCTCCCAACCCCTCTAGCACGCCGCAGTCCAAGTCCATTTCAGGGCCCGATTCACTGGCCAGTTGGCAAACATCGCAGGGCTTAGATCTTACTCGCTCTCTCAGGGGGGGAGGGATGGAGGGTTCTTTGCTCAGCTCTAAGAACCGAGGAGTCCATGGCAATGGCGTTTGCCTCTGGTTGAGGCGCTTCGCCTTCAGATAGGCCTTGACAAAACGAGACATCCCAGCGAGGATAAGCTGGAGACCCTTAAAGGCCCTTTATGAGCGGATAGAGAAGGGCAGGCAGGCGCAAGGGTCCACGGGCAACAGAAAGCCCCATACAGATCGCGAGTCTCCTGCCTTCTTCTTCCCCCCGGAGTGCTCAGTGGAGCGTGTTCGGACACGGGGGAATTGCGAATCCACGCGAGAGAGGCCTTTTGTGCGTGTGGAGGCCTTTTGAATCGTCGAAAGCCTCTAGGGCATATACGGGGCCCCCTCCACCTGCTATGAAGGGTACTGAAGTGGGAGAAGCGAAATCGTGGAGGTCTCACGATATGAGAAAGCTGAAAGATACCCTCATGAGTAATCCATCCAATCTCAGGGCACACTCTAGAGAAGGTGATCGCGTCTTCCGAGCCGCTCTTACCAAGTTCTCTACAGGAGCGGAAGGTGAGAAAGAAGAACCAAAAGAGAAGCCGGCTTTTGTAACTCGATGTGCTAGTGGGAGAGCACACTGGAGAAATGCAAACTGGAATCGCAGGAATATACATTTATTAATTGACGAACAATTAGCATCTAGGATTTCACCACTGGCGTCCACAGGGCTCGTCCGTGGGTCCATTGGGTTCTCTGCGGCAATGCGAGGCCGTGCAACGAAAGCCTGTGGAAGACCAATTCCTATATTTTCCGCCTTCGGGAAACTGCAGGAAGTGCTGCTTCTTCATAGGTTTGGCTTTTCTAGATGACTTCGCTTGCTTTTAATCCATAATACCAAAATCCCTTTTTTACAGGGGAAGCTGCTGCGCACGCTTTCCGCAGTTGTTCGCATGGAACATGTGCGAAACCGAGACCCGTTGATCCGAGCCAGTAATTTTCGGTTAGGGCAACCAAAATCTGTCTGAGGTGGATTCCGCGCGTTTTATCGCTTCGTCGGCTTCCTTGGGATTTTCACCCCAATGGTCTGCTCCTCTTCCGTATCGCCTCTGCCGGAGCAGGGTCCAAGGGGACTTCCTTCTGTAGCGCAGGCACCACATTGCCATGTGCCTATGACCCCCTTAGAAATGTCGAACGGAGGGGCAGCCCCCCATTCTGAAGGTTGCCTCTCTGTCGACGCTCTCGCCACTGTGATGACGCCTGGAGTAAGCTGGTCGTGTGCGCTTGCAGAATGTACTGCTTTCTGTTGTCTCGGGCTACTCTTGCCCAGGTAGCGTTTCCAAGGATATTGGCCCTCATCTTATGTCTAAAAGTAGCGCAGCCTTTTGCAGTTCTGAGGCCTGCATATATGCGACCTTAGCGCAACTTCCCGAATTCACCCCTCTACACCACGGCTTGCACGATGCGATCTACGAGCGCGGAACGGATTTGTGGTGTGTCGCATGTGTGTTACGCAGAAGGGGGCATCTGCAGCATCTCCAAAGATCCCCTGCGGTGCTCCCCGAGGTCTGATTATTGTGGTGTATTCGGTGTACTCCCTACTCACAGGGGCTGCGTATTTTAATTGGACTCCCATGGCTGATATGTTGTACAAAGACGGGACGTATGAATGGAAGTGTACAGCAGAAGAATTGGAGCGATTCCAGGCATCTGGGGAGTCCTCAACAAGGCCTCGCTGTCTCGAGCAGGAACTGGCTTTAAGCCGGCTTTTTTCTGCAATGAGTACTAGCGAGTTCGCGTTCGCTGCATTTGCGGGGTTCCTGCTCGATAGTTTGGGGCCTAAGGTAACTGCTGTCGGCGGAACCTTGATGGCTCTATGTGGTTGGGTGTTGTTAGCCGTTGGCCATGAACGGCTAAACACCTTTATCGTTGCATCTCTGCTGCTCGGAGGCAGCTCTGAAATGTGCTTTTATCCTTTACTGCCTGCTGCAGATCTCTTTCCCGGGAGAGAGAGCACGATAATGGCAGTTTTCGGAACCTTCAGGAGTCTCTCCTTTTCGATTCCTCTTGTAATGCGAGCGGTGCACGTGCAAGCGGATGCTGCCACATTCAAGGAAGTGGTGATTGGCTTTGCATGCGTGTGTACTGCTGGCTGCTTTCTTGTGGCGCTGCTCTTAATTCCCACAAATGCTTGGCCGAGGCACACGGCAGTGCAAGAAACGGCCTCCGAAGACGGACCCAAGGCGGCTTCGCAAGAGAGACTGTGGGAACAGGAGACAGAGAATGCGGCCCATCCAGCAACAATCAGAGTGTATGCGCTCCATGACAAGACGGAGGGCAAAGACGACACTGCAGAGGCTCCTCACCAGCTTTCAAAAGGAGGTAGTGGGGTCATCAATGGGTCGGAGGGGATGGGGAGTCTCGCGCAAACAGGCGAGAAGGAGGGAAGCAGACATGGATCGAATTGTTGCGCCAATACACCAGCGAAAGGCTTCTATGCTGCTTTTTGCGCCTCATTCTTCGGAGAGGGTACATATCTGCGCGAAATGTGTAGCTGGACATTTAGCTTGATGGCTGCCGCGTACATTTGTGTCATCGTTGATCTCATGTTCTTTGTTCCTGCAACCCTCCACATCATCCCCGACGCTTATGCGGCGAATCAAATATTGCAAGTATTCTCATTTGTCCCTTGCCCCTTGCTGGGCTACATGGCAGACAAAGTGGGCATTCTCTGGGTGATGCAATTTATAAACTTTTGCGGTTTTCTCTCGTACTTCTTCGTTCTTGTTCCCCGTATCCCAACCTACGTCCCCATGCAATACCTTGCTGCAATCTGCTGCGCTCTACAGGTAGGTGTTTTCAATGTGCGGGCCATGCCGCTGTGCAATAGAGGCAAATGCAAGCCAAGCGGGAAGGGGCGGGGCCGCACATGAGGGTGTGTGTATATATGTGCAATCGTTAGGTGGGTAGATGGTGGGGGAGTCGAAGGGAACAGCGCGCATTGTAGTCATTCTTGCGGCTGGTACCTCCGCCACTAGGGGTTTTTTCCGGTTTCTCGCTCCTCGCATCTGCATGGATATCTGCCCGAGCTGTCGCTCATTTCGTTGGGATCTGTGTGTTGGGGCCTGTCGGGTAGTGGGTTTATATCTGTATCTTTTCTCTCTGGTCGAAGCTTTGGGTTTATGTTGGTTCTTCTCTGCTTTCTGTGGTCTCAGGTCTCATTTATGAGTTCGCAGTTGTATTGTTATGGTAGCCGCTACTGGTCGCAGCGGAATATGGGAAAGTTGATGGGCACTGCCTTCTGCCTCGCTGGATTTATCTCGCTCTCGGCAAATTCTATGAGGAACCACGCGCTTAAAAACGGCTTTACCGCAATGTGTGCAACAGCCGTGGGCCTGTCCATTTTGGCGGGTTGCTTCCTGACGGTCCTACAGTGCATGGACAGGAGGCAGATGCTTGCAGCTCCCAGGAATAGCAAAGCTCAGCGGAACCAGCAAAGTCGGAACATGAAGCGACCGTCAAAGTGTGGGCGCCACAAAACAGCAGCTGAAGAGGCCTAGAGGCAACGCCTGTATAGTCGCCGAAACTAGACGAGACACAAGTTGAACTATCCAGAGGCAACATGACGCAGGGGCCCTGTGTTGCCTTACTGGCTAGAATAATACATGGAACATGGCAAAGGAACTCCACCGCGCTTCGGAAGGAGATTCTTCAAAGGGAACATGTGGGCTTTCATCAGCGTAGAGGACCCCAGTATCTTGTGCGCTTGCTGTTGCATTTCCTCATGATTATCTTATGTGGGCTTGAAATCAGGCGCATCTGTTCCTCTGCAGAACATGCGCCTCTGGAAATTAGGGATTGATATTGGCCTACGTGCGCTCATGGATGGCTGTTTATGAAGTACAGAACAGTGTGTTGATATGGGGAAGAATTTATATGTTTGCATATGCGCATACCTGTACACTATTTACATGTTTTGTTGGGACCAAACACGTGTGACTCCGTATATACGCGCATGAGTATGGGTACAGACGCTTATGTTTATGTTCCACAAGGAAACAGCCGTGGCGCTTGTGCACTTGTCGACTCATGGCTCGAGTCCTGTATTTGGCTGGGTTAGTTACCCTATTTCGAAGTGTACAGACAGGTAGTTATATTTTAAAGGCAAATACTAGGATGTTCATGTCTGACCGCGGGTATGCGGTCTGGCTGTGGGGGGCCTCTCTGAGATGTTTTTGATGTAGAAAGTGTGGACCAAGTGTGCTTTGTGTAGGCATGTACATTACATGTGAGTACATGACAACTGGGTGTTATGTTAGATACATGTATATGCCCCTGCGTTGATGCATTCGCACAGTACATTCATGCTAAACAGGGATGCGACCACCGGATCGCATCTGCCCTAGTGTCCTCCTAGGTAGGTTGACCGAAATATCATCGCAAGGACGCCGTGCCTATCTTTCAGCTATTACGGATGTGGAAGACATGAACTGTAGAGGCTCTGTGTAAAACGTATTTGAACGTCTAAATGCATGCATGAGGTGTACATATCTATATGGAACGGGCACATATCCACAAGCATTGCCATCTAGGAATAATTGCACCCCTACACGTGTCACATGCACCTACCTACATGCGTATGCAACACAGATTGAAGGAACTCTGGGGGCCCTCGAGGACCTCGGGACTGGATGGCTATGCACTGGGGAACGGGTAGCGGCCAACCTGGGCTTTGGCTTTCTCCGAGTGCAAGAAAACACATAAATTGTCAAAATTTGCCACATATGCATTACACAGATCAACCTAGGTTTGAAAAGCATTTAGTTTCTAAAAATGTTTTAATCAAAAAGGGGACTCTGTGTCCGCAGAGAGAGACTAGACGACTACGTTCTTCACTCCTCCCCTTCGTCCGTAACTCGAGCACAGAACGTCTATGCATATTGCAACATACACGCTGTGTGTTAGGGCAAGTTTCGTTGTAATTATAATATATAGGGGAACAGACAAGCAAAAGTTACAGCAGTATACAAGCATGCATGCACAAAAATTGTGTCTGCACAAATGGTTCACGAGTATGTAAACACCGAAGGTGTATGAATATGCATTAATGCATGTGCATGTACATACAGATGTATTCTTCTGCTGTATGTGAGCTCATTTTTTGTTGATGCGGGGTATATGTGAATTGGCAGCCGCCCGCATATGCCTATATAGACTGCATGCAGTGGGGGGCAACCACAGATTCGTCTGTACCATGTACCTAGGTAGGTTTAAGTGTATGTGCACTTTTAGGTACATATGCACAGGCAAGCGTGCACCTATACACGCATGCGGCTAGACATGTGCCACACCAAGCCACTGCGCGTTTTTCATCACACACAAGCCTACGTCTGTTTTCCAAGGAAAAAACTAAGTATTTGATAATTTGTAGGGGAGAAGCAATCCAGCTACACCAGGACATCGCAGCAACCCTGGGACGGGCTTTGCACACTGGAGCCCTGAACCAGCCAATTTCATGTTTAGGGCCGAGGCTATGCGAGGAATTTGTCCATGACTGCGCACACACGAACGTCACAGCTGTTGCAAATTAAAGCTTCTTCCATTCATGCACACGAGCACATATTTCCTGTAACTACATGTATGCATACGTGTTTCTGTATATGCACAGGAAGAAACGCAACTGAGTGTATATCCGCCCGGGTGGCTCAGTGCACAGCCACGCATGCATGTATGCACACTGTTATGGGCAAAAGGTAGAGATAGATTTTAGATGGAACAAAGGGTGATCGACGCATTCCCAGGTCTACACGTCCTCTGGGATTCAGGTGTATGCACGCATGGTGTCTATCTCACTGGCGGCAGCCTTAGCAAGCAGCTCAGTCGCCTGCAGGGATTTGGGGTGGATCAAAACGGCACCGAATGTGGCGGGAATCTCCGCCAGAGGGACTAGCAGCAGAGGCACTACTTCATTTATCTGCAAGCAGCAGAAAAGAAGCAACAGAGCGCCTAGGCTTCATGTCGTATGAATGGGTGGACACTTGTTACACGGTCTGTATGATTACATGAGTGCATGCATGTGTGTTCATTTCGTTAGTGTGCGCATCTCGATGTACACAGTTTGGTGCTTCTATGCTCAGGTAAACATGTCTACGCGCAAATATGCACAAACAGCCATGTGATATGAAACTGAGTACACCTGTCCGCCCCTTTGAACTCGTAGCATTGTATAAACTCACATATGCACACAAAAAACAGTCCCGCCCCCCAAATCCTGCAACGAAACCAAATCTGTGAGCGTTATGCATATGTGCATACACCACAAACTGTTGCACGAGTCTCACCACAACGGTCTGGGTAATTTCTGGGCAATCCGGCTGAGGTGGCCATACAAAGGTGGCCTGAAAGGCAGCATTTCGAGGCAGTGCAAGCACGACCATGGGAAAAAGGATTTTTTCTTCTATTGGAAGTGTCTAAACACGTGCGCTGAAAAGAGGCATACATGCTAGAGCATACGCAAAATGCTCTATACACCTTGTGACTTGTTATGATGGAGAGAGAAAAAATGCACCAAAGTATGCATTTGGTCTGTAACCGTGTCTTCTATACCTAATAACCCAAGACGTAGGGCATATCAGGGATACACATGTGCTTTCGCGTCAGGAAACCTGCTAAAGGCTGCTAAATGGGTCTGCATTCAGGACAGACCCCTCTTAACACATGTTCATTGATTTTACCTCTAAATCACTATTCTGCATCCCTTGCGGCTGGAGAAGTTCTCGCTGCAATAGACAATGAATGGAAAGCAGGCGGAACCGTGTTACACCCAATGTGCCGTAGGCATGTGGAGATAGAATGTGGCATGCATAGAAAGGAATAGGCAGCGCATTTGTACAAGGAGATGTATTCCACAGTACGCATGCATTTTTCCATGTACAAACCGCAAGGGCTCTACAAAATGCGTTGATCCGCTCCTAAGCAGACCTCAACATGATCTACAAGATGGCTGATACATGCATGCGTGTATGGCAAACACTTAAAACAAATGCCGCTGCACCTCGATCCCCTGCTTACTCGCAGCGTGTCGGGAATTCTTTTAGAGTCGATTCCTCTAAAGTACACTTTCTGCAAAGGGCACAGCAATCCAGAGAAGGGAAACCATACGCACTGGAGTCCGCGATGACAAAAAACAGGCAAAAAAAGGTGGCTTTACACCAACGAAAAAACACGCAGGTAAGGCCGCAGTAGAGGCAAGAGAATTTTAGTTCACTTTTGCTGGAGGTCAAGGGTGCATAGACTGGCACAGACAAGCACACAACGAGAGAATCGGTCCACATGCCGGCTGAATGCACGCAAAAGACTGCTTTCTCCTTGTCGCGCCAAACGAAGACCTAGAAAGAGATATAAATGCAGTTGTGTCGAATTTGGTGAGAGGGTATCGGTGGCAGTAGCGATAGTTACGGAAAGCTAGCAAAAGAGACAAAGTTTGGATCCGCGATCCTAATCCAAAGCACATTAACGCACATTTTCTGCGTCAATCTCCGGCAGAAAGACAGCCATAGAGCTCTTTTTGAGTGTGAGCACGATCCCTGCGGCAGGTCAAGGGCAAACACAGCAGCGGTACGTGCAGACTCATCCCCATAGCTGCCAAAAGGACGAATAACCCCTCGCTACGTCTGCATATCGATGCTAACAGCAAGAGGAGTCAAAGATTTTCCATAAGGGACAGCCGCGTATGTAAAGGCCTTGGGTCTTTACCGCCATTCAGCACACAGCCAGAGTTGCACCTAGTTGATGCACAGGGTGCCACTACCTGTGGCGTGATTTGCATGCATGTAGAGGTATGGCACTCAGTTGCGCATGCAGGCATAGCTAAAATGACGCATTTGGGCGAATTATCAAAGGGGATTTGCGCCACACACGCTTGCTGCTCATTGGCTTTGTAAGGTGTATCGCTGCCTACCGATTGTCGGAAACAGTTCCTTGCGTTGGCAGAGGTAAATGTTCAGCATTGCCTGCAGCCCACGACACACCACGAATCCTCAATTCAGAACTCTAAGCCCTTGAATCGTGTGTCTCGAGCCACGTGTCTGCTGTACACCACTCCCCTCGGCAGCCTCTGGCCTCAAAAAACACCAATCCTGATGGCTGCAACTGCCGAACTTTTTACGCCCCGAGCACCTACCAAGCTGCAGGCCTTGTCAGCTTCCCGCATGTGCTTGTTAACATCATTGCAGGCGTTGCAGATTTCTTCAACGGCTTCCTGTCGAGGCAAAGGAGCAGTAACGTCAAAAAGCTCTAGGTGACAGGGTCCACAGCAAAACTCAACGGTCTGTCAGCGCATGCTACAGAGAAAGAGAGAGCGCGAGCGAGAAAACAGAGACACTGCATCCTCTTAGACTACACTCCCGCTTGGCATGCATGCCAAGACTTTAGGACCCGCTTTCCGGAATGCAGTGCACCCCAGTGCCGCTTCTACATCGGTTTGTCTCGAGGAAAAAGAAGGCGGCGAAAAGAAGAGGCGCAGGGTGTACTCACCACACAAGGGCCATGCCAAAACAAGACTGCGTACTAGAGTGCATCGGAAAAGCGAGAAGTACTTGGGGAGACAGACATGGGCAGGCGAAATAGAGAAATGTACAGCAAGACTCACTGGCGTCAAGGGAGGCTTTGGATCGCCGTTGATGAGTGCTGCAAGGCACCGATGCACCATCAAGTCCGGATACCTCCTGAAATAAGTACATGCCCCGAAGGGCGCATAGCGCAGTTGACATGCAGGAATGTAGAGAGGCAGTTTGCGGATTGGCGTGGCAGGCTCACCTAGGTGCGAAGCAACCTTAATATATACCACGCAGGCTCGCTGAGTACCACGTTTTGCTCGTCTCTGGACCTGTCACTCAAGTATCTGTGTCAAGACGCTCAACTAGCTGCCTCCCTGCTTGCCTACTACACGAGTCTGCATGCGGCATTTCCCTTCTTCCTGTCCGTCTGTCTCACCTGATGGGGGATGTGAAGTGTGTGTAGTCCATGAAATCTAGGGCAAAGTGGCACTTTTCGTTGGCTCCCAAGGAACTCGCGGTTCTGTACTTGGCAAGAGCGAGGAAAGCTCTGAGCTGAGCTTCCACGGCTACCACAGCCGCCTCCCCATGAGCCTGTCGAATCCTCTGCAGGGTTTGCCGAGCTGCGGCAGAGGACGTGAAGCTCAAGGGCACACCCAAGTGCCTATGTGCGTCGAAACAAACAAAGAAAGACACACACACACAGGCAAACACACACAAACACTCATAGAGAGCAGCTACAAACGGTGATATCGGTTGCTTTCAGCCACACACAGGGAGGCCTCAGAAGCCTCCCGAAACAGGCACACATCTGCAAGAGCAAGCACTCCGGAAACGCAGCGGCACAAGAATCGAGATACAGCACAAGCGTATACCCGTTTGTACATGCCTGAGTGTACAGACAGATAAGGCTCATACGGAAATTCACAAAGGAGTGTAGCTCCCCATCGCCACACGGAGCTTGGGGTGACAGCGTCAACGACAATCACACATACACATATATATATATATATATACACATGAGGCTGTGCTTAGAGGCTTTTGCAGACCTTAGAAAGTCCAGCCATTGACAGCCAGGCATGTATTTGCAGTGCGCGCTCGCAGTGATCTACGGCATGGAGATGAGTAAGCATAAATACAAACTTTGGTGCATTATCATATACGATATATTCATATATGTACGTATATATTGTGCGCACACAGGCACAAACACCAGCCCGACTTCGACAGCACAGCGGCCAGAAGATGCAGGTGTAGTAGACACACATTCGAAAGAATCCAGAAGAGATTGTCGTCTCCCCGAACCCCCCATAATACACTGTATGCACATGCAGAAGCATCCACACAAAACAACTGTGCAAAGCCGGTTTTCCGCTGGATTCTTCATGCGTTTTGCAAGAATCCAGACGTCTTCAACATATGTAGCAGACACACACTCGAAAGAATAAAAGCGCAATAGAGGATACGCAGCGGCAAGCAGCACGCGTGTAAGATGCAGATCATGCTTACTTGAGCGACTTGATGAAAGAACTTAGGCGTTCGTCCTGTTTGAATGGAGGGTGAGTCCGCATGACTGCTGAATCTGCAATCAGTCTCGGATCCACGATCGCAGGAAACACGAAAAGGCCTTGAAGGCCAGGTAGACTGGTGGTACAGACGTGTGCTTGACTGCATGCCACACAACTACCCCCCGACTTATGTTGCCAGGATGCTTCTGCAGTGATCGCCATGAGGGCTTCCCCTTGAGCAGTGTTTATCCTGCATCCTACCGTGGAATCTGCTGCGGCGGAGGTGACGTGCGACGAGCCTGTTGGCGAGCAGCATCATTTCCTCAATCATTTGATGCGAGCGAGATTGCTGCATGCAAACCATGCACAGGCCCCACCCATCTTCCGAGTCACGCCGGAACGCGCGTGGGAGAGTCTATGGAATCCAGGCAGAGGCACCTGCAGTACTGGACAGGCAGCAAATACGTTCTGGCGAGGAAGGCAGCAATCAAGAGCCAGAACAGGCAGAAGCATATCAAATCGTGCCGCACAGTTTCAAGTTCCCAGCCCATAGGCCTTTGCAGCGCGTCGAAAGAAAAGCGCAACTCTGCACTGTGGACTTCAAACGGTGAGGAATCCTGAGTACAAACAAATAAACAAATGTAGCCTTGTCGATAGGTATTGCGCAAGAAGCAGCACCGAGAGAGAGAGAGAAAAAAAAATTCACCAGCAGCAGCGGTAGGGACACCCCAAACCGCTTCAACATCGTGCCAATGAGGCCTTAGAAGCGGTATAGCAAACGCATGCGCAGAGACTGCTAAAACACCCGCCTGATGAAAACAAGTGTTGCGCCAAATCCCGCGCTGCGCTGCTCGGAAATTCGAGAACTAGCCCCCTGTCAACTCCTCAAGCAGTGTGTCGCAAGCCGCTGCGATCGTCAGCAGCGTCACGGACCAAGCTAAATGCCCTAATACACCCTAGCCTACTCCGAACCTTGAAGCGCTTGCTTCTCATGTTAGCGGTGAGCCTGTCGAGGAGTCTTAAGTCAGCAACAAGGGTATCCCAAGTCTGTGTGGTGCACGGCAGTGTAAACGCTTCACTGGCGTCTTGCATTGCCCGCCTCTCGCAGCAGCAGCAGCTTCCCCACAGCTGTGGCCTTTGCTGCTGCTGCTTCTGCTGCTCGTGGTGAGCAGGACTGCTGTTTGGAAGTGCGTCGAAATCTGCATCGGCAGATCTCTTGAGCGAGTCTCCCCAAGTGTCTGCTGCCGCGTGTTCCTCCCACGTCCCTTGGAGCTGCTCTTCGTCTTGTTGCTGCTGCTTGCTGCGGTTAGTCTTGCCTGTGCAGCAGCTACACCGCAGGATTGTGTTTCCCCATGAGGCCGTTCCTTTGATCTCTGGCGCCACTGTCGGCTGCTGCTGCTCCGCAATTTCGTTTCCGTCAATGAGCTCTTGCACCTGCAGTGAGGAAGAGCGATACGGGGGGAGGGAAGGGGCAAGCACATACATACAGTCATGGGAGTAGCGTATTAGTCGCATGCAGGACAGGCTGTCGCCTTAAACAGAGCAGCGAGCAGCGGCAAAAAGCAAGACAGCTGCAGCACGAGAAGGGCGCAGACGACGCATGCGTCGATCTAGGAAAAGAAGGAGAAGACGGGCTGCTGCTAGTCTACTACCACCAGCTGCACAGCTCAGTGTCCACGCCTCCGGAGAAGAAAACGAAAAAAATTAAAAATTCCTTCTTACCTCGTCGTATGAAAAGCGACAGCAGGACTCAATTACCTGCACAGCAACGCGAGGAGCAAAGGGAGTAGGCTGTAAATGCACAGCCTTGGAAGCAGCGCAGGCAGACGGCTGCCCACCATGAACAAGGCGACGACTGCTCCGACGTGTCTTGTCTGATGCAGCAGGGTAGCGTGACGCCATGTGTATTCAGGTGCAGTCCCCACGTCAGAAAAAAGGCTTTTTATAATTTATTCACGAAGACTCACAGACTTGAAAAAATATGGGCAAAAGCGTTTGTTAGGAGTGCCATCCGCGAAGAATCGCGCAATGACAGAAAACGTCAACTTGGGGCCTCCCGGATGCAGACTGTGCAAATGCATCGCAGGAGCTCAAAAATGATGTCTCTTTTTACGCAAAAAATCATGGCTTTCCTCTGTGTTCCCATGGATCATTGTGTGTGTGTGTGTATGTATGTATGTGTGTGACGATTTGACAGCCCTAAACTGCTCAGGATTGGGGGGAAAAGGGGACTGGCTGTGGAGACTGGTGGCTAGGACGTAGAGGTAGAACATGCAATTTTAAACACCTGCAAACATTGTCGGCGAGGGCTCGAGGCAGCATAGGGTAGCACATGTGGGGCAGATAGCTGCGTCGTGTCAAAAACACACAGCCATAAAGACAGGCAGCCCAGACGCCACGCGCATCACGGCCGTTGCGGTGGGAATAATTCTTTTTCGAAAGAAGGCGGCGCAGAGAGACAAGCAGAAACTTCGAATTACGCAGAGAAAGTGCTCGCGTATGCGAAAGAGAGAGACAGAGAGAGAGCGGGAGAGAGACACCACACAGAGAGACTCACAGAGAGACAGAGAGAACATTGCACAGCGCACTGCCAGGAAGCTCTGTAGGGAGGTGAAAGCGTAAGGAGGGGCAACGCCAGTCAGAGGCGATGCGCTCAGTGCAGCAGAGAGGAGCAGAAAGAGTCACCGTACAGAAACACAGACAGACAGAATAAGATCGAGAATGCATGCGGCGAGGGGAGAAGCGCAAAGAGGTGGGGAAACTCAGAAAATGCGGAGCAGGGGAAGGGCTGTTAGGGCGTGATTTGAGAGGCAGATGCCAACCACAGAAAACGTAAACGACGTTTTTTTTGAACTTCATAGGCAAGCAAAGCTATATTTTGAATTTTATAGGCAAAGCTCTCTCTCTCTCTATGCATATTTATTTATATACAGCTTTCATCGGTCCGTACAGAGTGGCACAGCGCGTCTTTGCCTCCTTATCCATTTCTCCATCTTGTGCGATAAAATGCGAGACGTCTGCAATGTGAATCCCCACTTCATACTCCTCTAGTCCAGTTGCCAGGGGGCACCCGTCTGCGTGCACCACGCGATGGATGTGGACGGCGTCGTCTAGATCACGCGCAGAGGGTGGATCAATCGTAAATACACGACGCACGCCTGCAGCAGCAACGCAAACAGGAGCAGTCGCGAACAGCACCGCAAAAATATTTCGCAGACAAGACATCCAAAACAAGGCACACGTAGTAAATTCACCAAGCCCACACAAAGAGGGGCATGAGAATGTGCCCTAATGCATAGAAATACAGAGAGAAAGAAATACCGAGAAAGAAAGAGATAGAGGTATATATCCGTAGCATCCGTTTCGTAACAAATGCACACATACACACATGTACATACAGCGCGCTGTAAGGCTGTTTCCCGGGGCAGGCATAGAAAAACAAATGCGAAATCGTAGAGTGCCAGACCTCTTAGATCAACCCGTCGAAGGATTTCCTCGTCTGCGCATATAAAGTGACCACGCAAACACCGGCCTCTATTATTTCTTGCGTGCTCAAAGAGCATTCAGAGCAGTCGGAGCAGCAACAACAGCAATAGATGGTGTGCATTGTTGCCGTTGTCTTCGCAGCAGCAGATGGTGCATCGTTGGCGCTGTCTTTTTAGCAGCAGCATGTATCACCCCATGAGGCGCATCGTTGTCGTTGTCTTCGCAGCAGCAGCAAAAGCAGCAGCATACAGCATACCCAAGGAATGTTTTGTTGCAGCTACCACGGCAGCGGCTTCTGCCTCTGCCTCTGAGGACTGTGCCTGTGCATGCCCCAATAGGTCCTCCGCAATCAGCACACACTGCGCGCAAAAGCAGATTTCCCCTTTCCCCGATAATAATCTCGCTGAAGCGCTCCTTTCTCCCCCCTTTCTTAGAAACGCCGCTATCTGCCGACAGGCAGCTTCCGTCTGCAGCCGCTTGGACGCACCTTCAGCTCTGTTTCCAGCTCTCCGCTGTTTCCCACGAGACCTAGTATCTCGCCTGCAGGAAAGCGAGATCGTCGAAACAACGCCAGCAACGAAAACAGCAAACAGCGCAGTCCACTCACGCACAGCAGCTGCACCCTCAGGATCTCTGCGCGCGAGCAGTGGCGAGCATGCGCAGAAGTTGCATGCGAAGCTAGAAGGCAGGGATTCTTTTCTCTTTGCACACCTTTGGGGAGAGGCTGAAAAGGCCCCCAGTAGACTACATTTATGATGAAGAGGGAGGCGCAGCTGTCAAGCGCTGCGTTGTCGATCCATTTCTCTGCCTCCTCACGAGGCACCAATACCCACGGCTTGCAGCGGTCTGGCAGACGCATAGGCGCATGCCTCAGTGAATCGAAATTCAATCGCTAAAAGCCTCTTCGTTATGAAGGGAGGGAAAGAAGGAAGGGAGGAGCACACGCGTTCAAATGCAAGACTACCAGGCGCGCAAGTAAAATTACGGTAAATGGGGAACTGTTGGGGAGGTATGCATGGGGTGTGACGCATGGAGGGAATGCATGATGCAGGGTGTTGTTGGCTTCTAACGCGCAAGCATGAGCCAGCAGCAGAAAGAAAGCATGCAAGATATCTTGAAACGAGGGAAAAATACGAGCAGAAGGAGTGGGCAATAAACACGAAAATTCAATGCATGCCTCCTCACCGATTGGCTCAGCACGAACATAGCCCTCCGCTGCGCCTCTCTGCAGCAAAGACAACACAGAGGTACATCCCCACACAGAGAAACATACATACATACATGCATGCATGCACACATATGCGCATACATATGTGCATACATATATGCATATGTATATATGAATGCATTGTACAGACATACACACATATATATATGCATATATTGTACAGACATACACAAAAACACAAACACATAAACAAACACATGCAGATAGAGAGATACGCACACGCCCATACAGATAAACATACAGATACATACATACACCAATACACATACAGATACATACATACACCAATACACATACAGATACATACATACACAAATACACATACAGATACATACATACACAAATACACATACAGATACATACATACACAAATACACAGACAGATACATACATACACCAATACACATACAAAAACACACAAACACAGAAACACACACATATACCCATATACGCATACAAGGCAGGTACAAGACAGCCTCGTTTTTCTGCCACTCAGCGAGAGCAGTACAAGCTGGAGCACGAATGGCTAGCAAGGAGGAAGCGAAACAGCAACATTAGGCGTGGCAGCTTGCCCCCGTGTTCCTCCGAAGGCGACAAACAAATTGTCTGTGAGCTCTGAGGCTTCCCATTTTTTCGACAAGGCGCTCTTCTTGCTGCTGAATCATCTGCTGCTGCTGCTGTTGCTGTTGTTGGTCTTCTTTCTTCTCCTGCGTCTGTGCATCAGGGCTTGCTGCTGCACCTTGCCTCAATGCCAGCAACAGCAGTGCCTTGTCCTTTGGTGACAGATACTCCGCTGCGACTGCCACCACACGGCCAGTGCGCCTCCGTGTAATGCCTGCAGTGGGAGATACAGCAGCAGCAGGGAAGACGATTCGAGGGGCGTGCAGACAGATCTCTCTAAGACTAGATGCCGCAGCAGTGCCTCTAAAAGCAGTGGCGGCTGCCGTCACGACTGCAGACAGCCCGTCTCTCAGCGCCATCTTCGGTAGCAGCGACTCCCCGTGATTAGCGCATCTTTGTGCGCAGAGAGACACCCCAACGCCCCTCGCAGCAACAGCAGCTGGTGAGCAGCAGCCTGCCGCTTACCAGGTTTGGTGGCGTCATCTTCCTCGTCCGACAGGAGGCCAGTAGAAGCGTCTGCACAGGATTCTAGAGAAAGCCACTGATCCTCTGGGAGCACCTGCAGTAGCAGCAGGAAGGGGCAGCACCGAGACAGAACGCAGCGGGTTATCTTGTCTTGCGTCTTTTGAAACTGCTCAACATCGACCAGCAAGGTTCGTTTTCTACGCTGCTGATACAGTGTGAGCAGTGTGAAGTATTGCCGGAGCCAGCGGAAGTCTCTGCCGCAGCTGTTCGAAAGGAAGCACGCCTTGAGGGGATACGGCAGGGGCATGCAGCTCAGCCTCGCCTCGATTTGCACGAGTTCCCCGTGTATTGCACGTCCGCGGTTGTTTCGGCCTGCAAGAAACACGCAAACTCGCTGTTGAATTCAACGAGAAGAAGGGCAGCCGCAGGACCGCTAGTTATTCATCGCGCCACCAGCAGACGTAGGAACCGCTGAGCCATACCTTTGATGATGACATCAGGAAGCCCATCATTCGAGGAGACGAAGGCATCATCCGGAAGCTTACGATTTACTGTCAGGCGGCCCTGTAGAGAAAAAGAGAGGCATTTCTCATGATGGGGCTGAGGGTTTTCTTGTAATGGCCCTACGTCGAGGATTCGAGGTGTCTGTACACCGTAGAGGCAATGACCTTATTCGCATTACAGAATATCCGGCGCACCCAGAAACAGCCAGGGCGACTCTCCCGCTCGATTAGGGACTTGAGCGGCTCCGGGATGGTGGGGCCCCCAACTTGTTGCTGCTGCTGTCGTTGTTGTTGCTGTTGTTGTTGCTGTTTGCCGTGCAGTGTCGGCGCACGAGGGGAGGACTGCGCCTTGTCGAGTGCCATCGCCGCGTGGGTTTCATCAAGAGGACCGTCCGAGGGGGGGCGGCAGAGACTTGCTACCGCTGGACTTGGGGAGGAGGGCGTATTGGATATGGCATAGCTGCTAACAAAGGGCACTGGATCAGCAGCTCCTAGGGTGGCTTGGAAAGCATACACTATGGAATATTCGGGGATACTTTGGTTTGAAGCTCAAACATATTGGGGGCCCCACCCCCGATCCGTGTGGTATGCGCGGGTTGGCCAGTGGCGAAGGGCTTCCCAGGTCACTTTGGTGGACGGCAGATCGATTTCAATTTTCAAGCCCTTGCAAAATACATCTTGGAATGTGCATTTCTTCTACTTTGCGCTAAGAAATGAAGGGAGAGAGCCACAGGACCTGACACAGTGGCACGCGTGGCGGTACTCGGTTGCTCCTCCCGTTTCATGGCAGCTGGTGCTACACTGCATGAACGGGTGCTTTCTATCCAAGAAGCCATGCAAAGGAGTTTTATGCAAGGCACAGCCTAAACCGATTAAAGCCTCTAGACAAACATCATGACATGGATAGCAGATACATGCTCTCAGACATCCTGCAGTTTTCCTGTAGCTCTACGAACGGTGGACGCATTCGCCGGCGTTTTGCGAACGAAAACAGCGGCTGCAGAGTATACCCCTGTGATTCTGGATGCGTGTACATGCACATTACAGTGATGCTTTCGAGCAAAAACGCATTATGTGCAAGATCTGAACAAAAGACGCGAATCCCGTTCATGCGGCATGTCGGTGAGAGAACCCCCATGCATCGGCCCAAGGCGACTAGTGCAAAATGAGGCTGCCTCGGCGACACGTGCTAAGACACCAGAGTGTACATACACCTAGCCCCCGCTCCCCCACGCCTTGTTGCCGGAAAGTGATGCGGGCTGCGCCATCATGCACGCGCAGTCCCCGCTGCCCACTGAGGGCTATTTGCCAAAAAAAGAAGCAGGTAATACCTCTCCGCCAAGGGTTCTAGAGAGACACGAGAGCCCGTCCAGCTGCTTCCCCAGCACGACAGTCGCAGAGGCAGCTGATCCATGTGAGTGGAAACTGCGTGCAACTCCTCGCTAGACTCAGTTGGCTGCACTGGGCCGTCAAATTGTGGTCCGCGAGTGCCATATATAGTGTAGTTTCGCAATTTCAAATGCACGCATTCAAACGCTTTTCAAAGAGCCATGTAAATATTGCGTTGCGACATGTCGGCCAGCAAAGCGAACCCTAAATCCTATACCCTACGAGGGCGACAAGCATCAAGTCTTACGCGGCATGATTTTACTGCCAAACGGATGCCGACTTGGCAGTACCGTCTGTTGCTCTACGATCTGAATACCCCTCGCTGCAGCTGCTTTCAAGCGGAACCCTGCTCGATCGCTCGGGCTTTCGCGCAAAAGGTTTTTGCGGCAACTCCAACGGACTTGCTTCCTACTACCAAGGCTGAAGTGCACAGCGCTTACTCCGTAGAAGCAATGCGCGGCACAAAGTGCCGCCGAAGAAACAGACGCAGCAACTCGACGCACGCCCTCAAATGAGGATCTGTTTGGCGGATGCCACCGGAAGGAGCCGCAACAACAGCACGCCGATTATTACTCTCTAGTGATCCCCGAAGCGCCAAGTGCCTCCGATCTGGCCTGGAGCCGTTGTCGCTGTTGCTGCTGCTGCTGCCTGTTAACACCGGCGGCTGCGGCTTCTTCTGCACCACTAGCAGAGAAATCAGACGCTGTAGCCGCGTCGTCGTTTCTGGTTGCAGAAGGTGTATGTACACCAGGACCAGCAGCAAGACAGCGGGGATCGCATAGAAACGGCCAGCGCGACGGCGGCGGTTCTGAGAAAAGCATGGCAGCAAGAGAAGGCGTACATCGGGGCCGTACGGGGAGGCCATCCCTCTATCAAGGAAGCCACTTGCATGAGGATCGACGACACAAACAGAGATGCATTTGCAAGCAGCAACAGCGGCAGCGGTGAACTACGTACAGGCGAAACGAGGCACACCAAGACGCTGGCAACAAAGCCCGTGGCCACTGCTCCCTCGGCGACCTTTTTGAGCGATCGCATGCAGTCATCCATTTTGCTGCCGAACAAAAAGCGTGCCAGAAGCATGTGCAGCACTAAGGGCATCGCCGCAGGATACAAAAGTTTACGAGATCCTGTGGCAGCGTTCAGCGCAAAAAAAGCACACACACACACACACACACACACACACACACACACACACACACACACACACACACACACACACACACAAAACGCTGATTTGAACTCCTTGCGACGTGCGACAGCACATAGTCTCATTGCGACGAATAGGAAAGCTGAGCAGCGCGGGCGGCTGTTTCTTCCGTCAAGAATAGCGGCAGGCCTTACCAACCCTACGACTGACGGAGGTAACAATGGCGGCTGTTTTCCTCTCGACCTCCGTTCTGTCTCTCTCCTGCTCGTAGAAGGCAACTGTTGCTGCTGCCGCTGCCGCCGCAGCAGGCGAAGGCGGCGTGGGGACGGCCAGGCGTGCCCAGGGAGGATCAGTTGCAGAAAAGGAAACCGACGCAGTCGACATTTCTTCGAGAGGAGCATGAGGCTCCAGAGGTAACAGCAGCCCGTCTTGTTCCGCCGCTGTCTGACTTTGTTGGTGCCGACTTTGCGCAGCGATCCGCGACTCGCGCTGCAGCAGCTGTCTCTGACTGCCGCCATAGTAGACCTCTCGCACTGCCGGAGGGAGTGCCTTGAGGGGTCCTCTTTGCGCGAGCACAGCATACACCGAAGGATTCATGCCTTCCAGGAGGGCAAGAGCCTCCTCCTCGGTCGGCTCGCCTAGAGAGAGACAGAGTATTCGAGAAAGGTAAAACGAGGCTGCGCCAGACATAAGTGCCTCCCGAACGCCATCGAGCAGCCGTCGCTCTTCCAAGAACACCCTCCAGGATGGAGGCACCCACCTCCGCAACCCCTCCTGCTGCAGCAGCTCGAGCTGCTGCTGCCCCAACGAAACCACGAAGCAGCAAATGCATGCCACCAACGCGAGACACAAACATCCGGAGAGCGACTTGAGCAGTACCACAGGTGCTAGCGCTGTGAGAATTCCAAAACACAGCAAACCCCATAGATGCGGAGGTAGCCTCCTGGCGAGTGCTGGGATGGCGGCTGCTACTGCTGTCGCTACTGCTGTCGCAACTGCTGTCGCAACTGCTGTGGCGGCTTTCACAGCGCCACACCGCCTCGCTGGCCGCCTCTGCTGCGCCCACACGAACGTCTCCTTACATGCAGAATTCAGCGGCACGAAGGGGAGGGGGGGGGGGGTTGTTGTTGTTGTTTCATCGCAGCCCACGACACGGCTTGCTGCGCCTGCCTCCGCCTCTTGAGGCCTTTTTTCCGACAACGAGTTCATCATACACCTCGCACCGGAGGCGGAGTTTCTGCCCCTGCTCTCCGTTCCTGGTGCTCTTGGTGACTCAGAACCAGCGCGACAAGACACGCTACTTCGAAGCACTCCCGCTGCTGGGTAGAAGCCTCGCAGCAGAGAGCACAGATGCCACGACTGATGAGGGGATCGCTGCAGCTGGTGCTCTTGCTGCTGTCCACTAGTTGCAGCCGCTCTCGAGGAGCAACTTGTGCTGCCGTCAAGCTCCTTGGCAACGCCACACACGCTGCTGCAGCAGCTGCTGCCGATGCTAGTGCAGCAGCTACTGCTGCTGCGGCTGCTGCTGCTGCAGTTGCTGCTGCTGCTGCGGCTGCTGCTGCTGCCAAAGCTGAGCCAGGCGGAGGAAATGGGCAACTCTGCAGCGCTGCTGCTGCGCCGCCCTTTGAAATACTGCGATCGCTTTTCGCTTTGACCTCCCCTTCTGCTGCCGCTGCCGGCTAACGCTGCTCTTGCCGCTGCCAGCAAGACGCCACGTCGCCATGCGAACTTATGCAGTAGCCGTCTAAACGACCCCTTACGACATCCTCTGCTGCTGCTCCTGCTCCTGATGCTGCTGCTTTGACTTCTAAGGACCCCTCTGTGGGTGCGCAAGGATTCGTTGTCGCGTCTGCCCCTGAGGCGAAGCTGCTTTGAAGCGCTGTGGTAACAAGGTTTACAGTCCTCCTCCTCGCTGCTGCTGCTGCTGAGTGCACGCTGTGGGGTGCTGGAGTGTCTGCTGGATAAGGCCCCTTCGCCAGCAGCAGCAGCAGCTGCTGCTGCTGGGCCGCTGCTGCCACATAAATCCTCGCTGTGGAGGTGAAGCGGAGACTTCCACAGCGCAGCAAATCGATGCCAGAAGCGGAGACTGCCTGGAGATGCTGCAGCTGTAGAGACGCTTCGTCTGCTTCTGCAGCACACTTCGTCCTCCGTGTCTGTCAAAAACGTCGGCGGTGCTGCTGCGCAGGGATAGCGGGCATGAGAGGATCTGGGCTCCATTTGCAAAGGCTGCTGTTGCTGCTGCTGTCGCCACTGCTTGCCGCTACAACAGCAGTGGCAGCTGCCAGTGCAGGCAGGCAGGCAGACAGACAGTGCAATGAGGCCAGGAGGGGGGGGAGAAGGAGGCAGAGGATCTCAAATTGTTGCGTATCGTGGGCGCGTGATTCCTACTGAAGTGCAAAGCGGCCGCTCGATGCGGGTGGCATGCGCTGTGCTCCTGCTGCATGCGATGTGCTGCATGTGCTGCATGTGCTGCTTCTGCATGCGCAGATCGCAAGGGGGAACGGCGTTGGGAGCCGCCAATGTCTCTGATGGTCTACGGAAGGAGAGGGAGGCAAGTTGCCTCCTGCCGAAGACGCCTCTCGCACGACTGCCGCTGCGCTTCGTCTGCGAAGACAGCTTTGCTGCCTGTGGCACTGCTGAGGAGCTGCAGATGCTGCTGGTGTGTAGGGGGTCCCCTTGCAGCCGATGCCAGACATTCCACGCTCGGAGTCGTTGCCGGGGGTGTTGCAGAGAGAGGCGCCTGGTGCGGTGTCTGCACAGTCACGCTCGGTGCTTGAGGAGTTACGAAGAACACGCATCAAAAAACGACGGCAGGCACAGCCGCTGCAGGTCCTAGCACTGTGGACAGACGCAGAAAGACGATGCAGTGTTCGCCTCCCTGGCAGCAAGCGCTCGGCCCTGTGCCAGGTAGTGCTCACTCTGTGGAAGCTGCTGCGCTAACAAAGCGGCGGTGGGGGGTTTGTGGAAGCACAGACAAGTGAATTCTAAAAGAGAATTCGCGGAAGTTGTTACGGCACAAGGGTGTTCCTAGCATGTGTTGTTGCTGCAGCCGATGCTGCCGCTGCAACGACACGACGCAGCGCAGTGTATGGACATCCAGCAGCGGCACCATCGGCTGCAGCTCGCGCCTCCGGGGGGTGCTGCCTCCCCACAGCGACTAGACCAGCAGCAAGATGCGGTTCCTTCCGTTAATGTGTTACTTTGTAGGTATGAGTGCGTTAATGTGATGAAGAGTTCTGTGCGGCGGTCGTAGCTGCAGAAGCTCTCGCGCATATAGGCACTGGTACACCTGTGCCTCGAGCCGAACGAGGCGAGCAGGCGTGGGTGGGGGATGTAATTTCCTCACGAATGCGCAGCAGCAGGAAGTCTTCATCATGCTCTTGTAGACGACCAGCAAGAGCAGCAGCGCAGCAGAATTTCAGTAGCAGCGGCAGCTGCCGCCGCTACCCAACTGTCGAGCCAGTCCCTCCCGTGGCTTCCCCCTATCCAATCCTCCATGCGGCGCTCATCTGCAATTGCTGCCCCCGCGGCAGCAGTAACTGGAAGCTCAACGATGAGTCGGCTGGTGACATCATGCAGAGCAGCAACTCGAGGCGGTACAACACTCGCATCTGCGACCTCTATGAGGCAGCAACCCCACGAGTCTTCCGCCTTGGCCGCTGCTCGTAGCAGCAGACAGCCCAATCAGCAGCAGCAACAACAAGAACAACAGCAGCGGCTGCAGCAGCCAGCACTTCGAGTTGCCAGCACAATCTGTGCTATGAGGAGACGACTTGCTGTTGGGGGGCCGATCCTGCAGCAGCAGCAGCAGCAGCCATTTGCTGCTCCACCCGCTGCATTGGCAGCTACAGGAGTGCCAACCATGCGCATCGCTGCAGCAGCCTTAAAACATACACGCAGCGTTTCTCTCTTTCGATGGAGTGGTGGCCATGAGCTGCAGAATCAGCAAGAGCTGCAGCCTCCTTCGCAGCAGTCTACCCCCTCAAATCCTCTTCAGGAAATACCAGCGGAGAGCGTCAACTCTGCAGGCTGCAAATCTGCTCCTGCTGCAAGTGTTTCTCTGCCTATAGAACCTGATGCTGCTGCATGTGCTGTTCAGCGCTCCGTAGGACAGCCAGATAAGAGCACTTCATGCGCATACACCCCAAACAGCAGCAGAAGACACCGTTGGCTAAATGCGCTGGCGGCCGTTCTGCCGCGTCCAAGGCGATCTGCTGCAGCAGCCCCTGGCGCGCAAGAAGCAGCAGCAGCAGATACAGCAGCAGCAGCAGATGCAGCAGCAGAAGCAGCAGCAGATACAGCAGCAGCAGCAAAAGCTGCGCATGGAAGCTCTGTGGGTGGGGAGCAGTGTGCATCTTATGGAAATCACGAGACGCAGGCAGTGTTTCCTTCGGCAGTATCAGCTGAAGCAGCACCCCATGCAGCTGCTGTGGCTTGGAGGCAGCTGCAGCAGCTGCACCACGAGCTGACGCATGTGCTGCAGCGTGCAGCAGCAATTCAGCAAGGCATTCCCAACAACCGAAAGAAGCCGCTTGTGCTGCTGCTAGGAGGCGCAGGTAGCTCCTTCGCAGCGGCTGCTGCTCTGCTGCTCTCGTTGAGGCTGGTCGTGTATGTAGCAATAAAACGGCAGAAAGCAAAGTCCACTGACTAGCTGGTATTATAATCCTGGTAGTGCATGCGCAGTGAGGGGGCTAGGGGGTTACTTGTGCGTTTCGCTTCCGGCTGAAGGATTTAGTGCATCCGCTTTGTTTAGTGCCTTCTAGTATTGCATGCAGCTTGCGATGTCGCTGCTGCTGCTGCTGTTGCCGTCGGATTGCTCCCCGCCCCCCCTTCCCTGCTCGTGATTGCACTGATATGCTCTGTTGATGTGCGGCTATCTCTGCAGCAGGCGTAGTGCTCATACTGTTGATTGGTCGGTGGGAAACTGTTAGACGCCGTGTAGGCCTTGAGGGGGCTGAGGTTCTGAAGGAAGGCATGAAGAGCCAACAGCTGCAATTCACCGGTAAGGCTGTATTCAGTTGTCTCTTTAGAGGCTTCTGATGTGCCCCCACTTCGCGGACTGTCTCTGTGGTGTGGGTGTAACCCTCGTTGTTCCTTCGGCTACAACTTTGTTGAACCTTCGACCTTGGTACGGCTGCTGCTGTCTTTATTTTTTTTAGTGGTGATGCACATGTTGCTGCATGTTTCCACAAAGTCAGGCTGTTAGGGCTTTGACCGCTGTGGTGTGTATCTGTATGTGTATATGGATGTGTATATGGATGTGTGTATATGGATGTGTGTATATGGATGTGTGTATATGGATGTGTGTATATGGATGTGTGTATATGGGTGTGTATTTGTGTGTGCATATGGATGCGTATGTGGATGTGTATATGTGTGTGGTTCTACTGACCTTTGCAGCTGCCGAGTTTTCAAAGCAGCTCCTTGACGACATCCTTGCAGACAAGAATGTACATGCAAATATAGAGACATGCATTTTAGTGCAAGCAGCAAGACACGCAGAAGCGGAGCCTGCCGCTGCCTGTGCAGCGGCAGCAGTTGCGTTTTTTTTTTCGTGATCGTAGTGGCTTTCGCCCTCCTCGTGGCCTGCGTCTGCTGCCTCTGCAGACGCTGAGGTGTATGTACACTCGGTACATTGCTTTTCTGTGGGCCGCAAGCCTCCTTTCTACGGCGTGTCTGCCTTTTTTTGAGTTTTTTTTCTTCGCAGCTACAACAACAAGCAGGGCGTTGGCTGCTGACGTTCCTGGAAGACAACAGAGAGTCACTTGCTGTTGCTCTTGGAGGCTTGTTGCAGACAGAGGCGTTGCATAAGTCCCTCTACGCCTTAGCCATGCAGCTTCTGGAGTATGCGTCTCTTCTTGCTTATTCGTCTTGTCTGCTTCGATGTCGCCTCCGGATAGCTTCCCATCAGCTTTTTTGTCTAGCTCTTGGACAAGAGGCTTTCTGCGCTTCTTCCGTTGTTTGCCTTCGCTGCTCTTTCTGTGCTGCCTGTCATCTTCCGCTATTTGCTTCCTCTCCACCACATTCTCCCCATGATTTGCCTTTTACTGGGTGCCTCTAGGCAGCCTGCTCTCTTGTGCAGCATTCGCCCCTCTCTACACTGTTGAATGAGGGCGTGTTTATCTCTGTGGCGTCTTTGACTCTGCAGTTGCCGTTGCTGTTTTTTGCCTGCCGCGTGTGCCTGTAGCTACCTTTCAACCAACCCGGCTGCTCAAAAGAGCATTTCTGACCTCCTTGTCTACGCTATCTACCTGTGAGGCTTCTCCTCTGTTGCTGCTGTTTCTGTCGCTGCTGTGGCATCTGCTCTTAAGGCCGCAACGAGCACTCAAAGAGGCGTGTAGAACTCCCTTCTTAGACTTCCCTGCAGCTTCTTGCCCTTCCGTCTCTAATTCGCCCTTCACGTCATGTTACCACAGAGGGTTAACGGACAGGAGGCCTCCCTTGCGTAGGCGCCGCAGTGCCAAAATTGTGGATTCTATTGAATACTCATAGCCTAAAGTGTATGTTTTGTGTGTTTTGTGTGTTTTGTGTGATTTGTGTGATTTGTGTGTTTTGTGTGTTTTGTGTGTTTTATGCGTTTTGTGTGTTTTATGCGTTTTGTGTGTTTAATGCGTTTTATGCGTTTTGTGTGATTTGTGTGTTTTGTGTGTTTTGCGTGATTTGTGTGTTTTGTGTGTTTTGCGTTATTTGGGTGTTTTGTGTTATTTGTGTGTTTTGTGTGTTTTGTGTTATTTGTGTGTTTTGTGTGTATGTTTTGCATGCATCGTTTTTTGCATGCGTGTTGGCGACTATTTCTTTGGACATGTCATTCTACACAGGCCAGCAGCAAAAGACTCCGCTGGTTGGTGGGTGGCAGAGATCTTGAGTCGTCCTGATGTCGCTGCTGCGGCTCGCAGCTTTGTGTAAGCTGTTTTGTGTTTCCTTCACACCTAGCGATGTGCAAGCTTGCTGTTGCTTCAAGAGAACAGGAGGCATACGCGCGAGGATGCTGCTGGCTCTGGGGGAAAGCCTTTCGTGTCAGGACGCAAAGTTCTCCAATTGCCTCTAAGGGGACTTCTTGCTTGCGGCTACCTGCAGAGTGAACGAAATATTCAACAGTTCCTGGGTGTACGACGCTTTCTGCCTTGCCGTAAGTTCGCCTCAGTCTCTTTGTCGTAACCCCTCACTCTGTCTCTCTGTGTCTGTATGTCTGTCTGTCTGTATCTGTATGTCTCTCTCTCTCTGTCTATCTCTCTCTCTCTGTCTATCTCTCTCTCTGTGTCTATATCTTTCTATCTGTCTATATCTCTCTGTCTATTTCTCTCTGTCTATCTCTCTCTGTCTATCTCTCTCTGTCTATCTCTCTGTCTATCTCTCTTTCCGTCTATCTCTCTCTCTGTCTATCTCTCTCTCTGTCTATATATCTCTCTCTGTCTATCTCTCTCTCTGTCTATCTCTCTTTCTGTCTATCTCTCTCTCTGTCTCTCTCTATCTCTCTGTCTATCTATCTCCCTGTCTATGTCTCTCTCTATTTCTCTCTCTGTCTATCTCTCTGTCTATCTATCTCTCTGTCTATCTCTCTCTCTGTCTATATATCTCTCTCTCTGTCTATCTATCTCTGTCTATATCTCTCTCTCTGTCTATCTCTCTCTCTGTCTATCTCTCTCTTTCTTTCCTCCTCTCGCCAGGAGTTTCGTGTGCTGCCGCCGTGTAGAACAGGTTGCCGTTCATGCTTCTGCTCATTTTCTGAGAAGTCCAACCTCAAGAGTGCTGCTGTGCACTTCTGTATTTCGCTGGATGTCGCATTAGCGGGTGTGGGGAAAAGGGTGGAGCACTTGCCAGCTGTCGCGCAAGCTGGCAAGTGTCTGTCCTCCTCGCTGCAAAGCGCGAAATCCCCGCAGCCGAATGCTTGCAGCATCAGCCTTTTCACATTCTTCCCTTTCCTCCCTCTCTTCCCCCCTTTGCTCCTCTCGCAAGGAGTCTCGTGTGCTGCCTCCAACAACAACCCTCCGTCTCTGGTTTTGACGAGGTGAAGACCATGTGCGTTTTGAGGCCAGCATGCTGTCTTGTCTCAGCTCGCGCGATCTGCATGGGACGTCTTGCAAATGGAAGCCACCAGCACCTTGTCAAAAGATCTCGTCATGCAGGTAGTGTGCATGCGCTGCTGCTGCTGTCTCTCGACGCGTGTCTTTTTCCAAATGAAAGCCTCCAATCAAGTGCCAACCCGGAAGCCTAGCGTTCACGCGTTATCTCAGGAGGCGTCGTGTTCATGCATGTGCCGTTTGCTGCTGCAGGTGCTAAAAGATCCTGAATTGCAGGACTATGCAAAGCAACTGCTGTGGCAAGTATTCAAATCCGTTCTGCAGTTGCGTTGGTAAGTTGGCAACAAGCGGAGAAGGAAGGGCAGCAACACCGCAGGCAGCAACGCTAGCAGCACAAGAACGCCTTGCGGCTCGCCTTTGTCTGCGCTTCTTCCACGGGTTGCACACTGCTAGAGACGGAAGGAGGAGAGAGAGATGCTGCTGCTTGGCTGTGTGTGTGTGTGTGTGTGTGTGTGTGTGTGTGTGTGTGTGTGTGACGCTACAGGCTAGGTGCTTGGGGCAGCGCAAGCGGCAGCGATGTTGCGGCTGCAGCGGCTGCGGCAAGCCTCAACACGCCTCAGCAGCAGAGAGCATCTGCTCGCGAGGAGACACCTGAAGCTTCCCACCAAACTCGCTTGCAGCAGCTTCTTATGCTAGACGACCTGCTGCTGCAGTATGCAACGAACAGCGGTCTTGCCAATGGAGGTGTGCTGCCGCTGCTGCTGATTTTGTTGTTCTTGCGACATAAATACTGCTGCTAATTTTGTTGTTCTTGCAGCATAAATACTGCTGCTGATTTTGTTGTTCTTGCAACATAAATACTGCTGCTCATTTCGTGGTTCTTGCAACATAAATACTGCTGCTCATTTCGTGGTTCTTGCAACATAAATACTGCTGCTCATTTCGTGGTTCTTGCAACACAAATACTGCTGCTGATTTCGTGGTTCTTGCAGCATAAGTACTGCTGCTCATTTCGTGGTTCTTGCAACATAAATACTGCTGCTAATTTTGTTGTTCTTGCAGCATAAGTACTGCTGCTAATTTTGTTGTTCTTACAACATAAATACTGCCGCGGAGTATGTTGCTGCTGCAACATCACTGCTGCTGTAGGTGTTGTAACCATCTAGCGACTTGTGGCGATAGCTGTGTGCACTGCTTCCTCGCGTGTGCGATGTTTGGGGGCCACAGAAGCTGCTTTACTGCAGCAGCTGCGTGTAAGGCTGAAAGGCCGCATAACTGCAGCACAGGAGGAGGAGCCGAAATCGAAGTTGCAAGAGGCAATCGAGCAGGAAGCAGCTCTGCCAATCGACCCCAAAAGTGCTGGCAAGCAGGATGAAGTAGCGGCCAGAGGGGGGAGCTCACAGCAGCTGCAGCAGAAGCAGCAAGGGCAGCGACAAGAGGAGCAGCAGGAGCAGCAGGAGCCACAGCAGCAGGAGCCACAGGAGCAAAAGCAGCAGCAGGAAGATGTGCAACAACAACAAACACTGCAGGAGGAGGGGCAGCAACAGCCAGGGCAGCGACAGCAGGAGCAGCAGGCAGAAGAATCGCAGGCGGGAGAAGAGCAACAACAGCAGGAGACGATGCAGCAGGAGACGATGCAGCAGGCGGACGTTCAGGAGCTCCATCAAGAGGGAGTTCGCGATTTGCAGCCGCTTCAGCCTGCGCAAGTTGCTGATAGCGGTCCGCAGCAGCACTCGCAACAACAACAGCAGCCGCAGCAGCACTCGCAACAACAACAGCAGCCGCAGCAGCACTCGCAACAACAACAGCAGCCGCAGCAGCACTCGCAACAACAACAGCAGCCGCAGCAGCGACAGCCGTTGCAGGCTGCAGACGTGCTGCGGTTGTTACAGCAGCAACTTGCTGCTGAGGAGTCAGCGCTCGATGCAAGTAGGCAGCAGCTTCCCCGCTTCCACCAGGACCACCCTAAAAGTACTGCAGCAGAACCACACCTCGCAGCAGCTCCGGCAGCTGATCTTGCTGCTGGTGATGCTGCCCATCAGCATCTGCCTGGGCATAACGCTTACAATACCACGATCCCTCCAAAGGCTACTCTCGCCACTCTTGGCAGTGCGTTGCAGCATGCATGCCGCTGGCTGCTCGCGGAGACTGCAGCCGCGTCCTCCGCAGCTGCTGCTGTATTGACAGTGTGTGCTCACGCTTCCCAACAGCAGCAGCAGATGCAGCAGCAGTCGGCAGACACAGGGGCAGTGCAGCGGCGGGAGCAGCAGATGGTGTTACTGCAGGAGCTGGCGGCAGAAAGGAAAGCTCGAGGGGTTGGCGATGCACTGCGGTGTTTGTGGATGGCCTTGCAGGCCTTTGCCATGGGAGAAAAGGCGCTGTTTTTGCTGCGTAAAGACGCGGTGCTTTGCGGCTGGCGAATGCATGCGAAGGCGGTAGAGCCTCCTGCAGGAGAAGCGAGCGCTGCCTCCGGGGAATCTCAAGATGGATCGGACAGTGCAAGGAACACGACTCTCCCTCCTGAAATGCTTCGGCTGGAGGTTTCTAGCGACCCCTCACCCGCCGCTTCAGGTGTCACGGACGGCACGCAGCTAGGAGAGTGAAGCAGCGGCTGCATTTCGACGAGACAGCAGCACATACAGGGATGAGATCGTTTTGTCACGTGCTGCACATTCGGCTACATATGGCACTGGAAGTAACCCTGGCAGCAACAGGAGCAGGTGCAGGTGCAGGTGCAGTAGTAGCAGCAAAAGCAGTAGTTACAGCAAAAGCAGTAGCGGCAGCAGCAGTCGAGCGAACGAATCAGACAGCAGCAGCACCGAATACTGCTGAGACCGACGCCAACAGTAGTGGTACTACTAGTAGCTGCACGCTTTGCAGCGATACGAGTCTGACTGAGCAGTTCGATGTGGCAGTAGGAGCTCATCACCCGCGCCGCGCATGAACAAATCATTTCTTGCAAAGCTTTCACACCATGGCGACAGCAGCGAAAGCAGCGGCAAAAGCAGCAGCAGCAGTCCAAGCAGGTGTGGCAGCAGCAACGCGATGATGGGAATGCTGGGTAGTAAAGGCAGGCAGCTAATAATCCTGCACATTGGAGGCCAGAGACGGAACGGCTATTTATGAAGCTGGTTCTTCGTTGGCGCCTTCACTGACTATCGGCATACTTTTGTGCATATCAATGCAGCATTTTCAATTTCGTGGACTGCTCTATGTATATGAAGCGGCAGACACACACATAGGTAGACGTGCCGCCATGTGTTTCATGCGTAAGCCGGCATTGTAAAATATGGACACCTCTGTCCATATTTACACATTTACACTACATCTCTCCATAGGTGTATGCGCGAACCCATTTGTGGATACGCGTAACATGGAGGACGCATATTTGAGCGCAACACCCTTTTTGCAGCTACACAGGAAGATAGCTATCCTCAGGTTCAGACTCAGGGACTGCATAAGCCCGTGTACGGGTGCCGATAACACGGACGTCGTACAAACAACTAGGTGGACATACGTTTATGGAGTGTAGAAAGGAAACGGGCGTCATTAGTAGCGAGGAGCGCACAGTACCTTGGATGCACCATCAAGAGGAGCCACGAAGAAAATTCAATTTGCTGGCTATTACGATAGCTGCATCCCATTCCCCCGCTTTGTATGCCTCACGAGGCACCCAGGATGAGACCGCTAGGGCCGAAACATATCCATGATGGCGACGACAAGTAGCACACGCAAAAGAAGAGCCTGGCCGGGCTTTTAGCCAAGCAACAAATACCAGTCGACATACATGCACCAGACGCGCGTATAGACACCCGAACGTGCTCAGACAATGAAGCAACAAAGCGAGGTATTTATATGAACAACGCGAGCCTGTGGAGTAGAGAAAGACTTGCGTGCTTTCCATCATGCTTGGGTCCTATACGGAGCTCAAGCTGGTTATGGGGTCCTATGTGTTTTGTGTGTATGTACGTGCATGAATGTAAGTTTATTCGTGTGAATGCGTGTAATGCACGGTTTATTGGGAAGTCTCGGAGCCAACTTTCCACCATTTTGGTCCTTCCTCATACATGCATGCGCCGTTCAAGTTCGCACCGCTTGTATAAGGCTAGGACGCATCCGTTCATCTCTCCAGTGCCAGCCCCCCCTGGTGTATGCTCTGTGTTTCTTGAAGAGGAACTTCTACTTAACTACGTATGCACCCTGAGAACACGCGGCTCGCTTCATCCCGATTGAGAGCCTTTCCGTGTCTATGCGAGACGTTATTTTACACCTGGAAGAGCTGGCAAATGCGTCTCTTCCGCTAGACAGGGTTGTCCGCTACATTCACCTGTATTTGTCCGATCTTGCCCGATGATTCTCAACGCCCACAACTTTGAACAAACAATGCTGTCCCCGCAAATTTCTGTCATCACGGTGGCGAAGAGCAAGAAGCTCCTGATTCCAAATTCGACGAGCATTCCACCGCTAGTCTCGCCTTATCCAATACTCAGGCGCATCTATATTGTTTTAAACGAAGCTAGAATATCTGAAAATGCGCATTGAATCAGTTTGCCGCATCAATGTTTCAGAAGGAAGTGCTCTATTAGTATGCATACACACACGCTGATATAATAAGTATCTACGATATGTAGTACAGCGTACTATTCGAGGTGATTCGACAGGCTGCAGCGAAAAGCGCCATTGTTTGCATTAATTTTACTTCAATATTTTCGTGTCGCCGAGTAATTTTGTTGCTGATTTTTCAGAGCTTACTGTAAAATTCATAGACACTGGTTTATAGGCTGATTGAATTTTTCTAGGGTGGGCAGCGGGTTGGCGTGCTTGCGCTCACTCTGGTGTTGTGTCTACCCGCGAGGCTCGTGAGACGTGTAAATCCCCCGCATGGCGATGAACAAAATGCACTTTAAGAGACCTCTCCAATGCCGCACAGACCCCTCTCAGCCTTTTACGGGCAACAACATTGTCAAAGGTAGCGGCCAATGCCCGCAAGCTCCTTGGTCACATGACAGCCAATTTCCTTTTTTGCGATGAAATTTTCACTGAGAGCGTCCCTCCCTCCAGTCAAACCCTAGAGGACTAAGCAACGTGCTGAAACAGCTCGGAACCACTACACGTGCTGTAAAATGAAGGAACACTTCAACCTCATGAGTCAACATTTTCTAGGTAAATCTTGCTAAGGAGCACTAGAGAATTGACCTACTGTTTTGTCTTTTCGCAAACCTCGATAATTGCATAGAACTGTTAGTGCTATGCAACAAGACCCACTGTTGCGTGGATTTGCAGTAGATGCTGTGCAGGGGTGCAACGAGGGTGCAGCAACGAGTTATACAGTCGCCTTTCTCCACATTAAATCGGCATTTTAAGGGGCCGTCGCACGGGAGGACGCGAGTTTTCTTGATTCTGCTCATTGGCTTTCTATGAAGTTTTGCTAGGGTCTGGATTTCCACGTGTCGCGCTACGGAGATCTTCAACCGGACTTACCATACCCTTTGCCTAGGGAGACAAATCTTATTAAACAAGCAATGTGGCTGAGATGATCGCAACATAATAGCCTCAATGGTAGCAGCACGTCACACACGCTCATTAGCCTTCTATGAAGTTTTGCTAGGGTCTGGATTTCCACGTGTCGCGCTACGGAGATCTTCAACGGACAGAGCTTATCATGCCCTTTGCCTAGGGAGACAAATCTTTTTAAACAAGCAATGTGGCTGAGATGATCGCAACATAATAACCTCAATTATAGCAGCACGTGACACGACCTTATGCTCCGTTAATCCAATGCCCCTGTTAAGTGTGTTGCAATTGCAGTAGCCGCTTGCTTGCTGCGTACGCGAATCACTGCCGCACCCAGCTCCGCAATGCTTCTAGCATCACGACGTTCAGAGAGTGCGTCAACTGTCCTCCTATGAAGGCTGGAGCTTGAAGGTCTTCTGCACCGCTTCATGAAGGGTCTCATCCGTCGGGAGCCAATTACCATAAAATACTCGATGCAAACTAAAATGGAAAGTTAGGGAGTGTATTCCAGAGGCACTTGCGCCTTCCCACAGCAGCCCTCCTAAGACATCCGACTCGGGGGAGACCAACTGCCAGGGTGCGCGTAGCTGCAGTCTCCCAAGACTTCCACCATTTTCAGAGCTAGTTGTACTCTGCACTTCGCTCGCAAGGACTCTAGATGTGCGCTTTGTTTTAGCGAGTTAACTATAATTCAGCAAGGTGCAGAATGCGCGAACACTCAGACCAAATGATTGATTCTCCACTGTTGCACAGTGGAGTATGAGTAGTGTAGCAGACAGTGTTTGAATGTAGCTGAGCCTCCCTCCCCCCTCCCTTTCCACACAACTTCGCTCTGCGCTTGCCCTCATGTAGGCGCTCTTTGTCTACGTGTGTCTGCCTTGCTTTCTTCTCTGTCGCGCACTCTCGGTGTGACAGACAGGGAGCCACGCGCGAATGAAGCTCCGCAAGAGCCGCCTAGAGGAAGCAGTTCTATCAGCCCTTCTACTGCGATTTACAGTTTTATGCGGCGGTCCTGCCCGCTGTTTCGCGTAGCACGCGAAAACATCAACGCCAAAGAAGCGTCGACAGGGCAAGAGAGCTCAGTCTTTGGGGGGAAGCTCCCATGTAAAGGCGAGTTCCCAATATCGGAAGAATTACGAGAAGCGGTTCTACGGATCGTGTGGATGCGCAACTCAGTTCAGCGAGAAAAGCCGCCCCGTGATGGCTCTGACACCCCACAATTCGCGGCGGCTTCTCAGCTGCAAGGATTCCTGGGAGAATCCCCTGGTCGGGGAGAGATGGAGAGCGTTTCTTGCGTCATTGGTGCCTTCTCGTGTGGCCGTGCTACAATTGCAGCAGTATGAGGAGGCGTGTTATCCGCAGCAGCGACGGACGAAACCCTTTCCCGACGCGCCGCTAGCTGCACTGTGCCCCTCGCTCGCTCTGATAGAAGGCGGGGTGGGGCCCCCTAGCGTAGGGGGGCCCTAAAGGGGCCCCTCGAGGGGCCCCTTCGGGAGGAAATTAAGAAAATGGGTATTTTGGTAGTTGCGAAATGACACCGCAGCACGTTCCATCGGCAGCATATGTTTGTGGAGGCGGCAGGTACAGCCGCTGCTGCAGCAACAGCAGGGGCAGCAGCAGCCGCGGCTGCACCGAGGCAGCAGCAGCAAACCACCAAGGGCCCCCTCCGCTATGGCCATAGCAGCAGCAGCAGCAGCGCAAGCTCCCGCAGGCGCATCGCAGCAGCAAGAGCCTTCAGCCTTCCGATTTTCTGCCTCTTCCACTCGCAGCACCACTTCTTTCGCCTTTGTTCAAGCAGAGAGCTCTAGCCCTCTGCCTTGGTGCGCTGCAGCCTCGTTCCCCACTGCAGCACAGGAGGCCCCCTACCGCTGCAGCAGCACCAGCCGCGACAGCTGCAGTGTCTTCTTTGCGCCACCTGGGCTCTTCCACCTCCAAATTCGCCTCCTTTCACAAAAAAACTGCCTTTAGCGACTTTCCTCTCGGCAGTTCCTCCGCGCAAGGCTTGCCTGGTCGCAGCAGCCGTCCAACGCCATCCATCACACATACCCGCGGGGGTGGGTGTCGCTCGAGAGAGAGCTCCCTTCGCAGTACTATTGCCCACATACCAGGGACTGCTGTTTTCGCCCACGCTGCAAACGCGAAACTCTTTTTTCCCCCCCACCATCAAGTGCTCTTGCTGCAGCGGCATTCGCAGCGGTTCAACTACCCGCAAGCTGCCAGGCAACTTGAGCGCAGCAAAAGGAGGGTCCCCACCCCCACAGGCGTCTCCCCGCAGCAGCAGTACGACGCAGGAAACGCTCGCCTTTGATCGTGGTGGCTCACGTTCCTTTGAGAGCTGCCTCTCTAGCTGCTGCTGCCACGAGGGCGAGCCGCAGCTGCAGCCTTGCTGCCGACGAGAGTTGCGTCCTTTGAACGTGGCTTGCTGCTCGGCTGCCGCGATTTCCGAGGCAGCAGCGCTTCCACAGCACCGGCAGAGGCGCTGCAAGCGCTCAGAAGCAGCAGCAACAGCAGCAGCAACAGCAGCAGCAGCAGCAGCAGCAGCAGCCGGCTAATGGCACGGCAGCCGCTGCACGCGCCGTTCATCCCCTCTCTCCCCGCTGCGACGTGTGGGGTCGTGCAGCAGGAGAAGACGGCGACAGCAGCAGCAGCAGCAGCAGGGCAGTCAACAGCCACTCCTGCAGCGGGAGTCTGCGGCGCAGTTGCTTCCTTAGGGGCCTCTGGAGCAGCAGGAACGACGCCAGCAGCAGCAACAACGCCAGCAGCAGCAACAACACCAGCAGCAGCAACGACGCTGTCGCCTGTCGAGTGCCCCTTAGCAGCAGATTCCTCAGAACCACCGTCAGAGTCTGGATTTCCTTCTGCTTGCGCAACAGGCGCTTCTCCCGCTGCGACTGCCACTGCCTCAACAGGCGCAGCAGCAGACGTGCTGCTGCTGGCTTACGGAGGCTCTCTAGATCTGGCGAACGGCAGCAAGCAGCAGCAGCAGCAGCAACACTCGGCACAAGCAGTAGCAGCTGCCCCAGTGTCAACTACAACAGTTTCGCCCAGTGCTGTGCAAAAGGGAGCCTCGTGTGTGGCGTTTGCTCCCCTTGGCAGCAATCACAGCAACGCCGCACCCTTAGATCTCCAACAATCAGTAGCACAAGCGCAAGCACAAGTTCAAGCAGCACAAGCGCAAGCAGCTGTCTGTGCAGCTTCCGCTGCGGGGGCGTCTTCTGTGACGGCTACGACGTCGGCGACTTCGAAAGGGCAGCCAGCAGGTGCAAAGAAACGCTGGAAAAGTGGTCATCAGAAGCGAGTTGAGCGCCGTCTTCGAGAGGAGCTCGCCAGACGACAGCGACTGCTGGCTGCTGCAACGGCAGCTGCCGAGTTAGGAGAAGGGGGAGACGGCGCGCGGCAGCAGCCCTCTCAGTCTCACCAGTCTCAGCATCAGCAGGCGCAGTCTCATCAGCAGGCGCAGTCTCATCAGCAGCGCTGCTCGCTCGGGGGATACGGCGTCTTGCCATCAAGTTTAGCTATTTCCTGCTGCAGCAACGCTGCTTCTCCAGGATCTTCGCCTCCTCGTGCGGCTGCTGCGGGAGTGACAGCGGGGTGGCTTCCTTCGCAGCAGCAGCAGCAGTCTGCCGCGCAGTGCGGAGGAGGAGAAAACGCTGCTGCTGCGGCGGCTGCTGCTGCGCTGCTCGCTGCGCTGCCGCTTGGCGGGGCAGTTCCGCCGCTTCCAGGAGCAGCAGCAGCAGCAGCAGCAGCAGCAGCAGCAGCAGGAGCAGCAGGAGCAGCAGCAGCTCCCTCGGGGACTGCTGCCACTGCCACTCCTGCGTCGCGTTCGAAGAGGGTGCAGAGGCGGGAGGCTCAACAACAAGGCTGTCTGGCAACAGTAGGAGAGGGCATCCAGCAGCAGCAGCAGCTCGCGAAGGGTCAGGCAGCAGCGGCAGCAGCAGCAGCAGCAGCAGCAGGTTACCCGCCTCCACAAGCGGGCACGACGAGCGCTGCCTTCAATCCGCTGGATATCTCGAGCAGCAATTCCCAAGTTTTACAGCTGCTGCATTCCCTCGCTGTGACGCGCTCGGCAGTGGCGAACGAGAAGGGTGGCTTTCTGCTCGCGCCAAAGTTGGAAGAAGCCGCAGCAGCAGCAGCAGCAGCAGCAGCAGCCGCAGAGGCAGGAGACGCCGCAGCAGCGGCCTTAGCGCAGGGGGCGGAGGCTGCAGCAGCGGCAGTACGCGCGCAGGACGGAGCAGCAGCAGCAGCAGCAGCAGCAGCAGCGGCAGACGCAATTCAGAACGCTGCAGCTGCCTTGCGCTGCAGCAGCGGGGAGGCGGCACTGGCATCCTCGGCAGCAACGGCAGCAGCCGCAGCAGCAGCAGCAGCAGCAGCTCCTGTTTCGCTCGCTTCTCTCTGTGTCGGTGCAGCGGCAGCAGTCCCCCCCTCCTCCGCGGGGACCGCAGCAGCAGCAGCAGCAGCAGCAGCAGCAGCAGCAGCGGCTGCTGCTGGAGGTCAGACGGCAGAGGGCAGCTGCAATTCTCCGCAGCGGGCGAAGCGGCAGCGGAGCGGCGCTGGAGGAGGAAGCAGCGGCGGAGCAGCGCTGGAGCAGCAACAGCAGCAGCAGCAGCAGTTGCAGCAGCAGGTGCAGCTGTTGCAGCAGCAGCAGGACGGGCAGCAGTTTTTCGGAGGGGTCGACGCGGAGGCTGCAGAAGCTGCTTTGCAGGCTGCAGCGACTGCAGCAACGGCAGCAGAAGCAGCAGCCACTGCTGCGGAATCTGCAGCAGCTGCTGCCTTGCAGGCAGCAAGTGCAGCAGCAGCTGCGGCACAAACGGCGGCGTCAGTGGCTTTCTGTCTTGCCGCAGCAGCGGAGCAAGCGCCTACAGGGGGTGCTACTGCAGCAGCATCCATTGCGCCTCCCTCAGTTAAGAAACAGCGGCCTTCCTCCCTTTCCTGCGCTGCAGGTTCCCCTGCGATAACAGACTGTTAGCCGCACAGCGGCTGTGCTGCTGCTGCTGCTGCTGCTGCACGTCGTTGCGCTGTCACGACGCTGGTTACGCGGCACCAAGGCGCTTGGCAGGAGGGAGGAGAACTTGCGAGACGCGTGTAGGAGTTTTGTCGGAGTTTGTTGGCGTGAAAGGGCGTCTAGTGGAGCGTCGGAGCGGGGAGGGGACGGGCTGTTCGTCCACTTGCAGCAGTGCGAGAGGACTGCCTTTTGCTGCTGCATGCTTGTGGAGGAAGAGAGCAGTGAACACGGGTAGGGGGCGACTGCTACCTACACAACGGTGGGAGAGGGGATCTCGCTTGCTAGCAGCGCAAGTTTTGCAACAGCAAACAGAGAGTTGGAGATTGCAATGGTGGGGGCAGCAGCCGCTCTGCAATGGCACGTGCCTTGTGGAGCAGAGGTGGGCTTGCGAGCCTCGTGCATGCGCCACAGCTGCTTTGCGCTATTCGAAAAAAGCCTCGTCTTGCAGGCTGCCGCTTCCGGGAAGGGGTGTGAGGTTACAGATATCCTCCCCCCTTCTCTTCTTGCAGCATTGCCAGCAGCAACAGCAGAGGCAGGAGCTTTGCAGTGGGCAGAGTGGCTGCCAGACGGCAGCGGCGTCTGCTCTGTATTTGAGGGAGGACTCATGCGCTTCTACGCGACACCTGAGAATCTAAGTGCGCACTTGTTATTGTTATTGTTGTTGCACTTGTTGTTATTGTTGTTGCACTTGTTGTTGTTATTGTTGTTGCACTTGTTGTTATTGTTGTTGCACTTGTTGTTATTGTTGTTGCACTTCATCTTAGTGTTGTTGCACTTGTTGTTGTTATTGTTGTTGCACTTCTTGTTATTGTTGTTGCACTTGTTGTTGTTATTGGTATTGCACTTCTTGTTATTGTTGTTGCACTTGTTGTTGTTATTGTACTTCTTGTTGTTATTGTACTTCTTGTTGTTATTGATGCACTTCTTCTCGTTTTTATTGTTGCGCTTCTTCTTGTTGTTGCACTTTTTGTTATTGTTGTTGCACTTGTTGTTATTGTTGTTGTTGCACTTGTTGTTGTTGGGCTTCTTGGTGTTTTTGTTGCACTGCTCCTTGTTACTGGAGTTGCACTTTTCGTTGTTGTTGTACGTTGGTGCGCAAAGAGGCAGCCGCCTTGCTTGCGCGCTGCTAAAGCCGAAGTGAGGTGTGTTGGTTTGCATGCTGTGCGCTTGCTTGCTGTATGGCCCCCTCAGGCAGCACCTCGCAAGAAGCTGAAGGGGATGCAGCTTTTGCACCAACGGTAGGAGGAGAGGGGAGCCGCGAAGGAGCACCGTGTACAGCAGGCAATATGACGCCTTGGCTGGAGGTGTGCGAGGGGGAAGCAATTCGAGCCGTTGCCTTCTCGCAGGAATTGCAGTGGGAGTATGCTGACAGGTGTTGTTTTGCGGTTGCTGCAGTCGACCATCCGGTGAGCAACAAGCTTCTTCAGATATGTGTTTCCCCCCCCTTCCCGCCCCGCTCTTTGTTGCTCGCCTTCCATTGAACCTTCCTTCAGTTTCTTGCAGAAGCAGCGTTTTTCGGCGCTGCTCTTGCTGCTTTCCTGACCTCCCTTTGGCACTGCCTTTCTTCCTCCCTGTTTTATTGGTGTCGCGGAGTGTCAAGACACCTGAGAGGCGGTCGTCGTCTTCGTCGGGGAGGGGAGATGATGACGATTATGGCTCGTCGTTGTGTGTAGTTTTGGCACGATTGTTTCTGCTGCAGCGCAGCTTGTGTGTGTTCGTTTCTCGTGGCATCAGCAGGTGTGGGGGCGTTCAGCACTGAAGTCTCGCGGGTGCATAGATGCACACGCATGCACGCATGCATGCGTTCCCTTCTGGCGTGGTTTGCTCTCTCCTCTGCCTGCTGCAGATCCAGCTAAGGCGGCTCAGGGATGGCGCATTGCTCTGCTCCTTGATGGCTGTGGACAGGGGAGACGAGTTAAGGCAGGTATACGGTCTGTGCACCCTTCCCCAGCAGCAGCGCAATTCGCAGCAGCAGCATTTGCAGCTGCTGGCAACATCGAGAAGTTCGTTTTTCCTCTTCGATACGTACAGCCCTGGCAAACCGATCGAGGTGAGCTGCTGCACCTGAGGCGTGCTGCCGCTCTCTGCGGCTGCTGGACGCTCGCAACTGCTCCCTCAGAGACGCAGCTATTCTCTCGCCGTCTGACGTGCTTTGCAGGAATGGCTGCTGGGGAACCGCCGCAGCAAAGGCCATGCGACGCAGAAAGGCATCATTTCTGCGATCGCTGCGCTGTCAAGCAGCAGCAAGAGTACTTTGGTCGCCTGCGGCAGCCACGCTGGCACTGTGGGTTTGTACGATCTTCGAAGCAAAAGGAATAAAACAGCAGCTGTTGATGGACAGACGCTCTCTGGCGGTGTCACGCAGGTAATCTGCTGCTGTTACGTGGTTTAAGGGTGGAAAGGTCACGAGGTGACACACATAGCGATACAACAGCAAGAACTGCAACCAGAGCAGCAGCAGCAGCAGGCGCTTCTCGCACCACTTCGACGTGATATCTGTATAGACAGTATATATATCTGTATATACAGTATATATATCTGTATATACAGTATATATAGTGTATACAGTGTGTATATATACAGTATATATATACAGTATATATACAGTATATATATAGTATATATGTACATACAGTGTGTATATATACAGTATGTATATATATATAGTGTATATAGGTATGTATATATATATATATATATGTATATGGATGCGATTCTTTTTTTTCGAGCTGCCATCACGAACCACTATTCATGCGTTCTCCTTTTGCTTGTGTTAGGCCTGTGCGTGCTTAGCACCGGGGTGTTGGCGTTTTGTGCTTTGCGCTGTTGTGGCTGCAGCTGATGTTTGCAGGTGGGGAGTTGTTACTGAGTGGCCATCGTCAAGATCCTTTCATCCGCTGCTGGGATTTGAGGGCTTTAGAGACACCTCTCTTCCGTCTGAACAGGCGCAGCGCATGCCGTCCCAACAAAATGCTGTTTGATGTCAAGGATGAAGCGCTCGTTGCAGGTAGTGCATTGCGCCGTTGGGTCGTGTGTGAAGGAATGGAAAAGTTGGCATGTGTTTCGTGCATTGGAAGACAGCTTCGCGTAGTTTTTTACGTTCCCATTGTTGCGCACCTCCAATAGCTACTTGCTACGCAGTCTTGCAGACCGCAGTGTGAGCCGTCGAGTTCTCTCTCTGCCTCTGTCTGTCTGTGTCTTGGTATGCATGTATGTAGCTTGCTGCTGCTGTTGACGCTGCTGTGGTGCTTGCATGCAGGCAACCAGGACGGATCGTTGAGTGTGTTTAGCCTTAGGGACGGTAGCCAAGTCTTGCACCTCCCTGATGCAGGCGTTGTCAGCAGCCTTGGCAGCAGCGACTGCCCTACGTGCCTCTCAGCAGAGGTCTTGCATAGTCTCGCTGACGGCTGCAGAGGCAGCAGCGTCAGCGGAGGGGCAGAGGACTGCCCCCTAGTCTCGACTGCATTTCATCCGCACCTGCCAATCCTGCTGACGGCACATTCCAGGCGGTAAGCATCTTATCCGGAAATCATGGGGGGAAGGAAATTTCATCCGCGTGGTTCTTCGTCTGCGGAGCGCTTTGAACCGAGTCGCGTGGGAAGGGAGGTTTGGGAAAAAGGCAGTGAGGCCCTTCTGCACAGGATCTGAGGGATGCGAGAACCTTCTGGTTGCGCACAGTTGCCTCTGTGCTAAATGCCGCAGCACCTTCCACATGCTGGATGCGACTGAGAAGAGTGCTCTCAGACTTGACAGCGCAGTCGCCATGCTGGCAGCTCCTTCTGCCGTCCTTTATAACTGGGCAATAGGAATGTGGACGGCGGCAGCGCAGTTGGAACCCTTAGATATCGCTGCTCGAGCAGCAGCTTTAGGCGCAGACGCAGAGGAGGAGGAGTTGGAGATGCCTTAGCTGCTGCTGCTGCGGTGTGCAGCCTTCAAGGGATGATGTTACACATCCCTCTGACAGATCGTAGTGGATGGCTGTACTGAGTCTGTCTTTTGAAAAACTAGCAGAGCATCCAGAATTGCTAGCTCCCACTGCGTGTGCTTCCGGCTGCAACACCGCTCACCTGCACGGCGCTTGGGGTGTCTCTTGGGGAGTCACACGCAGTGCGTCGGGAGACAAGAGACACGCGTGAAGCTTTGCAGCATGCGCCGCAGTTAGAGACACATATTTTCATATATGGCAGTTGTGGCGCAGCCGCCGACAGGGCGGTTCTAGGCCTCTTCTTTTGCACAAGAAATTTCCCTTCCTCCAGCTTCAGCAGCATACCATGACTGCTGCTCCTGCGGAAGCAGCCACAGGGATGCCGCAAGCAGTTAATAACGTAGGAGCAGTGTCTGCTGCTCGCTCCACCTTTCCCGAGGACTGGTGAATGCAGCCATCTATATATATATATATTTATATATTTATATATATATATACGGAGCTGTAGCCGCTCTAGCGCTGCTGCTCGAACCTGGGCTGGAGATCCTCCCCAACCATCTGTTGCCTCGGAATTTCCTTCGTTGCCTAGCTGTGTGAAGAAGGGCTTTTTAAGGGCAAGCACTAAACCCGTATGTGTTGGAAGCGGCAAGCGCAGTCGAGGGATCCTACGTGCTTCATGCGCGCTTAGACTGACTGAGTCTGGCATCCAGCGAGCTGTAGGTAGTTGCAGCTCAGCGCCTCTCAAATTAGACACACGCTACAGATGGAAGCGTTTCGGGAAGTCTTACATCAAAACAAACACGGAGCAGGCAACCTATCGCGGTGATCAAGCGACCTTCGCTTTTATCGCGTTCCTGTCTCCCACAGCACACAAACAGAAGAGGGGAAGGGGGTAGGTACGCTGTGTGGGATGTGCCAGGCGAGGGTAACCCTGTTAATCAGCTTTCCCCTCGCTTGCTGCATATTCTTTCCCGTGACGGCCAGGCTTTCCTCGCGAAGAGAAGTCTTCCCCACGTACCGTGCTAGAAGGTAGGGACGGAAGTACTTGGCTCTGTCTGTCTGTCTGTCTGTCTGTCTGTCTGTCTGTCTCTATCTCTCTCTCTCTATCTCTCTCTCTGTCTCTCTCTCTGTCTGTCTCTCTCTCTGCAGCAGGCTAACAGGAAGCTCCTTTTGACCACTGTACGGAAGGCTCTTGCCGTGTGACCTGTGAATGCTACAACGTAGCAGCGTTTTTTCTTCACGGGGCAGCGCTGGCAAAACTCCCAGAGTCTACCTAAGGCTATATTTTCTGACTCCAACTCCATGAAAGAGAGACAGTTATCAGAGGGTTCTCCCAGAAATCTCCCTTCCCGTTATTGCCGTCATTGCCTCCGCACACGCATTCATTCTAGTCGCAAAGAAACTTGGCATAAAAAGGGGGGACTGGTACAGGTGCAGGGGGCCGAAGAGGGGTGGGGCGGTGTGCATGCACTTTTTGAGAAGGGCTCTGCATCTTCATTCATCCTCACCCCGTTGCACATCGTCGCAAGCCACTGCCCACACACCTAGTGTTCTCCCCTCTGCAATATAGAGCTAACCAAGCACCCACGCATGCTCTGCGAGGAACAAGCTGGACAGACACCCCGAGCGAACCGGCCCTTGGGTTACCCAGAGATCTTAGGGTAAAGAGAGCCAGTGTACTACAAAAAGCGCTCAACTGCAGCTTTAAACGGCTCTATTCCTACGCAGGAGTGAGTTGCCTGCGCTCGTAGCTCTCGCAATCGCAACAGCAGCCCGCCGACTTGCAGAAAGAAGGCAGTGCGGGCTTTACACATTTGGTCTAAGCTTGCCAACTCCATCAGCTGCAGCGCAGTAAAGCACACCAGGAAACAGCTTTTGGTGCTCTTCTCGAGGACAAAGTCTGTTCATGAGCAACCTGGGCAGGCAGGCAGGTCCAGCCGCTCGTTTGTGTCATCCACCATTAAGAAATTGTGGTTTCTTTCGTAGATTTTGCCGAAGCATAGCTTGGCCAGCCGCAAAGCGTGACGCTTTATCTGAGGCTTCTATAGAGGAACATGTATAACTTCCAGCCCTGGGGGAAAATTTATAGACAGCTGTCGAGAGTTTTCAAAGAAAGGAATAACACCGTTTCCCTGCTCGCGTCCTTGAGATTTCTTGGGCACACGGGGGTTTAAACGGCCCGCTAGCAGTTTGTAGATTCGCCATTCAAGATCACCCGCAGCAAACCGCTGATTGCGCATAGTCCGTAGCCTCCAATCACAAAAGATTACGTCTCCATGTGTAGAGCTCGCGAAAAGTGCTCTCACTGCCCCCGCTCAAAAAAGATGTTCAGAAAGCCAAACCAATAAGGCAGCGCTGTGGACCTTCCTGATCCGTATGGCTGGCATTGTTTTAAAGGGCGGTAGTACAGCTCTGTTGGTTACTTGCCGCAGGATGACTAGTTACAGCGCGGGGTGGCTCCCAGGAGGTTCTTTCGGCTAAGCATGCCCTTGTAGCCAAGATCACCTAGGAGCCATACTGCAGACTTCCGCATTTGGAAGTCTCTCTCATGGGAGCCTCGGCTGGTGCGGTGTAAGATCCAATGGCAGGCCAGTGACCTGTAAAGTTTGTATTCTCAGTTGTCCAATCAGTACGCTTCAGCAGTACGTCTGCCATGCAACTTTGCATGACGCGAGCAAAAATAGAAGCAGTTTCAAGACAGGCTTCTGGCGCTCTACTAGTACATAACGCGCTCTCTGCTGAATGCCGAAAAGCCGCCTTGACGCAGGCGCACTTTTTCAGTAGTGTAACAAACAGCTGCCACCCTTTACAAAATAAGCTCGAGCCTCTCAGTGCTGAGTTCCTAGAGGCTTTCTATGGGCGCAAGGGAGCGATAGTCTGGATCTAATGCCAAAACTCCAGTGCGCCCGATGGCAATATAGCGTGCGACTGGGCAACTCTCTACGCCGGCCTTGCAGCGAGAGACCGTTCCAGTGGGGGAGGCAGCGGCAGCAGCCGCTGCTGGAGGACGACGCCCTCCTTCTGTGCCTTATTATCTTTTCGAATGCAAAACAATGCCTTTAAAAGTTTGGGTTCACAGCCAGCACCAGCAGCTGCCGCTACAACGGTAGCCGCAGCGCGCGCGACAGCTGGATGTCGACGGTGACGGTTGCTGCGCCGAAACGTCGTCTCACTTGGCCGCTTCTCTGCTGCTTTCCCTCGTCTTTTCTCTGAAATATCCGGTTTCATACACTAAAACGACGGGGCAGTGGATGGTTGGGTGCTTGTCTTCGTGAAAAGGTCCTGCATCAAGACTATTGTATCGCCCAGAGCGATAAGGCCTAGGGCGGCGGGGGAAGTATAGCCGCGTTCTGCGCAGTCCAGCAGCACCCTCTTAACGCTTTAAGAAGCCTCGCACGCTTTGAAAGGCTCAAATTCATGACCCCAAAAGGGCTGTCGCCAGCGAGCTTGTTGCTATGGTGACGTGGCGTCTGCAGGAGCAGCAGGACCGACAACAGCAGCAGCACATGCTACTCCCGCAGCGACAGCTGCTCGTGCAGCCTTCTAGCCAATATGAGCTCCCATCTTATGGGAGCTGCCCCCCTTTGTGTTTGCAGCAGCGGCAGCAGCCACCGCCACTGCTGCCAGCAGTCTCTTCAACTACGCCCATGCAAGCCGCACACGCCTTCGGCACTTCGCTGCGCAGACTGTCCTACAGATCGCCCTACTGCGAGCACGTCTTTGCGCATCCCCCCTTGGGTGTATGGCCAGACTGCAAAGGCGTCATGCTGTCGGAGGCGCAGCAGGGTGTGTCGTACTACAGTGCAGCCCAGGCAGCTTGCCGAGCTCAGGAGGGGGGGGCAACTGCTCCCCCTTCCCGACTCTCCCTGCCGTCGGAAGCAGTACAAGGCAAGCTTTCAGCTGAGGCAGCAACAGCAGCAGCATCGGCAGGAGCAGTAGCAGCAGCAGGAACAGAAGCGCCGCCTCCAGCGGGCTTCACAGACGACAGCACAGCCTATGCCTCTCCCAGTGAGGGTTCAGCTCCTTCCCCACGGCCTTCTTCTCAAGAAAGCGAGCCATGCGGCATCTCGCAAACGGCTGCAAGATCGTCTCAAGGGGAGGAGCAAGAAGATCCACGAGAGCAAGTAGTCTCCACAATCAAGAAGGTTCTGGGGGGACTTCCTGCGTCTGACATCCTGGAAATTCTGAAGTGGGCAGCTGGTAACCTCCCTCAAAACCTCAGTGACAGCAGACGCAGCAGCAGCAGCAGCAACGACGCTGGCCATGCGCCTCCTCAATCTCCTTCTCGCGCGGCAGAGGCAGAGGCCTCGTACACGATTACAGACGACCGACACCCCACACAGCCTCAAAGAGACTCCCCTCCCCAGCAGCAACAGCCTCTTGAAAGTCACACACGCGACGCAGGCTTCACGCAGTCCAGCAAGAAGAGCTTGGAGGGGCATTACCCTCTACAGGCGCAGCTGGTATTCTCTCCTGAGTGGTGGGAAGCGCAGTCTCAGCAGCAGTCTCAACAACTGCGACAAGTGCACCAAGACGTGCCTCTTAGGGTGACTCTGCCGCTTTCTGCGACATCCTTACTCTGGCCGAAAGCATCTTATGACAGCAGCTGCAGCAGCAGCAGCTTCTGTGACAGCTCGTACGGCGTCTTGCCGATTGGGGGCATGAAGAGCTGTGGGGCCTTACTCCCGACGGCATCACATTGCGCAGTTGGCGTGCCGTATGAGGAGAATTTGCAGCAACCTCGGCAGGAGGGCAGCAGACTTTTGCAGGAAGAAAGGCAGCAGCAGTACGTCGTGGACTCAGCGAGCTACCGCGAGGCACGACGCATGTCTCCTGGCATCCTCCCCAGCACAAGCCGCAAAAGCAGCGCATACGACATTGTCACTGACCCCACAGCCATGCGACTCCCCGTCACCCCCTACGATGTCGCCTCCCCCGTCAGAGTGGCTCGACTCAAGTGCTCCTCCAGCCACGCAGAGAGACAGCAACAACAGCATGAACCAGAGGATGTGCTGCTGCCGGCACAACCAGGAGATCGTGTGTTGAGGCCTCCCTTTTCGTGCTGCTGGCCATCACACACCGCTACCCCCACTGACGAGCAACAAACGCAGAGAGAGCGCTCCGTCGAATCCGTTTGCCCGTCGTCTCTCGGTGAGTCGAACCGCTTGATACACATATATATACATATGCATATATATATATATATATGTATATACGCATATATGTATACACACATTATGGTGTGAATTTGGCAGCTAGATATCTGCCATCCATGGCAGACATCGTGCTTCGCCATGGTGTTGGTGCAAGGGGACAATTTATGGGGCCGTGGCATTTGCCATGCGACGCAGCCGAAGAGGCCTCTTGCTGCAGCAAGAACTGCGTTCCGGTTGCCCTTCTGAAAGAGCTGCTGCACGAGGTGGACTCTATACGGCTCAGCGTGACGGCTGCCGCTGAATTCCAACAGCAGATTGTGCAGCAGCAGCAGCAGCAGCACCTTTTCCAACTGGAGCAGCAAAGACACCAGGCGACCAGCACGTGCCCCCACTGTAAAGACAAGGACTTCTACGCAAGTGCCGAGAACGCCACAAACTGTAATCCCATGCCGCGCAAACACCACCAGCAGCAACACGAGCAGAAACAGCCAAACGACCTGGAAATCGTGCCTGCTGTCGCATCCTTTGAAGCGCTCTTCAACGCTCTTCCCCCTTGTCACCATCCCTATCAGCCTCCAAACCCTGGTACTTTCGTGGCCCTCCCTACGGCGAGTTGCGGCTAGTTCCTCTCTACGCGCACTCCACCCCCGATCTGCCGATGTTGCTGCTGCCTCCCCTTTTGGCTGCCACTCTAGTGCACGGCCTTTCACTCTACCGTCACCACGCTACCCCTAAGCCTTTGCTCTGCTGCAGGAGCTCCCTCCTTCTGGCCTCAGCGGCTGCCTCTAGGGCAATGCAGCCTCCTCAGGAGGCCTCGCAGAAGGCCTTCCACTTCTGCTCCTAGCGATAAAACGCGGCGTGGCTCACAAGACACCGCCGACGAGCTGCAGCACCTGCAGAGGTGTGCATCCGGGAGCGTCGTCAGGATACACAGTGGTGCAGGGCAGCGAATGCGACAGGCTGCAGCTGCTGCAGTCTTAAGGCACGTACAGCAGCAAACAAGTGCAGCCGCAGCTGCCGTTGCAAAGGCTCAGGACCCCTAATGAACCCTCCGTTGCCAACACAGAGTGGGTGTGCAGCCCATTTGCCGCACATTTTGCTGTGTGTGTGGAGAGAGAGGGACAAACTTTCAAACTGCAGAAAAGGCCCTGCGCTGTCTCAGATGTCGCTGTGACACCAAAGGCGCATCCATCAGCAGCAGAGTAGTGCCCCTTTACGGGTATGATTGCAGCCACCCCCTCCCTAGGTTTTTGTGCGCGAAGCTGGGGAGGCAGCAGTGAGATTCGCTGTTTTTGTTGACAAACTTGACAAGACACCCAAAGGCATCACTTATTTTTGCATTCCTTTTAATGCCGAGCAAGTGTCACGCGATTGTCACAAGACAAGTCCCTTACTCACCTCTTGACTCTGGCACACAGCCCTTTCGCCTGGGCGGCTGCCACTGCGCTGCTTGCTGTTGCGTGTGCTGCTGCTGTTACTCCCCTTGGTGCTCTTCTTACGCATGCGCTTTTCTTCCTCGAGGCTGCCTGGCGTCTTCTGGCATCCCGTTTGCAGCAGAGGGACTACCCTTTCAGAATCTGGAGCAGCAGCAGAATCTGGCAAGGGAGATTGCTTCTGCTGCTGCTGCTGTTTTTTGCGCGGCTTTGCTGTCGGAGGTGTCGCGCCGTCCGGCGAGGCGCTCTTCTTCAGTTTCTTTTGCTTTCCCTGCTGCAGTTGCCGTTGTTGCTGCTGCCAGCGCAGCAGCAGCTTGGCGCTGATGACGGTGTCTATCACAAACGGACCAGCCTGCACTTCTGAGGCGGCGAGACCCCTTAGCGAATCAGGGAGGGAGGTAAACACTTCTTCGTGCAAACTGCTGCTCTTCCGCGCCCACATCTTGATGGGCAGCAGTTGGAGCAGCTCTCTGTTGTGGTATTGTGGCTGTGGTAGCAGCAGCCGCTGCAACAGGAGCAAAGGAGCAGCTAGCCAGGGAGAGTGCCAAGTCCAAGGGCTGCCGCTGTTGCTGTAGCGGACGAAATTGCCAATTTCTTTGCTTGCGCTGCTTGAAGCCATCGGTGTGGCGGCGGCAGTTTTCGAGGCAGGAGACGCTTCCCAGTATTTCCCCTGAAGGCTCTGTGCCGCCTCGGCATCTTCCTGCAAGGACTGCTGCGGCAAGAAATCTCTTGGAGTGGCGGCGAGGTGTTGCACGCCATAGAGTGCGCGCCAGAGGAAGGATGCCATGAGAACCGCATGTTCTGTGTGCCGCTGCTGCTGCTGCTGCTGCTGCCTCTGCAGCTCACAGCCAATGACTGCAGCAAGCTGCAACAGCAAAGGGGCGTCATAGAATCCCAAATGGTGGTAGCAGAGAGTCGTTGCTCCCAGCAAAGCGGACGTATTGAGGCTCTGCTGCTGCAGCAGCTGCTGCTGCTGCAGGTGTACGAACACCTGCTGCCTCACGAGGCGTCTGAGGGGGCCAAGCCAAGCCCCCATTCTTACGGTGCTGTGGAAGGCGAGCACAGCAGAAGCGGGAGTTGCTGCCGCTGCAGCTTGCAGCAGCAGCGGCAGCAGCCTCCGCAGCAGTTCAGCGTCGCATAAGCCGCTGATAGCGAGACAGTGCAAAACAGAAATGAGGTGTCTGGCTTGCTGTTGCCGCTTCTGTGGGGGCAGCTGCAGCATCTTCTCATGCAGACGGGAGGACTGCTCCATCAGACTGCTGCAGCAGCAAGCGAGCAGCAGATCGTCTCGCAGCTTCAGCCGCTGCAAAGCGAGCAGCAAGTAGGAGAGCTGGTGCAACGGCGCAGCGGCAAGCTGCCTGCTGCTGACGAGGTGAGCGGCTAGAGCAGCGACAGCGGCAGGATCGCAATAGCCAAGCATCGCCAAGTGATACAGCGTGCTGCAGCAGGCAGCAGCAGGCAGCAATGTCGCTTCAGAACGAATCAATGTGCATGCAGCAGCAAGCAGCGGAACGTCCACGTGTAAACAGTCGGAGAGGCAGCGGATAATCGCGGCTACATCGAGAAGCGTCTGCTGTCGCAGCTCCTGATGCAGTGGCTGCTGCTGTCGCACCAGCTCGCACTGCTCCTGTGGATGCTGCTCCTGTTGATGCTGCTCCTGCTGATGCTGCTCCTGCTGTTTTTCGACCAACGGCAGTACAATGCGGGGGAAATGCCTTTGTGGAAACATGTGTCGGTGGACAGTATTCTGCTGCTGCTGCTGCTGCTGCTGCTGGTGGAGGGCTTGCATTGTCTCTGTAATCCAGCTGCAGATCTGCTGCGCGAGACGAAAGTCTTGAAGGCAGCGAAAGCAGCTCACCAGCTTGAGGTACCATACGGCCTCATTCCACGTTAAAGGCGCTTGTGCTGCTGCTGCTGCTGCTTCTGCTGCGCATGTTGATGAGCTAACTCTCCCCCCTCCTGGGAAATCAGCGAGAGACACATTTTTCGGTTGAGATGCTGCTCCTGCCGCAGAGTTGTAGGCTGCCGCAGTCGCAGCAGCTTTGCCTCGCACATGCTGTTGCAGCAGGAGGAACAAAGCAGCAGCTGCCTGTTGCTGCGCGTCACAGCCTCCAGCAGCTGCTGCAGCAGCTTCTGTAGGCGGAAAACGTGTTGATCCTGCTGCGACAGCAGCAGCTGCTGCTGCTTCTTCATCTTCCCCTTCCCAATGCAGCGTGGTGGCATGTAGTGACGTTCGGAGATCCGCAAGAGCAGCAGCGTCCGACGCAGGTGCAAGAGTAGCTGCGACAGGGGGTTTGCGGTGTACGAACACCAGACTCAAGTAGCCGTGGCAAATCTTTGCAGCACTGCAGAAGTCGCCTTGCAGCAGCAGCGCATGCGCCTGCTGCTGCAGCAGCAGCCAAGTGCGGGTGCCACTGCAGGGGCGGCCGTAGCATCCGAGCAAGAAAGCGATTTCAGCAGCAACAAGTGCTCGTTTTTCACACTGTAGCAGGCGGGATGTAGCTTTATCCAGTTGAACAGGGAGTAGCTTGTGCAGATTGCACGAAGCGTCAGCTGCTGCTAGAGCTCCCTCCGATCCACTTTTTCCTGCTGTCGCTACAGCACCATCGGCCACACTTGTTCTTGTTGAAGCCGTTATTTTTGTTATTGTTGCTGTTGTTGTTGCTGTTGTACCTGTTGTTGTACCTGCTGTTGTTGTTGCTGCTGCTGCTGTAGCTGTTGTTGTACCTGCTGTTGCTGCTGTCGTCGCTGCTGCTGTAGCTTTTGTTGCAGAAGGATTCACGGACAGTGACGTATGGCCACCTGCAGGAACGAGCACAGGAGCATCTCCTTGACGCTGCTGTAGAGACAGTGCTGTTGTAGATCTCAGCAGCTGAAACACGAGGGTTTCAATTTCATGTACTGGAGCAGTTTGGCAGACGCGACGAAGGTCGTCTGTCAAGCGATCCACGGATTCATGCGGCTGCGTAGGTCTTTTTCTTTGAAGTTTGCTTGCGCTGCATGCGCTACTCTTCTGCTCGAGATTGATGAGCGAAGACGAGGAGGCGTGGTGAAGCGGACGATAAAAAGCATTGGGAGTGTGTTTCGTTAATGCAGCCCCTTCCGCGTGCAGGAAGGTCCTATGCAGCTGGCTAAGAAGCCTCCAGTACTTCATTGCTCCTTCTCCTGCTGTGGCTGCTGCTGCTGCTGCGCTCAGCAGCCCGAGGTGTCTGGTTCATAGTTTTTGCGGGAAGCATACTTCTGCATCGCTTCTGCCTCTGCAGGAACAGAATTTCATGAGTGTCGGGTTTATTGCAGCCACAGGAACTCCTTTCCGAGCAGTATCCGATCCGCTTTCCGGTGATTGGGGCCCTCCTTGGGGGCCCCCCCGGTCTGCAGCAGCAGCACTCTCAGTCAGGGAACGCGACTTCTTGCGCTCTCTCTATGCGTAAAGTTCCATATTTTTCGTGGAACACTCGTGAAAATCATTCCAGTTATAGCATGGATGCGGAAGAAGACGAGAAAATGCATGGCTTTTTATTTTCTCTCTCTTTTTGCACTGCGATTCATAGCAGCCACGCCAGAGCGCAAGAACCCGAAGCCGGGGCTGCCCGACGACGCTGCATGTCGATGGGGGCTTTTCCCTCTGAATAGATGCCCACGGGATGAGTGTTGAAGTGCATTACCAGCTTCAATAGCTATTTCTCCCCTTGGCAGTAGCAAAAAGACGAATCTCCTTCCTGCGGCAGGCAGTTGCAGCAGCACAATGTCAGCCCATCTTGGTCGTGTCTTGGGTGTGCAGTCACATGTCGTGCAGGGGCATGTGGGGGCAGATGCATTCACCTTCCCGTTGCAGGCTTTGGGACTAGACGTAGGGTGTATATACACTTGTCAGTTTGTCGATCTGTTCGTTCATGAGGGATCGCAACTCGAGCGGCAGCAGCTCTCCACCATCCTCAAGCACTTGAACGCCTCCTCCTTCCTGCCTCCCGCTGCCAACAGCGGAGAAGACACGGAGAGGGCCTACGAGCCACCCTTCAGGTACATTGTCTCCGGGTTCGTGGGGAAAGCAGATTTGCTAGACGTCACTGCGGACTGGCTAAGCCTCCTCAGAGCGGCGCTAGGCCCCCGCAAGGCCCCCCTCTACGTTTGCGATCCCGTGATGGGGGACTGCGGGAAGCTGTACGTACACCCCGGGTGTATAGACAGCTACATGCGCAAACTGCTGCCCTTGGCAGACGTTATTACCCCCAACCAATACGAAGCGGGCTGGCTGCTGGGTTCCTTGCAGCAACAGAAACAGCAACAGCAGCAAGATCCACAACAGCAGAAGGAAGCAGGCTGGCGCGAGTGTAGTTGCCCATCCCTCCCCATTGAAAACTGGGGTGCTCTCGTCACCGCCATCGACGCGCTGCATGCGGCAGGCCCCGAAGTGGTGATCATCACATCCGTCGAGTTTTCTGCTCCTGCGGCAGCGCAAGCCCTCAACATCCTTGCTGCCGCGGAAAAGCAGATCCAACAGCCGAATCAGCAACAGGGGGAGCACTTGTTTGTTGTTGCATCCCGTCAGCAGCGGCCAGAGCAGCGCTGTGCCCCCCCCGAAGGCAGCAGTACTGCTGCAGAGGGCTTAAAGGACGACGAAACACCGAAAGAACGCAGGGAAGTCCTCTACGCTCTAGCGATTCCAAAAGCAAAAGGCTACATCGGGGGGGCTGGTGATCTTTTCACTGCTCTCTTCACGGGGTTCTTCGTGAAGGAGCAGTTCCACCTTGGTCGGGCGCTCCAAAAGACTGTTGCTGCAGTGCAGGTATGTTGGCTCTTGCAGTTTTTTCTGAAAAAATACACGCCCTAGTTGGTGCTGGTGTGTGAAGCATCGGCCTGCTCTTGGCTTTGCTCCATGAAGTTTACCCCAGCTATCGCATAATTTGGAGTCTCCTTATTGCTGCAGCACACCTCGACGTCGAAGCGTGTTTATGCTCTCTTGCTGCTTCAGGCTGTCATTGCAGATACAACTTCTAGGTCGCCACGTCCTCAGACGGTTGATGCGGTGACGGCTCAGGCCTTCCTCTTAAATCCCCCCGCATGCTGCATTCGCAAGCCTATCCTGCTGCCACGTAATGGCAACGATAACTAGGGCGATAATCGATATAGGGGGGATGAGGGAGATCGTGACAAAGCGCGACTCGGGGATCCGTGTCTTCCAGGGGAGCACCCGCATTCGTAATGTCTTGCGGAAGCGGCCGCTCCCTTCCCTTCCCTTCAGTGTTATAGTGTCTGGACATCCCTTCCCATTACTTTGGCATTCAGTTCCTCGCGCTGCAAGCGCGTTCACCAGTAGCTAGCTGCAGCAGCAAGGACGCGTGGGAGGTGGTGACCTTAGCTGCGTCAATGTTAAGTGTCGCGACACGGGATCCTTTAGAGGCGTTCATACACAGAAGCACCAGAGGTCTCCCCCAGTAGAGCCTTTCGCTGTAGCGAATGCAGGTGCGGCAACTGCGTGCAAATGCAAGCGGCTACAAACCCAGATGCCTTACGTTTCATCACACACCTCCTCGAGCGCCACGCTGCGCCTGTTTGCATGAGAGCACGAAGTCCTCAGACACACCCCTGATTTTGTGCAATATGACTTGGGTAGAGGGCTTGGAACCTTCTCCTCTCCGTAGTCTTCTGCCATGCTCTGGCGCCGCTGCTCACAGCTGGCGCCTCTTTTTTCCGCTGTGGCGCCCGCGGTCCCAAGTGCTCGTGTTTCTTGAGAAACACCCCGATCCTAGGAGTCCAACAAGCAGAGAAGCGCATGGATGCAAATTCCCTGCATGCCTTCGAAGCTGCCTATACACCTCGCAGTCCGCTAGGGGCCCCTCGCCGGCGGGCGGCGGCATGGTCATGAACCTGGAGGGGGCGAGGAGTATATCCCTTGGTTTTTTTTTCAGGATATTTAATATGTTTTAGTTCTTAATAGCTGCCAGACACGGACGCAAGTGTATCCATCTTCTTCGGGGGGGGGGAGGGGCCCTCCAGCTGCAAGCGCTCGAGTACAACCCGCCTTTCCCCCGCGTTACACGGCCTTTGGGATTCCCCAGATCGCACCTTTATTTTGGAGATAAATGCATTTGACCGCCATTTACCCAGTGCAGAGGAGGCGAGACAGCAGGCAGCGGCAGCAGCAGACGGGCTCAACGCTGTTGACCCTTCCGGTGGTTCCAGTGTCTCGGCAGCGCCACCAGCGGCGCCCCCATCAATTTCGCGTGCGCTGATGATACTCGCTCTCTTGCTGGCTGTGGCTGTTGCCGCTACGCAAGACACAGACGCTGCCGCTGCTGCTCCTCCTCTGACGACAGTATCTGGGGATGCCACCTCCCGCGACCAAAGTGGCCCCACAACTTTGAAAGAAGAGCAGCAACACCAGGATCGACTCGAACAGGAGGCGCTTCTTCCCACGCGGCAGCGGCAGCTGGCTGGCGAGCTGCAGCAGCAGCGGCAGCTTCTCACTGCCTCCCGCCTCGGATCACTAACTGCAGGAAGAACGCCGTGTCTTGAGTACACAGGAACAACTCCTGCTGCTTCTCCTGACGCGGCTCCCCGGCGGCGTCTTGCAAGAGTCGCCAATGTAAGACGCTTTCGTGGGCTTTTGCAGGATAACAACCTCTCAAGCAGAAACTCTGAAAGACGAGTCTGAGGTTCAACCTGCTTTTCCTGTGATGCGGTGCAGGTCGCCTGCACCAACGGCGAGTACCTCGATGGCGTAGGCTATGAGGCTGCAACTGCCGCTGCTGCAAATGCATCCACCAAGGCTGTTCCTGCTGCAGCCCCCACGGAAGAAGTTTTGCTGCCTTGCGTTGCAGACTTATCGCCGTGTTGCTGCCGCCTTCGTGGGGGCAGCAACACGGCGATAAGTTTGCAGCACAGCGTTGAGTTTGCAGCACAGCGCTAAGTTTGCAGCACAGCGTTGAGTTTGCAGCACAGCGTTGAGTTTGCAGCACAGCGCTAAGTTCGCAGCACAGCGCTAAGTTCGCAGCACAGCGCTAAGTTTGCAACACAGCGTTGAGTTTGCAGCACAGCGCCAAGTTTGCAGCACAGCGTTGAGTTCGCAGCACAGCGCTAAGTTTGCAGCACAGCGTTGAGTTTGCAGCACAGCTGCATCCAGCTGCGTGAAATACCTCTCTGTATGGGGGTGTCGTGCTGCTGCCGCAGGATGGCATTTGCCAAAAGTGCCCTGCTGGTTCATATTCAACAGTTGGCTCAGTTGGATTTCTTTCGTGCATCCAGTGCCCTCCTGGTAGCTGGAGCAACGAGGGTGCACCTGTATGCGAGGCTTGCCCTCCCAGCATGAGTAAGTTTCTGCTTTGTCACCGCTGGCTGCTAGTTTCTGCTTTGTAACCGCTGGCTGCTAGTTTCTGCTTCGTCACCGCTGGCTGCTAGTTTCTGCTTCGTCACCGCTGGCGGCTAGTTTCTGCTTTGTCACCGCTGGCTGCTAGTTTCTGTTTTGTCACCGCTGGCTGCTAGTTTCTGTTTTGTCACCGCTGGCTGCTGCTGCTGCTCTACAGGCGCTGTGGCTGTACTCTCTGGCGGCAATTCTTTCATGCTGTTGATTGGTGTTGCTGTTGCTGCTGCAGCAACTGCATCCAGCGGATCAACGTCGGCTGACGACTGCTTCTGCCTATCAGGTAAGGCAAGGGCAGCTGCCTTTCCTTCAGGCTGCCAGTAAGGCACACGCTCAGGAATCAACGCATGCGCACCTAGGCAAACTCTTCTGTACATGTCTATATTATACATTTATTCATGTGAATTCCTGCAACTAGCCCAGCAGGTGTTGGCGCTAGCTTGCCTTAATAATAAGGGCCTTCTTTTGCGTGTTATAGCGTGCCTGCCCCCTTTGCGGCTTTGCCGTGCTGAAACTGCGAAGTGCCTAAGCTGCGTCTAGACTTTTCAAAGAGAGAGACAGAGACAGACAGACAGACAGAGACAGAGACAGACAGACAGAGACAGAGACAGATAGCGAGCTGTTAGGTTGCCGTAAATGGAGAGCGCTTCTGTAGGCGCACCGGATAAACAGTCTCTTAACAACTTGATTTGCCCATACGTGTTTTTAGAGAGAGTCTTCCTTACACGTATGAAGCTGTCTTGATCAGCTTTCACTGCATGCCTGCAGGCACGAAGCCTTCATCTTCCGATGCTTCATGTGTTCCCTGCGAAGAGCCGTTAGAGTGGTGTATTCGCACTTCTGCTGAGGAGGGTGGCTGGTGGTCATGGAAGTCTGTCTGCGGCGATTCTGCTGCAAAAGACAGCCGTGGCGAGCATCCCTTTTGTGAGGAAGTGGGGAAGGACAGCGCAAAGCTTGAATTTCGATATGCATGCAGCAGAGAAACATATTGCACGGGTACTCCAGAGGAGCCATGCGCGGATGGCACGGATGGCGTGTTTTGTGGCGACGTAAGTCTGTTGCCAGTACGGCAGCGGCTGTTTCCGTTGCTGAGATCACAGACGGAGCTAATGCTGTTTTGAGGGGTCCCCCTACCCCTTGCTGGTTCCTCCCCCCGTTTGCGGTGCAGCAGCAGAAAAAAACGGTTCGGCTGTCTGTACACTCCAGTGCTGCCGCCGTCACGACAGCTTCAGAAAGAGAGACGCATAAGTGGCTTTCTCTCCAGGTGTTTTTTGTTCGCAAATCCGCTGCCTTGTGTTTTTCGCAGTGTGCCTCTGGCTACAGTGATACGCTGCTCTTTCCTTTCTATCGCGGCTGTCTTGCTTGTGGCGCGCTCCAATACGGACTGCCTTGTGGCTTATTCATTTGTGTCTTTGTCTTGACGGGTGTTTCCCTTTGGTGGGTGAGGCGCGCTGTTCTCTTTGAAGATGCCTCGCAGCTTATTTCCACCCTCAGGAGTATCTCCTTTTTCTGGCAGCTCATGTCCAACCTCCCGTAAGCGTATACACGCAGCCTCGGGCCCTATACGTGTTGCCTTTCTTGAGACTGTTGCTGCGGCTTGTAGAAATCTTCAACAGCCCTCATATTCCCCTTCTTGACAGGCGCTTTCTGCGGCTTGCGGCTTAAACCCTGCCGATGGCAAGCGCTCTTCGTGTTTCTCCTGCCGCTGGTGTAGCTTTTGCTATTTCTTTCTCCTTTTTCTTTCTATCTCTCTCCAGTTCTCCCTTCATCTCTGTCTCTCTCTTCCCACGTATGCGCGCGTTTCTGCTGCTAATGGTCGTGGTGGTAGTGATGGTCCTGCAGCTGCTCGCACTGTGTGCTGGGATGCTCGCGAATAGGAGATAGGGATATTAATCATTGTGGTCGTGTTTGAAGCGATGCTGCTGTACGCGTTTGCAGCCCCCTCCTACACACCGTATCGTCGCAACAATGGCTTATCCTGGGTGCCTTCTCACTTGGATTTCCACTCCCACAGCTGGTGCAGTGCCTCGACGGAGTAAGGATCGCCGTGCAGTCGTGCACTGCACGTCCATCGCGGCTTTCCTCTATCGATAAGCTTACGGTTTATATAGATATATGTGTGCATGCATATAGATGTGTGGAAATACATGTGCAAATATGTGTGCGCATATACATAAATGTGCCTATACATAGGTGTGTATGTGTCTGTGTGTATGTGTCTGTGTGTATGTCTGTGTATGTGTTTTTGTGTGTGTATGTCTGTGTATGTGTCTGCATGTCTATGTGTATCTCTGTATGTCTGTGTATGTGTCTTTGTGTAGGTCTATCTGTGTATGTATGTATGTCTGTGTATGTGTGTATGTCTGTGTATGTATGCCTGTGTATGTGTTTTTGTGTGTGTATGTATGTCTGTGTATGTGTCTGTGTGTATGTGTCTGTGTGTATGTCTGTGTATGTCTCTGTGTGTATGTGTCTGTGTGTATGTCTCTGTGTGTATGTCTCTGTGTGTATGTGTCTGTGTGTATGTCTGTGTATGTCTCTGTGTGTATGTGTCTGTGTGTATGTCTGTGTATGTGTTTTTGTGTGTGTATGTCTGTGTATGTGTCTGCATGTCTATGTGTATGTCTGTATGTCTGTGTATGTGTCTGTGTGTATGTGTATGTGTCTGTGTGCATGTGTGTCTGTCTGTGTGCATATGTGTCTGTGTGTATGTCTGTGTATGTGTCTGTGTGTGGTCGACCCTCTTCAGTGTGTGGCGTGCCGCGCTTTGCACAGCTTTAGCTGCTGCCCATGGCTTTTGATATCCTTTTGCTTATTCTGTCTCGTGCCTGCTTTTTCTTACCGTTTCTTCTCCGCCGTCAGGTGTCTTTCCACTGCCCCACAGCTGCTCTTCTGCCCCTGCTCTTCAAAGCCTTCCCAAGTTTCTCAGAAAAAGCATTTTCTTCTTTTGCTGCTGCCTGCATGCGCTGTCAGAGAAACAGTTGGGCCTCTCTAGCAGAGAAGCAAGTGGTCGTTGCTGGATTTCTTCCTTTAGCCTTGCTACCCTTTGCCATCGTCTTAGGCCTTTTCTTGCATGCACTGCATCAGCGAGATGCGGCGAAGCACCAGGAAGAACTGGACAGGCAGAATATTGCGAACGACGCCTATAGGAACCCTCTGGAAAATACTCCTGAGATCGGTCTGTTTCTGCCTAGTTCATTGTTCCTCACGCCCCCTAGCCTCTCTGAGATCGCAGCTTCGAACTCCTGAGCTGTCAGGCAGTCGACTGCGCTTCCTCTACAGGGGGTCAAGGTTGAGGGAGACAGTAGGAGGGAGAAAGAGGGCGAGGAAAGACGGACGGTTCAGGGGAAAGCTTGAAGATCCTAGCAACTCAACACATTCCTAGGCGCGCAATCCGAGGCGTGTAGCGCCCTCCAGAAGATTTTCGTGAAGGCGTCTTAGTTAAGAAGCACACGCGGGGGGGTTATGGCCTTCTCCTTGTTTTTGTGTGTATATGTGTCAGTAAACACCATCGTGCGAGAGCGGCAGCGTCTGTTGGGCCCAAACGCTGGCAAACTCTTTGACTTGGCAGCTTCACGAACTTCAGAAGCAGCAGGAGATGCAGGAGCAGCGGCAGCGACAAGCACTGCTCCTGCTCCTGCATCTCCTGCACCAGCAGCAGCTCTTCTCCCACAAGAAGAAGCGGACGCACTCTCGGCGGAAGGCGCTGGCGGATCGACATCGCTAACTGCTCGTCTGAGGGGAGTGGCAGCGAGCAAAGCAGATAGTAGCACTGGCAAGTGGAAGAGGCATCTGCGCTTTCAGGACCAGGCAGAGCACAGTCTGGCAAAGCCTCTCCAGTTCGTGGAAACGCCTCTTCACGAGGCACTTCCTGCACCCCCTGCTGCTGCAGGGGGTGCTGATGTGGGAGCGGCAACCTTCGGCCGAGCTACGCAGCAGCAACATCCGGGGATTAAAGTAATTCAGCAAGCCCCTCAAGAAGTCTCTGTAGAGGAGGAACGCGAAACTGCCGTTTCAGTTCTTAGCGACGATGCAGACGTCGGACCACTTTTCACAGACGCAACACCGCATGGAGCGCAGTGGAAGAGACGATCCTGGATCCTCGGCTCGTGGATTGTGATGCATCACCTCCTTACTTTTTCTGTCTCCCAGTGCGTCGGCAGATGGAGTGCTGTGCTACTGCTGCTGCTGCAGCACTTGGCTGCGGTGTATAGGGAGGTTTCATGTACAAATATGTATATCTATGTATGTCTGTATATATGTATGCGTATATATGTGTGTATGTTTGTATTTATATATATATGTATGTATGTACGTGTTTGCATGTATATATGTATATGTATAGATACGTATGTATGTATATATGTATGTGTACATGTGTATGTATATGTGCTGTTGTAGCTGCCTCTGAGAGCTGCATTCTGCTGAGGCTGCAGCTCGCGTGTCAGTAGACAATAAGATCATTCAAGCTGCATGTACAGGCATGCATCTTGCTGCAGTGTCGTTTGTGCTGGCGATTGTCGTGCTGATGCATGTCTGCTACAACTACCTGCGGTGGTCAGCACACGCCAAGTCATTGACATCTGCGCTATATGTATATATGTGTATATATATGAATGTATATGTATATATATGAATGTACATGGATATATATGTATATATATATGCATATATGTATACGTGTCTCAGGACCTTGTTGTTCGGCTTGTGCTCGCGTGACGCCTCCCAGATGCAGCCGGTGTACAGCCACCTGCTCTCCAGCTCCAGCGTATCCTTATCCATGGCTAGCTGGTTTCCTGTAGGGCTAGGCATGCTTATTCTTTGGACCATCGTCGTGCCACTCATCGAGTTCTCGCTTTTATGTTGGGGTCGAAGAAATGGGAGGTCTCTTCTTGAGGAGTAAGACGCATGACAGATATGTATATGTTCATATATACATATATATTTGCATGTGTATATATATATAGATATATGTGTATGTCTATGCGCATACACCTATATGCATATACAGTGCAGGAACGTTGAGATTTATAGCTAGATATCCTAGTTTCTTCAGCAAATGGTTCCCACCTGCCTTCTCCCTCGCCCCTCCCCTCTCCATTTCCACGTTGGTGGTATTTTTCTTCGAGTTCTTTCTAAAGGCGCGTTCTTTATCTGCACCGCATAACTGCCGCCAGCCTATTGTTATTCCCCTGACACGCGCTTCCCGTGTGTATCAAATATCCCTCTGTGGGATGGCCTCTACCCTATGGACTGCGTCAGAGAGGCGCTCTTTCGCATGCCCTCTGTACCCGCTGTCTCTCCGTGCAGCAGCTGCAGAAGCAGAACTGCACACGCAGGTGGATGTGGGGGTGTCTATGCATACAGCGCCATGTGCAGTTGCTGTTGCTGCATGTAGATATATATATATGTATGTATGCGCTTGTGTTTCTGTAATACCGCAGGCACCCTTTAACGGCGGGGTGGCTTGTGTCAGGCTTCAATAGAAGGTATTTCTGGTGGTATTTGTTTCAGCAAATGTGTGTGCACCTTATCCAAATCTCGATTTCCGTATCAACAACAACTTCCTTCACTATGGCAAATCGCGAAGGGCCGTCAGGTTTCTTCGCCAAGGCACTTGTGCCACAACTCACTTCCATCACGCAGACAATCGCCACCATCAACGTCATATTGGCCTATGCTGCCCTCCATCTCAGGTGCGTCCTCTGCATCCAAAAATCGGAAAGCTCGCTACCGTTTTGGCGAATCTGCTAGCGTACAGAACAGAGAGAGAGAGGTAGGGAGGTAGGGACAGAGAAGCAGATAGAGATAGAGGTAGAGAAAGAGAGATAGAGAGGGAAACGGAGAAACATAGAGAAAAAGATACAGGAAGACGGTGAAAGAAAGACGAATCTAAACAGACACACATATACGCATACACAGAGAGAGAGAAAGAGAGGTTTAAGCGCAGCATTGACGCTGCCAAGCGTTTTGACTGTTTCGGTAATCGACTCTTTGAGAGCGTGGCTAGCCACACTGATGACGAGCCATGATGGGCGGATTATGTGTTTTGTCCTGGTAGCTGTTGCTTGTTGGAAAAGCAGCTGCGCCGTGTTAACAGCCATGTCTGCACTACACATGCGTAGACACCTGAGACTGCCCTCGTGAGAGGCCGTGTGATGACGTTCTTGTGGATTCTACTGCGTCTGCAGTCTGCCGATATACATAAAGGAAAGACACATGATGGCGTCTCGAGCAACCGGGTGTGGATCGTCTGTCTTGATGCTGCTATGCGTTGCTGCTGCGTCTTGCATTTCACCTCCCATGGGCTTGTGATGGATGGTGCACGAGGAGTGCTGCGCAAATTCGATTTGTAGTATAACAGTGGGTGTTGACGTATCTTTATCTTCAGTCTTTGCGGACGATGATGGTTTGCAGATGCTCCCTGGCGGTCTCCCTGATCGCTTTTTGCGTGGCTTTTTACAACGGTGCCTTCCCCGAAGAATCATGGAGCTCGGTGCGTTCGCTCGTTCTGAATTTTCAGCCTTTTGCCCTTATAAAAGGCACCGTAAAGCAGCTGCTTCATTGGCTGCATGCTTCGTGCTCGAAAAAAGCAGTATTTTTTTGGATTTGTTTGCGTCTATACGGTCTTGGCATGCGGTTGCTTGCTGCAGGCGCTAGGATGGATCGCCGTCGTGGCAAGGATCGTTCTCACCTTGCTGCATTTCATCGCAGTGCTCATCACAACAGGGTCAGTGCCAGTGTGTTCAACTTGTGCGTCTCCTGAGGACGCTGCGGATTTCCTCTTGCGCTGCTGTTAATTTTTGAGGCCGCTGTCTATACACATACACAAACATAAACACATATACATCCATACATACACTTTCATAAACACGCATACATGAACACACATCCATACACATACATAAGCACATACACATACATATACATAAACACGCATACATACATACATAAACACCCATACACGCATAAACACACATACATACATGAACACACATACATATACATACATGAACACACATGCATACATGAACACACATACATACATGAACACACATGCATACATGAACACACATACATACATGAACACACATACGTACACATACATAAACACACATACATACATGAACACACATACATACACATACATAAACACACATACATACATGAACACATATACATACATATATAACCGCGCGTCGTAATAGGCAGGAGTGTGTGCATGCACGCTGCGAATTTTAGTTGAGCGTTGTTCCCTATTTTAGCGCCTTTTTAATTCATGAATGCTCAAGGCCGAGGGTCCCTTAACCTCCCTTTCCCCCCCTCAAACCCAACTCCTCACTTTTATCCCCGCTTCTGCAACCCCTTAATTTAAGCCTTCCGAGTCTCCCTCTGAGGGCATTACAAAAGCGGTAGCAGGGGAGGCCTTCTTTCAGCCGCTGCTGAAGCGTGTTTCTCGGATTTGTAGAATATGGTTGCTGTCACAGCATCATTCGGAAGCTGCGTCATCGATTCAAAGTCGTCCGACAGGTGGGAGATGTCTTCCGGTCTGCAAGGGGTCGCTTAGAGGCGATACGAACTCAGGAGCAAGACGAGACTCTGGAAAAAGAGTATAAGAGAGAGAGACTAAAGTGTGTAGAAGTGTCAAAGCACGTGGTCTGCTGCCGTAGCTAAGATCTGAGAAGCACCTGCGGGTTGCTTGTGTATTCGTAGCTGGACAGGAAAGACGTCTAAGGGGGAAATTTTTTTTGCAAAAAAGCTCGCATTTCTTACGCCTTTCCCCATCTGAGTCTCCCTCTGTTCCTACTGCTCTTGCTGCTGCTTCTGGTGCTGTGTCTACTGCCCTCGCTGCCTGCTGCTTCTGGTGCTGTGTCTACTGCCTTCGCTGCCTGCTGCTGTTCTAGTATTTCTACGGCTCTGGCTTCTCGTATTTCTACGGCTCTGCGCCTGCTTCGAATGCAGCATCTTATACGTGTGCTGCTTCTTCTTCACATGCACTCATCTTCTGCTGAAGCTTCTTTCGGCTGCGCCTGCCTCTCTCGTTGCAGACTTCTGGAAGCTGAGCGTGAGGGAAAAGGCGATACTTTTCATCGCCACTGGCGATTGGGCCTGCGCAATCCTCGCATAGGCATTCATCGTCTTGCCGCGCTGGTGTGCAAGGGGGAGGGAGAAGAAGAGGAATCTGCACAGCTGCTTACACGGCTCATGTTGCTCCCTATCCCCAGGGGGGAAGTCAAAGACACGCTGCTCCAGACGGTGAAGCAAGTCGAGAGCACTCCGAGAGTCCGTGAAGTGCAGCACGTCTCCTCAGTCGGATGCTTAGATGATTACACGCATCCCTCTCGAGCGCAATCAACATCCCTCTCGAGCGCAATCAACATCCCTCTCGAGCTTTCAGAAGCGTGTAGCGTGTAGGCGGCATGAAAGGAGTGGCTATTTTCGCTTCAAAACTCTCCCGAGGCAGGAGTCTTCTGCGCTTGGTATTTTTCTAGGCAGCTCAGGGGAATGTGTGGCCTTTGTGGGGTTCTGCCAATGCGCTTAGGCCTTAGCGGCGCTGCTGCATTTAACGCTCATGGAAACATTCCCGTCGATGGGCAGAGTTGAGGCGTTCACAATCCTAAGGGAACACGGATTTGACCCGAACGAGGTGTCGCTACACAGCGCAGACTTTGGCACTTGGGAAAGGCTGCTAAGAAACGAGGCACAGCATTCTCTGCTGATCGCCTGTCTGAGAGCGGCGCTGGCGGGGAGACCACCATGCAGCCTGCGGCAGCTTTCTGCTGCATGCGCTAATGTCTGCACTTGCATGCATCTGTTTGCGGGGTTTATGGGGAGTACTTCTGTGCCTGCGCGTTGCGCCGTCGGTTCCCCGTTGAGCTTCCTGTCAACTGCCAAAATCGGCTATTTGTTGCTCGCTGCTTGCGGCAAGATTCTTTTGACACAGGATCTGTGTGCTTGCGTGGGCTGTCATCGATCGCAGATAGCGCCGGCTTGCAAGGGCCTACTCCGGTATAAACGAGAGCTGATCAAACGGTATCAGCGCATGCCAATTACCGAACTTCTCGAAATCTACACGATGGGGTGGCGTATGGGGCTTTTGCGATACCCTTGCCTTCAAGATCCCTCTCTATGCCTCGTTAGCACCAAGCCAACAAAGGATGCTGAGATTAGAGCAGCTGCCGAGAAGGCAAAGACACCGAGTCTCGATCCCAGGCACCCCTCAGATGAAGACTTGAGAGCCGTTCTTATTCAGGCAAGCCATGAAAACACCTTCCGACTGTTTTCCTCCCCTCTCCCCCCCGCCTATACATATATGTTACATGAATATATATTCCATGAATGTCTACATACACAGTGCGAGCAGGCTGCGCAGGGGGCCCTGTGCTTGCTGTCGTGCTGTCTGGATTGCGCCATTCGTAAAAATTTTAAGTCGCCTTTGCAGTTGTGCCGGCTGTAAACATCTTTTCCTCTTCAAGCATTGCGTCTGCATGACGAAGCTTTGGGGGGCCTCTACCGTTTGTTGTGCCGTAGGAGGCCGTTCGTATAGTGTTGCACTGCGGTTTGTTGGATATCTCGGACTATGTCATTGAGGGTGAGATGCCACGCGACTCCTTGAGCACCTCGGCAGCGTGCGAGTGGCTTGGGCAGCTTCTTCCGCAATTATGGTTGGTGTAAACACTGCCCTGTGCCTCTGTACATCGGTCTCTACTGGCTCTACTACGGAGCCGCGTCTTCTCTGTGTTTGTCCCCCACTCACAAGTGCCCCCCATCGTTCTAAGCTCTTTAGCATTTCTCCCACCCCTCTTAGTTCATGCTATTTGCGTATCAAACATAAGAAGCCGTCTGAGGGCTTAAAATCCCCTTCAAATGCGCGTGCTGCACTGCCCTCTGCTGTCCTTTCTGCTCTCTCCGCATCTTGCCTGTACACTTACAAGGAAGCGGTCTCATCTCTCGTTATTGATGGGCATGACGCAGCTAATGCAGCTGCCTCTTTATGCCTCGTTTTTTCTCGCTGCTTGCTGCCCCCTCCGCAGTCCTTCCCTTCTCTGCAGTCTTGCTGACCTCTTGTAACACCGCATTTGCCTGTATCCCCCGCCGTGCCGGCCTGCCCGTTCCCACTCGCTCTGCACCCCATGCATGCGCTCTCTCCCCAAACTGTGCACGTGGGTGTCTTCATGAATCCGCCTGCTGCTTGCTGCGAGACGCTTGACATGGTGCCGCTGCAGTGGCCAGAGAACTACCGCGCGACCGCTTCCTCGCATTCGGCTTGGATGCCGAGGGGAGACTCATAGAAGTACGCCGCAGCCGTAGCAAAGATGCTCTCGCGCAGTGTATGTACAGGGCCTTCAGCGCTTTTGTATGCTCGGCGTGAGCTTGCAAGCTTGCGCTTATCCATTGCCACACGATGCTGCTCTGCGTGCGAGTCAGGGATACGATGAAGAAAAAGAAAAAGGAAAACGCGAGCTCACAGAAAAACTCAAAGGCATACTTCGTAAGATACCATCGTTTCTTTTGCACGTGTTTTTGTATGTATGTATGCATGTGTGTGTGTGTATGTATGTGTGTATGTATGTATGTCATTCGTTCTCTCTCTCTCTACCGCTCTCCCTCCGTCTCTCATGTCCCTCGCTTTTCTCAAGGAGTCAAGGGGCTTTGGCTCCCTTGTTTATTGCAGGAAAGTCTGCATGCATTTTCGGGGGTGGGGGGATGCGGGGAGAGAGAGAAGAAGGAGGAATGAGAGACGCGTTCGGGCTCTCAGCCTTTATGCATGCATGTACACAGAGGGCTGCTCACCTGCATTCGATGTTCACCAGTGCATGCATATTTATTTTATGTGCGAAACATCTCAAATCGCACCTTCCCTGCTGCTGGTACCTGCGCTTCTTCATCGCGATGGACAGAGAAACACCTCTCTGTCTTGGTACCCCCACATGTGTAGTTGTATGTATACACAAATATAAATATTCACATACATATAGTTACATGCAAGTCGGTGGTTATATGTGTGCATGCATGCGTGTCGCTCGCTCTATCTGTCTCGCGCGTGCGCGCGCTCTGTGGAGTCTAAGTAGCGCAGTAGATGGACGCCGGTGTACATACACTCCGTATCTGAACAAAAGACATACGTAGCTCTCTATCGTTAAAGGCTTTGATTTCCCCATCGATTTCCCAACTCTCCATCCCGATTACACTCACGCAACACGCACACATCCTGACGCAAATTGGTAGCGATTCGTTTTCCGAATACCTGTCTCACGTTTTGCAAAGCCGCGGGTGTCTGTACGTACGAATGCATGGGCATACTGATTGAGAGCTCTCTTGAGAATACGTTCAAGGGCACAAGAAGCACTAAGGCGGCTTGGCTATCAGCTCTCTAGCAACAATTAGCCAGGCAGGCCTTTAGTTTTGTACACTGTGCGCTTGTGTGTCTCCTCCTCTAAAACCTCCTTTTTGCGTCGATTCTTTCCTTTTTCACGTTCATGTTTTTGAGCTCGTCTTTTTTACGGTGCTGAGCTGAGTGTATCTGCGTCCGCAGCGTGAACCGCTGCGTTCGCTTCTGTGCTCCGTGCAGTGGCTAGCCATCTAGCTACAGCCGTGCTGTGCTAGTTTCCTTGGTTATCGCAGGCACAGCTGGAGTGCCTGCACCTGCGCCCGCACAGCCTGCGGCGGGGTTTGCTGCTGGGATAGAGCTTTTTGACTTTGCAGCTGCAGAGCCTACTGCTGTGCTGCGCAAAAGGCGCATAGAGCGAGCGCTTGAGCTGCAGAAGAACTTCATGAGCATCTTTCCCTCCGCGCTGCCCGTTTTCAACCCAATAACAGGAGAGGAAGTTCACACTTTAGATCCGCAGCTGTTATCTTTGCAGCAGGAGCAGCAGCAAAGAGCGGACAGACTCCGAGACAGCCTCGCGGCATTCCATATCTTGAAGCTGGAGATACTTGGACTCCGCGTGCAGGCACTTCAAAGACATGTTCTCGTGATTGGTAAATACGCAAGATACAAAACTGCACATGCTCGCCTTCTCTCACAACAGCAGCAGCTCCTGATGCATGCATCCACTTCCGCCAGCAGGAGGCGATGTCTGACTGAAGCGACATTCGAATACCTTCTACTTCAGAGGCCTCTACCATCGCATCGACTTATTATTTGCAATTCAGGGCACTCTCTAGCCGCGTCTTACGAACGGCGAAGGCATACAACTGGCCTTCCTATTGAATTAGCTTGAATTTTCTAGACTGAAAGCTTCTTGTCGATTGAAGTATGTGCATGTAGGTGTAGGTGTATGAATATCTGTGTATGTATGTGAAGGTGTATGAATGTCTGTGTATGTATGTGGAGTTGTGTATCTCTGTGGAGGTGTCAGTGCATTTGTGTGTGTGTGTGTGTGTGTGTGAAATTTGTGTATAATATGTGTATCGCTGTGCGCATGTGCATGCCTTTCTCTATAGGAGCTCCAAGAGCTACAGTCGGTGCTGACGGCGATCTAACAGGCTTAGATTTCTCGTCTCACTTAAATTGCAGCTTAGTGTTGCGTCCCGCGTTATCCCTCCGTGCAGTCTGCACGGTAGAGGCTTTGGTGGCACTGCCGCTCCCATCCGTCTGTCGGTATCATGCGCTATGTGCAGACAGCAGCGGCAACGTCCTCTTGTGCATCATGCAGTGGCAAGTTCCCTTCAAGCAGCGGGAGGGGGAGGAGGGGGAAGAAAACGAGCCTGTCTATGTGGTTGACCTGGGTATCCTCATGCCATCGGAAGCCAAGACAGGGGAAGTTAGTAGCGACGACGGCAATAGCAGTGACAGCAGCAGTGACAGCAGCAGTGAAAGCAGCAGTGGAAGCAGCAGCAACACGAAGCGGAAAGGGAAGAAACAAAACAAACAGGAGTGGGAAATCGTTCATACGAACGGTTTTATTTCCTGTTTGGCGGCAAAAGGAGCAGAAAAGGAAAAGCAGTTGCTACGTGCGGCTGTCCATACACCCGGATTCCATCTGGTGCATGCAGTGCGCCGTCATGATGGAATTACCTTTTTTTTCAACGGCGTTCAAGTAGGCTTTATTTACAAGGATATTGATGCCACTTTTACGGATATCGTCACCATTGGCAACAGCCTCCACGGTGGTCAGCCTTTAGGCACTGTTTCCGATGTGAAGGTACGTGTTTGCTCCACAGGTGTATCTACAAGGTAGCCTCTCTAAACCCCTTTTGGCAGCCAACGCAGTTCAACTTCAGACGCATCCCTAACGCGCAGTTTGCTGCTTTCGAATCTCCCAATCCAGTCGCGGCATCTAAAGTGCCCTTTCCCACACCCTTATCCGATATGCAATGTGTGTGCTGCGGCCTTCTTCCCTAGGTGCTGGCAACGGCTCTCGATTCATCCTCCGCTGCCGTTCGGTATTATGAGGTGTTGGGGAGGACAGCCTCGAAGAGTCTCGGGGATGGCTTTGCCGCGGCTCTGGAGGCGGCTGCTGGCATTTCTTCAGCAGCCTCCCCCGATGAAAAGATTGAACTTCATCAGATATTGAACTTGAGTTTTGTGGTTGCCGATCCACGCAAGCAAACGCGGGTGCTTGCTGTGTGCGCGCCTGAAGTGTATACTGCCGCCACCTACTACCTGCGGCTCTCCACGGGAGAACTCACGCGGTGTCCAGACACCGGAGCTCACGGGCTCAAGTATGTTCCTGGGTACTTTCCGTCCACTGCGGCTGCTGTTGCGGGCAGCACACGCAACGACAGCCTGCTGGTGCTGCAGCCGCAGCTGCTTCTCCGGAGAGAGCTTTCTGCATCCACAGGATACACACTGGCCGTCTGGATACGCACCCCGCTCCCCGCGACGGGGTCTCTGCACGCCCTCTTCGCGGGTGACGTTGAAATGCATGTTTGCGCGGCAGTCGATGGAGGCTCTGTAGGAGCTTTGCTGCTGCCACCAGCCTTTCACGAAGGCGTCGACAGAGTCGCCGCGGTAGCTGCGGCGACCTCCGCCTTGAGAAAAGGGGCGGATGCAGCAGAAGCAGCAGCAGCAGCAGCAGCAGCGCTCAATGCAGATGACCAGTGGTCTGTCTTCTCAGACGGCCTCGCCAAGGAATTTCACCCCTCAGGCTTGGATCTCTCTCAGGAAGCGGATGGCTGGCATCTGCTGCATGTAGTTGCTGCAGCAAAAGAACTCACAAAAGCGCCGCCAGCCGCAACAGCAGAGGCATCAAGGAACGATTCTGGCATCATGGCGTTCTACCTGGATGGTTCCCCTAGAGGCCTCATCCCGAGGGTCTGCTGGGCGCCTGTCAAATACCTCGGAAATAATTTCAGCGGCAGAAACGCCTTCGGCAGCTTTGCACACTTCAGAGCATACGCCAAACCCTTCACCCCCCAGCAAGTCTACTTTGATTACACAGGTAGGCCTCCTGTGGCAGAGGGAAGCCTGGTTTGCCGAGTATTCGAAAAGCGTGCTTTCTAATTGCTAGAAGAAGTTTCACGAGCTCTCAAGCGGGAGCAAAGGGGGGTGGGACGGAATGGAGGCCTCTTACGCTCACGGATCCTCCCCGTGACAGACACACACAACCCCTCACCTGCGGGAGCCTGCCTCCCTGCTGCAAACTTTTGTCACCCCATCCTCCATCCCTCTCCCCCTCTGTATGTCTGTTTGTCTGTATCTACCTTCCAACGCCCATACATACCTACATCCCTACATGTTGTGCATATCTGGAAATCGCCTTGATGGATGGCTGCGTGTGTATCTGTGTATGTGTATCTGTGTATGTGTATCTGTATCTGTGTATGTGTATGTGTGTGTGTATCTGTGTATGTGTATCTGTGTATGTGTATCTGTGTATGTGTATGTGTATGTGCGTGTGTATCTGTGTATGTGTATCTGTGTATGTGTATCTGTGTATGTGTATCTGTGTATGTGTATCTGTGTATCTGTGTATGTGTATGTGTATCTGTGTATGTATATGTGCGTGTGTATCTGTATATGTGTATCTGTGTATCTGTGTATGTGTATCTGTGTATGTGTATCTGTGTATGTGTATCTGTGTATCTGTGTATCTGTGTATGTGCGTGTGTATCTGTGTGAACATGTACAGCGTACCCCCTCCAGTATGTGTTGACTGCCGAGAAATCTTCCTACGCAGGTCCCCGGCTGGAGGGGGCAGGTGGTGGTCGCAGACGGCGCGGAAAGAGACAGGATTCGAAGAGCAGCAGCAGCAGCAGCATCAGCAGCAGCAGCAGCAGCAGCAGCAGCAGCAGCAGCACTGTGAGCACGAGCAGCAGCGGAGAGGACTTGGTGTTAGTGCCTCGTGAGCCTGAGGAAGGCAAAGCCAAGCAGCCTCAGGTGCTCCTCCAGGTGTCTTCGGATGGCGAATACATCGACTTAGAACCGGCTACAATAGCTAAGCGTCACCGACTGGTAGCGTTCGAGCTCGATGACTTTGTGGAAAGCCCCGACGGCCGTCTGACTGCATGCGATACGCTGGCAAGCTATCACGCTGGGGATGCCACAGACGCCGAAAGCGGCCATGAAGACATGGAGGGAAGCCTCCATGTCGTGCCGCCACTAAGGCTCTCGTCTTCAGGATTCTCGATCGCTTGCTGGGTCCGACTGCCCGTAAAACGCACAGGCACTTTCCACGCGCTTGCTGGAGATGGTCGCGGAAACGCCTTCGCAGCTATAGACGAGAAGGGCACCACTTTAGGTACATCATTTGTACTTCTTAAAAGGAACACTTCCTTGCCGATCCCTTCTCCCCCGTGCACTGTAGAAAGAGAACGCACTCCCCCTCTTTGGCTGCTGCCCTTTTCGTTCCCTCCCTGCTGTGCATCTCCGTCTGTCCAAACCGTGGCACTTAGCGCGATATGTTTTGGGTGACTTGCGTCTCGTGGCAGCGGTAGCTGCTGCGCTGCGTAGGTAGGCGAGCCCGTCCCTGTGTGCCATTAGGCTCCTTATGCGTGCGCATTTCACGCCTTGAAGGGTATGCTGTCTCACACGCCTTCAATATCATAGCATGTGTCTTCGTGTTCGCTGTCGGTAGAATCAATGTGAGAAGGCAACCAGGGCTCTCAGCCACCGGCACGTATTTCTATCTACACAGATCGACGGTGTCAACTGCCACGTTTTACAAGTGCGCGTATCTGAGTGCCCTCTGTGCGATGCCAGGTGTGATATCTGAACCCCGCGTCCGAGTAGCGAAGAGGGTATGCCGACCCTCTGCTCCTGGCTTTGCTCCCTTCATACCTTCCGCCGCCTTGGTTCACAAAAAAGAGAGAGGCTGGCATCACCTCGTGGCCGTAGGGGATGGGCAGATCACCTTCTTCTACGTGAACGGCAGACACCTCGGAGCAGCCCCCGCCTGCTGCAGGGGGCCGATTGCAGTCATTGGGAACGCGAATCTGAAACAATACAGAAAGCCACAGACCAGAAGGGGCCCTCCAAGCAAGGGCAGCAGCAGCGAGGACGAAGGCAACAGCGGGCAGTGCAAGATGCCATTTGGGGCGTTCTACAACTTTCAGGTGTACAGACACCCCATGTTTCCCAAACAGGTCGAGGCCCTGTATCAGGAGCAACGAAAACTCCACAGGCTCAAACATTTGACGAGCTGAGTACCATTGTGGAACGCCGCAGCGCGTAGAGGAAAGGGGTAGCCGGTCTGTTGGATGTTTGATGATGTCTCATGAGTTACTTCCTGTCATGGTGCGCATCCCTTCATGAGGCGCCCCCGGGCCAGTCGGTACGGTACCCTGAGTGCATGAAGGAAGCCTTAGGGGCCCCTCAATGTGTTTGGTGCACCTCCTCTAAGGTCTCCTCATGCTAACACGTTGCACTGTGACAGTATGAAGCTCCCTAGCGCATGCGCCAAGAGGCGCATATGAACCCGCGCGCCGAAGGGCTACAGGATGGTTGGTGGCGCGTGCCGTTACTTAGGGCCCCCCGCGTGTTACAAAGTCGCCTGCCGTTTTGCTTTTTTCGTGCAATGGGGGCCTCGATAGAAGCCTCCAGACTGAAAGGATGACAGGTACCTGGAGGGGGGCCTAGCTACGCCTCACGGCTTCCTCGGGGAAGCAACGCAACCGATTGCGGGCTACCCCCGTCTGGCTGCGCGCTACATAGCAAGGCATCGGTAACTCTAAATGCAGCAGAGCGAAGAAAAGCAATAGTGATAGTGGTCGCGGCAGTTTCAGCTGGGACGGCATTCAGAGCAGTTCTAGCGAGGCCGATGCCTTACTTCTAGGGGCATGCCACATAGCCTCTTGCTGCTTGTTGCTGCCTAAATTAAGGTGCCTCCCGCCGTGGGTTGCCACTTATGAGCGATTGCTGAGGATAGCCCCTTAAAGCGTTCCCTCAGAGAACACCCCTCAGAGGCCCCTTGCGAGGAGGAAGGCTCGTCAATGCGCACCTGTATCTCTCCGGCGGCAGCTCTTGCTGCTGGGAGGTCCCCGCGGTGTAGCGACCCTTCAACCCACGAAGACAGCGCGTTGAGCAGCTTAACCAGGCCATACGCAACCGCAGTAGGCAGCAAAACAAACCGCAGCACCAGTAGCGGAAGCAGGCAGGGGGGAGAGCGGTGCAAAGCAGCATACATTGGCGTGCGATACTCCAACTGCCCAGTTCCTCCCCCTGCGGCCAGGATCTTGGGAGCTTCTAGAGCATGCACCTGCTGTAAAGCGTCCATGAGCAAGGGCAACAGCGCCGCCGAGCAAACCACAAGTACCACGTGAGCCTTTTCCCCCCCCCCGGGAAGCCTCGGCTGCTGCGCGGGGTGAGCGGCCTCCCGTGCCTCAGCAGAAGGCTGTGGCAGCTCCGAGGGGGGCCCCCCAGGAGGGCGCCTTTCCCTCGCTTCGACGTCTCGGATGGCGTTCCACAAACTCGCGGCAGCACAAGAGGCCCTCTCCTCTAGCAGCACCTGATAGCCAGAAGGAAACAGCTCCTTCTGTTGCTTCGCCCACTGCAGGGCCCCCCATCCGCGCGAAGAAGTGCATGCAGCGGGAAGGGGATCAACGGCCACGGGATCTGGGGGCCCCCACGCCCACCGGTTGGATAGGGCCCCCAAGACGCATGCCCGGAGGGCACGCAACTGCGTCGGTTGCAGCAACAAGCACTCATGAAGCCTCCTGGCTGTTGTCACTCTGTCTCTGTCTATCGGGTAAATCGCCGATAAGGGGTTCCCTTCGATCTCAGCATCCCCCGTGTCCTCTCCAGCGGGCTGCTCCCAGGGGCCCTTTTTGCTTCGTCCTCCCGGGGTGCCCAGAAAGGGGGGCCCCCCCTCAGGAGCAGCAGCCAGGGGGCTGGAGACTGAGCTCGGGGGGGCCCCCGCAGCCGCCACGACAGGCAACAGCGCTGCATGCAGCAAACCTGAACATCCCGCAGCACGAACGCTCCTCAGATCGACCTTCTTACGCACACCAGAGGGGGGACCCACCATGTAAGCTGCGACGACTCCCATACGCGCAAACGCACGACGCCGCATGCTGGTCCTGCGACAGGTGCGAGGGGAGGAACTGGAATCTCGGGAGGCGTCTAGTAGGTGTTCACGAGCCTGAGGAAATCGTGCGCGCGGTCGAGAGCAGATGTCGTCTCTCTTTGGGGGTTAGGGGCTGTTTCAGGAGTCTAGTGCTTCCTACCGCCGTCGAATGAAGTAAGGAGCGAGAAGCTCCCCGCCAGACGGCGTTGCTGCTTGCGCAGTTCAACTTGCAGAGGGGCCCCTGAGGCAGCGGCCGAGGCAGCGGCTGCAGCCGCTGCAGCCGACAGTTCTCGGAGTCTGCTGCTGCAGCACTCTAGACACAAAAGCTGCGGCCGAAGCAGCGTCACAAGAGAGGCCGCCTCCCAAGCGCTCGCGCATCCAGAGGGGGTGCCCACGAGCTCATCTGGCGCCTCCGCCGTTGGGAAGTCTCTTACGGAGGGATCATCGATACACTTGAGGTATTGCGCGACGGGGTAAAAGTAGAGAGTCCATTGGCGCAGTTCGAGACGCCGGATGTACGGGGGCAGCTCATCGGGAGTCACGTTGAAAGAAGCCTCCGGTGAAGCTGACTGGCCCTGCGTCGTGGGATCCTGTTGAGTCGAGGAGGCAGCACCTACTCGGGTGCTGTATGACACCCTGGCAAGCTGCCGCAGCTGCGACTGCTGCTGCCGCTGCTGCGTGAGGCTGCCTGAGCACGGGAAGGCGCCTGGCCAGCAGAGGGTCGCTCTTTCGGGAAACACAACCCCCCCGAGGTGTACCGTCGCTGAACAGAAGCCGAAAGACTGCGGACTTCGCAGAGCCTTCGGACGCCATCCAGCGCATATATGTCGCATTGTTTCAGAGGCTGCAGGCTGCGGCCTATGGTGCTGGGTGGGAAGCGGAGATCCGAGTCAGTTTCTGCCCTCCCTGTGTACGAGGGGGAGAGGGTGCCCCAGATCACATGGCGTGTGCTTCACGACCGCATTTTCTTCTCGACCAGCAAAAAGCTAGACATTTCTCAGGAGTCCAACATGGGCGTAACAGATTTAAGGTTCAGGGCTTGGGAGCACTAGCAACCTTCCACCCGACGAATGTTCAGTTTTACCGGAGCGCAAGTTGCACCTCATAGAGGGCTGCTACAGGACGTCGGCTGCGGCACTGACTCGAAAACCAAGAATCCACGAAGGCAGTGTCGAAAATGATGTCAGGCGTACCGTAATTGCATTTGGGGGGTATTATTGAGGGTGATCACAATAAAGAGTTCAAATACGGTGTAGGTTCAAACAGGAGGGCGGCCCTTCAGGCCGATAGTTCAGTTGGATAGAATGCCCGGCTACGGACCGGGTGGTCGTGGGTTCGAATCCTGCTCGGCCTAACTTTTTCGGCTTTGTTGCATTCATTTCTGGAATGCAGCATCTGCAAGGCACAATGCAGCCTATATTTTTTGCTGCATTTTGGGAATTTAGGATGGGCAGAGCGCAATCCCGCTTCGATGGCGCCGCTTCTGGGGGCTGAGCAGTTGCAGGGGTTCCACCGCTGCATGCAGGAACAGCCGTAGCATAAAGAGAGGCTAAAACGAAGCTTTCTCCTCCGGCATTAGGCATTTAGAACTCTTTGGAGGCCACTCACACAGAAGGATAGTGCCACAGGCCACAGGATGTCATTAAGCATACTATATATTGTCACGCGTAAAACACATACAGAGAACCTAAAGCTGCCTCTCTCCAACGCTCCCGACAAGTACGCGGAGCAGGATTCGAACCCACGCGACCGTCCGGTCCGTAGCGGGGCATATGCGTGTGGGGCCCCACACTAGCGCGAGCACCATTGCGCAATGGGAGCTTCCTCAGCCAGTGCTGCGTGGGTGTACCACACGAACGTCCCTCTCAGTAGGTGAGGTGCAGCAGCCGGCTCTACGTGTGGGGCCTCCCGCATAGAATTCGCAGCCAACAACTCTGTGTCTTTGTACCTCCGTGCGGCGCGTACAGACTGGGGAAGTAGAGAGTCTGACGTTCGCCTGTGTCTTGCTAGCACCCTGAACTTCGGTGTTCAGACACCGCACACATCCACCAATGCCCAAAGTGAGGACTCCCTCTGCCTCCTTAAGGCACTGCTCAGAGAGAGAATACGAAGAGGCAACCACGGCGTCCACGCCTTTATACCCAAAGAAGTGAAACGTGTTACCCACTCCCAAACTACACACAACCTACACACTCGAAGCCAAGAAACTAGGCCGAGCAGGATTCGAACCCACGACCACCCGGTCCGTAGCCGGGCATTCTATCCAACTGAACTATCGGCCTGCTGCCGGGGGCCCCTACTTGCATTTGCACTACTACTCCCTACCCTAGGAAAAATAAACTCCTACTTAAAACACAAGCGTACTGCGCCGGCAACGGCTAGCCAGAACTCTCCCCTCCCACAAGGCGAAACGTTTGTACTGCCAAGGGCCTTATAAAAGCAGGGTCACTCCCTGCTATCCCGCCTGATTTCGCTGTAAGTGCTCTAGTCGCTGCAGGATTAGCTGCTGCTGCTGCTGCAGCACGTCTTCCTGATCCCCAGTGTACTGCAGAACAAGGGCATCCTCCTGAGCGCCCTCTGCCCGCTCACGCTGCGGTACTGCACTGCCTTCGCAGTTGGAAGTCCATGCGACTTCCACGCTGTACATACACACGCAAGAAGGACCGACGCATGCGGCATGCACCGAGATCTATCTGAAGTAGACAGCAGCACGTCACCCCCAGCGAGAACAGCGGACAGTCAGAAATACACCTGGGAAAGGGCAGCGCAAAACCATCACCCGACAAATGATAACAGCGGCGAACAGCAGCCACAAGTCTTGAAAGTACTTGTAAAAGGCTCTTGCTGCAGGCGTCATGAGGTGGACAGACACCGGACCTAGGCAGGCCACAAACCACTCGCTGCTGCTGGTGCTGGTACGTGCCCTGTTACGCCTCGTGCTGCCTGTGCTGCAGCTGCAGCTATCCGACACGAGGGGTATCTCTAGGGAGGCTATCAGCGAGCGAAGCAGCCGAGATACCCGCCTAAAGAAACGCGAAAACATATACGCCACAGCAGCAGCGTGCCAGATCGCACTATCCCCCGCCCCCCTTCCTTCCCCTCCAGACCTCCTCTGTCACACGTTTTCTGCATCTGCAGGAAGCACACCGTCTCTCACGCACCAGCAGGAAAAGCCTCGAAAGCCTACAAAGTGTATCAACAACAGCAGCAACAGAAGCAGCAGCAGCAGAAGCAGCAGAAGCAGCAGCAACAGCACAACCAAACCACCCCACCAGACCTGCAGTGGGCTGCAGTACTGCAGGTCCCGATCAAGGCAACAACCCCCAAGTCTCGCCGGCTGTGAGCCTCTAAATTCAAATACACAATGTCGATTACTCCCTCCTGTAATGGCGGCAACGCAGCAAAAAGCATAGCAGCGCAGTAACAACAAACGACGACAACTCGGGCATGCGCCTGCACAGGAGAAAAAGAGGCTGAATCTCATGAACGCATGCAAAGATACTTGCACCATCCTGCACACCGGCACTCAGACCTGAGTTAGGAGGCTTTTCAGATCCCTCAATGCTGGATATTGCCCTTTGCAAAACTCCAGATCCCTGAAGCACGCAGCAACAACGCGTAGACAGACAGTGAGACTGAGATAGAGAGAGAGAGAGAGAGAGAGAGAGAGAGAGAGAGAGAAAGAGAGAGAGAAAGAAAGAGAAAAGAGACACAGAGAGAGAGAGACAGACAGAAAGACAGATAAAGAGAGACAGACAGTGAGACAGACAGAGAGAGACAGACAGTGAGACAGAGAGAGAGAGAGGAAGAGAGAGAGAAAGAAAGAAAGAAAGAGAGAAAGAGAAGAGACAGGCAGATAGATAAAGAGAGACAGGCAGATAGATAAAGAGAGACAGACAGTGAGACAGAGAGAGAGAGGAAGAGAGAAAGAAAGAGAGAGTGAAAGAGACAGAAAGAGAGATAAAGACAGACAGATAGATAAAGACAGACAGATAAAGAGAGACACTCGAAGAAAGGCGCTGCTGCCCGAGGGTGGCAGCTTTCCCTTCCAGCATGTGGATTTCCTGCAGCTACCGCATAGGCTGCTTAGAGCCGTCTACCGGCGTTGCTGCACGATGTGTGGCGACTGTTGAAGGCGGCTGCTGCCTCGCATGGGTGCAGGAGACATACACGGGAGGAGCAGAGGAGGCTGCAGCTGCAGCAACTTTTGTTTGCCCATCGGCTTCAGAAGTACCGCCCCCAACAGGCCAGCTGAACCCCTTCGGTGGCTTGTAGACTGGATTGAAATAAGCTCTCCAATCTTCTTCGAGCGCACTTGCAGCGCCACCCCACTCTTCCTCTTCGGCTCCTTCGGGGTCAGTCGCAGTCGCAGCAGCAGCTGCTGCTGCTGCCTGCTTTCCAAGGAGGTACTGTTCGGCGCGCTGCAGCAGCAACTCTCGATTGTCTCGATAGAATCGCTGCGCAGGCGTCAGCAAGGCGTCGTCTGCCTCTGCATCAGAGCCTAAAGGCCTTCCATCTCCGTTGCTTGCGCCTCCTGCACCTGTCGCAGCAGCTGCGCTAATGTGAGGCGGCAGCAAATCCTCGAAGGACTGCTGCAGTGCCCCTCTTATCCCCCCTTCCCCCGCCGCAGCAGCTGCAACACAGTCTAACAGCTCCCTCTGCCGCTGGGAAAAGGCGGCAGCTGCTGTCGAGGCTTCCTCCGCAGCCAGTGCCTCGAGCTGCTCCTGAGATGCCACAATCTCTGCAGATGCATGCAGCGCCTGGAAGGGAGGAGGGGCAGTGGAGCCGCCCCAGCTGTCTCCGCCGCTGCTGCTTCTCGCTGTGCTGGAAGAGCTGTCTCCTCCGAAGCCAAGCGACGGCAGGGGGCTTTGTGCCTCAACCGTCTCGATGGTCTCTCCATCGCGACAGTCGAGGAAGCTGTCTGACGCGGTGCTGTCTTCATCGTAAAAAGGCATGCGAGCGCTGCTGTGTCCGCTGTTGCAAGGACTGCTGTTCGTCGCGACTGCACTCCATTCAACAGAAGAAGCGCGAGTGGATGCCCTCTCCGAGATAAATGTGCTCTCTGCGTTGCTGCCGCGGCTGCTGTCTTGCCCTTTGACCTTCTCAGCAGCCTCAAGCTCAGCTAACACCCTGTGGAGTGGCTTGGGGTCTCTTAAGACGGAAAAGCAGCGCGTCTTCCCTCTGCCGCTCCAGCATGCATGATGCGGAGAACTGTGCAAAAAGGGGTCGCTGGAGAGGCTGCAGAGGCTCCTCGAGTTCGGCGGTGCCTGTGCTGTTGCTGCTGCTGCTGCTGCTGCTGCTTCAAGTCGCGGTGAAGGCGCACACACACGTGGGGCCCCGTAGGAAACTGGAGGGCATGATGCCCGTGCTGCAGCAGCAAGAGCAACACGCGAAGCTATGGCCACGTTGCCAGGCATTCTATGAATTCAGCATTCAGCACCATTGGTCTATGTGCGATGAATCTTCATGAGCGTCCCCATTAAAAGGACACAACGCAATGCAACAGCTCGGCTTTCCCCCCTCGTACTGCAGCATTTCTTCGTTGCGACTGCTCTTCTGCAACCCCAGTGATACATAAAAGTACACAACTTTGCCGCCTCAGATCCGGTGCGCCGAGTATTCCTCAGCCTTCCACCGTGAAACGTATATTATGCGCGTTGGATTTACTCTAAGTAGCGTAGCATAGGGCCTCTTGCCACCAGCCACCTTCATGCATGCATGCCTACATGCATGCATGCATACAGCACGCCAAGGGAGCAGCGACCTGATCGGAGAAAGAGAAAATGGGAGCTACCCCCTACCTGGCGAGAACAGTGGCTAGGATTTTCTCTGCAATATCCGAAGAACTGCGTATTCAACAGGAGAGGATCCGCTAGACCGCCACATGCCTCCCCCTGCACCAGGGGCAGAGGAGCCTTGCCCATGAACGAGCGTTGGCTGCTGCTGCCCCGACGGGTGTCGCCGCTCTGCATGTAGCTTGAGGCGTGAAAATATATACAAATTCATGACGGTTCGCGGCTCGCGACTCTCCTACACGCCCGTCAACGCGCTGTCTGTAGCACCAGCGCCCTTCCGGAGAGCAGGCATTTGTTGCGCTTGCTTCGGCTGCCCCTCTGCGTTCCTCGCCGTCGAAGCAAAAGATGCTGAACCTCCCTCTGCGCAACACCGCCTTCTGGAGGGGTCCCTCGGGTCCAACGGTGGGAACTACAGGAGCAGCAGCTGCAGGCAGCGGGGGAGGGGGGGGGACGACTGCAGCCTCACGGCTACTGCCTGCTTCCTCCACAGCAGTACGACCCCGCGTGCAGCAACTCAGACACGAAGTAATCTCCGTTTCTGACTCCCGCACATTCCTTTGCAGCGCCTGCTCGCTTCCTATGGCACAGAGATTTAGGGCGGTACGAAAACTCGCATCTCCAAAACCCCTCTTTTAGGCCTTTTTTTCTCCCAGAAGCGCACTTTTCCCGCATAGCAAAGCACCCCCTTCTCCTCAAGCACCTTCCCGTGTATCGCGCCTTCTTCTCGCCATGGCTGCGCAGAAGCTCCGCGTGGCTGCACATGCCTTTTGTATGCGTGGTGATCCGCAGCTCCCTTGTCTTCACTTGACCTGCGGTGCATGTGTTGAGCTGATGCTCGCTTCTAGGCAGTGCCTAGTGTAAGTACACTCACACACACTTTCACACTCACATACACTGTCACACTCACATACACTTTGACACTACCATACATATACACACTCACATACACTTTCACACTCACATACACTTTGACACTACCATACATATACACACTCACATACACTTTCACACTCACATACACTTTCACACTACCATACACTTTCACACTCACATGCACTTTGACACTACCATACATATACACACTCACATACATATACACACTCACAAACATACACACATATACGTTCACACTAACATGACATACATACACGCTTCCCACGACCCTTCCAGACTGCTGCCTCCGCTTCAGTTGCTGCTCTTGCCGTTGTCTTAAGCTGCAAGGGACGCCTCAAGCGGCTTCTGCTGCTGCATGTGCGCGTATGGCTGCGGCTGCCTGTCCTGTTGCGTGCATCACAGCGCTAGCACTAGTTCAGACATACTACAGAGGAGTCGGATGGCTCCTGCGTAAAGTGTGGGTGCTCCTGCTGCCGCTGTTTCTGCAGGTGCAAGGAGTCCATCCAGGAGTCAGAAGAGCTAGGCGAGGGTGTCACTGTTTACCCTTGCAGAATCTGCAAGTTCGCTTGCTGCTTTCTCTCCGAAAAGGCATTGCAATACCACCAGCGACAGCATGGCTTGGAGAAGCAGCTGGCATTCCTCGACGCGGCTGCTGCTGCTGGCGCTGCCTCCACAGGAGCACCTACGGATGCTGAAGGCCTTATTGCTGCTTTGCATGCGGAGGGAGAGGTGGTTCTCTCACAGGAACCACAACACATCGCGCCTCCTCCTGCAGCAGATCCGCAACTTCAACACGGCCCCCCCCAGCTGCAGCCTATCCAGCAGCAAATGCGTCCTCACGCGTGGCAACAGCAACAACACGCAGTGCAGCTACAGCCCATGCAACACGCTTGGCAGCAGTCACCCCAACAGGAGGCTCCACAGCAGGAACTACACTACCCCGTCAGCTCGCAGCCTCATTTGCAGCACCAGCAGCAGCAGTGGATGCAGCCGCTGCAGCATTTACAGCACCCGCAGCAGCAGCAGCACCAGCAAGCCTTAGCGACCCCACCCTCGGAAGAATCGCCAGCAGCTGTATCCACACCTGATGTCAAAGAGGCACCTGTTGCCGCCCCTGTAGGCCCCTCTTTATCAGCTGTTGCCTCGCAGTCATCAGCATCAGTCGCAGGAGGGGATGCCGCTGTTGCAGTAGTACGAACGCCTTTGCACTTGCAGGCGACCCTTGGACAGCAACAGCAGAAACAGCAGCAGCAGCAGCATTTACAATCTCAGCAGCAGCAGGAAGAAGAAGAGGATAACTTAGATGACTTTCTGTAGTTTCATTATTGTCCCCTTGGAGCGCGTCTGGCTGGGCTGGGTCTCTTTTTCATCGTTTCTTGGCAGGCCTCATGCAAAAGACGTGTTACACACTGGACTAGGCTGTATATATATCCCTCTATCCCCTATGTATCTAGGCTTTGTAGTGGGAAAAAGGCGCACCAAGGCACGAGTAGCAGATGAGGGGCAGAAAGATAATACGCTCAAAAGCATAACGGACGAGGTACATCTGTATATACATACACACATGAGAACGCATGTCTCGGTAGAGAAGGAGAAGCGTTAGAGGCAAGGCGATGGAAAGCCATGGAGACAGACGCACGAAAGGAGACAGCAGGACGAGACGGCCGCCCCTTACAGTTGCCTTTTAGGTTGTTGCTTAAACATGCTGATTGAGCTGTATACGGCAGCAGGAGCTGCTGCTTCTCTAAATGTAGTGTGTAGTACGCAACGTTGTCGTTTGGCTAGTGGGAATACTTTGAGGTCGACACTCAACACGCAAAGCATGAAAGCGCGATGGGGGTGGGTGGCTGTCTAGGGGCAACAGCATGCACAGCGTGTCTATGGGCATTTCGAAACTGCCAGCAAGCGCTACTAAGCGTTTTTAGAGCACCGATCGCACAAAAGGCATCACTGGAAGCAGCTGGACTCCCTCTCTACAACGCAAGATTCTTCGCGAGAGGCGCCTCAGCGCCAGCTGCTATCGCGCAGCTTTCCAGCTGTCGCTGCTCTTGCTGCTGCTTGACTAGGCGGAGACGCTGCTGCACCTCCTCTGAAGAAAGGGCAGGCAATGGATCCGGCAGGTGAGCCGGAAGGGGGGGGTTGGAGCGTAGGTTCCTGAAACGCAGACAAACACGAACGCGAGCTCACTACTGCTACTACGCACGTGCTGCTTCTTCGACTGCGCATGGCACGCCTGGCTGCATCATGTGCTGCCTTTTTTCAAATCGCCGCGTAGTGGCACGTCATTCACCAGGAAGCCTGGCTGATGTCGAGGAAAAGAACGCCACACCGATGCACGAGGTATAGCGACACCGACGACGGGGTGTAACGACACCAAGGGTGCTCATAACAGCACGCACCGCAAAAACGCAATCTTCTGCGGCTTTCCTTCGAGTAATGCCCAGTCAAACCACTGCACGCGCCGGATATCCCACCCCAATTCGCTCAGCACCCTAATGGCAGCAACACACAAGCAGCAGCAGCAAGTCAGAACAACTCCAGACAGCCTAAGTTTTAGGGTCAGGCAGTCCCTATTGCAGCGTTCTGCACATGCACGTGTCCAGCTCAGGAGGGCTGACACGCAGCACCACCAACCAAAGGGGAGGCAGAAAAGCCGACAAGAACACGACTTCTACAAACACTGCAGGCACCATCCGGCAGCAGCGTGATGCCCAACACATCCACGGCAACAGAAGCAGACCTGTGCTGCAGTTTGACTGCCTCAGTGTAGTGAGTCGTTCCCGTATAAAAGGCTGCAGGCCCATCAACGAAGATGCACCGCCTCCGATCTCCTGCCTCTCCGATATCCACCCAGAAACATCCCCAACTGACAACGATAGTGCAAGCAAGCCCCAAAAACACATGCATGCATATATACAAATACATACATATATATATATAGTCCGAATTCGAAACCTTTAGGGATGATACCACCCGAGAAGGCCGCACTACATGCAGCAGGCAGCACCAGAAGAAAGAGCCTCCACTACAGGCAGAATCGTCCTCTGTGGTCGGGGTAGCAACGACAGCAACCCCCTTCTCCCCCCTCGTTAGAAATTCACTGCCAGGGATGCCGTCTGTTTGCGCTTGCATGCTCCTTTCGGCTTGCGCCTCTTCGCGCCTCTCCCAGTGCGTAGGTGCTGCTGTAGCCGCTACATCTGCTACAGCTGCTACGGCTGCAGCACTTTCGCGACTTCCACTCTCCCTAATGGACTTACTGGAACGTGTTGCGGTGAGGCGTATTCAAGGCGGCCAGGCAGTCCGAGACCTCCCAGTGAAAAGCGGAAGGGCGACGTATTGGGTGGGGAATGCGGCGCAAGCTGCAGGTGCAACAGCGGAAGTAGCGACACTGGCTGCAGAGGCGGGACGGAGGGAGCAGAGAAGAAGAACTAAAAGAGAAGGAAGGCGTGTGCAGCGGCTGCAGGGAGAGGATCGTCGCCAGTGGCTCTGGCAGGGATGCATGCAGCCAGGCAGCAAGGAAGGACAAGCACGGAAGCGCCATCACGAGCACCCCGAGAAGCGAGAGACTAACTTCCCCCCTCAGCCCCACAGATCCTGCCCACCCCCAGCAAACTCCAAACCCTACGCTCCTTGCGCTGAAAACGCTCACCTGAGCCGCGCGTAAAACTGCCGAACTCTGCGCGGAAGTGCTGCCCAGATCTGCGGCTGAAGTACACGCAGGGCGACAGCCGTCTGCAAGGCCTTTTCCAGATGCGGAGGACGACAGCTGATAAATACTCTGCACAAAACGCGCGCGCAGAGCAACTCCAGCAGCCGCCGCGAGTCTACTGGGGAGCCTTCTCAGAGGTGTTGTGACGATGCGCATGAAAGATGATGAACACACATTTCACGAAGCAACACCCGCGAGAAGCACATGGAGGATTTCGTGGAGGCGGCACTCTAAGGGGCATCTACCAGAGGATCGGCCGGAGTATACGCCTTCAGATTCGCGAGGAGCGCTGTGTCTGATGATGCTGACACCCCCCCGTGTGCGCCGAAATAAACACACAGAGAAGCACGCGTGATGATGGGATAGACAGCCGATCCCAGTGCGGAGGTCCATGAGGTCAGTTCCTCACTTTGAGAATCTCTCCATGACGAGCATCTGGAGGGGTTGCGTGTACATCCCAAGAACGGCAAGGGGATGCATGCAGCCCCGAAACTGCAGCGCGGGAGCGTCTCTCAAGACCGGTAGCAATGCGTCGCTGAGCCGTTCCCTGAGGGAAGGAGGGGAAACACCCTGAAGGGAGACAACAAGAAAGGAAGCGAAGCGGCTGCACATGCTTTGGGGGTGAATCTCCTGCTGTGAGAAACGTCAAGGAAGCAATACACACACACGCATGCGTGTGTGTGTGTGTATATATATATTGCGCCCACGCGACACTTGCCTCATGCGGCAGCCGCAGGACTCCAGGTGTACGTACAGGCCAAGAAGGTATAGCATGCAGCGTACAGCGAGGCGAAGAAGCTGGCTACAGTACTGGCAGGAGAGTGACCACCAAACAGCGCGCGATCGCAAGGGCTGCAAAAGCCTTGAACGGGGATCTCAAAAGGCGAAATCAACACGAGGAGGCAATATTCGGAGGGGCATAATTGCCATAGGCTCCTCAGTAGTGAGACGCACCAACTTTGCAAGGCTAACAGCAACTTTGATGAGATCACCAGGCCTCATCATGGAAGCCTTGAGCACCGCCTCCTCCCCAACCTGCAGATGAGCAACAATCACACAGCATTTGAGGAAACTCAACAGTTGTCACGCGAGAGCGCCTCTCTGCGGTAAGGCAGCCCGAGTGGGGCCTGCTAACCGATTGCATGCAAGTAAGCGCCTCAACAGTAGAACCCTTTCATTCAAGATGGCAAGAGTTGGGAGCTCCAGCAGCGTCCCCGCAGACTCGGCGATACGCTTGCTTAACCGTTTGCCATGCATCGAGAGAGCTGCACGGCGTTCAGCCTGCCTATGTCCGGCTGTATGGCGATTCAACAGCAAAACATCTTCCCTAAGGAAACTTACGGCCTGACGCTATCCTGTGTGTGTGTATGGGTAGGTGGGTATGTGTATGGGTAGGTGGGTATGTGTCTGTGTGCGTATGTGTCTGTGTGTGTATGTGTCTGAGTGTGTATGTGTCTGTGTGTGTATGTGTCTGAGTGTGTATGTGTTTGTGTGTGTATGTGTCTGTGTGTGTATGTGTCTGTGTGCGTATGTGCCTGTGTGCGTATGTGTCTGTGTGTGTATGTGTCTGTGTGCGTATGTGTCTGTGCGTGTATGTGTCTGTGTGCGTATGTGTCTGTGTGGGTGTCAATAAATATATACATATATATATACACATATATATATATACACATATATATATATATATATATATATATATATCCTCCAAAACCACCGCGCGCCTTCTTGAATGCTTACTTGAGTAAGCGCAGACACATCCCTCAAAGCCACTCGGCTAAGCGCCCAAGGGACTGTCATTAGTGCATGTGAACCAAAGTCTTCGAGCGAGGCCGTTGCGTAACGGAGCAACGAGGCATAGAGGGGGGGATGCAGAAAGCGAGCTTTTCCGAACCTTATTCAACAACACACACCAAGGGGAGACGCAATCTCGGTGCAAGGCACCCATCCCCCACAACGCCGCAGAGGCAGCAGCATTCTCAAGCCGCGAAGATGCACAACAACAACGGGATGAGGGGCAAACGACAACAAGCGGACGAGCAAGCAAAGCATTAGCACGCACCAAAAGCAGACACACACACACACACATATATATATATATATATATATATACATATATATATATATATATATACACACACACACACACACACACACAACGCCGCAGAGGCAGCAGCATTCTCAATCGTGCAGCACACCCACGGAATGTGCCAGGAGAAGGCATGCGACAACGCTCCACCGAGCAACCGAAAAATCAAGGGCAGCAAAGGAGAAGCAGTCGAGCATTTCTTTCGATGCACACACACACAGCCGTGTCAAGACAAGCTACGCAGTTGGCACCCCTCCCTCAGTCAAGATGCTCCCTCCCTTGCTTTCCTTCACGCTGCCCCTCTTGCGCATCCGACTGGCTCTATGCAAAGACATCACCGAGATGCTGACACTCAGCTTCCCGTCCTACCCGTAAAAAAGATACCCCAATTGGTAAGGTGTGCAGCTATCCGCCACGTCTTGTGCCCTTCGAGCAAAGCCAAACCTACGTAGGGCAGAGACACGCGCGCGCAAAGCTCTCTCAGTTCTTGAAATTTCCCCTTAATCCGTCATTTTTTATGATGCCAAATGCTGACACACCGCTTCTCCGGACTGTGGAAGACGCTGCTCTACTCTTGTCGACATAATACGAGCGCAACTAAGCCCTCGTCACACACTCAACTCCCCCCTCCCTCTCTCTACACCTTGGCAAGCCTCTGCACGGCTCCCACGCTACCCACACATACCATAGAGCGGCGTCGTGCTTGCGCAACGTCGCAGCCTTCTGCACAGCCGCACTCAAATACGCGGGATTCATTTCTGCTGCATCCGCATGCAGAGACACCCGCTGGGGAAGCCAGTACTGCCGCACGCTGAGACAACCACATACACACATATGCACATGCACGTGTGTGCATCCCGAGACACACCCCTATCAGAGCGTAGCCACAAACAAAGGGGCACTAGCCGGGCAGTCGGATGCTCCCACATAGACAGACTAGCTCCCTCAAACAAAGGAAGCCTCCTTTTCTACGCTGCACACGTAGAGGTGGTCGTCGAAACGCCCCCGCATGCGCTCGTGCAAAGGCGACAGCCAGGAGGCACTTGGCGCGGCTAGCAACGCACAGCGGCGTAGCCGAAAAGCACCAGCTCCCATTAAATAGGTATATACACCTATTTCTACGCAGCAAAGGGCTTACCGGTGCTGTGCCCAACTGCGAAATCTCTTGTGCATGCGACGGCCTTTGTACCGCAGTCGTGCCTCGGCAGCGATGGCAGACTTGAGGAGCCGCTCGCGCGGCTTCAAGAGCGGCATTTCGCGCGAATAGTTTGAAAACAGAGATATTTATAACGCGTCTCCTTGCGATCCCACTTAGAGGCCGTTCTACGAGCCTCCAGGCCCCCCTCCCCCCGCGCTGCGCCTTACAGCAAGCACGAAAGGCGTGTGCAGGAGGTGGGAAAGAAAGCTACGCGTAGAAACACTTTGAGTGATGACACGACTGCAGCTCGTGCAGGCTGGTAGCATGCCTCTAACCGGCGAAACGCCGCTGGACGTACACAGGACGATAGAGTTCCTGCCCAGCGGAAGCACCCTAACGCACAGCCAACACCCCCAGGGGGCTTGCAAATGCCTCTAAAGTAGTAAAAAGGAGCCTTCTTGCGTTTCGCGGCAACGCGCAGCCCTCATAAGGTCGCTGGGATTGCCGTGCCGCCTTCCTGCTGCTGCCGTCCTGCTGCAGCAGGAAGGCGGCAGCAGCCGCCGCTATACAGGACTAGCTGCCGCTGTGTAGACAGAGTGAGAGAGAGAGAGAAGGCATAAAAAGAAATAAGGAGCCACAAGGCCCCAGCGCGGAGGAATACAATCCTCCGATGTACCAATTAGGGTACTAAAGTGTAAGGCTACGAGTTTAGAGCAATGAGGCTGTAAACACCCTCGATTTGGAAGTGCTAATCCTCGCGCTGCTGGAGGTAAAATCTCCCTTGTTGTTGTGGCGCGTTTCCCAAAACACGAAGCCTGATTTCCATATTTTGAAAGAATTCTATTACTTTGAACGGAAGGAGTGCAGTTCTCCGCTATACCTAAGCTTCTCAACCTTCAAGGGCATGCATGCCATGCATGCATCCAGCGTACTCGTGGGGCTGCGGCGCACGGTCTGCACGAAACAGATCTGCTGTAACGCATGTTGTACACTGGAAAACACATTTTTGCTGTGTCTCCAGCATTGTGCTTCTGCAGGCACACATCAACAACGCCTACCCGGCTCGCTCCCAGCAAGCATCGCCGCAGACGAAGCGCTGCTGCTAGGGGCGTTCATGGCACTTCTCTATCGAAATACACACACGTTCGATGCTGATGTCGAGCTGCATAGCTTTTCCGAGGCTGTTCCGACTGCAGCATCCCCCTATGCCGCGTTTCCGGCCAATTAGCAGCAATGAGTGGGGAGAGGTTCTTCGTAAAATTTGATTTTTTTTAGAAGCCAACTGAAAGAAGCCGGGGCGAGGCTCAGCCTCGAACTGATGTGGTTAAGGGCCGCGCTATGGTGCATGCCTGATCGCGTCTCAGAAGGTAAGTAGATGCACTCACGCTTCATGCCTAGTATTCAAACGTTGTGCCTGCATGTCGTCGTATCGCTTCCTCTAAGGTCCCCGCGGTAGGGAGAGACACTTAACTCGACACCCAGTGTAAATTTGGCGGTGAGGGGAGAAAAATAGACAACTCCTAGGGTGCGGATTGCCGCGCCCTCTGAGCACTTTTAACATTCACAGCTAGTTGCACACAGCACCTAGCGGACGCGTACATATTAGTGCGCCTTCTTGTGCTGAGCCAAAACGACTCTACAACAATCAAGAAGGCGTATGAAAGAAAACACCAATCCGTCATGCTCTACCAATTCTTTCTTTCGTGTGTCTAGTGTAGTTGAAGGTGCCTGAGTGTAGCTTAACCGACTACGATGTTCCTCTCAGTTTCAAAGCACACGTGCATATAAATCCTACCTGTTTGTCGGAAGCAACTGCTCGCTAAAACAGCTGAAGAGTTCTTGCACTATCATTACTCCCCAGGCACGCCGAAACCCGAAAACAGTGCTTTCTCGAAATGCAAGTGTGTATCTCGGTAGCTTAGGTGAAAATGACTGGAGGAGATTCACACACTAACCAATACCGAAAGAGGGAACAAATCAACTCGACTCTGGAGGCGCACAGGCTCGCTGTCATGAGAGCGAAAATTCGTGTGTGTCTCCTGCTACGTGAAAAAGGACGACCAGTAAAATGTGTGAAGGGAAATAAAATATGCGCTGCTTCGGTGCTGCCTCCATGCCTCATAGCGTAGCATCTGCATGCAACGACGCCCTGAGCGTGCAACATAGTTGAAAGCAAGGCCCAACGGGGGAATAGGTATGTATGTAAGTACAACATACCTGGGACTGGCTGCGCATATATCTGAGTGTAGAGAATACCATCAAAACAGTAGCTAGCGAGTCCCCAGGTGATAGTCATAGAAGGAGGTAGGGATTCAGGTTGAGCATGCGCTGGGAAAGAAAAATCTCCGAGGAGCGCCAGGGACAGCTTCTTTGGCGACTAGCGTTGTCAGCCCAGCAGAGCCGCAAATTCTTGTCTGGGCAACGGAGCTCTCAACGGCTCCTCTGTACACCAAGAAGGCTGGCATTCGCCACCCCAGCTCACTAAAAGCTCTTATTTACAGTTTCGTCGGTGCCCATTGATAGCCAGGGTCCATCACTGCTACGGCCACCTGTGGATCATCCACTGCCACACAGGTCACTTGCTTGCGCGGCACGGTTTGCGAGTATACTGAGGAGTGTCGAACCATTTCCAGAAAGCGAATATCGGTGATTTCTGGCAAGTGTGACATTTTGGCCAATCACTAGATTCAATAAGAGCATTGATTTTCAAGCGAATGCCAACCATCTTAGCCACCTGACTGCAAATGTCTTCGTCTAAGCATTTTCGAATGCACATCGTAGAGCCTGCCATTCCGCCAGGATCGAATTTTTATGCCTGGAATCCACATATAGCTACCGTCCATCACAGTTCCGCACTTGTCTTCCATCAGCTCTGTGCATGTAGCGGCATGCACTAGTCACCTGTTCTCTAGGTCCATCTGCTGCTAGGAGTACCTGCTTTCCGCGCATCATCCGGTGCAAGACAGAAATGGAGAGGCCTTCTCAAAGGATACCAGGGATTTGGGAGAGCAACGGTTATACGAATGGATTGTCACATAAAAGATCTACTCAGTACAAGCAATAAGCTCCAGCCAAACAATTGGTTTTATAATCAGAGTAGCTGATTTTGCAGAACATTGCAATTGCTTCTCTTTTTCTCCCCATTTGCCTCACGGCCGTTCGCAGTGGTCACATAATAATCATAGTGTAAGCGGGTCAGAAAGGCCCGCTAGAATGCACTAGCAAATCTAGTACCCTTACCCGTTATGATACTTCTGAAGAATAAATGTAGCTTTCAGATGTTTGAAAATAACACGTGAGTGACACCCGTGCTAGAGCTGGAGCACGTGATAGATAAGTGAATTTGCTTTATCTGTAGACAACGACGTCGATACTATTCTGACCAGTGCATCTGGCAGACCTACAATGACGTTTTACTGTCGAACCAACCTGAATCTTCGAAGAAATCGGACGACCTTGCAAAATATCTGTTCAGGAAAATTTGGCCGTTTCAGCTGCCGAGAATCCGGGCATCACAATGCATACTTCTCCGCTGTGGGACTCTTCTCAGGCCACCAGACAGACCGTAAGAGCTTCTTTACTGTAGTATGAATCCCACCATGGACGAAGAAACATGATTATATGCTTTGGGGGGATCGACACTGTAAACTGAAGTTGGTATGTACAGTTGACGGAACCTCCACTGTGTTGAGCCACTGCACGCCGCCATCAGTGCGGTAGTGCTTCATCTGGCTGCCGATTTGTATCTCGGCAGCATTGGGGGATAAATTTGTGTCAACGGCATGAGATCACCCAATTTTACTGGATCCGTGAATCAGCATAGACAAGAGCGGTCGAGCCGCACAACTGTGAATTGATGGCGGCTCGCAAGTTCACGATAGTGTCAATGTTAGCGATGCCTTATTCCGTTTCACCGGACATTCGTGCCGCGGTAGAATTCAAAGCCAGCAAACGACTCTAGACATACCAAAGATCTGAAAATCTTAGTAAGGTGCATAAGGTCAACCTGGACAGCCGTATGCTACCTATCTCAATAATGCAAGCACTTTTTGATGCCCTACCAGGCCGCATAAAATTTTTTTTCCTGGCCGGATATCGCTGCTTGCTGTAGCAATGAGACTAAAGCCCGATATGCCAAAACTATTAGAGGCAAATAACAGTCACCATTGCGCCGTTGGCATCGATATTTAGGAAGCAATGGCATTCATATTCGGCCAGCACAAGCACCGGAGAAGGCGTGGAGCTGCTGAGCGGCCCAAACACCTCTGGCCCGGTCATAAACTGGGTCGTTTTTCGGGTATATGAGTCAATAAAGCATTAATCCGAACAAATACATAAATGAAATTTCGGTTCTAAGATTCAACCGTGCAAAAATTCGTAATGTCTGTGTGAGTGCATAAAGGGAAAGGCCAGGCCTTTCTTCGCATTTCGCCAGATCAGGTCTAATTCCTCCAGCTGATTCCGGGACTGCAAGTATTCTCATGTGCAATGAGCCCTGACGTGCCTGTGCGTACCACTGCTTCTCTTGCAGCAGCTGAAGCGCATGCTGTAGGCACTCTAGATGTTCTTGAACGTTTCAGGCTTGTAGCAAGACGTCGTCCACTTAGACAAACTTACACTGCTCCTTGATAGGCTCATAATATCCCTTAGTAAGTGGCCGTTGTAGTTTAAGTAAAGGACTCACAAGTTTAAACGTCATACGGGTATGCTTGAGTTTGCGGATGCGAGTGCGGAAAGCCGTTTGTGTCTGTCATCAGGGTGCTTGGGGAATTCAAAGAAAGCTTTTGTGATTTCAGATGCCAAGAAGTCTTAACACGTGCGGTTTGTCGAATATGCGGCATCAGGAACGTCTGGTCCACATTATTCCTGGTCAGGGGATAAAAGCGAACGCACATGCGCCACCTCCCTTTTGTTGGCACCAACACCGGCACGTCCCAAAGCGCTTGCCAGTTCCTGCAACTTTTCTCGAAGTATCACCGGTATATTGCTTCACCTCTTCTTCATAGTGTAGAAGAATCGGCAGCGCGGAAACCAGCGTGCGCTAAGGACAGGACTAGCTTACCATGGTGTGCTGGATGACCAGCAGGAAGGCAGCCTCAAAGCAGAACGCCATTAACTAGCATGCCCACGAGCCCCTCCTTATTACTTATTCATTCTTTATGCTCCTCGGCCAAACGGTCGGTAGAACTCTTTACCAAAGAACCAGATACGGAGTAACTAAGACGGGCTGCATGCTTACAACTGCCTTCTCTCACTGCGCTAATGTGCCGCCCACATAGAGAGTCAGCCTGGCCCTGTTGAGGCATCGACTCTACCGCGCTTGCACGGATGAAGTGATCATTGCTCGGCAGACCAAGACTTACTCTTTCCCTGTGCTTCTTGACACACTAACCTTCACAGCGTGCGGCTGCGGCCGCATGTGGGCCATTCATTAGGTCCCCCATTCACAGTATCTTGTCGTGTTCCACGGTAAACCGTAAACCCTGAAACCCTAGACCGCAAACTCCACATGTAAGTCATATATCATGCAGATAGGACCGAAACTTGATATCGCCTTCTGCTTCACCAGTCTCGTCTTCTGAAAGCTTGCTGTTGAGCAGATCACGGCATGCAGAGACGAGTCAGCGCGCGCATTGCGGCTTGCACTGCAGCAATTCTTGCAGGTCAACGATTTCTTCTACGTGAATCAACCCATCATCTGCAAGCTTTTCTATGTGAAAAAACCTCCCCATGCATCCCTCGTTCCTTTTCTTTCATGGGTCCCCAAGCGTGGCACATCTTCACTAGGCCGATGAAATGTTCGAGTACTCGTCCAACCTTACGGCCGTCATACGTCTTGGGTTGGCATGAGCTCATCGACGCATCCATAATCATTTGTTCGGCAGACAGATCGTGCCTTTTTATCAACTTGCACACCGGCCTTTGTCACCTCAAAAGGCTTGGAGTCACCTTTTACGTCTATCGCCAAAGAGTGTTTTCCCGGGCTGTTGCCCAAGAAAATTAATTAAATATTAAAAAACCCAAGTGAAGGCAGACAACTTTTGTAAACTTTCGAATGCGTAGGCCATCTTCCAGCTTTTGCATAGCAGTAAAAGGTCATTCTATTGGCTGTTTACACAATATACCTTCAGAGTCCTCGTTTATAGGCTCTCGGCTGTTCGGACTCGGCAGTATCGCACTCCTCATCAGGTACCCTATACAGCGCATGTTTTCCTTTCCACAAATGCGCTTCTTGTTTCCAGCTAAGCTAGACTTCGGCACGCTTAATAATTAGTCATCTTTTGGGAAATAATGGGTAAGCGTTGATTATTATTCACTGTCTGTTGATGCATTGCACTTTTTGCGAGGTAGCGGTAGCTCAATAGGATGAAACCAAGCTATGTGTGCGTGCGCCGAAGACGCTGGTATGTGCACTCGCTGTGAATGAATGCTCTGAATACAGTGTTACAGCTCAGTAATACGCATCCCAACTCCGTCCCTCTCCTCTAATGCCAGAGCCCTATGGTTCCAGGGTCATAAATGACATGGAGAGTTTTTTTAGAAAGCCCTCAACGACATTTTTATAAGCTTGGCATTGAGCTTAGAGAGCGAAATTTTCTTACAGAAACCTTGGATGAAGTGTCAAACTGCCGTCACCTTGCACCCTTATTGTTCTTCCGAGTGCCGCTGTTTTGCATCCAAGAAATAAAGAGATATCCTGCTCTGCTGCATGAACAGCTAGCTTGTTAGCCCCACATCATGCAATGTTTGACGTTCGTAGACTTCATGTAAAATGACTGGAGAACACTGGTCATACATAGTGAGCTATACACTCACTGCTGCAAAGGTGCGAGATTTCTAGACATTGGCATAAGAAAACACATGATCTTCCAGTGGCTTGTGAAAATCTGAATTGCAAACCGGACGACACCTTATATCCTGCAGGAAGCTGGACAGAGGAGTAACCACAATAACCACTTTGCTGTTACTTGTAGAGTAGTTGGCCTTCTTAGCCTGCACCGTCATACACCAACTTTTTGGTATGATGTCATTTAAATACGGTTATTTAGGGCAGCCACCGTCCTAAGATTAATCCAACACTGACCCCACGTGGAGAGGCCAAGTCTATGGCACGGAGCCATGCAGTATGAGTGCAAACGGAAGGTTTTATGCAGGTGTAGTGGTCCTTGCAATTCGCTTTACGTAAGTACCGGTCACCTCCGAGGTTACGCTTCTCAGGTGTCAGCCTGAGCGTCTTATCTCCAGCTTATACAGTCAACAGGTCATACGCGATCTCGACGGTGGTGCCATTGGCCAACCATGCCGTCCGGAGAAGGCAGTCTGGTGTCTGCTCGCTAAGGAAGCAAGGGGATTAGTGCTCAGGCCTCTTGCCTTCAACTGTTCCTTTTCTTCTTCTTTTCTGCTTAGGCTTTAACATACTTTCACAGGGGACTATCTTTCAGAGAAAAAGTATTGCCAGCATTCCTGGAAGTCCGAATTAAGCCTTTTTCCTCAAGTGTAGAGCGCACCAGGGCTGACGTTCATACCTTTTTTGTTTCTCACCCCATATCTTCGTGGAATGCTATACGTGCACATTCGCGATTTCTGGATTGAACAGCATGAGAACACCACTGTGCTTGCTAATACACGGAAAAGAGCAGCTCCTGAAACTGCAATTTCTTTGGGCAGCAGGGTGCTAGCTCTACAACGGGTCAGCGCCATGCGCGCTTAGATTTTCCCATGATTACTTTATTCAAGGCTTCTGCCGATCGCATACAATTATATCATCTTGTGATTCGTGAGTCTCCGAGCGGGCGCAGCGACGACAGCCACGCCAGTGACACTTTTTTTGTAGGAATGCATAATAAACTGCACAAGCCACGAATAAAAGAAGAAATGGCATGTAGCGTGTCCACCGAAGTGGATGCTGCACCGTTTCGCTGCCCTGCAGGTGATCTAGGAGCTCACTGCCGCAGTGTCTAAGCATCTTATAAGAAGGAAAGCCGCGAGATGCAGGAGTTTCGTGCCCTACAAAAGCGTCAGCACTGCGAAAAGTCAGTGTCGCTGCTGCCATTTTGCAGCAGAAGGCACAGCAGCACCTGTTGCCGGTGCGCCCTTTGATAGCGCCATCTCTTACAGCCCGTGCAGGACTGCAGAAACAGCAAGTAGTCAAAGATTGAAACCTGGATAGTAACATGTGCTGTCATTGCTGCTGCGGTTCTGCAGCATTAGTGCGCGTTGTGTAGCGCTGCGGGAAGGTCATTAAAAATCCACCAGGCAGTCGGATAATATCCCTGGCTCCACGGTGTCTTGATATTTTGTGTTCACTCTCTGGTGCATCAGAACTACGCTCAGGGTCTTTATCATCTCTCGCTAATCTGGCTGCGTAAATTTCTACTGGAGAACGCAAAAATGGGAAGAGCATGGGGTCCTCGTAACACATCGTTAGCTGGGTCAGACAAGCAGTGAGCGCCGTTTCACACTTTAGGATTTTGTCAGATAGGCTGAAGGGGAGAAACCCTAGCTTCCGCTGAAGCAGATCTATCTCGGGGGGGATCCAACCTCCCTCGGGACCAACCGCGAGAAGAACGCTGTGTCGCTGAAATTCGACTTGCTTTCCGTTGAGTTCTGCAGACGGGGGGTTTTCAGCGAATGGCCGCATCTGCACACACGAAAGCGAGCGGGGGGGCGGGGGGAAAGGCATGACAGCATGCGTGGCGTGAGGCAGCCGGACTGCCCGATTAATAAAGCAGCACGAGCAGCAAACGCGGAGACAGCAGTATATATATATTCATATTTACGTAGCAGCGACAGGATCACGCGCGCGTACGAGGAGACTTGGGAGGGTGGGCTCTGTGTGTGGATGTGCGACAAGGCGCAGCGTGGGCAGCACATAAGTAGATCCTGCGTCTGCGTTTTTGACAGCACTGGGTGCTTCTGAAAATGCGTCGGGAATATGTGTTGCAGCTGGTCCTTTTGCTTCTAAGTCATCCGCCTCACGGATCGCGGCCAAAAAGCCGTCCCATGAAGCAAAGGCATGCAGCTCTGGAGGACGTGTAATCATGCCCTGCTCCAAACCTACAGGCGCGGGCACATTTGCACAAATTGTATTTTTTTGAGAAGGTTGGAGGGAGAGGGAGAGGTGTCAGTTGTTGTCAGGCTTCCTGATACAGCGTCCAGGATGTCACCTGCTTGAACGTGCACTGCTAATGTCCCCATTCTTCGGCAGTGCCAGTGCTAAGAGGAGATGAAGCGAGACAAATGCGCAGAAAAATACCACGGGAGCGAGAAAACGAGGGAGCGACAATGCGGCTGCAAATAGAGTTCTACAGCGCAAGCGCCGAGAGCACAACAACTAGGGACGTTTAAAATGAGGTGCCTGGACGCACAAAGCACCCAGTCTAAAATCTTCTTCACCTAAACGAAAGTGCTCGTGGATATTCTCGGCAGACAGGCGAGAGGACGAGAGAAATCCCTTCTCAGTCCGAGCAGCGCAAATCAGGAAGATGCGGTGGATGCCCACGACAGCGCAGAGCTGCAGCAGACAAGCCGGCTAAGTAAGGTGTTTACTCACGGCTGTTAGATACAGATACATATATATAGATAGATATTATGTACAGCAAAGACAGACGCAATAAACATTAAGCTGACGTTAACTGAGGGAGTTCGGCAGCAGTATCTGCAGATAACCCTAAAAATGACAAAGCTGCCATGGAAATGAACCTGCAAGAGGCGCTCGAGCACTTTTGGACGAGGTACAGCAAGAAGCAGTTCAATCTCCAAATGTTTATAGGGCTGCTTCATGGGCATCCTGAGACAGCATCTCACGTCCAACACGGGAGCACTTTCAAAAAATGCATGCATGCACACGCAAGGACGAGAAACAGATCTGAACTCGTGGGAGAGGATATGGGATCTGCGCAGCAAGAAGCTGCGCCATACAGCCTCTGCAAACAAAGTGGCGACGTTCTTCTTAAGCTACAACAAAATGAACGAGGCCTTTGCAGCATGCAGATCACTAGGATGCGCAAAAGCACACTCTCGTGAAAGCACTGCATGAGGAGTCGGAAGCACCCATCCTAAGGCCGTCGTGGCAATAAAAAGAAAGCATGCAAGACACTTACAGATCGATTCTTTCGAGGAGCTTGATTATGGTCTGATCGCTTTCACAGGCAACCACCTCCGCCTCCCCCACACCCGCCATTGTGACTCCAACTCGCAAATGCGTGCCAGTCTGAGTTCACAAGGAATGACGGCCAATCATGGGAGACCTTCGTCGAAGCGAGCCAAGCGCGTTCTGATGTAGTGCATCAGGCAAGTCTAGAGCCTACCTCCTTCATATGTTCATGGCCCCCCAAGTATATGGACCTCGACAACTGAAATTTCGCCACTAACGGACCGGCAGCGCTATGTGTGTAAACAGGGGCAGGAAATGGGGGTAGCAGTGGGGGAGACCACGAAAGCAGCATGCAAATTCTGGCAAATTGCGGGCACGCGGGAAAGTGCCAGAGGCAAATCTGCTACATACTTGTACAGAGGCAGCTACCGAAAAGGATGGCTAGTGCGGTGGAGATGCTTGGATGTGTTTGTGTGTGTATGTGTGTGTGTGTGTCTGTCTGTCTGTGTCAACTGAGCTACCACAGATTTTTAAATGGCACCAAGGGGTACTGAAAGGTCAATTTAGACACAGAAATGAACATTGCTTCGGATGGACCGACACCCGGGGTGTGTATGGGGACGTACGGTGACTTTGAGGATGCGCTGGCAGTGGCCATGAGCCCGTCCTTGAAGCACGGCATAGACACCATCTTGCTTGAATTGGAGGTCTTCTTTGTTCAGCAGAATTAAATTCATTGGGATTCCAGAATTTGTGTCAGCGAGGAACAAGAAGTCTCTTCAGAGTATGCGTGCGCAGTGCGTCAAGGGGCCTTTCTGGGGGCAGACGGTTTTTTCCTGGTTCTTGAGAGGAGAACTGCTAGTGTGGGCGAGTTGGCGGCGGCAGTAAAAATAAAGGGCAATACCGATTTCATATGTGCGTGGTCGAGGGTAATGGACAGATTCTGTCCTACTTAGCACCGGTCTGAAAGGAGGTGCTGACGGCGAGCAGTGAGTGACCACCGCGTGGCTGCATTGAGGAGATGCCTATTTCCTCCAGACTTCCACATAAAGTAGAGGCTGCTTCATGTGTACTTTAGGTTTTTGAACCCCCGATTTGCTCGTCCAGCCAGAAGGCGGTCCTTCACGCGCTCCCTCGTACCCACGAGGCCCCTCAGTCCCTTGATTAGGGCTGTTGTGCACCCTATCTGAAGAACGCGAGGGGACTTGGTGTGTTTGCTGGCTCCACGGCATTACGGAGGCAATCCTGCGCATTACACTTCCAAGGAAGTGCCACCGTGCCGGGGTTCTGCCGACGTTTGCGGTGCTGAGCCTTTGCATGGTGACGCAAGGACTGCACACAAGGAAATAACCCTGTGCCGGTAACATTCCTAGCAGTAACCTCCGTGCGCCTGAATTCGCGGATTATCATGGACAGTCACAATTTGGCAAAGCTACTTCGAATTCTGCGGTCGTCGTCGGTGGCAGGCACCTCCCTCTGCAGCCCTCGCCCAACTGCGAGACTCGCATCTGGCAAAGCTATCAAAATGCTGATCATGGCACCGACAATTCGTCTGCACACTTGAACCGATCCTGCTGAACGGGTGGCATGTCCTGCCTCGCGACTCTGTTTCTTGCAGTTTGTGACAACGTGCAGCCTGTTGCAGAGCACGCATGGCAGGAGTTCTGTAGCGGGCTAAGCTACACTGTGACACGTTCTACGAAAGCAGCCATATTTAGCTGATGATAGTTTGCAAAGACATGAATTCTTAGTTTGTCGAGCCCAGTATTCCACGTACTGCAGAGTAGTGTGAGCGCGATCCAAGAACAGTTCATCTGTGTGCATGCACGCTCAAGAGGCCATGTGCAACTAGTCATTAATGCTCGAGTACTTCAAGGGTGCAACAACGCGCACCCTACCTGCCCCTCTTCGTCATAGCGGATCCCTCAGGGCCGCGGTTAGGGAAAGGCAGAAACACTTCCAGGAGAAACACGCAATATTTATATTAATTTGATGTGGAGTTGTAAGTGTCTACCCTCAGAGACCTTAGATGGAATAACTCCGGCCCTCCAAGCTGTTTGTCGCTAAAGCCACTGACTTTTTCTCCTTCCTCGCCCTCTTCGATTCTACTGCTACGCCGCTCACTGCATGGCTGCCGTGTCTATGGTTTGACGACACCTCTAGGTCTCCTATTCGATGTTTCGAAGGGTGTGCCTGTGTGTCGCCAGGGTGGTATCCCTGCATATGAGAACACCTACATGCATCTTTTGCTTGCTAAACACATACCGCGCCATACGCCTAGACCCCAAAGATTCGATGCGAAGCCCCTCGTATTTCTGCATCAATACTAACGCGATGTCTAGTGAAAAAGTCCAGAGTTTCTCTTTGGTATGCGTATCTACCCCGTAGATGCCATAAAGTCCTCGGGAAGAAGTTTCATGCACACGCACAAGTGAAGAGCTTTGCATAGCAAATACGCGTTAACCTACCCTGTAGGAACATGCTGTCGCTGCTGTTGCGCATGCTGCAAGCATCTGCAGCAAGGCAGGAGGAGGGAAAGCCCTCCGCCATCTCCTCTGCACCGACTCCGCAGTTGCCGGCATAGGCGGACGCCAGACCCTGTACCTCTCTGTTAGGATCTGCAGCAGTTGTTTGAATACCTTTTTCTGCCGTTGCTGTGGATGACAGTACGAGTCTAATGGTCACTGATGTCAGATAAAGAGGACCTGTCCGTTCACGCGTATATTGTTGCTCAGCGAGAAGACGCCTGATCCTGCCTCCCTGCGGCCCACTGGCTCCTCAATTTGCAGTGACACTCGACTGGAGAAGGCGGAAGGCCGGGGTGAGCGGGACGGGGGAAGGCGAGGGGGGAAGGGGGAAAATCCTCCTTACTCTCGCGAGGCTTTTATTGTCTTGACCTGTGCTGTCCGATGCTGCTCCTGCAGATACCCCGACTGAACGTCATCCCGTCGAGTGGTGCTGCCGCTATGTCGCCCATCTGGATGCCCTGTGGATGCCTCCTCGCTGTAGCACTGGGGAGGCCGCAAGTCTAGACACACGCGGCTGTCTTTGGGCGTGAGCTCTTGAGCTGCTGCAGCTGCTGCTGATGAGGAGGACTCTTCCACCATTTGCTCTGCCGCTGCTGCCGCGGCAGCAGCGGCAGCGGCATACCGAATGCTGCGCTTGAGCTGTAGCGCCGTAACGGACACCGAGGGCGGAGGGTCTACATAGAGGCAGCGTTTTCGCGATATAGAAAACAGAAATATATGCAAGAGAGCGCAGCACAACAAAATCCCAGAGAGTACGAAGACGGCTTTCGATGGTTCTGAGAGGCAGAACACCTTGTACACGTAGCCCGATCCGCCTTGGCCATTGGGCACGTCGAAGAAGAAGACACAGAGCTGCACTATGAAGTACAAAAGGAACAGGATAAGGGTGAAGCCCATGTGCCTCAAGGGACAGGGGATTCGAGAGAGGAGAGACGCATGCAGGAGCGTTAAAAAGACCAGCACCGCGTGTTTCCACACAGTCACCCATGAGCCCGGGAACGCGACGTCCTCCGCCTTAAAGAGCGAAAAGTAGACCGCAAAGACGCCCAAGGAGGCCACAAGTTGCAAGTTATGAATTATCCACGTCAGCTTTACGAACCAAGGAATTTCCGAAATTGTTGTTCCTGCGATTTTTCGTGCTATTCCGTTTACGTCCGTCGAGAGGTCCACTGCGCAACGACTGCCTGTCCGACAGGTAGGATCGCTATCTGCTGCGCTCGAGTGGCAAGCTGTGACAGCTTGTGAGGGTGCTGCGTTCATGATGGCTGGCTGGGCTGGACTCGCAGGATAGCTCCTTATGGACTTCTTGGCCTTCAAGCAGCACATTGAGTCGCAGCCCTCCTTAGCTACGCTATCCTGAACCAGCTTGCCCATATTGCTGGGATTCGGAGCGAGCAAGATCCCCTCCACGCAGTAGCGGCTATCGGCCATTAGATCCCTGTATCCTGGAAGCACAAGACAGACAGCGCGAGTGTCTCGTGGCGGCTGCTTCTGCCTAAGGAGCTGCTGACGTTGCTGCACGAGCCAGGGGAGCAACGCGGATTTGTTGGAGCTGTAGGTTGGTCGGGGATGGCGGCCGTCGACAGCGACAAACTCCAAGGCAGAAAATCCGAGGCTGCAGCTGCTGTTTTCTCGAGAGGCGCTGAATCGCTCTGTGTGCTTCTGTGGCTGCTGCCTCGGGTACACTCGTGGAGGTTCATCAACGGGATTCATGAGAAGTTCGCTCTGCGGCTGCAGTCCCTGATGGTGCTGTTGCTGGTCGTCTTCTTGCGTAGCAACGTGTTGAAGCGGAGCGGCAAAGCTCTTGCATGCGGTAATTGAAGTGATCGTCAGAGAGAGAAACCCAGCGGCCACCAACAGACTATTCCAGTTCGTGAAATAGAGCATCTGCGCCTTGCCCACTTCCGCATACCCCTGGATAGAGGCGAAGCACTCCAGCACGAGGACGCAACAGCAAAACAAGAACCGGAGAATGGTCAGGAGCAGGGGATCTATCACATTGGGAAAATACGAAGAAACAAATACTTGCCTCCAGTCTCGCTGATGCAGGTCAATCCTCCAAAATCGCCGCAGTTGCTTCAACTCATAAACCAAATGCTCTCTGTAAGGAGGCACTCTAATGGCCATTGGTATATTCTTTAGGTCGGGCATATTTACGCCAACAATTCCATGAGCCGCAGTGGCTTCAGGCGGACCCTCCGGGCTGACGGGGAGATCTCCACAAAGGGATGACACTTCCGAAGCTTCTGCAGCCATGGAAATTTCTGCAGCCGCTGCCCTGGCGACAGCACTAATAACTGCCTCTGTAGCAGCTGAGTCGTTGCCATACGCATGGGGGTTCTCAACGCGGATGGAGCAGTAGGACGGCTGCTGCTGCGACTTTTGCTGTACCTGTTGTTCATGCCGATGCATGAGCTGCAGCGTGGGGCTGAATTCCTGGTGCCGCCTCTTCAACTGCTGCTCATGGTGGTAATCTGCCTGCTGAGGGTGCTGCGCTGGAACAGAGCTGATGTACAACGACCCTATTTTCGCTGATTCTGAGCGGCCAGACTCTGCCGCTGCACCTGCTGCAGCGTCGGCTGCAGCAGCCGCCGCTGCTTGGGCATTTTTTGCATGCACATGCGCGCATAGGCCCAATGTTACGAGGTAGCAACCGTTACCATCGGTATCCGTGTTGCTGATGCGACCATAAGGGGAAGCGGCAGCCTGCCCCTCATCTTCCCGAGGAAGCATCATAGAGGGTGACGAAAAAACCCCTTTTAGGGGACTCGTTTCGCAAGTCTTCACAGAGGCCATTCAGTGGACCAGCGATCACTGTTCTGCGAGCCAAGCAGCTCCTACTGTCACCGCCAGGCTACCAAGTAACGTGCTGTGAAAAATTGCCCGATTTCAGTACACAGTCTGGAATTTCCAAGATACACCTGCATTATTTCAATGGATAGTGCCAGATATGAGGCTGAACATACAGAGAGCCCCCGAGTGGACTGCTGCCCTTCTCAGGTACGAAGATAGCTGCTTAAAGAGCTACAGACTATTAAACAGACAAATCAGAGTGCGAAAAGAGTGAGGAACCGATCATTCTTCTGCGGGAAAGTGGTGCTCTTAGGCACTCTCCCCATTGTGACCCTGACTCCCTAAAGCTGGCGCCCTGAGAGCACAGCGTGTTCACGGTCAAGGGTGGAACTGTGTTCGCGGCGTTGCGAGCTATGTACTCAATACTCCGACTATAGAGATTTTCTTGTGCGATTAGGATTTTAATGCACTTTTCACGAGGGTCATTTGTTGTTTCTATTCAGTTTCCGTAGACTGAAAAAAGAGATTCCGTCCCCGAGTGGCTCATACGCAAAACCCTTCCTTCTTGCAAAAAATCATACTGTAGATAAATAGAAACATTCTAAAGGAGATATTCGTAATCTTCTACTAAAGAGTGCTCCTCAGAGTAACAACGAAGGCCCGCATTTCAGTGTTACTCACGTTCCCACGGTTCTCCGTCGTTGTCATTCAAAGAAGCACGCATGTTCTCAGGGGGCAGCAAGCCAACAGTTATATTTAAACGTGACAGTTTTAACGCCTCTTTGTGCTATTGATCAAGTTGAATAAGGGATTCTGAAGTTTGCTTGAGATGCTAGGATCAACATATACGCTGTTCGATCTCCTTGCATAACGCTTAAACAGGCGACACGGGCAGAGGTCACAAAAAGATGGCACACGGTTCTTTTAAAATACCATGTGCACGGTCGAATTCTGTTCTTTGACGAATTTGGGCTTACGCCGTCAACAACACGTGCAATTCCAAGATTACGCCCCGGAAAAGTGCTGGCACAACATCCAAGAAGGAGCGCTGGTGCTTCTCACGTCTAGGTCAGTCCCTGGTATTCTAAACATTCGTTTTGTATGTGGGAATACGCATTGTTGGTATTCCCTGCACTGAACGCTGTGCCGCTAGGGTTTACCGCCGGGAAAATTGCAAGGCACACAAAGCAACTCTGTGGCACAGGTTTGGCGTCCATTCTATTGTGCGCTGCGGGATTTGAAAGCTGCCATTAAATGAGTTTTATCGGACGCTTCTTAACATTGATTAGCGAATGCTACACATGCACGCAGGAGAACTGTTGTTGCGCGAAAGAATCCATTTGAGTTCTAGAGGCAAACCCGGATAGCAGAAGGTTGCGCATTATCATGCAGGATGTGCTGACAAAAATATGCATCCCTATGATATTTCATGTGGATTGTTTAGATATAAAGGTCTCGTAGACAAAAACAAGGAACTTCCTCCTGCTCGGGATGAGAGAAACAGCAATGACCTTAGTTTGTAACTGGTGGCTCAACCCTTTTATCGCTCCTTTTCATTGCAGGAACTTCAGGCGTGCGTTATGCTGCTTGTTTGCACCTATAGACACTAAAGCTCGTGCGTGTGACCAGCGCAGCAGGCTCAGCAAGGCACGTTTCGCTGCACTAGCAATGATTAAGAATTTGGAAATGATCGACTTTCTAATTTGGCTCGCCTGTTCGCCGATTATTGTTGCTGCAGAGTAGGCAGTTCAATACGGTCAGAGCCAGTGGCGGGTGCCCGTGATGCAGCTGCTATCTGCATTTAGCTGTAAACGGTGGTGATTGCTCAGAGGGTACAGCACCGCGTAGCCTACACGTGCCTCTCCAGTCACATCAGGAAACGAGGGGAAGGAGAAAGAAAAAGCCCTTCCGGAAACACTATTCCTTTCGCTTTTTTTAAACAGGGATTGAGGGCTAGAGGTGTCGCCTTTGAGAGACCCCAAGCAGAGCGCTACCTCTCGGAATGCAGGAACGACAACGATGGAAGCCCATTCACGACTGAAGCACGCTCCTACCATATGGGTTTAATTAGTAGCCAGCTAGCCATACAACAGCGCATCATGCATACTCGTTATCTCCAAGCAAAAACACGCGTTCGCCGAGTCGCTCTGTGAGGTCCATCACTACAATCTCTTGGCACGCTTGTGGGGCCAATCCTGTGGCGTCTGCTTTATGCTTGACTGGGTTGAAGAGACCATAGGACTTCTTCCGAGAAGCAACTATTACGGCTGCTCACGATGCACTGCTCTTACGCGCCTCCCTTAAGCTCAGGGTCGTCTCAAGGCATACCAGAATCATCTACGCATTCAGCAGCGGTAACGACCGCAGTTGCGAGCACCGAAAGAAAAGACCAACTTCAGCAGCAGTGAGCTACTCAAAGGCCTCTAACGCTTGAACACTGTTGAATAATGACTCGTAAGAAAGTAGCCTCCTACGGCCTCGATTTGTGAGCACGCAATGCGATGCACGCACCACTTTTCTATAGCCCTAAGACATGTGAGATGCCCCTGCGAAGTTCATAGTCCCACTTCCTCCAACACATCCGTCCTGCGGTGTGGGGGAATCATTCTGTCTTGCGCTCTTTGAGTGCAGCGACGCGTTGCTGTGCAAAATGCCGCCGACCTGCATCACGCGCGAGGATCACCATGCACACGACATGCACAGGTACATGGATTTACCACACACCACACTACACTCCGCAGAAAAGACTTCAACCGCACATTTCATATATATATAGGGTCATCCAAATGCTCGAATTATGGAAAATGACGCCCAACCCAATTCGACTGCAGTTCCATCGACTCTGTCCCCTTCTCCGGCACCACACGAATTGCGATTACCCCTTTTTTCCACAGTGCGATGTAGACATGCACGCTTCTTCTCAAAAACTTTTAGCCCATACGATAAACAAGCCGTCCCCTGAAGGTGTGACGTGTGTGAGTTCGTGAAACGCACCCAAAAACTTTAGGAACTCATCGAGGATGACGATGGGGAAAGACCACAGCAGCACGTACACCCAGTCCATTGCGGTGAGTTCAACGACGCCGAAGACACGGTTCTACAGCAGCACAACGCAGTGTGTGACACATAAATGCCCATGAAGAGGCCAGCCCTCAGAGGGAAGAGCCAGACTGAATGGGGAGGGGGTGAGAGCGAGGGGGGGAAGGGTAGGCAAGGACAGATGTTGCGCGCGAAAGCTGCACTGCTGTGCGCGGCTGCTGCTGCTTCAGGCCGCCCACTCACCAGAAAGGGAACGTAAAGAATTACGCAGTGGACGAGAAGTGATGATGCAGTAGCCAGGAGCAAGTATGGGTTCGCCTGCATATATGCATGCATTCAAGACATCCACCACAAACCATAGTTTTTGTGCAACGCACGCGGGGTACACGATTAGGCCACGCGCGGCGCAGCAAGCAGCAGTTATCCGTTACACACTAAATCATCCTTGTTTTTGATGTTGCACTGAGCTGAATTATGAGATGCCGAATGCATTCTCGCGATGGCAGCATAGCCTCATAACTGCAAGCATTCTCCATCCCACCCCAACTACTCGTGAGCACTGCAAGCAACCCCTCCACACTTTGCACATCGACGCGCCGCTTACCCAGGGAGGCATGCGAAACAGAGAATGGTTCTCTGAGAGGGCGTTGAAGGCATTGAACATTTCGATAACGACCAACACCGTCAAACTCAAGGTGCTCGCCTAAAGCGGAAGCACAAGAATCAGAAACCTCTCCCGACGAAGATACACCAGCTAGCACCACCAGGGCCGCACACTCATAGAAAAAGCCGAATCTCTACAGCACAGAGGCTTCAAGGCTGGGAACTTCAGCAAAGAACGGAGCAAGAACGGATCTTCGCGTATTTTAATGGTCCGCAACGGAATGACAGGGTGGGATTGGGGGTGGTGGAAAGGGGGCATGAATATCTGCAACAAACCTTCGCCTTTCCAAGCGTGAAGTAGGAGCAGGGTTCGTTATCAGCCATCCCATAAACAGGGAGAGGGTTGAAGTCCTTCCAAGAAGAGCACCGACCCCACGCCATTAGCTGAGGCAGGGTGATGAGGGTGTGTGCTTCTGCTGGATCCGTTCCGAAGACATACCACCACACGAAAATGCCGACTGTGGCGAAGCCTACATAAATTCCAACCATCAGATATCGAAGAAAGATCCAGGTGCTGATCAGGCGATCATCGCGGTGTCTGGGGGGCCGCTTCATGACGTCGTCATCTGCGGGATTGAAGCCTGGAGGTCGAAAAGGAGGCAGAAAAGGAGACAGCAGAAAAAAGCGGGCATGAATGACACCCCTCGCTAATGGAATAACACGATAGACGAAAAAATGCAAGAGGAGGGCGGCCGAAATCATAGGTCGTGCATGCGCTTACCCAAGGCAGTGGCAGGAGGTCCATCCGTCACGAGGTTCACCCACAAAAGCTGCACGGGAGTAAGGCCTTCAGGAACTCCGAGAGCGGCAGTCATAAAAATGGAAGCGACTTCTCCAATGTTGCTGCTGATTAGGTAACGGATAAACGCCTGAAGCCAAGAAACACCAAGAGGCGCACAGGTGGCCTCAGCATGAAGCATTCCCACCCTCCAACCCCCGTACATACACCTCGGGGGAATCCACGAGGAAGAAACAGAGATTGGCATCCAACAAAACGCCCATATATATATATGCGTGCCTGCCTCTGCGCCTATGTAGAAATGCGCATATGCGCCGATAAACTTGAATATAGAGACTCCCAAGGAATGGAAGACAGGGACGCTAACTTTACAAAAGGCCATTTTCAGAAAGTAGAGCACGTCAGACACCTCGAATCATGACGCAAAAAGCATAAATCCTGGGTGGCCAAGGCCCTACCCCAAGGGCGTTGAGCAGCTCGTCGCTGGTGCCACCAGCTACGAGCTGCAAGCTCCACTCGAGACAGACAGACATCCATGCAACACGCTTAAATGCGATGCCTCCAAGAAGGCGCAGACAGGACAGACAGAAAACGTGTACAAACCTTCATGTTGTTGTAGATGGATCTGCCCTCCTCGACTGCCGCTACAATCGTGCTAAAGTTGTCGTCTGCCAAGACCATGTCGGAAGCTTCCTTAGCCACCTCCGTGCCAGCTATCCCCATAGCCACACCAATATCTGCCTGTTTCAGAGCTGGCGCATCATTCACACCGTCGCCAGTCATCGCCGTTGTTTCCCCTAGCTCCTTCAGCAGCTTTACGATGAGCTGTTTGTGTTTCGGCTCCGTCCGCGAGAAGATTGCACCACTCGCTGTCGCAAAAATAAACACACACACCACCTTGACATGTCGTGTGCACTTGAAACTCACCCCTTCGTGATCATCATAGCCCTGCAACCCCCAATAAGTGGTAGACTGCTGACTGACTACAGACGAGCTTATATACATATATATATATATATCTATATATACATATAGATATAGATATATATAGATATATATATATATATCTATAGATATAGATATACATATAGGGGCTTACGGTGTGAAAGGACTTGCATCTTCTGGGCGGGTGTCAGATTCTCGAACTCCTTCCCCGTGTACGAAGGAAAAGTCTTATCACAGCCTTCTCGAATATGCACCAGGTCAGCGACAGCCTCCGCCGTGTCTTTGTTGTCTCCCGTGATCATTACCACACGGATGCCAGCGTCTGAAAGCACATCAGCAGGCAGCAGCCTCCCAGGGGTCCCCTCCATATGGGGTGTATGTACAAACGCCATATATACAGCCCCAGCAGCAGTACCAGCAGGAGCAGTTTCAGTGGCCCCCCTTCCATGAATTTTCTGCAGAAAACAGATACATTTAGCAAAAAACTAAAGTCACCCCAAGCCTCCCAGAAGACGCCTGCACACTGCATGCATTACACCAGCGGGAGGAGTGTGTGCAGCGACGCTGCTCCACAATTTCCGACACCAGCACCGCAGCCTCTGTGCGATGCTGGTGTCGTGGCAATCGCAACACCCCCATGACTCCTCCTTTCCTTCTTCCTCCTCCTCCACTCTTCCAAAGCCTTCCAGATGTCACGATGATGAAGACAAGGAAAGGAGGTGAACTAGAGGAGAGGAAGAGAAGCGGAGAAAGAGGAGAAGACCCCCAGAATGCATCCATTGCCCCTTACCCCTGCACTGAAGAATGGAAGTGCCGACTTCTGGCCTCGGCGGATCGAACAAACCCACAACGCCAAGCAAGCAGAGGTTGCTCTCAAGAGATGCATAGCTCGACTGGTCATCGAGCAGCGCGCGAGCAGCAGCATGCTGCTCTGTATTCTCGCCATACATCGCTAGGGGCCCCGTGTCTGTACGGACAGCCAACGCGAGAGTGCGAAGCGCTCCACGTGCCATGCCCGCAACGTCAGCGAGGATGTTGGCATGCGCAGCAACGTTTAGAGGCACTATGTTGCCGTTCGGAAGCATCATCGTATCGCATCTGCGAAGAATTATACACGCATGGAGTGGAGAAGCCCTTGCAGCAGCATGCTCTTCGCAGAGACAGCCACAGCCACAAAAAACCAAAGGGCCCATACAGAGAGGACTGCACGCGCTCGACTCACTGCCCCCTACAGAAAGCAAAGCAAAACAAAGCCGCAACAAAATGCCACAAATAAACTTGATAAAAATCACGCAGCAGCAGCAGCTCCTGGAGCCGACCTTGTAAGCAAACTCTCCGGGGCACCCTTGACGAAGAGGTGGTTCGTGCCTGTCTGCACGTTCCGTGATAAGACACTCATGCTCTTCCTATCGCGACTGAACTCCAGCGTGGCCAGATCCTTATACTCGCCTTTCCAGTAATCGCTGTTAAAAATCGCGCACGGACAGACAGACACACAGACAGATAGACACACAGACAGATAGACATACATACATACATATACACATATACATACACATATACATACATAGATATACACATACATACACGTATACACATATACATATATACATGTACACACATACATACATGTATACACATATACATAATAATACACATACGCATATACATACACATACGCATATACATACACATACATATACACATACATGTACCCATACATATGCGCAACGCACTCCGCTTCAACGACCGCCAGCACCCCACAGCACGCAGAAAAAGAATTGAATTTCCCGTTGCAGGCCCCAACACTACGCTGCCCATGCCGCGCTGGAATACGCAAGAAGATCATTTGAAACTGCTCACGCACCAGAAGGGTGTAGGACAGGCAAAGCTGCGCTGCTCAAGCTTGCCGTTGGCGCTACGCTGCGCCTCCGAGAAAAGCCCAAGTTTTTCTACAAGAACAAGAAGTGCCGCTTCCGTAGGCTCCCCCATCCGTTCGTAGTGACGGCCTTCATGAGCCTCGGGAAGAAGATTGAGGTGTGCCTCATTGCAGGTGCATGCGCAGCGGCAAAGCCACGACAGCACTGCCTGGTGCTCTGCGAGGCATTGCGAGCCCTTCCCCTTGGAGCCAGTCTCTCTCGAGACACACCCATTCGCGGAAAATCCTGTTCCATCTACCCTAAATACGTCTACCTGAGAGTGGAAGGCACAGCCCAACACCACGCATCGGCGCGCATGCAGTCAAGGGAGGCCCTCTTCGCATGCAGTCAAGGCAGCAGCTAGTAGCACTAATTCAGAAACACTACCGGCTCAACACATTTGCAACGAATCTGCAACACATCTGCAACACATCTGCAACGAATCTGCAACGAATCTGCAACGAATCTGCATGAACGAGCAACAGCCGCAGAAAGAGCCGTCTGCTCACCTCGGTTGCATTGCTGCCAACGACGCAAAAGCGAACGCATGTCATTTCATTCGTCGTAAGCGTGCCTGTCTTGTCAGAACAGATAACTGTCGTACATCCGAGGGTCTCTACACTCTGCAGCCTGCGCACAATCGCGTTCTTCTTCGCCATCTTTCGAGTGCCAAGCGCAAGACAAGTCGTAATCACTGCCGGAAGGCCCTCTGGGATAGCAGCAACTGCCAATGCCACGGCAATCTTGAAATAATAGATGCAGCCTCGCAAGGCACTCCCGTGAACCGCGTCACTGAAATGCTGAGCGCCCAACACCAACACATGCCAACACACCGACGCCTCAAACGTATGTGCGGGGAAAATCTTTACAGCATAGACGCGTCCGCGAAAATAAAAAACAAACGCACACAGATATACAGACATGCACAAATCAATACGTGCACAACACATCCGCGGAAAAAACAAACACACAGACACACAGACGCATACAAACAGATCAATACATGCACAACGCGTCCGCGAAAAAAAACACACAGACACACAGACACATACAAACAGATCAAAACATGCACAACACATCCGCGGAAAAAACAAACACAGACGCAAACAAACAGATAAATACATGCACAACGCGTCCGCGAAAAAAAACAAACATATACACAGACGCATACAAACAGATCAGTACATGCACAACGCGTCCGCGAAAAAAAAACAAACACACAGACACATACAAACAGATCGATACATGCATAACACATCCGCGAAAAAAACAAACACACACACAGACGCATACAAACAGATCAATACATGCACACCGCGTCCGCGTAAAAAAACACTCAGACACAGACAGATCAATACATGCACAACGCATGCCCCCACAAGGAAGGCCTTTTGTGCTAACGGCTGGCTGCAACAGAAAGACGACTCGCGAAGCTACCCGACAAGATGGACGGCGCAGTCAAGAGCACGACAGCCCAGCCCCACAACCACTCTCTGCAACCCCTTTTCCTGCAGACCTTTCCACACGGCTAAGCTGCTCTCTGCGTCGCATCCGTGCATCACATTCCCAATCGGTAGACTCGCATACGTACCCCGATATTGATGAGCCACACAATGATGCACACAGCGCAGATCACTTTGCTGAGCGCCTCCCCAAATTCATCGAGCTTCTGCTGCAGAGGACTCTGCGCTTCATCGGCTTCCCCCGCCTCATGCACTGCAGCCTGGATTAAGCCTATCTGCGTTTCCATCCCTGTTCTCACGACTACCGCCAGCGCTCTCCCGCGAGCCACTGTTGTACTGCTGAAACAAATGCAACGCTGAGATTGAATCTCGCAGTCATGCAGAGACGCAGGCAAGGCCTCGGCATCCTGCGAAGCGACACACACACAGACAGCCCCAAAGCCAGACACAGCCTCAGCAGTCGCACAGCACCCTGTGAAGAAAAGCGACAGAGCAGAGACGCTAGCAGAACAAGGGGTGGCAGGAAGCCTTGGCCTGAACATGTGGAGTATCCACAGGAATCGCTGCTGTCTGTACACTCCCCCGTTGCTCCCCGTACTTCTTCCCTCCCTCACGTTTCCCCTCCAACCCTCTCACGCGCTGCTTCATTATGTAACACAGAAAGCATGAGGAGCTTGCAAGACGGCAACAGATATACAGCATCCCAAGAAACCACCCTTGCCTCCCCCCCAACACGTCCACAGACACTAGAAAACACCCACTGATAATTATCTCGATGCATTCATATATCGATGTATTCATTCATATATCGATGTATTCATACATATCTCTATGCATACATATCTAGATGCATTCATTCATATCTCGATGCATTCATGTATTGATGTATTCATATCGCGATGTTTTATATACAGCTTTAAAATATGAATACATAGACAGACGTAGATGCATTTGTACTGAAAAACCCGGAAGTAAGCATAAATATATGGAGTCAAGATCGTGAGCACTACACTGGATGGCACTTGGCCGCAGCAACATGAAGCCCACCGCGGAAAAGTATCCCAGAGAGCAGCAATTAGGACGGGAGAGACGGCGAGAAAATGCATGTGTAGCGTGAAGGTAGGATTACGGGAAAACGAACACGAAGGGGGGAGCCGCGAAAGCCCTTACCTTGAGGACAGCAATACTCTCCCCAGTAAGCTGGCTTTGCTCGACTCTGAAGGAAGCGGTCTTCAGTTCAACTACACGACAATCTGCCGGAACCTTATCTCCGCATCTGAGATCCACGAGATCGCCAGGCACCAATGTTGTAGCAGATACACAGCGCCAAGTGCCAGACCGACAAACACGTGCTAGCTGTGGCTGCAACTGCTTTAAAGCCACCAGGGCCTTTTCTGCATTCGACTCCTGCAAATTTCAGACATATACACATAGAGGCACACATACACATAAACACACACCCATGCATATACACACAGGTTCACACATACCTCTGTACACAAATATATATATACGCATACACACATAAACACAAACACACATATACATATACACACATATACACACAGAAACCATAAAACGGCGCGTTTGTATGCGCTTTTGCTACAGACGTTGCGAAAAACTCCCCCCGCCTGCCCCCCCTTGCCCCCCCAAAAGGTGACGAGTTCGCATGGGAAACAGCTTGCGTGGTGTTGCAAAGGAAACTGCAGCAACGGAGCTGCAAAAAAGTAGACCCCTTACCTGCCAGACGCCTACAGCCGCATTGAGGATGAGAATGATCAGAATCACGACAGGTTCAACGTATGCTGCGAGACCCCCCTCTCCCCCATCCACCAGCGCTAAAATGAAACTGACGACTGCAGCCGCTAGCAAGATCCTGCAACGCAGAGAAGCAGGCAGCACCGCACCAAGCACATGCATGGATGTGAAAATTTTCCCTTAAAGCTCCAAAAGCCACTGCACACACAGAGGCCTCTAATCCACAAAGTCTCCCTCGTGGTCTAGCACAGCCACGCGGGGTAATATGCGTTGTTTGAAGAGACGATCGCATGCAAAACGGCTGGCACCGTGCCAAAGAGGCTCCTTGGAGAAGCAATAACGGGAAGCCGATCCACATGCAGAGACAGAAATACACGACGCATGCGCTGAATGCGCGGGACGGAATTTTGTAACGTTAAAGGCGAAGGACGACAGTGCAGGGTGAAGGCGCTTAGGATGCATCTTGAAGACGCGAAGAAGCACAGAAATCGATAAAGCCCGTAAGGAAGGCACTCCGTAAGCGATAAGGCACCTGACAAGGAGGTCTTGAAACTGCTCAAGAATGAGTTGTAGAAGGCTCTTTCCCTCCTCATGCTTCAATTCGTTAGGCCCAAAGTGCTCGAGGCGTTCAGCTGCGACCTCGCTGGAAAGACCAACATCCAAACTGGTCTGGTGGTAATTCAACACCTGGGTACAACAGAGTCGAGGCAATCACATCACATGCAAGAGTTTTCCGTGACGACTGGCGCCGCTCTTGCTATAACCGCCTGCTGCCGCTATTATTGCTGCTTCTGCCGCTATTATTGCTGCTACTGCCGCTATTATTGCTCCCGTTTCTGTATTTATCCCCGTCGCTTGCCTCCTTGACTGTCGCGACGTGGGGTGCATCCTGCAGCGATGAAAGGGGGCCCTTAGAAGGGCCTGGAGAAGCCATTATCCGAAAGCACGGACGAGGAAGTCTCCAAGATCGAAAGTACCACACGGAAATACAGCTGAAGATAGCACTCCGTCTGCGCCTCTTGCAAGCTGCTACCAACCCTCTCCTTACCAAAGGGCCGGATGATTCTGGTAGGTATTTCTGTTTTCTACAAGTACCAACAACTCTGCTGTAGGGACCCTACGCCGGCTGCTGCAGCGGCTCTCCAGCCCCTTTGGGAAGCAGAAAAAGTGTAGCGGCGATGTCTCCTACGGATTCAGAGAAAGAGAGAGACAGAGAGCTGAAAAGAAGGCGTACTTCAACGATGAGATGACTCCCCTCTCTGCTACTGCTGTTGCAACCAGTGCAGGGCCATGTGCCGTTGTGATATCTTTGCTGCCGCGCTGTTGCTGCTTAGCCACCAGCTGCCAGTCACGTGCACACACAAAAGAAGCCAACAGACAAAAACTGATAAAAATGCTGCAAAAAGGGATGAAGACGGGGAGAAAACCAGGAGAACGACGCCACTCCTGCCCAGAGGCAGACTATTGGTACGGAAAGCAACAACTCTGCTGCCGAAGCTGCTGCTGCAGAGACACAAAACAACTCGGTAAACCGTTGACTGTTCAACAGTTTCTCACTTAAACACCACAGAACTAGAGCAGGACATGCAAATAGAGCATTGGGAGGCTTCACGCAGCAGCCGCAACAACAGCAGCAGCAGCAGCAGCCCTTACAGCAGTCGCGTTCACATTACAATCAGGATGGGAAGCACGAGCAGCAGAGCGGTTAAGGGTTCCACTACTTCACTATTTGCCCGCAGTTTCTAATTTACCAGTGCTTCTTTTGATCACACTTGTGCGCTTTCAGATAAGTCCCAAGAGTGAGACACGAAGACATAGTTTTAGCCAGGAGCGCATGTCCTGCAGCAGCTGCGGGTTGTTACATGTGCCGCGCATGTGTGAAGAATCGTAGGCTTCCCTGCTCCTACCACTACCCACCTACGTTATTTGCCACCAGTACCGGAACGATCTCGGTCGACTGTTGACAATGCTTGCAGTCGCTCAAAGAAAACGCAACTCTTGGAGCTCCTGCTCTTTACAGCGTCGCACAAAAAATAGAAACTTCATTACGCAGGCACATAGGGTACACTTTGGGAGTTCCTGGTATACAAACTCTAGGTTTTTTAACCCTTGTCTGTGTGGTGTTCAGCCCGTCAATCTAGCTGTACGTATGTTCTGTTTGTTGCAGAATATGCCTAGCTACTTCCTGGCACACTGTTGCGTGCCAGCGCACTAGGCTGCTACGCGCTACGCTTTCAGGTTGCAGAGACGCTGTCATGCACCACATGAGTGCTTCTTATGTTTCCTCTCGTGCCGGGACCTTATGAGGTGAGGGCGGCAGGGAGAGGCGAAGTACTTGCAGCAGGCTAAGCTACACTTAAATACTCGCTACTACGCTAGTTATACTAAGCTAAGAATTGGCAAGGAAGTAACTAGTAGGTTTGCCCATTTAAACGCCCTATTTACTGCAGAGGATTGTTAGGCAAGTGACAAGGGAATTCAAAGAAAGCGTCTGCGAAGTCAGACGCCAAGAAGACTTCTAACTTGCATCTTGTCGAGCGTGAGCATAAGAAACGTCTGGTCCACAGGACTCTTGGTCGAGTGGTTAAAGTGAACACACATGCGCCACCTCCAGTCCTTGTGTGAGCACCAACACCGGCATCCGCCACAAAATGCTTGCCAGTTCCTGCACCTTTTCTTAAATTACCACCCTTAAATTACTCTATATTCTCTTCATACTGGCAGAAACTAGCAGGGACCGAGAATGAAATTAGCTTTATATAGTGCACTGGATGACCAAGGGGGGGTCAGCCTCATGGCAGTACATCATTATTTAGCACTCACGCGAGCTCCTCTTTATTACCTGCTAATTGTTTGTGCTCCTCGTCCAAACCATCGGCAGCACTCTTACCAAGAACCCATATGCCGTCGCTAAGACAAGCTGCATGCTTAGAACGACCTTATTTACTGCACTGCTAAGCCGCCAACAAAAAGACTCTGCCTGACCGTGTTGAGGTACCGACTCTACCACGCTTGCCCAATTGAGGTGACCGTTGCTGAGCAGACCAAGAGTCACTTTTTCCTAGTGCTTCTTGACGCACTAACCTTCACAGCACGCAGCTGTGGCCGCATGTGCGCCTTTTATTGGGTCATCTATTAATACACAGTATCTGGTCGTGATCTACGGTAAGCCCTACACCCAAAGCCCTAAAACCTACCCCTAAAGCCTTAAACCTCGAACCCCACAAGGAAATCACACATCATGCTGAAAGAACCCAGTTTTGATACGAAATAGCATGTAGCTACAGTAGCCCTACCAACCCTTGCGCCTTGCCGCTCGCAAGCAAACATGAGCCGTGGCGATTGCGCCAATGAGTGAGCAGGCAGACTGCTCTTCTGCGTCGTCTCCCCGGATAACAGATCCGACTCGCTTGGCGATTCGTGAAGATCATCATGATCGTGCATCGACACAGAATCGACCGACGGATGGTCTCCAATTGCCTCCACATTCTCTGCAGCCCTCTGCACTGCGCTGCAGTTTACGAAAGGGGCTATCCTTCTCTTCGATGCGGCTTCCTTGCCCGCCAAGTAGCTTACTTCCACTGGGCCCACAGTCGCGTTGTTCACGTTCTTTGGCCTGGAGCATGTGCTTGCAATTCCAAAGTGTGTGACCCAATCCCCCGTGGTAGAAGCAGATGCAGTATTGGGAGTCCATCTAGGGGTGCTTCGAAAGGCGGTCTTCCTTTCTTTTCCCGTTTGCTTTGGACTGTAGGCTAGGGCCGGTTGACACAACCCCGACGACCACAGGTTCTAGATACCAACTTGGCTCTCCTTTCACAGCCATCGGCGCAAGAGTCGCGCTCACTGGCTTCTGACAGCTCAAGTACTACATCGTTCGCCGAAGCCTTGCCGGTTGGCGCATTTTTGTCGCTTAGTGTCTGCTCTTGGTGATACGAACTGGCTTGACACTTTTGGGGGACCTGAGATTAACGACTAGGACTGGAGCTGCTCGTCTACGTTGTGTTTTTTGCGAGCCAAAGTTTCATATTTTCGAGGTGTTTGCGAGTTACTAGGCTTTCTGCTTTATCATTCCTCATCTTATAAAAGCTTGCTGTTGAGCTGATCTCGGCCTGAAGCCACCAGTCAGGACGCGCATAAGGGCTTGCAGTGCAGCAATCCTCACCGACAAACGATCTCTTCTACGTAAATTGACTTTTAATCAAAATGCGTTTAAGTTCAAGAATCACCCCCAAATACCCCTCGTACCCTGTTATTTGTGGGGTACAAAGGGTAGTCCATCTTCTCTAGGCTGTTGAACTCTTCGAATACTTGGCCATCCTTGCGGGCGTCATACGTTGTGTGCAGGCATTAATTCATCGACGCACGAATACATCCCTGATCGGCTGACAAATCATGCCTTTCTACCAGCTTTGGGCCTAGGGCGTTCACATAAGCTTGCATTCCAGCTTCCGTATTTCCAACAGGTGTAGTGCCACCGTGAGAGCCGCTCTGGCTATTATTCGAAAGAGGGATTTCTAGAAACAATTAAAACGAGCATTCTTCAATCTAGTGCAAAAAAATTCAAACACCTAGTAACACAATCACGAATGCTTCACTTCCTGGCTTTGGTCAGCACATCACCACCGCGTGTGGGTCTGGTACAGATCCCACCTAAAGAAGCCATGAGGATCAGCGAAGCGTGGTGATATGCCCTTCCGTTCAAACACATATTCACAGAGTCACCCTCTGAGTACTACAATTAGTGATGGGCATAAGGAACATGCTTTGCCGCACCTAGTCCTTGTGTACATATTGTGTCGGAGTTGCTCGTGCCTCTGAAGTAGTGGCGCTTCCTGGTCTTCACAGCGAGCAAAATTTCTTGACCTCGACAGCCTCACACGGCTCTCCACCCTGGAAAAAAAAACTTCTGTGATACATTGGGTAGAGCCTTTTCACTTACCGCACCCTGCAGGTTGCACTTACTGCCCCGCCAAAGGCTGCCTCTCCACCGCACCACCCCAGAGATCCAGGGAAAACTTCGATATATCCGACCTTTTTGACCCGCACATCCCTCTGATGCTTCACCTTTTGAGCGATATTCAGGCATTCTTTGGGCAGACTCAAGTTTGTTGCGCTTCACACCTTCCAGAGGAGGAGGCTGTATTGGCTGTTTTTAACCCACATAGTGCAAACACGTAGGGTTCTTTCTATTGAATCTTCTCGCAGATTCGACTTATATCAATACACATCTGGCAAACGAAATGTCTTCGTGGCAGGAACGACTAACATTGTTCGCCCCTAACCAGATCATTGTGGACGTAAGCTGGAGAGTAATTCGCGGCACAGCTCACCTACCACTCTCAGGGATGTCCTAATACTGGAGCGCTCCCAGCAAGCTCATAGGTCTACTTGACATACGCATATTTCCAACTGCCAAAACATGCAAGCATCTTTCTGATCGAATTTGTTATTGGGTGACCCGTTAGTGGCTCTGTTCTCCACAAGCATGGGAACACATGATGTGTAGCTAGCTGTGAATGTTCGGATCGCTGGGTGCATGAAGGTATGAGCACTTGCTTCAGTGCGTGCCTCTCCCCACAAGTCGAGCCCTTGAGGGCAGCGGGTAAGAGAACACACAGTTCTTTGGGGAATCAATCAGTAACTTTCTGACAACTCTATGGGAGTGCGGGAAACAGCGTCTCCTCACGGGGAGACGTAAGATGGAAGTTCCAGGCCCAAGCGAAGCGGATCTACATGCATCATGAAGCCCTGGCTACGAACACTGCTGAGACAGGGTCCAAACCCTAATACACAGCCAAGCTCTCTTAAATTGAAAAGTTCAGTGGGAAGAGCACGAGCTACGGTGATCAGCGCCCTGAGAAGGCTCCCATAATGTGCTCTAGGGAAAGGAGAAGCATGCAGCTCACCCGCGGCTCTGCATGGCTGTGGTGTCACGACGAAATAAGCTAGTGTACATGGTGGAAAGAACTTAATAGAGCCGTCGTCAGGACTAAAGAGAGATTCTTGTTCAGAGGGAGTGCTACCAATGCAGGGTTCTTTGTGCTTCCCGTTCTTGGGGCCCACCGTGAGGCATGCGTCCAGCAATTCTTTGACGAAGTCCACTGGCGTTACGTCCTGAGGGGATAACAATGGCCGTATTGCTGCCCTTTTTTGTATTTTGTATTTACAGCCGAGTTGGACAGAGAAGTATTAGGGACGGATGGAGTTTGAGCCCGAAGGCTACAGGAGTCTTTGAGGTCGGATCCAGGGGGGCCCTGGAGTTTCTGCCCGGTTTGGAGTAACTGCAAAATCTGCACAATAAGAATCCTTCTGCGGCTCTTTAGCTTGTGGTTTCCTCTTCATGGAATAACAGGCTTTTCAGATTCTGCTGTGGCTTGGGTTTACCCCTCTGTGCGTTTTCCACTGATTCGCAAAGATGCAGAACGACGAGATTATTTGGAATGTGATCAACAAGCACTTTTGCTCGTTCAAGAAAAAAACGGACAAAGAGGATATGTGCAGAAACGAGTACAACGTGACAGGCAAATGCAACCGCGTCAGCTGCCCCTTAGCCAATAGCAACTACGGAACGGTTATGGAGAAGCAGGGGAAGTTGTATCTGTGCCTGAAGACTGTGGAACGAGCTCACCTCCCCAGCCGTTTGTGGGAGCGCATTAAGCTCTCTCGCAACATCCCAGACGCCAAGAAAACTATCGAACTTCATATGAGAAACGTGTACCCTGAACATCAAATCGACCGTTGCAAGAGAAGAGCCATCAAGCTTAAGAACATGATCGACAGGATGAGGCGATTGGAACTTAAACCCAAGTGAGGAAGCAGTATCAGCATTGGCAGCGGGTGAACTGTGTCACAAACAAACAATACTTCGCCACTCTGCCACTCATGAAAAGGCTTGCAGTAGGGGGAGCGATAAACTCTTTTGTGCGAGGCTACGGCTCGACGCTTGTGATCAGGGAGAAACTAGAGGGAGTGAAGAAGAAGACGGAGAGGAGAGAAGCAACCAGGGAAAAGAAGGCTTTGAGTGCTGCGCATATCGAAGATGTCATAGAAGACGAGCTCCTCAAACGGCTCCATCAGGTCAGCTTAGATGAAAGGCAGCGTTTTAAGGAACACAGATGACACTACGAACGCTTTCTTGTACACGTAGATATCAGATAAGCATGTCATATGAATAATAAATGGACCAGCTTCTCATAAGGTGAAGAGTGAATGGATTAGCACCTTATAATGTGTGTGACAACGAATGTTATATGTCTTGTAAGCTTGGTGTTTTCCTTATGCACTCTCTATAAGAAGCAGCCCAATCCAATATCCGTAATTTTGAGGTGTAGTGTTTCAACTAGTAGCCACTTTGGATGCATTCAAGACTCCCTGAACGTTTCAGGGTGTATACGGGGATCTTTACGAGGAGCATCGGCTGCCTGAAGATTCACAAGCGCTTCAACAGTCGCAGGAAAGACCAGAGGTTACGGAGGAAATGGCTGCCGAAAGCGGTAGGGCAAATATATATGCTTTTCTATGTGTAGGGATATATATTCTAGACAGAACGGCGTACTGGCGCTGCATGCACATGTGCTCATTCAGAGAGGGGTACAGCTAGAAACACAGATGCATCGCGTTTGAATATGCACAGCTGCATGTCGAATTTGCAAGATGGTATTTGTTGTGCATGCATTCCTAATACGCAGCAGGCGCATCCATAGATGTGGTACATGAACACTGCCCACATCGTATCCCAGCGCCCTCGCATCTAGCCGTTTTCTGCTTCTTAACTTGGAAGCTTAAAACCCCTAGGTTTCCACTTCGTAGATTTCGATGTGTTGCGATGGTGTTATAAACTTGCCTCCCCTTAGGTGCAATTCGGTTTGAGGAGGCAGGAGGGTCGGAGGAGGATGCCTCCATTGCTTCTTCGGACTTTGGCTCTGACTCGGACTTGGAAAGCGACACGGGTAGTGAAGAATTTTCCTTTTCAGATTCTGATTCAGACATGGATTCGCCTGATGCAGAGAAGGAAAAAGAAAGGAGCGCGCTGAAGGAAGAAACGGATGACTTGGTCGATGTAGAAGATTTCGAAGAAATAGTAAAGGCTCATAAAAAAAGGCCAACAATGGACAGAGAAGGAACCGTTCCCGTTGCGACTCTGCGCAGACAGGCCACGAAACGTGAGAATGAAATGGAGGAGCATCGTTTCTTGTATATAGTAGAATCCCGCTTGTGGCGTGTTTGGTACTACAGATTCAAAGAAGCAACAGAAGAAGCTGTGAAATTGTTATTTGTTCGAGCTCTAAGGGAAAGCTCGAATGGCTCTACAGCTTGGTGCTGACGAATGGGTGGGAGCAGCGCAGCGGTGGGTGTGTGCGTGAAGGTCACGTGTGTTTATCTGTCTGTTTTTTTTTCAGGACGGAACACGCGCACGCACATTCAATATGAGCCAGAAGCCCTGGCGGAGGATGCATAGCAATAAAAGTTGTCAGTTGGAGGATGCATAGCAATAAAAGTTGTCAGTTGGAGCATGCATGACAATCATCCAGTAGGCAGGATAAGGGGTTGATTCGTTTCCCTGGTGCGGCCGTGGCCAGCCGAACCGGATCTTTGGCGATTATTCTCCATCAGATCCGGGATTTTTTTAGAACATTTGAGTTTATGCTGCACAAAAGGGTGGGGACTGCAGGCTGTTTGAATCTACACCCCGCACACCTACGCGGGGTTCGTTCGAGCAGTCAGTTGCACTGTGTATCTGGCAACGCGCTCCCACGTGGAAATTCTGGTAGAGCTCCAGACAGGTGCTTTCCACAGGCGGGTGGGCTGCTCTTGTTGGTGAATTGCCGTCTTTGGCCTGAATTAGTTAAACGAGGTAATTGTGGTTATTTTACACAAAAACAGACGGCCGGCTCCTTCGAAATATCTAAGAAGCCACCATGTTTCTGCTCACCGGTACCAAGGAGTGGCCCTTTGGAAAATCGCATTCTGCTTATTTCGGGGGTCTAGCCACCAGGATGCGTATGCGTCGTCCTGGCGTGTGTAGCTCTATACCTTGTGCGGAACAGTTGTAGCTAACAGACGGACGAGGCAGCAAAGCTGCTTAAGTCAGTCTTGTGCTGGCCCCAACCCTGAGAATTCAAGTGCCCTTCTCATAGGTGACGACGCCACTACTTCAAGCACGCGCTACAGGGAAAAAGCACAACACTGCTAGGGTTCCTACACCCCCAACCCTACATATTCGGTTGTTTTAGCTAAGCACACTGGAGAGAAAACGACGCACGTATTAAGCCAACATGAGGCAGCGACACCTCCTGACGCCTTAATCCGTAGAAATATACCTATACAACGTATTTTGCATGCGCGTCCCCGTTCACGGCACGAGGCTGGATCCGGTGCAGCAGCTGCTGCTGATGCGTCTGCGCACCAGAGCAGCCCAAAACGGCATGCTTAATGATGAGTAGGGATCTAATTGCTGCTGTCTCCCTGCTGCTGGTATTGCAGCGAAGGGGCCTGAATGGGGGCGTACTGCCGGTACATGGGGGCGCAGAGCTGCTGCTGCTGCTGCTGCTGCCAGCGCTGCAGCTGCAGCTGTAGCTGCCAAGCAGCCATGTCCGTTGGTATGGGTGCAAATTGCTGTTGAAGCAGCTGTTGCTGCAGCAGCTGCTGCTGCTGAGACTCCAAGAAGTGAGGCTGGAATGCAGGCACCACCACGGAGGAGGGCGTATGTTGCAGATGTCGCCCCAAGGATCCCCAGTAGCCAGAGGATCGTGCGAAGTATACGTGAAAGGTTTCTAGCTTCTTGGTGCTCCACCAGCGTCCGCAAAACATGATGATTGAGGCCCACCAAGAGGCCAGAGCCAGCATGAGCCATCCCGAGGCAATCAGAGCGCTGTTTTCTACTCCCGCTGAGCTGTACGCAGCGGAGGCGAGGGTTAGAGCCGCATCGTAACTACCATGGAGGATGCCAGGGAGAAGGGCGCTTTGGAGCAGCAGACGGAACGTGAAAGGGTTAATCTTGTCAACAGTCCACAGATCTTCTATGGGCGTACTTCTGCCCTCATTGCTGCTGCCGCTACCCGTCGAGACGTGCACTGCGTGCGCCTCCCCCACTGTCTGTACACCGTGACCCTCTAAATACTCCACCTCGCCGTGTTCTGCTGGAGCAGAGGCAGTCCTCCATGGCGCTCTTGCTGTGGCAGCAGCATTCGCAGCGGCAGCAGCAAGGAAGCAGGCTGCGATGCCCGTATTCGCTGCGTGGGAGGGGATGGCCGTAAAGGCTCTGTGAGAGTCACCAAAAGCGCAGCAGGCAAGTAAAGACGGGCTGCCTGCTCCAGGCTCAAGCCTTCCAAAGGCACACAACCGAACAAGGGCTAAGAAAGCTAACGGCTAGAGGTGCATGCATGCATGCACCGCCAGCCCGGGTACTCTCGTGAGGCAGATACAACAAGGATTGAACAAAGAAGAGGCCGCTTTGCCTCAGGGGAGCAGCAACCAGCCAAAGGGGCATGCAGCAACTCTGAAGGACGACTCTCACCGAACCCATGCTGTGGCCATCGCCATATCCAGATCAGATTTTGTCGCAAATACGTAACTCAGGTTTTCGATCGTTGCGAACCTGCGCATGTACAACCGAGCAGCACCCCCTTTTGAGGTGTCTGTACACTCTATTAATAGCGCCCTTTTCTGACAGCAGCCCTCACCAAAGTCTTTCTCGCCCTGCACCCTCCGTTTCAAATAGGCCTCCGCAGCCGCGATTCGCATTAACGCCTACCCCAGAGCAGCGCAGCAACCGCCAACAACCATCGAAAGGGGGTGGTGCACGTAGTTATAGCCAGAACTCCTCTCTTTCTCCGCTCGAGCATGCAGGGCACTCATGAAACCCGAAGACTCAGGAGGCACTGCCCCTTGGGGAGTCCAAGCGGACCCCCAGTCTTCAGTCGCAGGCATTCGGGAGGGGCGCAGCATCAGCACTGTCGCAGCTTTTGAAAACTCCTCCGCAAAGCCGATGCACAGAACCATGTCTGCAAAAAGGCAACCTTACCCACCCATGGAATGGGCATGCGCCGTAGGGGCTCTGCAGACTGAGATCTGCCACAATCCCTCCGAAGCATGCTAACCCTCGTGAAACATTCAATCTAAGCTCAAAGAATTGAACCGTCTCATGCGCGACTTCGAACAGGGTCTAATAATACGCTTACAGAGGAAGACGAAGGCAACACATAGAAAAAGCGTTCCCTCTGACTGCGCATCGCCTTTCAGAACGCTCTTGGCCGTCGATATGTTCCTCGCGCTCGGAATCACCCCAAAAATATACGAAATGAGGTGTCTTGACACCCCGTGGCTGCTGATACCGCATTCCATGCTTTCCATTTCAAAGACGCTCCTCAACAAGGCGCTGTACAGGCTGTTCACATGGGCCTCTTCGGGCAGTCTTGGAGCTTGCAAAGCTGCATTCTCCTCCAAAGGCTGACGGTGTAACACCTCCTGAACCTGCCTCGCTGGAAGTAGCGCTGCGGAGTCGAAGCCTGCAGTGCCGGCAGCAGCAAAGGGGGCTCTCTTGCTGGGAGGTGGCGTGCAGCTACGGAGCTCTCTGCCGAATGCTAACGCCGAAACTAATTCCAGTCCCACTGCTAGCAACACGCTGAAGACAGCACCAAGGGCCATCTGCTCCAGCGCCACGCACCACTTGAGCCTATGACGGCCTGCAAGCCATTGCAGCCTACGAAGAGGCACACAACCAGTACACCCCGTTGCAGGCATTTGGAGTGCCGTATACACCTGAAGCGCACTGGGTAATACGCCTCATTGGCTGCCCGTAAAGGGCGCGTGGCTACTGTATGTACATATATATAGGAAGGAGAGGGAAGGCTTAATGGCCCGAAAGAGCGTCAGGTTGCCATGGAAACGGGAGCTGCACTGTACTTACAGGCAGAGTAGCGTCAGCCCTGGTGTAAGAGCCGCAATGAGAAGCTCTAGCCCCGGAGAGCCTCTCATATGAACGGCGCCTACGATCTGAAGCACGAGGAGGATGAGGAGAGAAGAGCACACAAATAGCTTCCGCAAAGTCGGTAAGCATCTCCATCGGCCGGTAACCCTACTGGGTACCCCTCCAATCGTTCCAGGGAGATTCATTGTGGCGACTCCTGCCTCTGCGTTTCTTCTGATCCTTTTTTCAAGGCTCTGATAATGTGTAACAAGGGAGGAGGGAGAAGGGAGGCCGGCGGGTGCTGGCCCCCGATGGACGGTGGGGATCTCTGCAATGCAGCGCCTCCCTAAGACTCTGCACGCCCACTATAGAAGAAAACTCTAAGTCAGCCCAATTTAGGAAGAGGTGGCCTGCAAAAAGGTTCTGGACGGGATACTTGCATAAGAGTACGCAGAGACCGCAAAAAGAGTAGTGCAGATAAAAGAAACTGCGAAGTTCCGACAAGTTGGGAGGGCTAGGGCCCCCAAGTTCATGATACGCCGATTCTTACGTGATTTGAGGTGAGTGAACGGCGGGAGAGACAGAAATTAAAGGAGAAGATTAGCGTCCGAAGCCGGCGTGCCCTCGCTAGCGGCAGTGGCGAAGTGCTGGTGTACATACACCGCGCCGCAAGCAAGAAGGGGGCACGTCTTTAAGCTATAAAAACACAAAAATGGACAAAAGAAGTCCAAATTTTACAAATGTTTCCTTCCCCCCGAAAGGGATAATGGTGGAAGGGACACAAACGCATGCAGCTACCTTGGAGAGTCGTGGGCGGTGAGCAAGGCAGAGAATTGCCGATTTCCGCACATCTAATGAATTGCAGCGGGCTTGAGGAGCTGAAAAATAAGCTTACGCGTTTGCTAGCAATTTTCTCAGTGTCCCGCCACTCCTTAATGCTCACAGAGGCGAGGACCGGCTGCCTGCCGTTGTCGTCAGCACCCCCCTACTTGGATTCAGGAGTACTAGAGGAAGGAAAGTACTGGATTAATATGCGTGACTTGTGCGAACAACACAGATAAATGCTAAACAAGCAACCGTACTTACATATGTGCCGAGACTTGGATGAATTGTTGCTCTTTCATCCTTTTCAAAAAAGAGGCAACAGGGTCTGATTTGCACATTGCTCTGTGTTTTATGCGTTGACTTTATGCAATCCTACTAGCCAATGACGGTTTGGGCGGTGAGCAACGGGAGTGCCAACTGGGTGGTCCACCAGGCTGGCAGAGGCCCGTGGCGGTGTCGTAGAAAAAACTGGGAGCCACCGATGTACTTGAGACTGCGGAGAGGTATGGGGCTGAGGCAGTGGGATTGGAGTTACTTAAAGCAATGGCACTGAGGAATACACCTAAGATATATGGATTCTCCGTGGCCAGGGGCACAAGCACGGCGGCCTCTTGTCTGCAGGCAGAGCGTTCATTGGAGGGAGGCATACGGCTGAGGTATGCCTGAATTACCGTCAAACGCACTCGCATGAGGGCTAGCTCCAGAAAAATTGGCTTCGAAATATTGGCCTTGAATCCCTTTTAAAGGGTAAGCTTTACCGTGCGCTTTGGATGTGTGGTTCAATGTCGCGTTCCTCGTGCGCAAAGGAGCTGCGAAAGAGCAAAGGCCAGAAGGCCCCAAGGCGCCGCAGTAGCAGCCCCTCATCTAGCTCCTTGCTTGCCACCCAAAACTATATAGGGTCTGGGAAGATAATAAGTATCAGCGCTTTGCTTCTACTAGGGAGAGGTTTTCCTAGAACGTATCGTAGGGCTTTCACGTGTGCGCGTCTCCTGATGGGGACGGCCTTGAGGCAGTGGACACGTGTATACGGGGGTCTAGAGAAGGTCTTTGGAGAAAAGGAAAGTTGACGGGTTTCTTTCACATATATGTATATACATACAGCACTGCTTTGGTGGCTTGTAGGGAAGGACAGAGCAAAAATCCTTCTGCGTTCCCCTTTGGGCGGCCTGTTGAAGGCGAAATAACAGCGAAAAGTGGCTACAAAACCATTATCAATCCTCAGGCACCGGGATGCGTCTTGAGCCTTACTTTTGAGGCCCCTGTGCGCCCCGGGTTCCGGCCTGGTCACTTTTGCATCTTGCGTGTATGCAAGCCATGATTTGTCCTAAGCCATCAGTTTGCCAGGCATTGCGTGCAATGCATCCATGTCGCACTGGATGCATTGCGTGCAATGCATCCATGTTGCACTGGATGCATAGCAAGGACTCGTGAGTCCCCCCTCGAAAGCTCTCTCGCGAAGCTCCCCCTCCATCCCCCTTCTCCCCCCACATTCCCCCAACTTTCTCCCCGCTCCACCTCGGTGCTGGTGAGCCGCACACGCTTGTTTATACGCATGCAAGAGGAGCTTGCATGTGCCGCTTGTGTGGAACGTCTATCCGGCCGACACCACTGTTTTTACTGCTCCAAAGCGGAAATCGGTGTTCATCTGTATACGAAAGCGAAGTCCCCTCCTAACTGGTAAAAGCGTAGGCGGTGGTCGCAATGCGCCGCCTAGCAAACATAATCCAGTTGGGAAAGTCTAAAGTGATTTGGGAAGTCTAAGACCACTGACACGGGTAGTCCGGCAGTATGGGCATCAAATACACGCTAAAGGACAAAACCACGCTGCAAAGGTCTAACTCTGTATAAACATAACCAGAACTAAGCCCTCCAAATCAACGCACTAAGCCTAAACTTCATGCTCCGGCGTTGAGCCTCTAGGAGAGTGTGGCCTCGACGCTGAACCCATTGGAGCGAAAGCCCCCAAATTCTCCTGGTGAGGCACAGCAGAGAAGCAGGCATGAGGTCTAATGAGGATGAGGCAAGGCCTGAACCGGGATAGCCTGAACTGCTGCTCGTCTAGGATTTGCAGCAGCTTCTCCTTATCCTCTTCCAGAACCAAACCCTTCGACGCGGTGTCTTTCACCAGCTGCGAAAGAAGCGCAGTGTGGAGGAGCGAGGGAAGGCAATGGGGTTCTCTAAGCGAAAGAAGAGGATCGGCAGACAGACAGGCTGGTTGCAACTACTGCGGTGCAGGGTGAAAAAGAACGCCAGCACTTGACTTGCGGGAAGTACACGGCACACCAGTGCTGCTCAAGAGGGGCAGAAAGGGTCAAAGGCAGCAAGAACAGGGAGCAGAGGATGAGAGGCAATAAAGAGACACAAATAATCGATCTGCGAAGCCTCTGCCGTAGCTAGCGCAAGATGGCTCCTTAGAAAGTGGCAGCGTTCAGGCACAGCAGCGCACACGCCCAGTGCACCCCTCAGGTGTATGTGCACGTAGGGCCGTGTGCAAATAATGATTTGCAATTTGCTTCGCACCTTCATCTTGAGGTTTAGGAGCAGCGTGGCTGCAACTTTGCAAACAGCAAAGCGGAAGCTGTCCGGATAACAGTCTCTAATGTACAATACAAACCGCTTGGCGGAGAGGATCTGCTGTTTATAGTTCGACCTGCGCGCGCCGCAAAGTACCCACAGCACGCACTGCCCCTATTCAAACTCCTGACGGCTCATGCAGCTCCAGTTCGGGGAACGCTGAGACTTTCCAAAAGCAGCCAGTCATGCAACAGCTCCATCCAGTGGCTTGAAGCCTCGTAATTCCGCCTGGTTCCCTTAGCACCAAACGCTCTGCTACAGCCAAAGCCACCCCCCTACCCCCCTCCTTCCCCCTTCAGTCTCTTACAAAAGTCCCTTGCCCATCAGAAGCTCCATATTCCGTCCTCCCTTGTCAAGCAGCTCCTCGTGAACGTCAACAAAGGCGAGAAGCTGCTCCAGATCAGACTGGCAGGCACCCGAATTCAACAGCGACCTCAAAAAAGCAGAGGGGATGTTCCTCCAGAAACAGCAATACACACTGCGCTGGTACTGCAAGCAATGCAGACGAGACTGCAACACACTCCACTCGTATTCGAAACCTGTCAAATTCTGCGAGCCACACGCATACACACGGGCCGCTCAACGCAGATAAAGGAGGATCCGCCGTTGCATGTGGGGTAGAGACATGAACGGCTGATTCTGTAGCTCTATTGAAGGCAAGAGAGCAACTTTGACTCACTGAGGTGCCCTTGTATGGATTAACGGATTTATATGTGGATATTAGGCGCACATGCGTGAGCACATATGTGCGTAGATCTATGTATGTGTGTATATATGCAATAAACATATACATATATTTATATATATTTATATATATATATATATATATATATATATATATATATATATATGGCACGCTCGTTTAAGAAGGCGGGGGCCTCTGCACTGCACACGGTGTCTGAAGCGTAAATACCTCTTAAAACTTCCAGTTACACACCCCCAGCAGAATGCAGTCGTTCAGATTTAAAATGAGTGTTTCCTTACTGCTCTTTTGGGTTTAGGGTGGTGTTCGTGACCCCCCTCTTGCAGCGCGTTTGCCCACGCACGGATCGGATTCTGACGAACCTTCCCAACCGCGAAATCGTTGCTAAGGTCGAGGCTGGTATTCAGGGAAAGGAGAGCACTGCCTCCGATGCACTGCTTGTGGTACAGCCGGTGATACATTTCTCTGCATGCATTGAATATCATCAAATAGAGCTCGCCCTCCCGTTCTTTTCGCAGAACTTTGCGGCGGCTGCAAGTTGCCTCTCCGCTGTCGTGTGCGCGCGGCGACATTGGCAGCTGCAGAAAACACCCACAATTACACTGCATCTCGACTCTTTTGCTGTGTATGAACACCCACACCCCCGCGGATCCACCGAGGCAACCCTTGCCACAAGGCGTCCCTCCGTCTTCTTCACAGACGGGGGCGAAGAGTGCGCGAAAAGTCTCTCTACATGTCCTGAGAGACCTCCGTCTTGGCAGTGGGGTTGGCGCATGTCATGCGCGTAGATCCATTGATTGCAAGCAATGCGAAAAGACAGAGGGAGCCTCCCCCCCTCCCCCCCATATGCGATAGGATGCCTGTAGTAATGGGGGTCGTAGGAGAAGCGAGAAAAGGGGGCGGTAGGCGCTACATGCCTCCGCAAGAAAGAGACATAATTTAAAAAGCGAACGAACTATCCAATCCTTTTGCGCAACACTGACCTCGAAGTAACTTTCTGAACTCGCCAAGGAGAAGCTCGTTCGCACACGTTGAATGGCAAGAGGTCCTCCAGCAGCCTCCTGTTCTTTCATGCTGCGGAGATGCCCTTCATCCATAGGATCTGCTGTTGCAGGAGCTGGACCTGTGCCTAGCCTCCTAAAAAGACGCGTTTGCCCCTCAAGAACCGACGCGAGAGGCACTGCGGCAGGTACGATGCGATAATTTTTACCCTCCATGGGAGTTGCATGCGTGGGGGGACTGCCAGCGGAGGAGACAAAAGATCGGCGGGAGCCGCACGATCCTCCACCCCCTAGTTCGAAGTCGGGGGCACCCAGATTGGTGCGGTGCTTATTCGCAGGCTGCTTGCCAGACAGCAAGCGAAAAAGCTGAGGACGTACAGTAGCAAGGCACGCACATACACATAGATTCACACACATATATACCTATACATGACACACACATATATATATATACTGTGACACGTGTCTATATATATACGCATGCATGGTGTGCGAGTGCGGCTCTGTCCCTAAAGAGAGAGGACGCAGAGCGCATCATGAAGACTCTTGAAAGAGGCATTTTTCGCAAACGTTTTCAAATGCAGAAGCTCGAAAAAGTGTCCGTGTGAGGGGATTTCAGTCGACAGTTTGCCCGTGAACCTGCGTGTGGAAATGCTGCTTGGTATGCGTCACGACTGGACGGGAGGAGGGAGCAACTGAACGGGGAGGGGAGAAACGGCCTTCGAAGAAAGGAGGAAAAAAAGCTGTCTGCTCGTTTCTGCGCACTCTGCGTTTGTGCCTGCGTGGGCCTTGACTTCTGTCGGGGAGATTGTTGAAGATGAGGGTGGCGTCGGTGTCGAATCTTGGAGCTCCCGCCGGCTCTCTGGGAGAGTTTCCGTCCACGATCATCGGCCCCCCGTTGAGGCTGATGTTGAAACACGGGGAGGCAGGCGCGAGGAAAGAGGCTCCTCCCCCCCCTCCTGCCCCCTCCGGAAGAAGCGACACAGACCTGTTGCCTCTGAACGCACCAACTCCCGTCTTGCTCTTCGAAAGCCCAGGTGTATCGACACCCTGGCGTCTGCCCCTTTCCTCCTGCTTGCTGCCGAGACTGTTGAGGCCAACAGTGCGGCTGCGTCTGAAGTCAGTTCCCGAAGACGTCAAGCGGGAGACAGGAGTTGCGTCTACATGCAGAGGAGCCATGACGCGTTTGAGCGTAGTGAGGGCCCTCTCCACCATGCCTCCTCCGCCCCCCCTTTCCTTCTTCTTCTCGTTCGAGTGCTCGCCTGGAGCGGTTCCCCCCCCTCGACACGTGAGGGTGTACAGCGGTGCCTGTGTCATCGGATCTTTGCCCTGCAGAGTCACTTCCAGAACGTCGACGTTCGTGCCACCTTCGCTGCCGCCATCGCTGCACGGCTCGGAGGGGGCGAGCAGAACGGAGACTTCGCGATCTGCGGGGGCTGTCGTCGTGGCGTGCTCTATGAGCCGCAAATTAAACTTCGGATCAAAACCCCTCGACTCCGACGGCTTCAGGCCTTGCCCAAGCGCTGCCAGACTGTGTGCCTGTCGCTCCTGCATGCGCGCAGACACACAGACATGCACACACGCACACGCCGCCTTGCCGCCGTACAGGGCGGATCGCCAGACAGACTGCAGGCAGGGAACCTTAATACGAACACAGAGCGAGAGACGTACGGCCGAAGACACAGAGATGCAAACACACGTTACGGCCGACATGCAGCAGCGCAGAAGGCAGCTGAAAAAAACGCCACCACCTAGAAGCAGGAGGACCTCCAGCGGCGAGGCAGAAAGGGAGGTGGAAATGGAGGGGGAAGAAAGGGCAGAAATGGAGGGGGGAAGAAAGGGCAGAAATGGAGGGGGGGAAAGGCAGAAATAAAGGGGGGAAGAAAGCAGAAATGGAGGAGAAAAAGGTAGAAATGGAGGGGAAAAAAGGCAGAAATGGAGGGGGAAAAGGCAGAAATGGAGGGGGAAAAAGGGAGAAATGGAGGGGGGAAGAAAGCAGAAATGGAGGGGGAAGAAAGGGCAGAAATGGAGGAAGGGAAAGGCAGAAATGGAGGGGGAAAAAGGCAGAAATGCAGGGGAAAAAGGCAGAAATGGAGGGGAAAAGGCAGAAATGGAGGGGAAAAAGGCAGAAATGGAGGGCAAAAGGGCACAAATGGAGAATAAAAGGCAGAAGCGGAGAATAAAAGGCAGAAATGGAGGGGTAAAAAGGTAGAAATGCAGAAGTAAAAGGTAGAAATGCAGAGAAACAAAGGCAGAAATGCAGAAGTAAAAGGTAGAAATGGAGAGAAACAAAGGCAGAAGTGGAGAAAAAAGCAGATATGAGGAAAAAGGTTGGATTTTCTACCGACTAAACAGAGGAACCCGCCACTAGGACATGTATCCGCAAATGCGCGTTTAGAGAGTGTAGTGAAGCGCAACAAGGGGGCGAGTGCTCCTGACTTGTTCGGCTTCTGTGCGTTTGCGGAGGCACCCCCTCTCTCGCTCTCTGGAGGGCTGCGCATCAGGAGAGGCAAGTACAGAGGAAACCACGGAGGGTGTGACTTCTGCATCGCCATACGCTTGATCGTGGCTTCCTTCAGCTCCCCCAGTCTTGTCCTCTGCGACTATCCCCTGCTGAGAAGCCTCAGGAAGTTGCGATACGAGGTGCACGCTGCCTGGAGCAGCTTTGGTGGAAACTGCAATTTTCTGCACAGCGGTGATAGGTGAAGGACCCCTCACACCTCCCGAGACGAGCGATCCTCCTCCCACGGCTGCTCCCCCTCCAGTGGAAGCGTCTAGAACCCCCCGCTTCATCATGTCGGAAGTGCACGTGTCAGTGATGACGTCTCTGAGCGAGACACCAGGTTGAGGCGAAGCAAGCAGCATCGAGACACCACTCGGCGCAGGCAGGGGACTGCGCGAGCCTCCTCTGCATAAAGCCGCCTCATAGCTGACACTGCTGTCGAAATCTCGAGCATCCTTTTCGCCTTCTTGCTGCTTTCCGCTGGGCGTCTGAGTGGCTTCCTCCTCTCCCTCCTCCTCGTCCGCTCCGTCCTCCTCTTCCTTGTCTTCTTCTTCTTCAGGCACGACCCACGAGTATATCGCTGCCTCGTGGAGACACATGAAGGCTTGCGTTATGTCGGGATTCTTTATGTCCAAATTTCCCAACCTATCAACTTTCCGCCACCCAAGACGCGGCACCACACGATCTGCATGTGTCAATACGTCCGTCCCTGAGACGCATACAACATACACATACATAGACACATAGAGACATACATAGAGACATAGAGACAAATAGACACATAGAGACAAATAGAGACAAATAGAGACAAATAGAGACAAATAGACACATACATACATACACACATACACATACACACACAGCCACATACACACAGACACAACAGCCAGCACACCCACGCCATCTCCCCGCCTTCTCCACCAAGTGCCTTTCCCCCCGATCCCTCTGTAGTCTTCTACGCATGCATAAATACCCGTGGCTAAAACAACACATTCCCAGGAGGCCTACTTTCCTTTCCCCCCCCCCCCCTGCCCTCCTCCCTTCTCTCTCCCCCTCCATCCCTCCTTTCCCCTCTTTTTGCATCCCCAGAGACTGTGCAAAATACTATCACTTAGAGTGCATGCACACCCTTGAATAGCCAATGATTCTCAAGGGCCTTCCGATCCTCCAAGTACTGGTGATCTATCATGCGCATGACAGCCTCTAAATAAACGCGCCGAAACGGCTTGGGGGGATAGGGATTCAGCAGTCGGTAGAGCAGCTCAAACGTAATCCCATTGATCAGCAGAATGAGAAACACGCTTCCACTAATAAAGAAGGAAAGCGTATTTGTCAGCTCCGCATCCAAGTCACCATCACGCTCGATCCGAAGTCCTAACGCCAAGACAATGCCGCCGCGCAAACCACCCCATACCAACAACACTGCCTGAAACGCACAAACAAAATATTTGAATGAATATTTATGAATGCATATATATACACACATACAAAAACACATACAAAAACACATACAGAAACACATTCAGAAACACATACAGAAACACATACAGAAACACATACAAAAACACATACAGAAACACGTACAGAAATGCTCACAAACACCCACATACACATACACACACTATACAGAAACACAGAAATACACCCACATACACATACACATACACCCACATACACATACATACATGCACATACATACAGAAACACAAATATATACATACACAACTGCTACCCCTACTAAAAAGTATATATCTCCATAAGGAGAAAGCGCGAAAACGCAATTCTACACGCATACACACACGGATCAAAAAACCACTTGCGGAGGCTAAGGAATGCATGCATGCACAAGAAGAAGCTCGTCGTGGACGCATATCCAAGCAGAAGCGCATTAAAAGGAAGCGGCAACTGCGTGTGGTGCACCCTGACGGCTGTTTCCTATGTGCATGCATTTCTGCCGCTTGCTTTCCCCTCAAACGTAGCACGACTGCGAAGCCTCGGGAGTGTGCCAGTCCAGAAACAGCCTCAAGCGACGCGATTGCCTACTTCTTTCCAAGAGAGGCCATAGCCAGTGCGTCTCAGAATTGGAACGAAAAAGATAATCATGAAAATCCTCGCGGCGTTGAGGTACAAGTAGGTAACCAGCAGATGCAACCAATACGTAAGCCCGTCGTCTCGCGTGAAAACAGAACTCATCATCCCGTAGGTCACTATGCCTGAAACTATGAAAATCGTGCAATTTGCCATCAAGGCTAAAGCTGCAAAAAGCGAACCCGCAGACAGACACACTATACATACATATACATCCATCCATCCATCCATCCATATATACATATACATGCATATACATGCATACATATACATGCATACATATACACACATACATACACACATACATATACACACATACATATACATACATATATACATACACACGTACATAGATCGCAACACGGAGGGTCAGGAAAGACAGCCAAAAAACTCCGCAACAGACGGTGTGGCTGAGCAGCAGACAGATGAGGGGCCTCAAGCAGGCAGCACCTCGCGAAGTTGCTCAAGACTGCTAATTGTTACTAATGCATGCAGCACCGCTAAAGCAGCCCGTGCACATGTGCATGCGCACACGCATGTGTATGCACATATGCACACATACACCTGTACCCCCACACGAACACGCATGCATACGTACATATACAAACGCACGGAAGGCAAGTTCGCCTCACAACAGCACAAATCCCGCACATAGGCAACTTGGGCAGTGGCCGCCTTTATCGAGCACATGGCTAGTTGCCTTTTTCACCCGACGCTGCGTCTGTTGAGAGGGGGTATACATACACATGTGCATCCGTCTCTTTTTGTTGCATCACGCACCTGCCACGAACGTGTGATGCTTGGTCTGAGCATCCCTGTCCAGTGCAATGTGCCCGTATGCCTTTATGAAGAGGCCGTAGCAAACAGCAGTCAGCGGGCCTGAGAGTGAGAAGACGGCTTCGGCTAAGAAGTAGGAGACGTAGCAGAAGGTGATGTATGCGAGACACTGCATGAGTGGGTGACGCCGGAAGAAGAGCAGCCAGGCATATGCAACAAGCCCCACGGCAATGCCAAATGCGGGGCCTAGAAAAAGCAGCTTTACGAACATGATGAAGGTGGAAAAAGGAGTCTCTGCAACTCCCTGGAGGAGGAAGAAGAAAAATTGAAACAGCAGGACGGCGCTGCCATCGTTAATTAACGATTCCCCTGAAAAAAAAGGCGCAACGGCAGATAGACACGAGACACAGCGTTCAGAAGACACGAGACGCGGCATTTTGGAAGGGAGGAGGCCTCCCCTGTCCGTCAATTTGTGGGCGCATGCATGGATCACGCATCATCATCACGAAGCCGCTTCTAGTGCGTTTGGCGAGCTGAGAAGAGACGCCCTCTCGCGATTCCTCTGTTTGCAGGCCGGAGAACGGGGGAGAAGGATAGAGCCTCCGGCTAAATGTTTGCCTCTCTGTCTCTCTGGCTAGCTAGCTAGCTAGCTAGCCGTCCTCGCTTAGGCCCATGGTGGATTTCGAGGGCGTCGGTCAAAACACCGTAAAATGGAATTCGACGGAGATTGATGGATAGATAGATATAAACAGATGCATATAAATAGATACATAGATACATATATATATATATATGAAGACAGCGGCCATCTCGTCATGGCCTCCCCTCCTCCCCGTCTGCTTCGTTGCATGCGCCCCTCCTTTTTCGTGCTCTCGCACACAGACTCTTTTTCTCCCTTCTCCATCATCCGTGACGCCGTGCACACGCGGGCATGCTAATGCACGTTTGCAGCCAGAAATGAAGCGCCTTACCGTCGAACATGGTGCAAAGCTTGTCAGATGCATTGACTGCATTTAGGACTGAGAGCACAGCAACAGGGTCTGTCGACGATAGCGTGGCGGCGAGAAGAAAGGCTGCTGTCCATGCTCGATCTGCCCATTGGTTGCCAATGAACGTGTAGTAGAAGAGCACACCCAGAATTCCAACCTGTAGAGCGACTCCTAAGACAGCCAGCGTTAGGCCCCCAGCCAAGAACTTCTTGAATTTGTGCCAGTTGATATTCTGTGTTGCTTCGTACAGCAGGATCGGCATCATGACATAGTACACGATGGAGCTGTCTATGAATCGCATCTCTAGGATGGCCGTTTGGAGGATATTGTGCCCACGAATCGGAGCTTGAAATGAGGCCCCTGGGGTCGCTGCCGATCCCCCCGGCTTCTCCCAAGGCTGCTGCGGCAGGAGTGCCGGAATAGAGGCAACTCCGTATGCTGCCATGCCGAACACGAACCAGACAATAGAGACTGGCGGTGGATACACGGGGATCTTCGAGACCAGCCACTGGAGGAAGATGGCAAAGAAGAAGAGGAAAGAAAAGAAGGCGAGAGACGGCGCTATCGGGATGGAACCGGTGGGTGTCTCGATCTGCTCATCTTCGGACAGACGCCGCACGGAAGGCTCTCCAGCTGAATAGTGGGGGGCTGATGAGGCGAGGCCACTCGGCCCGAAGATGCGGGACTGCTTGACATCAGCAGAGTGCAGAGCAGATGCTGCATTGCCAAGAGGCAAAGATCCCTCGAAGTGGGATGCGCCTCCGCGGTCCGTGGAACGGAAGATTCCAAAGGCAGGCGCAGATGATACGAGAGCGCCTACGTTTGAATGCCGCCATATGGCGCACAGAGCCGCCAGCACACAGAGTGCAAAAACGGGATACAAAGAATGCGTTGGGGGATGTTCAGGGCGGCGTTTTGGGGTGTGCCCTTCGCTGGAAGCCGAGGCCGTCCTAGATGACGGAGAGGCGTCGCAGAGACAGCGTCGAGTGGTCGCTAAGAAGCCACTGCTGCCGTGATCGAGAAAAGAGGAGAGGGCAGCGAAGGTCCTCTCCTCCAGGGTCCCCTGCATTTCCCTAGACCGGAGGATAGAGAGGACTAATACTTGAAACTCTGGATACACAAATGAGTCGAAAAGGTTCTATACAGATTCCAAATGAGTCCGCGGTTTTTCAGAGGGCTGTCGCGAGCCTGAGCCGTAGGTACACTGCAGACACGTCGGACCTCCTGGATCCAGAAATGCGAGCGTTCGGGCATAAATTACCCGTCATGTGGTTTAAAATAGAATAGAGTGGCGAGAACACAGGAAAAAACGGTCCTAGGCCAATCAAATAGGCTACTTGAACGCAGATGCCACCCCATGACGGCTTAAGGATAGCTGCAAAGCTACATCGCAGACTTGCGCTCCGTTTTTCAAGCAGATCAAGAGGGTTCAGAGCCAAATAGCTACCCTAGAAGACTGCTCTTTGAAAGCTGTCAAAGAAGGTGCGGCACTGTGGCGGTGTAGATACACCTTGTGGGGCATGCAGGAGCGGCCTGGTCTGCCGGGGTGTTGCGGTCCGCAGACTTCCGTCAGTCGTTCTTCTATGGAGAAAGCGCTTCTTCGCCCTTAATTCGTCCCAGTGACTCCTTCGCAGCTTAAATAGTGCTGCCCTTTTTCTTTAGGGTCATGGCAGCGCTGTTGCGTTGCTGGTTTCAACGTCTGTGGAACGGTGAGAGTGCTTCTCGTGGGTAGGCACCGCATAAAGCGGATATACCTGCCCGTGCACGCGAAATTCGCGTGCGGCGTGGGTATTCTTGTGGCTTAGCCGCTCTTTCGACAGCAAGGGACGGTATTTTGCGGTGTATTTTGCTGTCCACCTAGTAGTAGAGCGACGGCACGCCGGACTCGCACGCTTGCAGTGGTCAATGGAAAGCTGATGTATTCCGAATATCATTGTTTTGACGTATTTGCCGTTATCAGCAGCTGAGGAACAGAAAACAGAAGCGATGAGTTCGCTGCCCTGCGTGCGTTCGTCCAGCTTTCTTAAGAGTTCTGCATAGAGGAAGTTTCAGTTGCACGCACAACATCTGCACATTGGGGTGTAAGCACGACGAAGGGGTCGGCAGGCACTCTTGCCTCAAGCCAGCGGAGATAGGTGCCCCTGCTATGCGCCGTTTGCCAAGTGATTGGACGAAAATGTAGACTGGGGAGTTAGCATTACTGTTGAAGCGCGCATCCTGCAGAGAAGGAGGGCTTGTACGTGATCGAGCCAAAGAATCCAACATCGGCGTGGTTTAATGCTCTCGCTAAAGTCTCTGTGGGGATACACTAAGTTTATACCCAGTAGAAGCCTGATAAGAAGCTCTACTGCGTTTCTGAAAGAGCTTTCTCCTTCTTTTCCTGCACCTAGTAGAGTGTACCGCTCTGAGGAGAGAGGAAGAGTGTAGTTGGTTGCACAGGCCTGCACCCCGTATGTCCTCCGACCACTTGTGGCTAGTTGCACATTTCAATTACCGCACAGGTACTCAACGTTGCATGTTATTTTGTCGGGCTCGTACTTCTCTAGAAGGAAGGGGTTATACGAAAGGCAAGCCAATTAGTCAATTCTTCGTTAGCTAAATCCAGCTGGAGCTGGGGGAAGTGTTTATGTGTGGCTGGACCCGTCGTCTTGGAAGGGGCAAGCAGAGGCTTCTTGCGCTCTATCCCGCCGATCCAGAGAGCGGCAAAGTGTACCTATTGGGGAATGTCTGCACAGCATCGTCGGCCTGGGATTCGTGCAAAAGTTCAAAAACATTGTTGAGTGTATTAGGGCTGCATACACTGCATGGAGCCCTGAGTCTCTCCTCCCGTAAGGCACTTCTATCGCGCTCTCTTCTGACGCTGCCCCTATACGAATCTGCATGCGTGCTTGCTCCTGTCCTGCCCCCATATAATTTCCCTGCGGGCCGAAGAGTACGGCAACAAAAACACTGCGCGAGCAGGCTAATCCACACCGTCTGCTCAAAATAGGGTGCCCCTTCTGACTCTAAGGAGGGCTGAGAGTCTCCAGTCCAACTGATGAAGCCCTTCAGTAAAGGGTCACCCTTTCGGAAAGCCCGCAGGCTAATGGTTATTGCCATTAATTGATATGTATGGGGCTTTTTGGAGTAGGGAGAGCCCTCAGTGCCTCCTTTCTGTTAGCGCTTTCTTTTACCAGGGAACAAGGTTGCTGTGATCAGCGACACCCTTCCACATTCTATCATCGCCTCTGATGGTGTAGGTGTCATAAGTTTTGTTTGGATTGAACTGCGGGCACAGCAAATTGACAGCACGCAAACAGAGAGCGCGAGAAAATGACGTACGATGCAGTGATAGTCCCGGCAGGTGGTGCATGCATACATACCCCTTACACCTGGCTGCCCCCCTAGGAAGCAGTTCACCACGAGAAAAAGGAGGCACTGCAGCGGCTAGATCTATCTACCACGGCTTTTCACGCAATTTTTCGCTGTCTACGAAGTGCAGCAGCAGCCCTGTACCCGCATGCAGACTGCGAGCATCCCACACCAACACTCTGGCAACCATGCCTCTGATGGACAGAAAGTCGCTCCTCTAAATTTTTTCAGCAAAGTGTACAGCGCGCGTACAACTTCCCATCGCGAGGCCGGAAAGATGTGCTTGTTGCGCTCAAACCACTTCTTGTCTACAATTTTTCCCGCATGCGAGTCTTCCTTCTCCGTCCGAACGTCATTAAAGACGCGAACGTCATCGTGCGCGTCAAAGTGGAAAAGGGGTCCTGACTTTCCCCGAGCCTTGCTCTTGATCAACTCGAAGAAGGTAACGTTCTGCAGGCACGCACGAGTCGACGTTTAGACCGACTCAGCAGACGCGCATGCTTGCGGCAACGGCAAAATGCATGCATCGCAGAGGAAGGGGAGCAGACTGCCGGGTTGCAGACACACAAACACACGGTGTCAAGCTCTCTGCGGGAAGGATGCGAAGACACTTCGAAAAGCAATGTGCGTGATGACATGGTGGAAGGACAGAGGCACACGGCCGCCCCCGTGAAGAAGGTTCATCAAGAACCGATTCGGCAAACGAAAAGCGACAGCTCTTATGCAACAAACAGGTCCACGAAGTGAGATGAGAAGCAAAGCATTCGACTCGGAGCTTGCATATCAAACAAGTCCCCCTAGAGCACATGTGGCTTCATCCCTGCTGCTGTTGCTCTGCGGCGCGACACAGGACGGCCCTTGTCACTGCCTCAGCACCTCGCTTCTCTCCCTTTCTCTTTCCAACCCTCCTGCTCCTCTGCCCCCTTCCCCAGTGTCTTGCTGCGGCCTTACATGCGGCAGAATGAGGTCCTCCTTGACGTACATCAAATTCTCCGTAGCTACAGAGCGCAACTCAACAAATTCACGCTCCAGCTCACGCTTCGCCGTTGCCAAAAATTCCCCAACTGTCGAGCCGCGCAGCACCTGAATGCGACGGCGGTGCCCCGTTCCGTCCCAATAGGAATATGTCACGCACAGAGGCATGCCTGCAGAAAGACAGAAAAAGCGTATTCGAGGATGTGCATGCAGTCCTGCATATCGCAGGATAAACATCCCGGAATCCACATGCATGCACTGAGACTGCCAACTCCAAATCGCAAAGTCGCAGCAGCGCGGGACTGCTAGGTGCGGCCAGTGGCTCTGTGGAGGGGTGCGCATCCACGAAGAGTGCCCGTGCAAAGCAACTAAAACAAAGAGCAACGCAAGCCAAGCAACGACCACAGACATGGAAAAAATTGACAGCACTCAGATAGAGCACCGCACGTACAAGACAACTGGACTTGGCCACACTTAGGAAACAGAGGCAGCAAAAAACGTGTTTTTGTGGCATTTTACTTGACACCCAAAGCCCCAACAGCCCTCTAGGGCCACGTGCGCAGCGAATACAGTGCGCGCGCATGCAAATGGATATACATGTCTACAAATGTACAGTGTAAAATGTATCTCTGTACAGTATGTAACACACTGTATATCATGTAGATATACAAGAAATACACATGTACGTCTATTCGTACATACATATATAGATGTATATGCAGTATGTTCTATGTACAGAGAGCTTTCTGTGTGGGGAAAAGGCCCTGTGTGCATACACTGGAATTTCACACACGCACATGGTGGAATTTTTGTGCATACATATGGCATGGGTGTATATGGACAGGCCTATCTGCGACCTCACGTTTTTCGCGTTCTTCCTTTTGTCTGTATTCTTCGATCAACTGTTGTCGTTCTGCAGCCAGCTGGGCGTCCCTCTCCTTGTCCTTAAGATGCAAAGCGCCTCATGAGAAACACGGAAGGAGGTGGGAGTGAGGAGATGCGTGTGCAAGGCACCCTTGCTTTCGGCACGGTGTCAAAGCGCGACTCAAAGAAGAGGGTCTGGGGAGGCGTAGAGACGGACTTAGATCTTGCCTTTTCAGGCAGCAGCAGACACTGCTGCAGACTTACGGGGAGGTAACTTGTGTCAACGCTTGGATCCTTGCCGATTCGCTTTCTTATTTTGAAGACAGTCCCTCCAGCAGGATCAGCGGGAGAGGGAGAAGACGCACTACGACGGGCTGCATCTGCACGGACGGAGGGAGCACAGGCCTTTTTTTGAAGGCAAGATCCGTGCATGCAAAAATACACCTGAAATCCCACGTAGCCACACATCATCCTACAAGGCCAAAAGCGAGGCGTGACAGAAAAATACGCATGCCCATTGCACGCCCCTACGGAGATCCTCCCGCTTCCCTCCTCCCCCCGCCTTCTCCCCTCTGAGTTTAGGCGCTGGCTAGCTGGCTAGCTAGAATGCATCTTCCCATCAAGAGCGCCGAATACCTGATAGGCCTGCAGTATGTGCTTCCGTGGGGGAGTGTTGCACAGCTTCCTCATTTTTTTTGACGTTCGCTCGCAACGCACAAGCCGCATCCGAAGACGGCGTCTCCGCAGCAGCCTCCGTCTTTACCCCCTCTCCCCTGCAGCCTCCTCTCTGGGAGGCAGTTTCCAATTTTGCAGGAAAGCTCTTGACGCGTTCGTTGCTCTCTTCCTCCGCAACAAGGCCCTCCCCCCCCGTTTCAGCTGCACTGTCGCCTCCCTCATCTTCTGGATCGGCGGGTTCTAGAACCTCTTCGACTTGCTCGTCGCAAAAGGACAGCTTGCTCTTCGCCAGGCGAAATTCGAATTTGCGCTTCTCCTGAAACTTCCTGAGCCATTACACACGCGCATCGCCGAATCCCACTCTTGCAAGAATGCTGCTGCAGCCGCACTCAGCAGGCGGGGAGGTGGCCAGGTGCAGGGGAGGCGAAAAAGAGAGGCCGAGGAAGGAGGCTAAAACAAAAGGAGGCAAATCGTATGCGCGTCATGAATATATCACGCATGGGGAGAAAATCTTTCCGGCGGGAAGGGGCGGCATGCACACGCATGCGCACACGTCGCATTTGCTACATTTGCGGGGAAAGAAGAAAGACCGGAGGAGGAAGCGAGGGGGGAGGAGAGGGGGTCGATTGGAAATACAGGCGAAGGCGGAATATAAAGAGAACCCGCCTGGATACAAAGGCAGGCACTCAGGGTGTTTCAGACAGAACTAGAAGGGAAAGAGTAGGAAGAGAGGTGCGCAGAAGGCGAGAAGGAGTGGCCCCTAGACAGAGCGCCCAAAAGAGAATCAGTCATAGAGGAAGGCACACGCACCAACACAAATACAGATACAAATACGAAGAGAAGGGGAAACCTTCAATAACAAAGATACTTTCTGAGCTCAAAGTCTGCCATCAATATATTCGAAGGCGGCTCGACGTACTGTGTAAAGAGCGCCTTCGCCTCGTATTTGATCTGCTCCTCTAGCTTCGCCCTTCGCACTTTAAAGTCCTCAGCGCTGACTAGACCGACGGTCTCCTTCTTGAACTGCTCTTCCAATCTGTCTGCCGCTGAGCCTCCCCAATTGATATTCTTCCGTTTTGTGCCTTTGGTTTCTAGCTTCTCCTTCGCCTCCTGCAGGTGCTGCTGCATCTTTTGGCGCTGCTGCAGCAACCGAATCGCCCTTCCCCCCTCACTCGCGTGAATGGTCTGCAGCACCGCATTGCCGCCCTCTCCCACAATCCTGAAATCCATCTTGGGTAGGGTTGGGTAGCCGTTTACGGCTTCCTTGGTCCCCCGATTTCTCGCAGCAGTCTCGAAACTTCCGAGGCGAAGGTGCCCCGACAGAAACCGCAGAAAGTGCGGAATAAAGAAAAAAACGCCGCTAGGATGCAGAAAAGTAAGTGGAAAGAGAACAAGGGGAACTGTGGCACGAGAGGCGGTAATTTACTCCCGGTGGGTGGGCAGTCTGGGCTGTCTGTACAGGGCCGCGAAGGGCCGAAAACAACAATTCATGTGCAAGAGGGACACAAATACAGGCTTATGCGTCATAAAAGAGAGATCAACGTCACTTTCACTCCCTTCGAACAAGAGAGCACCCGGTTCCTCGGGAAGGCGAGAAGGAAGGGCGAAGCAACAGCAGTCGCTTGTGCTGTTGCTTCGCCTCCACTTTCCAGCGATTGGAACGAAACGAAGCCAGATATTATCCCTATTTCTCATCGGTTAGTCCTTCGTAGTGCAGCACGGGTCCGTAATATGAGTTTCTAGGGCTGCAGCGGGTGGTGCCAGCTGCCGTAGGACTCCTGCGCATGCAGCTAGCACGCAAAATTGCCAGCGCAGCCTACGGACGGGAGGAAGGGGCGCTCCTCCGCGAGACACAGGACGACTGGCTATGATTGCTGCTGTTGTGTGAGCTGCTGCGCTGGAAAGTAAGTAGGCCGTTTGCTTAAGAGAGGCTGCAGTGTGGACATGGTGGAAAGATCTGAATGTTCGGTGTCGGGGCTGTTAATTTAAGCCATAGAAGAAAGCGCACAGCGATGAGAATTTAGGCCAAAGGACGTCTTCGGAGCGCTGTAGGGCCCTTTTAATTTAACTCTTGAAAGAATCCTTGTCGGCGTGGGCTACCCGTGCATCTTAGCCCATCGATGCACTCCATGGTGTCTTTGCATCTCCTGTGGGGCCTCCCACTCAAAAGCTTGTAGAAACGATCATCCCATCCTAAATCGAACGCTGCTCGGCCGCTGCCGTACAGGCGAGGAAGCCCTCTTGCCTCGATTCCATATAGTGCTGGCGTCCCTTGGCACCTTCTCTCCACTGGCCTTATCTAGTGTACTGCAAGCCGCAGCGACAGGCGGGGATTCAGTTATCCAGGCTGCACTTCGGCAGTTTCTGCAAGGTCAGTCATGTGGGATCAATACTTGCCTAGGCAGTGATTGATTGGCTTGGTTGTTCGTAAACGCAGCTTCTTTTGTCATAGGGTTAGTGAGAACTCGAAACTCTATGGAAGAGCTCTGCATGCCCGTCCGAATTATTATCTTTATGTGTGTACAGACGCATAGTCCTAGTGTTTAGATCGCGCAACAATGTGCATCCTTGCTGGCCCTCTCCTACTCGTATTCGGGGCCGAGGGGGCAAGCAGAAGGGTGTATTCTTTGCAGGGGGTACTTGATTTCTTTCACATGCTTTTTGCATAGCGCTCGTGGGGGCTAGGAGGCACCCCTCACGGATAATGTAAGCGCAGCCGTGCACTAGAGGCCTTCCTGAGTCAGTCGGTAAATCTGAGAGCTGAAAGGCTGAGCGTGTCTTGAGGCGGGCTTCTAAGTCACCCGAAATCGGTTGACTCTGGAAGCCTGAAGACACGAGTTGGCTCGCTCTCTTCAGTCGCCTGGACCCCAAGGAACTAAGAGAGTGGCCTCTACGGGATGCCCATACTGCCCTCTGGCTTCTCCTTGGGATCCCAAGGATAGGCGTAAAAGCCTAAATTGACGGTCTTATTGGAAGGTTTCATATTCTGACAATACGCAAAAAAAATTGTGACGGCGGAGCTTTTTACATACCACAGCTGGCTTTGGCAGACCATACCCACGAGCAGCAGCACTAAGGCGCAGTCCTCGGCGGTGCGATTCCAAACGAAAGCCGCAATGAGAGGACTGCGGCAAGCGAGAGCATCCCGTTCCCACCAATCCACTTGCTGACTTGAGTGATAGGATGTGTATGTATGTATGTATGTATGTGCCTGTGTGTGTATGTGTGTGTGTCCACTTTGGGTATAGGCGCGTTTAAAAATGCAACATTTTTGGCTGTGCAGCAGATGCCGAGTTGCAGCACTGCTTGTACGTGTGTGGACAATGCGTTGATAATGAGGTGGGGAAGGGGCAGAGGGGCAGCTTCAGAGCAACGAATCTAATGAAAGGCATGGGCGCATGCGAAGAAGCCTCAGAAAGGTGCTAGCACTTTCATTCTCTCTCCATTGCGTGCCTGGCGGACGGCGCTGTTTGTGGGGGCAAGGGGGGAGGAGGATCGGGAAAAAGAATGTTCGGAGGAAGCAGTGTTGTGCGTGAAATGTATATCGCGTGTGAACGGATATTTCGTATATCGGGTGCCGGTGCTGGTTAGTAGTGTCCGGTCATGGATGAATCACTTTCTTCCTTTAGAAAGGTCCCCCAGCACCAAGCGTGTGGCAAGGATTTACTGCTGCCAGGGTTTGCAAAGATTTTCTCGCCGTTAGAGCGTAGCGGCTTTATTTTGAGGAACTACATTTAGGAGGAATTTGTTTTATGTCTTCTACATAGACGACTAGGTCTGTGGTAAGCACAAGCAGCACGTGGGGTACAGGCGGCGAGCGACGAGGAATTTCGTTTTACGGGCTGGACGCTTTCACTAAGCTGTTGCGAGAGCACCATTGGCGAGTTGCTAAATCAAACAAACACACCAAACAAAGGGTGAAAATATCGGCTGGGCAGAGGAAAAAATGTAAAAGAGGCAAACAAAGAACACGGATGGGGGCGGGCGGGCGAAAAGGCAAAGGTGAAGAGACACCGACATAACTTGACAGAAACGAAACGAGAGACGCAAACAAAGCATCAGTATATGCATATATATATACACACACACAAATAGGCAAGGCAGTTCACATATAGGCAAGGAGGCACGCACATGTAGAATTTTTTGGCCAAATGCAGAAAGAATGATGCACGAAGACAATGCAGGAAGGAAAGAGGGAAACGAAGCGGGATACAAGGAGCAAAGGTTAGACTACCATTTCCGTGTTCCCCGCCACGTTTACAAAAGAGCTGCACATATTTATTCCTCAATATGTGCAGCTCTTTCCTTCCGCCGAATCATCCCCTTTGCTGTCAAATTGCTGTGAGACGTTTTTTCCTGCATCTTTACCTCTGCCATCTTGTTGAGAACGCCGTCAGGGCCTCGTAGTGCAGACGTCATGGCGATCGCCTCCCCAATGCGCTACGGCAAGCAGAATTCAAAAAAGCAAATACACACAGAGGCACCTAGACGCATGTATGCTTTTTCACACGGCTGCATGCTCCTCCCGCATGCATCACCATTCTGCAAGCAAGCTATGATGGCTTTGTTGCTCGCTTCCATGTGTGTTTGTGAGTTTTTCCCTTGACAATCGGGCTTGCTAGGTGGCACGCTCGCTAGTTGCTGGACTGCTCCTCTAGACGCTGCCTGCCGTGGCAACGTCCAGCCAGGCTCCACATCCTACGCCTCAGCTGAAACGTGTGCTTTTCAACATTTCGGCGAGGTTGATGGGTGACGGCCTAACATCTATGGGGGATGGCAGGAATCGTGGTTTGACTTTGTGGCGTTCGGTAATGCTGTTAGCCGAATTCCTTGAACTTTAAATGCAGTACACCGTCATGAAATTTTGTTGAAATCTTGAGAGCAATTACCTGTGCTAGCTCTTCGCCTTTGCGGTGCTCCTCTGCGGCCTTTTTGACCTCCGTTAGCGAATACTCCCAGTTCGCGAAGCCCTCGATTTGAAGCCGACCCTAAAAGCAGCCTCGCCAAAAGTGTTTCAAGCCATGCATGCGCAGTAACAGCAACCGCTAGGGCACCCCCTGTCCTCTAAACCCTCGCCATGCACGTGCGTGCACCGTGGATGCCATGCACATGCATGCACGTGTATACCCAGATGTTTTTCATGAAACGCGCATCCGTAGGCAGACGCCCAGCCCCTCCATCCAAGGGTTTCTCTTTGTAAGTCTCAATATTTCAATAGCAGTGTGCACAGGAGAGTATACACTGGTCGCAAAGAGCAGCGCGATATGCACGCTGTTGGTGTGCAGCTGTCTGCGTGGGAGAGTTTTTTGATCGCCACACAAGGCCCCTAGGTGCGAGGCAAGCAAGCCGTTTTTACCATCCTAACACAGTACACTGGACTCTCAGATGAAACTTTTTCCCCAGAAGGGCCTTTTTGCCTTTTCTGCACTAAACTTGAAAGGATGCAATGTGGAGTAAGTGGATCAACAACAGAAGCCACCACCAAGAGCGTGGCGTTACCACGCCACCCCGCACGCTGTCGGATTACGAATATCTCGAATTTTCATGCATGCAGTCAGCTTTCTTGGGCAGGGTAAGCCTCCAATGTGGAATGCGCGCACCTCTTCATTCGCAGTTTTCGGCTCTTTGCATTCGCAGACCGCATCGTTCATGGTATTGTCAGGGATGACAAGGAGGTGTCTGTACACCCAAAAACTGTTCGTTTCTACAATGCCCATCCCGCACAACTGGCTGTCTCGGAAGTTGATCCGCTGCTCTCCCGATGCGCCGCCTTTAGCCCGCGGATAACTCGTGGACGCGCACAAGGCATTCTTGACAGACACGAAATGTGCCTTGCAAGGTCGATCATTGCTGTGGTTGTTCAAATAGGGGCTGAAATGCAAGCATCAGACCAGACAGCAGCACACGGGGGAGGCCCTATGAATTCTATTACAGCCCGTGCAGGCAGCTGCACAGCTTAGGCCTAAGCCTTCAGGAGAGCCTTACAGTTGCTCGCGCCAGTGGGAAACTGCTGTCTCCGGTACACAGCAAGTCATTCCCTCCGAGGCGCAGATGACGGAGGGTCTCCCCGCGCCAGGGGGAGGCGGCAAGTTTCTCTTGTTTCCCACGAAGAGAGGGGCCCTAAGGCCGAAGTATTGAACTCCTCGACTGCGAAAAAATCCAGACTGCTGCAGCTGCTGACCAACTAGCAGCATCTCTTGCAGCGGCACCGCGCTCATGACGGTCTCCCCCGTTTTGAGCAGGGAATGCGCCGCCATCAACATCGCTGCTGCAGTCCCTACCACATTGTCTCCCGGGGGAAACTGCTGAGTCAGAACCTGCTGCTGTTGCTGCTGCTGCTGAGGCAGAAACTGCTGCTGCTGTTGCGGAGAGGCTGGGAGTCTCTCTCCCAGAGATTCCTGCTGCTGAGGCACCTCCTGTATTGGGTAATACTTGGAATATTGCATCACTTGGCTTTCCGAAGGGGCGTAGTGCTGAGAACTTTCGGTGCTTGCTACGCCAGCCAAACGGCTGGGTAGTATTGCGGCAGGAAGAGCAGGGGTGTTTGGGTTGTGAGTGAAGTATCCGATGGGGGATGTTGCACTTGTCGCCGAAGGATTCTTCCCGGAGAGATCCATGCTGGCGTACAGCTGAGAGGAGGGGAAGGGAGAAGATGCGGCCTGTTGCTGCGTCTCGTCAAGGATAGAGGTTGCAAAGGTGTTCTCAGGAAGTATAGAGTCTATCAACGATGACTGCTGCGGATGCTGCCCAAAGGCGAGCGACTGATCACTGAAAAGCAGCTCTTGAGGGGAGTTGAATGCTGCTGCTTCTCCCATAGAAATTTGCGCTTCCTGCTGGTAGGGCTGCTGCGGGGGGCGGCCCCCTCGGTGTACGTACAGCTTCTGCAGATGCCCAATTGGCTGCTGATTGTCTGGGGCTTGCAGCTGCTGCATCCCCTGCGCGGGCTGCTTGTACGGCTGCAGTTCACTTTGCTGCTCCTCTCGACTTCGCGGCTGAGGTAGCTGCTGGTGTTCATACAGCAGCTGCTGCCGACTTGTAAGATCGGCCTCCTGCTGCTGCTGCTCCTGCTGCTGCTGTAGAGACGCTGTCGTTCCCTGACCTTCAATCGTTTCCCTTCGCAACGCCTCTGCCACTACTGCGCGGGGATCGAGCAATGATGCTGGAGATTCTGCTGTCAGCATGAGGGTTGCTGCAGCGCCGGTGACTTCTGTGGATGCACTTGCGTCTGTCTGCGCTGTTTCTGTTGAGCGCTTGCCAGGTTTCCAAGGGCGTGATGAATCCGCCTCTAAGATCCCTGCTGGCACATTTGGAGGCGTTGACGCGGAAGGCAGTAGGGGACTCACCTCGGGGAGGCTTCCTGGCAGCAGGGGGAAAAGATTTAGAGCACTTAAAGTTGCCTCTAAGGGGGACGAAGGGAGCCACATGCCATGGGCAGTTGCATTCACAGCCGCGGCAGTTCCTTCAGGATTGGACGAAGGGCCTCCCGAGAGACGTGCCGGTGTCTGCGTTTGCTGAGGAAGTGCTCCTGAAGCAGAAGGCAGCAGCTCCAAAGACAAGGGATCTTGAGCGGTTTGCGGAGATGATGTCTGGTGAAAGGCAGAGGCTGTTCCTTCAGTAGACAGCTGAGACGAGGACAGGGGATACTGCGGAGAGACTTCTCGAGGCATCGGCGAGAAGTTTGGCGGAAATGAGGGTGAGGCGTAGAGTCTCGAGAGCTGCGGAGGGCTTGGAGAGGGAGCCGCTGAAGCCTTCGACGAGCTCTCGTCGGAGTCATCTTGGGAGAAAGGCTGTCTCCCAGAAGGCGAGGGTGGAGCCTCAAAGGCTTGCCCTACGGCTCCTTGTCTGCCTCTTGCAAAGGCCTCCTCGAGTTTCGTGGGCGGCTGAGACTGACGGGCGGCTTCGTAGAGCAGCAGCTGCGTCTCTGCTGCCGCGGACGGAGACACGAGGACCCCCAAGGCTGCTTCCGCGAGATCTTGGGAGCTTGTCAGTATGTCTGCTGCCGGCGACTCCGGTGCATTTCCGCCGACCGACGCAGCTGCGTCAGTCGACGGGGGAATTGGGCAGTTTGACACGGTCGAAAGAAATCCAGCGGCCTTCTCTGTAGCCTGCAGAGCACTGAATCTGTAGCAAAGGCCAGTGGAGGCATTGTAGGAAATATAGCGGCACGGCTGCGGAACCACGCGCATCTTTTCGACGGCTCCGTCATCGCCCCCTGCGGCAGCAGCTGCTGCTGCAGCGGCCAGCTGCTGCGACGCTCGGCAAGCCGCCTGACATGCGCTTACAGTGCTCCTTCTGTCCATGGCGGAAGGCAGGCCTGACACCTTAACGCCCTGTATCAGACAGGAGGGAGCGCTCACCAGGCCTGCAAGCAGCTGCTGCATCTCGGAGCCGACAGAAATCAAGCGCGCGACGCCTGAAGAAGGTCGCTCGGCGTTGTCTGTTTCTACTATGGAAGCCGCAGAAACGCCCCCAGAGACACTTCCCATGCCAGATTGGTGGGACCTCCGACTGTCTGCGCTCCCCCTTCTCAACGCCATGCGAAGCTTTGCGCGATCTCTCAGAGAAGAGAGAGGCTTTTGGAGATCACGCAAAGGGGGATCGGCGTCGGCAAGCCTACGAGGGTGTGGCCTCAAGGAAGCACCTGCACTCCCAAACAACCCAGCTGCCCGTGGCGGATTTTCTGGTTGCTGCTGTTGCGTTTGTTGCTGTTCATTTTGTTGCTCTTCTTTTTTTTTTTCTTCTTTTTGTTGCTGTTGTTCTTGTTGCTGTTGTTGCAGTCGGAGTTCCTTGGCGGTGCGCTCAAATGCGTCGAGAGCTTCCACCCAGGAATCATTCGGGTGTGTCATTCTGTAATATATCAATTCGTTGGCCATACGGTTGGCTTGTTCGGAAGTGATATAGGTTGCCTCCACCGCTGCATGCAGCGCCTGCATGATATCCTGGGCAGAGAGTACAGCTGGGGTGATAATGGTGGCGTTCCCTCTCTCCAAGAGGCGCTGCAAATCATTTAGATCTGGGATCAAATTGTTCGAGAAGAGTTGAGGGACTGAAGAGGAAGCAAGGCTCCCCATATTTGACAAAAAAGGTGTAGGGGGGAGGGCTCCTGCAATGTAGGTGGTTGCTGAGGGCTGCCAAATGCGTAGAAAAGGGGTAACTGAGGGCATCTCGAGCAGTTTTTCGGTAGCCGTTGTTACGGCTGCTACAGCTGTTGTTGCTGCTGCTGCTGCTGGCAGGGCCGTGTATACTTCGAGATCATTGCCTAGGAAGACAGCCGGAGGGTAGGCGGCGGAATCCGCTTGAGTTTGATCGGAATAATAGGTGATCGCGCTAGAGAGAGGAAGCCTGTAGATGTGCTGGGCTCGCAAAGCAGGTGCCTGCACACCCAGGTGGCGCGGAACGGCCTGAGTCGACTCCAAGGGGTGCTCTTTTCCAAAAGAGGCAGGGGGGCTGGCCTCGGTGGAGGGAAAGTCTTTCTGGGCAGTCAGTGAAGACTGAGAAAGAGGGCCAAAGGCCTTTTCTGAAAGCTCAGCGTGAACGCCCTGCGGATAAAGGAGCGCTAAGACGCAGGGGAGTGAAAGGACAAGCGACAGCGCCATGAAGACAACGGTCGTAGGTGGTACACCCACACCGACAGGATCTGGAGTTTGGAGTCAAGAAATGGGATTGTGCTTCATATGTTGACACAATATGGGGCCGAACGAACCCGGATATTTGGCGTAATGATGTGGGTGGGGTTTTTGCCCCTAGAAACGACCACAGCCGAAGTTGTGCTGCCGTGTCTGCGAGGCCCTGCAGGTTCACGGTATCCAAAAGTGGCAAAAAAGCATGCTTGGCTTCGAATAATGAAGGAAATAATAAAAACACGCGATTATGCCGAGGAAGAAAGCACGGGGTGGCAGGGCACAATGGTCTGGGGGCGGTCACTTCTCGTCAAGGTAGGGGTACGCGCGACATTCCCTCGCGAAGCTCAATATTTTCTTGATAAACGCCACTTGAATAACCTTTATTAATGTTTCCCATTCAGCGCTCTACCTGAAGTCATTTCGACTGGTACCACACAAAGGTGTTTTTCTCGTGCAAGTGGGCGCTAGGAAGTGACCTCCTGAGGCAAACTTGCTTCAGCAGAGCTCTTTGAAACTGAACTTGAGCACCATCGACTTCCTTAATGTTGTGGCCGAAGTATATATATAACTGTAGCTCATAAATTTTTTGTCTAGCACCGGTCAAACAGGTTCTGGCGGATTCCCGAAACTGTGTTCCCACCGCTCGACACCATAAGGGTATATATTTTTAGCAGTATTTCCCAGGCACACACGCATAGCGTCGTCTAGGAATGCTCAAAAGAGGCTTAGAAAAATTACACTGAGGCTCTACTGGTCTGTTTTTGATGAGGCAGCATAAGCAAGCCTGAAGGCGTATCAAATTCAGCGCTGCGCAGAGCAGGTTTCAGCATTGCACACACCGACAGGAGAAATGGCAAGAGCAAACCCACGCTTCTGGGACGATTCTGTCTGAGCTTGCGTCACACTTCACCAGCACGCAGTTGCATAGAGACAGCTTTACAAACAGGCGCCAACCGTTACTGAATACGAGAAGACAATAATGGCTTTGCAAAGAACCTTATCAGGAACAAGCAGTACAGTGCAAGCAACAAGTTGGGTATGATTAAAGTGGCACGACCGCAGTGAAAAATTTATTTGTTGAGCGTACCGTTTGCCATGCAATTCGAGTAATCTAGATTCTTCATAGGCGTCTGTGTAAAATGTTCTGCATGTGTGATTTTAAAGGCGTAAAAATACCATGTGGTTAGGTAGCTCACGAAGGATCTTAGTGCCACTTAGTTGGTTCTGTGCCTCCTGACAAGGTTTCACGTGCGTAGCATTGGTTGTAGCAAGCCACCGATGGCTTCGGATCACGTTTCTGTACAAGCAGTTGCCTGGCACTGAATACCTGTACGATATTTTCTGCCATATGACATTGCATGAAGAAGCACGCTCGGCGTTTGGTGGATGTTGCAGCCACGATTGGCAAGGGACTTTTCATATAAGACAGTATGCATTGTATGAAAACCCATCCGTAGGTACAGATAGGGGTCTGAAGGCATGCATGATCCTTGAATCATTAGTAATTCTTCAAGCCATGAAATGAGCCGGGACCATTTCCAATATTTGGCTTATCGTATGTTTCTGAGGGTCACAGCTTCCCAGTGCAGCTTTGTTTTATTTGACCAGTATGGATTTGTGCGGCTGAGCATTGCCAAGCATGTCTCGCAGGTTTTAGGGCTAAAAAAAAGTTTCTAATCGCTCTAGAAAAGTGGGAGGCTGAAGCGGAAAAGGTAAACGCTCTCCTGGCTGCGCTTCATAAGGTTGATGTAGGGAGACAATTTTCTCCAGCCTCAATACAACTTATTAGAAAACTGTCAAGGATTATGAAAAAGAGCCTTCATTTTCCCCTGATGTGGCTCCTACAAAATTCTGACGTAAATTGGTAGGGGCAGCTAGGCGCGCACAGCTGCACCCTGTAAGCACTTGACGCATTCACACCCAGTTGTACATAGCATCTGGCGCACACACAACTTTGACTCCCGCTGTATTCAGATAACAAAACTCCGTAGTAACCGAGATGCACGAACAGCCAAACCAAATTATCGTTATACAACTAGCTTTTGACTAAATACCAGTGGTGTACTAGAAAATGCCGAAGAGTGCCCTGGCGCGTCAAGCTCCTGCTAGAGCTGGGCAGTGGTCACTAGCAGCCTCACAAATACTGAATATTGGTCCGAAATTGGATATGCTGTTACTGTGAGCTTTGCATGCTGGTTACTAAGGCGGTCCTGGGAGGGTAGATGTGGATGTTTGCCAAGCCGAGGTGTCGGAGAAGTCTGAAGTGCGTTTGGATACGTAACACATTTTTAAGAGGGCGTGAAGGCTGATCACTGCCGTAAATTGCCCTAATCCACACATTTTGGGAGTGAGGAGAATATGAGTCACGCTCGAGGAGGGAATGGCTGCCACTACTGAAACGGCTTTCTACGAGACTGAAGCAGGCGCAAGGTGTGTAGCAGCACTTTGTGTCCAGAGTCGGGCAGAAGCTAGCAGGGGAAGTCAGCCATGAAGGAGGTGCGTAGGCACATATATATGGACGGGTAGCAAGGAGCTTGCGTACCGCGTGAGTGCTCATGTTGCAGTTCCCTGATGTAGCTACAGACGCCCCCGCAAAGAGCGACCCAATTTCGAACTCCTGATGCAAAGTTATGCAGCATCGGTAACCGTATAAAAAGAGGTTTCCCGGGGGTGCAGACTCTGCAACATCCATAGTCCCCTATATACAAAGGAGCAGCCACCCACAGCGGCCGCAAAAGGGCAGCTGCTGCTGCAGGTTCTCGTAGTGCAGTACACTTGTGCGTTGAAAGCGCACATGTGAAGCCGCGGCAGCCTCCTCCACAGAGGGAGGGGGCTGGCTCGTGTTCACGCTTTGTGGTCGAGCTACAGGCGGTCGTCATGATAGAGGAACTGCGTGTCTCGGGAGCCTGCAGGAGTGGTAGCGTCTGAGTGCAGCCGACCCAGACAGGCAACACACACGGACGCACTGACGAACTGACTGCAACACGGCAGTGCGTGGGAGCGTCGAAAACACGCAACGCATGCGGAGGGGAACGACCAGAGTTCAGAAGAAACAGAGGGCCCAAAAGAGGAGCAAAAACAAAGGTCCGGAAAAGGCGGCGAGTGAAACGAGAGGAAACTCGCACTGGGGTGTACATGCACGTAGAAACATACACAGAAGGGAGGGAGGGGGCCGGAAAAGACTGTAGTTAGGGGAGGGGTGTGTGTGCTGACGGACGAAGAAGGTCATCCTGAGGGGCCTTCTTGGTAGACGCGGAGAGGAGCATCGAAAGGACAGCAAGCGCAAGCTTCAAGACGGAAAGGCTGGGGTGCCAGTCAGAGCCCAAGAGATTCAGACAGATGTCTCCGTTGCTGTAGACGTGAGGATGGACAGGAACTGCAACGGCAGTGCAATCGCGGCAGACAGACAAACAGGAAGGCAAGCGTCAGGAACCCCACGCAGCAGCCAAGTGCACAAAACACATAGGCACAAAGCGCAAGGCGGCGATGAGGGGGAGCTGCACAGGGGGCGCTAAAATAACACACGACAGACGAGGGAGGTGTTTCCTTACAGAAAACGAGATGGACGGACAGAGAGAGTGATAAAGAATGCACCACGCCCTGCTAGGCCCAGGAGGAGGCGCTGGTACAAAAGTTCAAATGGGGAGTGGTAGATGCAGCAACGAGAAGTACATGGGGAAATCCGCCTTACTTGGCTTTATGAAGAAGACCGAAGGAGGTCTGAGGGGATAGTCAACAGGCAAGGAGAGGCGTAGCCGCAAAGTATCGCCGTGATACAAACTGTCTCGGGGGGGATGCAACAAGACGATCCACTCCCGAATGTTCGTAGGGTGGACATACACCGAAATCTGCGGCCGCAGCCCATCAGCCAGTTGCTGCTTTAGCAACTGCTGCAGCTGGGCCAATTCCTACGGCAGCAACAATAATCCGCATGCATCATTTCCAAACAAGCACTTTGCTGGTGCAAACAGGGAGACACAGCGTACCAGAGTAGCCCGCAAACAGCCACGAAGATGCAATTCAGCTTCAAGACGCGCGCTCCACCATTTTCCCCCCCATTTACCCCCGCAAAACGCCTCACAAAAATCTGTCTGTATCTAGATCGCTCTGTATCTACCGCTGTGCAGCTACATACGAATGTAGTGGCAAACGGGCAAGAAGAAGACTCCATAACAACGCGAGGTGCAGCAGCTGACAGGGGAAGATATACAGACACAGACGCATGTATACACACAGGCATGCGCTCGCATGGACGAAATTACCCTCCAATGCGAATCGAATGACGTAAGCGGATATAACAAGACCCGAAAAAGATGATCGAAGCCGATCCGGTGTTGAAGCTCGGCACAAAAACGATGAGACACCGCAAATTCAAAACACAGGGCGTACCGTTTGCACTCTGAAATCCGCATGTCCTGCAGGAACTCTTCGTCTGAGGTGTTTCTCTACCGATGCCAAGCTCTCTCTTAGCGAATCTTGCAGTGCTTTACGCTCCAGTGCCTCGGCTGCCGCATCCTCTTCATCAGGCTGCTCCTGCATATACACCTGCTGCTGCGCTTCCGGACGCAGTGGCTCGTCATGGACTTTGGGATGCCCCTCTTTACTGCTCAGGTGTTTTTGCTGTTCCTGCTCTGAATTCTGTTGCTCCTGTATTGAATTCTGTTGTTTCTGCTCTGAATTCAGTTGCTCCTGTATTGAATTCTGTTGTTTCTGCTCTGAATTCAGTTGCTCCTGTATTGAATTATGTTGCTCGTGTATTGAATTCTGTTGCTCCTGCTCTGTATGGCCACCGCGAAGTGCCAGCAGCACGGGTGCAGCGGCGGGAGCCGTCGGGGAAAGGCTTTGTCGGGGTGTTGCTGCTAGAGCAGACAGAGGGGGCAGCAACGCAGCAGCAGTGGGGGAAACTGAGAGTCCGCAGTGTGAAGGGTGTAGGCAGTAGCCGCGCGCTGCACCACGGGGAGGAGCTGCCGCTGCGCCGAGCAAAAACAACAAAGGCAGAGCTGGAAAGGCCATTATGCGGCTCCTTCCTCGTTGATGCGGCCTTTCTTTTGACTTTGATAAACCCCCTGCTGGTGATCGTGCTGCTGCAGTTGCCGCCGCTCATGCGGCGGCGCTGATGGACGGCCGGCGAGGCCGCTGGAAAGTTCAGGTTTGTTGGTATGCGAGCGCCACGTGGTCATGATCCTGACGCTGCTGACGGCACAGCAGCAGCGGAAGCGAGGCGCAATACTATTGGAGGATGTTCTAAACGGGCAGGAAGACAAGCAGTACCCGCTCCAGACACCTGCTGTTGGACGCGGAGCTGCGCACAGTCGCATGCGGCAGCTGCAGCAACAGGAGCGGCTGCAGGAAGTAGGACCAGTGAAATACTGGAATACGCCGGCTGCATGCATCCGGTAGACTTTTGATTTGTAGCTTTCTTTCCGGGCTTTACAGGCCAGAACCGTTGGACCTGCTACAGTTGCAGTCGCAGCGGCGGCAGTAGCGGAATATTTGCAGCTGCAACTGCAGCGGATCGTGGGAATCTCGCGCGCTGCTGGCTCTAGGCATATATATACATATATAGCCACCACCCCAGCATCAAAAGCATCCCAAAAGACTACTTGATCATAAAGGCGTTGGAATCCTTGCTGCTGTATGAGTGGGTTGGTCAACAGCCGCATTTGTTTGCAGGAGAGCTAGTAGCGACTGCCACTGTCTTGAGTCGAGAGCTTCTGCCGATGCAAAACCACGCATTCTATCCTCCCTAGACTAAAGATCTTCTGCAAAATTCGCTGCAGAAAGGGCAGCGAGAGCAACGCTCTCTCTCGCTGCTGCCGCGCGAGCGCGCGCGGCAGGTGTTTCTGCTGCTGCGGGCAGCCAGTGGCGCTGAATGTGATGATTGGATTTTCCCCCTACGATCGACTCTATTTTATTTCCGCAGCAACGCGTGTGCAGGCAGCGCCATTCCTTCCTGCATAGCTCCTCCCCCTCCCTGTTTGCACGAGCTGCAAGAAAATAGTGAACTTGCAGAACCTGCCGAAGGCGAGAACCGCAGCCGCCTCCTGCAGCACCACCAGCAGCAGCAGCAGGAGGGGTTCCCGCCGCGATTCTTGGCTACAGGGCGAGCGAAGCGCTGCAGCGGAGAGAGATCTCAAAGATGGACCGACGCCTTCCCGCGGCTGCCGAAGCATCCGTCGTAGTGGTGGCGACTGCCGCGTCTGCGCATGTGCGCTCTTCAGGGGAAGCTGCTGCATCGCCCTCCACAGCGGCTGCAGCAGCACTCGCGGAGTCAGCAGCCGCCACGCAGCAGCTCGAAAAGTTGCATCTGACTGTGGACTCTTCAAGATCCGCAGCGCCGGCTGATGCAACTGCCGTTACTCGCAGGGAAGCCCTGCATGCAGCCGCCGCGGAAGCCACCAGAGGCTTCTCGTCAGCGGCAGTTGCCTCCGCTGCGAATGCTGCCTCGGAGGCGGAGGAGGACACGCGTGAGCAGTCTGTCGATACAGACGCTGGTGCTGCGGAGCTGGAAGCAGCGGCGCGAGCAGCAGTCAGTCTCGTTGCCGAAGAGCAAGGACGGCGTACTGCGCAGCTCAAGTCAAGCAGCACGAGTGGCAGCAGCAGTCACAGCAGCCACACTGGCACCAGCAGGACCAACAGCCGTAGCAGCAGCGGCGTGTTCAAGTGCACTCGCATGCCTGCTACTCCAGCAGGAGCAGCGCCTGCCGCAGGGTACACTTGTAGTGACGCAGAAGCAAGCAGCGCGAACAGCGGAAGCACAGGCGTTGGAGCCAGCAGCAGCAGCGGCTTGCGAAGGAGCAGCAGCAACCTTAACCGCAGCTACAGCCGCAGCAGCAGCAGCACCGTGATGCAGCTTCATGGCCTTTTGAGCAGCAGCCCTTCCCTCGCCGCATGCAGCCGTATGGCTAACAGCAGCAGCTCGAATAGCGGCAGCTCCACTGAAGGCAACAGCGGCAGCAGCACGCGCAAAGGCGGAGAAGGATCGCTGCTGCGCCTTTTCCAGTCCGAGTTTTTCGACGCACACTTCCATTTATATTACCTCTTCAACAGAAAGGAACAAGGCGTCCATCAGTATCTCGTGAACCTTCTCTACACGAAGCGAGATATCAATGAAATCAACTTCTACCTTCCACAGCTATGCCAACTCGCACTTACGAGGTGTGCTTTTTCTGCACATTTTGCATTGGCCTCGTCCCCTGCCTCTCTGTCTGCCCTCTTCTTCTTTAGGAACGTTTCTTTCGCCGCTTTTTCTCCCCCTCTTCTCCCCACTCCCGCTAGATGCTGCCTCCCCCCATCACCCTCCTCCTCCTGCGCCGTCCTCTGTTTCTGCACTTCTTTTCTTGTGGCTTCTTCACGCTCACACGTACCTCGCACCGCTGCGACACCTCCTTCCTTAACGCGAGGCTGTAGAAATCGCCTCTCGCTCCTCTCGGGAAAGGCGTGTAGGTACACCCGAAGAAGCAGAGGCGACAGAGGAGCGAGCGCAGTGTGCTTCGCACGCCTTGCGCATTCCCTGGGCAAGGCAGCTGCTGCTCTTTTGCGGTTGCCGCATGCGCTGCATGCAGATTCAACTCTTCTCCGCTGTCTCGGTTCCTGCTAGACGTGTGCAGCACGCACATCCATTTCGCTTTGAGGGCTGCCTGGCTCTTCCAAAGCTTCGTCGAAGATAAGATATCTGGTGCGGGAAGGCGGGGAGTCTGCGGCTCAGATAGGGAGAGCTTTGGGTAGAGACGGGGACAGAAGGGAGGTATTGGAGGTGTGCTGTTGGTTCGTTGGAAAGAAGAATAGATAGCGGCAGGAGAGGGGGGAGGGGGCTCTTCCTCCCTTCTGCTAATGCTGCCATAGCCGCAGACGTGATGCTACCTGCGACTAGGGCAGCTCTAGCAGCACGAGGATTTTCAACCCTCCTATGTGTGCTGCTGCTTCTCTCTGGCGCGCGCAGGTCTGGAGGAGGCGGCACAGAAGATGACACAGGAAGTCGAAATGGCTCTCGTTAACAGCAAGCCTCTTGCACATGCGGTGTATGCACACCCCAGCAGTGAGAGGAGCAGCACGGCCAGCTGCATGACCAGCAGCAGCGCCAGCAGCCTTTGCGCGGCGCTTGATCGGATGCATCGGAAGCACGAGCAGCTGATGCACAAGCACAAGCAGCATTGCCAACAACAGCAGCAAGAGCAGCAGCAGCAACAACACAAGCAACAGCAGCAGCAACACAAGCAACAGCAGCAACAACAGGCGCCGCAGCGCCACACAGATCTGTTCAAAAGGCACACCCTGCTGCATCTGTTGTGGCAGCAGCAACAGCAGCAGCAAATCACGCCGCAGCAGCTTCAAAGGCTGTCTAGGGCAGTGTGTGCTGCAGATGCTGCACCAGCAGTAAGCACATCTGAAACTCTGAAGCATCCAGATGTCGCAACGCCGGAAGAAGATGCAGCAACAACTACGGCAGGAACAACAGCGGCCCCTAAGCAGCAGCAGCATGAAGAAGAGAAAAACGCAGACCATCAGCATTCTCAAGAAGGAGAGCAGCAACAGCAGCAGCAGCAACAGCAGCTGGTGTCGCTGCCTGCAGTGCTGCCGACAACGGAGCAATACCCCCTCTTACCCCCTCGTTTGCCATCCGTGTTCAGTCACAACACAGGGCTTGTTTCTGTACCAGGTGCAAGAGTACGTGTTTTGCTTTCTGCTAGAGACTTGTTTGCACTGCTACCCCGAATGGCTGCCGATATCACACCCCAGTATGTGTGTGTCATCGAGATGCTCTCGACAGCTGCTCCTCCCATGCCTCTCTCTTGCCTTCGAGCACCTCCCTGTACTGACGGCGCAAGGCTTCCCCTGTGTGCTGGCTGCTGCTCCTGCAGGCGAAACTGCCCTCCGTGTATGCGAAGCTTGGAAATCCCCTCTCGCTCACAACGCTTTCTCCCCCCAACCTGTGCTGCGGCACTTGCAACCGTGCAAGCAGCAGCACTGGCAGCGGAAAGGGTTGCACAGACAGCTGCGTGGCCGTCGAACTGCACCAATTCGTCATGAAACAGAGGCGCTGCGATTACTTCAATGGACTCAACCACTTTGTGTCGCTTCTCATCGATGCCAGCAACATCCTGGCAGCGGAACCAGACCGAAGCATAAGGTCAGCTGCTGCTGGTGATCGGGGGTGTGCTGTTGCAATTGGCGCTGCTGTTGTTGTTGTTATTGTTGGCATTATTGTTTCTATTGGTGCTGCTTCTGCTACGCGCGGCATATGCCGATGGCGATGTTCAGAACTGTTGCTGCACGGGGCACATCCAAAGATGCGCGCATTGCTGTAGCAAAGGTGCTGCAGCACCGAAGGATGCCGTCTGCAACTCGCCCTTTTTGGCAAGTGCTGCAGCACGGTGTCTGCAAAACTTTACGCTGTCTCTGTGTACACCTGCGAAGACCTAATTGCGCATGCGCGCTCTCATGGGTGCCCCATTTTGGTGCAACTGTTTATGTATGCATGCATGCATGTGTGTGTTTATGTATGTATGTATGTATGTATGTGTGTATGTATGTATGTGTTCCTGTATTTGTATGCATGTATGTGTCTATGCATGTGTGTATGTGTTCCTGTAGTTGTATGCATGTATGTGTCTATGCATGTATGTATGTGTTCCTGTATTTGTATGTATGTATGTGTCTATGCTTGTGTGTATGTATATGTATGTTTGTATGTATGTGTATGTTTGTGTGTCTTTTTACAAGGCCATCTCTGTTGTACGGCCTGTGCGAGAATTTGAATTCCTGGCTGCTGGCAAGGCGGCTGTTTGTCGCTGCGAATGGAGGAGACTTTTCTCTAGCTGGTTTGACTGTACCGTTGGAGCAAATAGGGGCGGAGCCAATGCACAACAGCAGCAGCTATGGCATGACGCCTCGCCATTCTGCCGGTAGCGGTCACAGATTGTTGCACAGCAGCAGCTTCCCCGCTGCAGCAGCTGCCCCCCCGCCACTTCCAGCGGTGCAGCTGTTGCGCATTGAGAGTCGAGACAGCCGAACCCTCAGCTCGAAAAAGCGAGCGCCTTACCTCCTCATAATTGAAGTCTGCAATCTGGACGAGGTGCCTTCCCCACTTGTACCGTAGTTCTTGCAGAGTCATAATACTGCTACTTCCTCTTTTTGCTGTGTGCTTTTTATATTGCTGCTTCTTCCCGCCGCTCGGCTGTCAGCGACGCTGCTCGCAGGGTGTCTACCTAGACGGGCTCTCTCTGGGTGCACGTGTCGCGCTTGTGGACTCTTTTTTTCTCCTCCTCCATCAAGCTGCTCCTCATGGAGGTGTATGTGGAGGGTCTCTGTGTTTGTTGTGTATGTGGTGAGGGGCTGCTGCTGCTGCTCTTGTTGCTCTTGCGCGGCGTGATCGCTACAGGATCTGGATCAGTTTTCTGACGACCCCGAGGTCCAAAAGGAGGAAGTGAAGTCGAAGCCTCTCTTTGTGTATCAGTGCATTTTGAAGGAGCTGAAGGTGAGCGAGAGGAGGTGCCTTATATTTATCTATTCATAAGGAAGGGTTCCAGCTGAAACCCCAGTGGGGGAAGGCAGGTAGTGGGGAAAACTCGAGGTGTGGAGGGGCCGGCAGAAAAAGCGCAGACGTCCGCGCAGCGATGCACAGGCGTAGAAAAGTGAGAGCCAAAAAAGCAACGCGATGCAAATAAAAATGACGGAGATGCAGAGGCAGAAGGGCCTTGCACGAACAGCCATCAATATGGCCCCCCTTTGCGTAATGCAACTTGGGAATACAGTGTAGGAAGGTGCATGTGACACGTCGTACGGAGTGCGTTCATGTATATATATTATATATGGGTATATATAGAGAGACTTATGGGTATACTGAGCTATTTCGTTCATGATTTTTCCTTTTTTCGCTGTGCGTAGCAAAGGAAGATGCTGCCCCCGAAGGCACCGGCAGGCGAAGACCCTGTGACAGCCATCCGCCGCGTTTTGGGAATGTTGCCTCAATCACCGACACCATGTGTCGCATCTTTGGAGGCTGACACCCCCAACCGAGCAGCAAAGGCCGCTTGTTCGCCAACAGCCGAGACGCACATGCGTCTACAGCAGCCTGGGGAAGACGATACCGCACCGTGGCGACCCCAATCTCCCTCTTCTGAAACAGCATCAGCACCGAATATGGCAGCAGTGTCTGGAGGCACAGAAACTGCAGCGGCCGGAGGTGCAGCCTTGCGACTGTCAGAGAATCACTTTGTCAAACAGGAATCCCGCAGGGCCCCCGGTGGGGGCCCCCCAGCGCATACAGCCAAGTGCAACAGTCTCTGGGTAATCCCTCGACTTCCTCAACCCTCTCATCTATATATATATATACATGTATATATATACATGTATATATATCTGTATATACATGTGTATATATGCATATATATGTTTATATATATATATTTTTATATGTGTATATATCTATGATTGTCCTCTAGCTAGTTTGATCGAGTGCCTCTCCTGTAACTCCCCGTCCCGCCTCCCGCGTCTTTATCCAGTGTCTTAGCCGTCCGTCCTCTCTTTGTTTAGAGGCCTCAGCGTCCGTTAGTTTCTGACATAGAGACTTCTTTAGTGCCTCTTTGTGCGTATTGCGTCTCCGGGATCCGCTTCTCCCGAAAAACACACGCGTGTAGTGGATAGACATCGGACTTTTCGTGTGCCCTGCTCTCTTTTTCTGCCTCTTGACAAAAGCCCCCCGCGGTCTGCACTGTTTCGCCCGAGCGGCTGTGGTGTTCGCGAAGTCTCGTCCCCTCCGTTTTCTTCTCACTCCAGTAGAACAGGACGGGGGTCTGTACACCTGAACGCGCGCAGCGCAGCGCAGCGCCACCACCTCCTGCTGTGCTTGCGCCGCTGATGCAGGGGGAACTCTGGGTAGCGCGGCGTGAGCGTCTGAGGCGTAAAAGCCCTTATGGCAAGCTCCGCTCCTGGGATATCAAGTGTACGTACACCGGGTTCATTGGGTTTTTGCACTGCGGTCCTCCGCATTGCCCCACGCAGAGACCCCTCCACCGGTATAGCTGCACTCTTCGGTTGCTCTGTGTACTGGGGTCGTCTGCTGTTCTCAGCAGACACCTGAAATCGCATCTAGGGCCTTAGCCATTCCCCATGATGCGGCCTCTATACGAGGAAATCACAATGATACTACTGCATGCAGAAAATGCCTAGCATCTCGGAAGTGCTTTTTCCGTGTTTCTGTTCATGTGATCCGTCTCACTCCCCCCCTCTCAGGCATTCTGGTGAAGGGCGGTGATGACTTACGGCAGGAGCTGCTGGCGTCGCAGCTGGTGCGACAGTTCAAGGCAATCTTTGAGGAAGCCCGATTGCCTCTCTGGCTGAGACCGTACGAGATTCTCGTCACTGGATCCAACTCTGGTACGATTTTTTGGAAGGCTTATCGAGGCATTCACGGTTGCTCTGTCTTGTTTCGTTGTCTTATGGGTCTTCGTTGCTTTAAATGTACATTCGGATCAAAAATCTGCTTCCTTCTGATCATTTGCCGTCCTAGACCGCGCGTCTTTTGCCGCTGAATTCATCGTTTAGGCATCATGGAATGCATTCCAGACACCTGCTCCGTCGACCTCCTCAAAAAGAAACACGGAGTTGACTCGATCGCAACGGTCTTTGACACGCTATTTTCAGACAATCCGTTTGAGGCCAAAAAGGTTAGTGCTCGAATGTTTAAACAGCAAGCCTCCACTCATCAGCAGTCCCGAAAATCTGAGGCGGTCTGTAAAATGAACGTTCGTGCTAGTTCTGCAGACACCAACAACTAGCCATGTATATTTGCCAGAGTGGGGGAGATCCCATATACCTTGCCAAAGGCACTGAGCCATTTCTCCATTTTCACCAATAACAGAAAACAAACACGCCTACCTCCAACCAAAATGGAACATGTCGATAGGTGCTACTGCTCGACGTACTGATACTTTGGTGCCTGATGGTAATGCAAGTACCGTGCAAGGGCAGGGGTTCACTAGGCCGGAAGGGGTGGCCGCCAAGCCATCCAGATACACATTCATATACACTTGAAAGCTAATCGATACATGAGTCTGTTTGTCCTATTTGCAATTCATTTTGCCTTATGCGTGCGTTAACGGTGGGAGGGGGCCTGTATTTTGTCAAAACTCGCGTAGGCGTGAGGCAGTAGGGGCCCCTGCATCGTTCGGCCATATCGGAGATATTTCATAGCCTTTTAGTTGCGCCTCTATGTGTTTGTGTTGCAACAGAACTTCATAGAGAGTCATGCGGCTTACTCCCTGGTGTCCTACTTGCTTCAAGTAAAAGACAGGCACAACGGCAACCTCCTGTTAGATGCGGAAGGGCATGTCATTCACATTGGTGAGGCCCCTAGGAACAAAATTTCAAAACCGCTTCATTTATGGATCTGTCTTCAAGCACTCAGATTGAGACGTACAATGATTCGAGCTGACATGCACACGGTAATATATGTACATATACTTAGAGCGGGAGGTTAAAAGATCGGCAAATGGTCCTTCGTCTGTGGGTGGCATCCTTTGACATCTATGCAGACTACGGATTCTTGCTTTCCAATTCCCCTGGAAATATTAATTTCGAGACCGCACCCTTTAAGCTCACACAGGCAAGTGTTTGCTTCGCGCGCATCTGTGCCAGCACGATAGTGTTCGAAAGTGTATTTGCAGGTCTACAGTTGTACATGACACCCTGTTTGCACGATTCAACAAATACTGGCTACCTTTCTTTTGTTTCGCTGTATTCATACTTTGTAATGCACATACGCACATGCCCATGAAGCCGTCATCTGAGGAGTGTTTGGCCTTTGGACTGCAAGTTTGTTGCTTACTACGCATATATGCATATGTTGCACAGTCTGTGCTTTGTAGTCTTTGCATGCTCCTAGTCAAGGGCAACCCCGTAGCTTGTTGGTTTCACGCATATGTACTTTTATGTTTGCCAATCTCTGAAGTGTTCTCTTTGCTGCTGTAGGTTGTCTCCTTGTTGTTCAGGAGTTTTTGGACGTCATGGATGGGGAGACTTCAGATAATTACGAGTATTTCCGCACTCTGATCATTCGCGGCTTTCTTGAGGCCCGAAAGCACGCAGATAGGATCATCCTTATGGTGGAAATGATGCTTTCAGGCAAGCTTCCTTTTCATAAATTGAATCGATTGTCTGCTCTAACGCGTACGCTCCTTCACAACCATAAGCCCCAGGACATGCCTTCTTTTGCAAGAGAATTATTGCGCCATCAGTTTCATCACAATCACTATGCAGAATCATGAGTGCTTCGCCGATATGCAGCAACGAAAATGCCGTGCTTTTCGGGGGGCCCGGAGTACACCCTGAGCGCCCTCAAGGAGAGGTTTATGCTAGGGCTCGCTGAGGATGCTGTGAGCCCATTACCGAAAACTCATAAAATTATTATATATTGAGGCTTAAGACGACAACATGCTGCCAGAAGAATGCTTCATAATCTCTTGTTGAGCTGCTGCATTGCTGTGGCTTTGCTGCTTCCTCGTATTTTATGCTCTCCAGGTTCACGTTTTAGTCGCCATTCACTGCTTACGAGCTCCTACTTTGTTTTGCGTTGTTCGATTACGATGTGCTTGTTCAGTGTATCGAGAGGGTGGTGGAGTTAATTGATATCTCGGTTAACAATTTCCGCACCGTCCAGTACGACAATTTCCAGCGGATAACAAATGGAATCATGTGATGTTCATGCATTCCATTGTGTCTGCAAGCCAAAAACTGACCTTAGTATGAATTCTCTATACTCTACTTTCGGCTCGCGTTGTATGTTCACGAATAAGGTGAATAATTTGCAACTAATGCGTGACCAGCGCCGACGATCATGCGGTTTGTGTATAACTGCATGTGATCCCGTGTTCGCACTTCGAAACGGCAAAGCCCTGCACTTCAAGCTTCATGATCTACGCTCTTATTATTTCTGTTTTTTTAGATCAGATCCTGTGCTCAGAGTATCATGCATTCATTTGTCCAACGAAGTGTCTTGATTGTTGCCGCTGCCGCGACTTGCACGAGTTCTCGCCTCGCTTCTCCACTGTCCTCTTTCCATCTTCTGCTGCATCTTGTCTGGGCGCATCGTATGTAGTGCTAGCAGAACATTGGAGAATATCTCCAATGCATCTGCGTGATTATCTGCTCCTCTCCTGTACGTTGTATCAAACGAAAAAGAAGCAACTAACGCGTATTTAAGCTACTCATGCCTCTTCCTAGATGAATATATAATCAGTAATTAACTAGTCACGCTTACTTATGTCTATGCAATTCACTTTTTTCGGAATACTTAAGTAGGTTCGTAAAGCTTGGAGTGTCGAACTACATGTTTCTTGCCCACGCCCCCGTGCGCATATTTGGGCGTAGAGAGAATTTAGGGCTGCTTGACTCACCAGACACCACGTAGAGACAATTACTCGGAAGACTAAGCTTTGGTAAGAGTCGGTCGGATACGCTGATGCGTCTCAGCTAGAGTTCTTCCATATCCTACTTTCCACACCTTGTGGGTAGAGGACTTCGGCGGTCCGTCTACGCAAATGACACAAAAATCCCAATTAAGGATATTTATGGCGTCGGCGCACAGCTTTTTGCTGCTCAATAGCAATCTACCATTTACTGCCAGCAGAGCATGCATGCCGATTCAGACACACCACTTGAGGGATATGTTCTGCTCAGCGTCCGTCCACGTGCCGACTGTCAGCCCGTTCTTTCACCGGTTGCAGCAAAATAGCAAATAGGCGAAAGCAGCAATATTCGATTCTATCAAATTTGTCCTTGTTGCTGCATTTGGTGATGCTGCCGACAGGTGAGGCTGTGAGGGCCCATGGGGCTGTCGGGGGTTCCACGGTTCCACCTTGCCATATACGGTAAACAAATATTAGACAACTTTCTGTTTTTCCAACGCTAAAGCCATCAAAGGTTCTTCATTTCTTAGACATGCACCGGTCTAAACGTAACCCATTTTTTGAAAGGCCCACTGAGCCTGAAGAGGAACGATTGCTGCTTGTTTTCCCTTGGTCCTGAGTAGGCTCGCGTCTTGCAACGGGAGGGCTTTGCGTTTTTCTCTGACACTAACGACAGGCACCTTCAATCTGCCGCTGACAGGGAGGCCAAAGCCACGCATCCTTCACACTGGTCCACAGCGACTGGTAACGGCAGGAAGAACAGCAAGAGCTTAGCTAAAGTGACAGCAATATGACATTGGCAGCATCAGTAGAGCCGCCTATACGCGACCAGTCCTTCCGCCCTCCCCCAGCATGCTTTGGCCTGGGGCAGCTTACGCGGCACAATGTATTGATGCTCAAAGAGCTAAACCTCGCCACAATTCCCGTGGTATATGGAGAGGAGTACTATGACTATCTCATCGTCCACCCGACCTTCTGCAGACTTGGTAAACCGTGAGGCCCTACCGCTGGGCCCCTAAGAAGTGGAGGGCGTGTTTTCAAAGCTCTGGTGTATTGTTTTCTAAGGTTCATGCGTTTAAACTCTCTTGAAGTGGCTGCCGAATGTGACTTCTTTCGGCGTTTTCTCAGCCTACCTTGGGGATGTTATGGTGGGGGGCATCACTTGTCGCGTCGAAACCAATCCAGATGGCGTAAAGCAGCTGTACATCATGACACTCTCTGTGCTCAAGCCATACCGCCGTCACGGCATCGGTGAGCTACCACGAATCGATAGCTTGACCCTTCCTTTCAATTATCATATTTCCAGCTGCTTAGATTCACAGAATAACGCTCTGCAATGCGCCCTGCAAGGAGCTAGGAACCACGAGTCGAAAGATTGTTGTGGCAGGCACCACATGTTCGTATCTTTCTTCCCGCTATGTTTTAGGTGTTCATTGCTTTGTCCCTTTTGTACCTTCAGCAACTCAACTGCTCGGGTATATTTTGGAGCTGGCATCTTCCCGTGGTGACATTGAAGTCGCGAGCCTCCACGTGTGGGAAGCCAATACCGAAGCGAGACGTTTTTATGAGAAAAGAGGATTTAAATCTGTGAGCAGAGAAGAAAATCATTATCCAGACATGGAGCCCCCCCATGCGGTGTACATGCAGTGCCAGTTGCCCTGGGCCTTCAAGGGGGCCGTCCCTCTTGTTATGCCAGATTTCGACGCCACAAAACACAATCTGTCGCAGTTCAAGCAGCCAGACCATAAATAACATGTGAACATCAGGCGTGCCGTTATGCCTACCGAATGCATGGGGCAGGTGCTATATGCTGCTCCTCATTTTATGGCTAGACAGAAAGATGGATAAAACGAAGATGACTTTTGCATTGCTTACACAAGAATACGTGTACGGAGAATATTGAATGCAAATTCATTCTTTTTCTTTCTCTATTCAAGTCTCTTTTCAGAAGGGCGTAGGATAGAGTGTACACTGGTTTCTACAGCGAAACAAACTCTTTTTTGGCGGCACACTCAGTGTGCTGTGCTAGTCCTAATTACCGTCCTCTGCACCCTCGCATTTGAGATAGTGGCAATGCCGCAAGAGCATTGACACACCGTTGGTGGGGCACATGCATTGACGCCATGGTGAGGCTTGCGAATTAGGGGACAGTTACGCAGTTGAACCGTTCCATCGGAATCAGGCAAATACTTCCCGCCATGAACTCCTGAGGGTCGGAACTATTTGCTCCGTGCACATGGACAACATGTACAAAACGGGTGGTGACTTTCTATCATTGCGTTGCATGGCAACTCACGGTTGAGGAAAGCCTTTTGTTGCCCCTTCTGATCGCAGCAGTGAAAGCCTAATACTTTTTTAGCTAGTATAGTTTAATTTCACATTGGAGCTGAATCCCTGCTCTTGACGATGGGCATCTGGCATAGCAGCATCTGAGCTGTGCATGCTAAGGCCTTTAACAGAGCCACGCGAACCACGAAAGCCGGGTTAAATTCAATCTTATTGTCCGTTTCTTTTGCGTAACAAAACGTGTATTGACAACTTACTGCTTTATTCTTGTCCAAGCTTCAACTCACATCCATTTTAAAACGGATATTAGATAGAAGCACCAGTTATCCTGTGCCGCGACTCGTCAAGGGATCGCACCAGATGCTGTGAAGTGGTAATGGCAGAGAAGGGGGCTCTTCTTCCGTTAACGCTTTTTCCTTTTTTTCTTCTGTTTGAACAAATTTCATTTTCTTTCAGTGAAAGCTAATAAAAGTACGTAGGAGTCCGTTTTCCAAGGGGGACCGCGCCCTCGCCCGGTCTTCCAATACGTTGTGCTTCCCTTTCTTTGAATGAACCGTTCCCTGCTGCGTGAACTATGCCTGCTACAGCCTATGAAACAAAGCCGACAGCGGAAGAAGGGGACAGAGGAAGATAGATTTGGCCCTCCCTTACCATGCAATGACTGTTGGTGTTGGTTCTGATGGATGTGCACGTGACCAGTCGGTCGCGCCGTTCCACTGGATCGTTGGGGTGCAGTCTTCCGGTTAAAGCAAATTGTTGAGCACGAGTATTTTTCTGTGCTCTCTGCTTCAGCGGTTTTTTGCAAGCATCTGTGTTCTTCGCTCTCTCCTGTCAGCCGAAGTTCATCGGCTCGTTTGCAAAAAAAAAAAATCCCTTGCAGCACCTCCAGGATTCCTTTATTTCTCAGCAGCTTTATTGCCCTTCGATTGGAAAAGAAGGCAATAAGATGGAAGCCAGTATCAAAAGCAGCAGCAGCAGTAGTAGTGCTGGTGCCAGTTGCAGTAGTCAATGCGTTGTATTGCTGGCTATTGCACGCATTCAAGACAAAGCCATTCTTGGTTACTTTTCTGCAAGGATACCCACAAAGCAACAGAATACATACGCCTCATATTTTGAAAAAGGAATCGACAGAGTCAAGCCCGTGGGCTCTGCCCGCTCCCAGCTCGACTTTTCAGACGCCCTGCTCTTTCTACAGGTTGACGGGTCTGCTGCGGTGGTGTTTGGAGCTGTTGTAACCGACAAGACATATTCTAGTCGCATAGCATACCAGATGTTGGCGGTAAGAAAACACGAGGTCACATATTGGAGCACCTGAAGCGCCTTTACTGTAAAGAATATTTAGAATAGAAAGGCACGTACATGCAGACGGTGGCAATGTGCATGAAGATGCAGATACGGGTATCTCCCATCGGCAAGTTGCAAATGACCAGCGTGTTGTGTGGTGCTACATTTGTTGAAAACACATTTGTTCGCCAAGTCATTTGTCGCTTCCCCGCCTGTTCCTGATTGTTACGTGTATGATGGCCTCAATTGTATCCGCCTTCGCTTGATCCTACTTAGGAATTCCAAAGTTCCCTCTTGATGGTTGTCAGCCAGGAGAAGATTGTGAGCGCTGCACCCAAGTCTCTGGAGCGTTTGTTTAAGCGCCAAGCGCGGGAAATCATCTCAAAATACGAAGACGTCGCTTCCTTAGACCCCACCACTCAGGTTATAAAGAAGGTGGAGAGTGTGAAGGTAGTGGTTGATCAAAGCATTAAAAAGGTGCTGCAGAATCAAGGCAACCTAGAGGACCTGGTTAGCCGCACACACAATCTAGCTAGCTCCGCAAAGCAATTCAACAAGGACGCCACCGCGGTGAAGGACGCTACGTGGAGACAGAAGATGGGTCTCACCCTCGTCTTGGGATTCCTTCTTGCCGGAATACTAGCCTACATAATTTATGCCCTTGTGGATATGATGATGTAGCTCCGCCCTTCTAGCTAGTTAGCTAGTTTGCTAGTTGGTCTGTTGCGGTGGAAATTTTCAAAGTGAGGTTCAAGGGTCAGTACAATCAAACGAAGATTATCGGCCACTACAATGGCCTAGAAGCAATAGTAATGAGTGTGTTATTATTGTGGCTTCTTGGGGCAGGGAGGGATGGACTGGTGTGCATTGTGTGCACATCGCGTGGACGCAGACATACCACCTGTCCATGGCTTCTTTTATGCAGTTTCAGCTACGCTAATTCGTATGTGAGACGTTTTTTACTGTTTGGTGATGTGAACTCGCCGTTAGTGAATCATCCCCATTGCAGCAATGCTGGGTTGTTACGTGCGAGCCACCGTTTTTTCTAAAAACTAGTGCGGCCACTTTTCAAATTCGGAGGTTTCAGGCTGTCCGCATGGATTCTAGTCTATCTGCTCTCCAGCATTTATGTTTTAATACGATGTATCGAATCTTAATGCCCCATGCTCTCTGGATGGCTCTTGTGATAAGAACCACGACGGCATGTACTGTGGATAGGGCCTGTCAACTGCTACTGCATCGTTCATATCACTTAGCGGAGCAAGACCCCATTAATTTATTTCTCTATTTGAAACTGAAAGGGCAGCAGCACCAAGAACAGAAGTTCAGCTGTTATGTATTCTTCCGTTCAATGCGCATGTCTCTGTTGTGAAATGACAGTCACAGTTCTACGAAGACTACAACTTTGCAATAGACGCAAAATTGAACTTAGATTTTGCACTGATCACCTATTTCCCAAAAATATTGCAGGGAATAACATTGCTTGCCTATGTCGGATTGACCACGCGAGCATAGCGAGGTGGAAGGCCTAAATGAGCAAGACACATATTAAACAATCAAGCGCCTGCTCTAAATTGGTTGTCATCAATGAGTTAAATTAGTCAAATTGCCCTCGGTGCAGCTCCTCGTGTTGTAAGGACCCGCATGTACGTGGTTTGTGTTTGGATAATCTGTTGAGGCTCTGCTGTCCCCTGCTCGCCTTCTTTGTAAAATAGCGATTTTCTGCTTACAACACACTTTTATTTGGGCAAGGTATAATAACGATCGTTCCTAGAGAAAAGCCATGTAGCCGCACTCTGTAGTCAACAGGTCCTTGGCAGAATGAAGTTTAATTTACAGCTCCACGAACCTTGGGGGGTAATTAACTTCGGGATGACAAATGGATCCTTATGAAGCTCCGATGTGACTCAGATAAAACAATTATTTTCCACGTGGATTATTTGTACAGGCATGAGAGCACACACATGTCCTATATGTGTGTTTGTTTCTCGTTGAACAGTTATACACAAGCCCAATTCACTATTTCTAGCACGCAGAATGTACTTTTCAATGCAGCCTTAAATAGTTGGAACAATTGCAAGAAGAGACATCCATAAGTTCTTGCGTTTACGGCTTCTGTCCCGTGACTCCTCACACAACAGATTCCTTCCAAGGTCCCTAGCCATTTTTGCCAGCTCAACACAAAAAACATTGACGCTGCATCATGGAAAAGCGGTGAAGAGTAATCATGACAGAAGAACTTTCTTTAGTTTGCCTCTCTTTTCCTTGCCTCCGTCTGTCTTGCCTCTTTTGTCCTTTTCCAAGCTGTTACTGCCTTTTTATATCGTTACGTACGGCTCTTCAGCGATAAGCCAAAGCCCTCTTTGCCCACTTTCCCCATGAAGATTGCCTGCTCCATATGTTTGCTCGTAAAGGCAATGGACCGCTTGGGCACTAACGCAATACAATCCAAATCCACATACGGGTATGTGAAGTCAAACTTGTCGTAGCGCACTATCTGCAGACAGAACAAGCCATAAACGAACAAGCAAAGGAATTTCGGCTTGGATTTAGTCCTTCAATGTGTTGGCATAGTTAAATTCTAATGAATGCGCATTCGCATGGCTCCTTCGTCATTTTCATATTTTATACACACATGCTCGTATGTGAGCACATGTGGACACATAATAGTGCGTGTATGCATATACACACCCATATATGTTTGGCTGTGAGCACTGAAACTCATCAACTCGTCCTCAATAAGATGTGCAGATACACAGTCCCACCAGTGTACCTAAATTTGCACAGTATCACACGAGAATGAACCTACGCCTCTCGCGTACTAAACACTCTAACCGTTTATTCTGTCTATCATCATGCATATAACAATGACAGTTCACACAGATCTATGCATGTACCCTTCAAAAGTGTTGCTTCTCGTGCACCAACTCAAGGAGGATGTGAAAGCGTACCTCATTTCCGTGCAGTCCAACTAAGATCATTTCTTTGAGCTCGAAATCCTCAGCAGCGGGTAGTAGTGTAAGGTCACCCTTGAAGTCACGAACCAATTTGAAGAAGCTGCAAATGCCTGAATAGTAGTCCTTCTTCACCTATGCAGACATATTAACCCCGAGAAGGAAACGAGCTGATGGATGTAACAATAGGTGTAACTGAATGTCTAATATTCACAGTGAGTAGTGAATACGTTTGAATAACTGCCTATTTCATTCTGCGGTCCATCGGTTGTTCCACCCTGCTAGTATTTAAAATTCCGAGAGCTAATGTAATTCTGCTATGTGAAGTGTCCAATAGGATTGCTTCCTCCCGCCGTCATAGCTTCAAATTCAGCAAATAAACGTACATCTCTTGAAGCGCTTTTTTCACCCTCGAGGACCACCCGTTCCTTTTTATTGTACTTGAATTGCGGCACTTTTACGCGAGGACTTAAAATGGCAGCAGCTTCAAGCATATAAACCGGACTCCACGTTGCAATCCATTTTGACTGTGGAACTCACAACGAACATAGACGTCACCTCAGCATGATCACTTACACTAGCATACTGACCTCCACTATTTATTCCGCTTGGTAGGTGACCACCGAGCGGATCTTTCAGCTACAGAGGAGCATGGCGGCTTCCGCAGTTCAAAAAAATAGCCACACTGAGGAAGTCAACTGTGCACTAAGGCATAAATGCCCTCATTTAAGGTACAAAGAAGAGGCCTGTGCCATCTTGTCATAAGCACTACACTGTTCAGTTGCAGTAAGGAAGGTGACCATCTTGTGGCGGCTCACCAGGTTCTGGTCATACGCTAAGTAGCAACCCGCGTGGTCCTGGCTAACGGTTGTGCTTCTTCTCCTTTTCGAAGGATCTGGGGGTGCCGCGAAAAGATCCGTGCTGATAGCCGCCAAGTCTGGTGTTTTTGTCCCTAGCGGTTCTAAGCCTTCTGTTGCTGGTACTGCCTCATGCGAATCCTTGTCAAGCATTCCAGCACCCTTAACCTCGTCCTGAGCTGTTTCTTCGTGTTTCCGAACGAAAATATCCATCTTGAGATATCGATACTAAGATTCTGAGTTCTTTCCGAGACTAAGCGGAGGAGGAAGCAGAGGGCACAGCTGCCACACCCTACAGTAATCCGAGGGGTAAAAAACGCTAGAGAGTGTGTTACTTAGCGAAGAATGATATAAAGAAGAAAGCAAATACTTGTGAAGTAACGTCTCAAAGTAGGCGGTCAAGAGCTGCTGCGGGGATCGATGCACGCAACAAATTGCTTCTACTCGGTTTCCTTCGCGTATGCTGCTCCAATAAAAACAGTTACCTAGGCTTATATCTAAATGATAAAGCTTTTCAGGATGATGGGCGAGTCATGTGGTCTCCTATTCGAGAGGAAGATAGCACGTGACTAGCTGAGAACTGTGCCAGCTTGAACTTTAGTTGTGCCGTGTACAGGCTATGACAGGCGTGCACTCCGATAGCCATTCCCATTACTCTATACTACTTTTTAAAGAACATTAGCTGACCTTCAACTTACTTTTAGGGTTGCCCGGCACGTAAGCAATTGATCTGCCTTCCTGCATTTCTTTTGCTCTAAGAAGTCATGGAATCCAAAAAAGAATCCCATGACTTTCTAGGAAACTCATGAAGTATTATCAGTGGATACGTACGCTCCATTTTAACCGCAGTGGAAGAAATTCAGGTGCGCCCTTGTCACCCGCAGCACACTGTACGGCGATGGCCCAACGTTGGATCACCTGTGTAGCGAGCCAAGCTGCATTCAATTCAGTATGACTAAAGCAGTGGGAGAAGCCATCGACTTTGTTAAGTATTGGCTACTCGACTTGGCTCATACTCCAGTGCCTGCAGTGTAGGGCTAGCTCCACCTAGATACCAATGAACGCAATGAGTCTGTGCACCACGCCTTCATATGCAACCAGATATGGATGCTCGGAGTACTCAAAGGGTATTAAACCGCACACCTCAGCTGTACTCATTTTACTAATGCAGGAATTGGGTGGGGTCAGGACAAGGAAACTTCGAAGGAGCTGTTTAACACAGCGATTTGCAACGCTGCTCTTGGTTCTGACACGATTCTGGGACAAAGGGTCACTTGCAGCTATCCTCCAGTGGACGCTACCCATTGGCTTGTACAAGGGTTATATCCGTTTTTAGAAGGCCATAGAACAGTATTGCCTTCACTAGGCTACAGCGTACGGCTAGCAGTTGTAAGCCCATAAAATTCCTCAAAACCCTGACCCTCAGTCTCAGGTGCACCCTACGCCCACTCCATTCTACGTAGTGGACCGATGAAGCATGTATGCCTAGTATGGGAGCAGGGTACAGAGCTGAGCCCCAAGCGCTTTAGCATTTTTGCGTAGCTCCAGCTTACCAGTTATTCAACAGCACTCCTGGGGGTAGCTCACTTCTTTGCCTGCTCCATCAGCTAGACTATGCAAGACGCGAATTCTGGCGCAAAGCCAGTAACTGGATCATATGTTTAGCTCTGGTGAACCTGTTGACCCTGTATATCAGCTGCAGACGTTTCGAACAAAGCTCTGGGCTCTCACCAACAGAAGAGAGCGTGGATAGAGTGGAGTGAGCGCAAAGCGTGCTAATTTATTGGCCCTTCCAGACTCGATTATTAAACCTAATAGCTCATACCTTTTCTCAAGAGGACCCAAGCGTTGAGTTGAGACTGGGTATTGTTGCCACGATATACATTCACCCTTTCTCCATGAACGAGCCGCTTTCCCCACTACGCTGTGTGTAGGGCTCCTGTGATTCTCAAATCTGCATTTCTACTCTCCCATCTGCAAACAGCTTCTTTGAAGGCGCCTCATAGTGCTGAAGGTCATCGAAAGAGTCTCTGTTCCACCTTCTTCTGCATGTTGACGCGTGTAAACAACATACCGCAGGCTGCTTACGGAAAATTATGAATCATCATTGGTATGCATACTGAACTAACTCGCACTTCTGGCGGTGCAACCCCGCATTTTTGTGTGAGTGTTCATTATGATGACCTCTGCCTAGACGGTCTAGGCAGAGCATGGAGCATCTATAGACCTCGCCAGAACAGTATACCTCCCGGATGCCAAAGCATATATCAGCAACTGGTCCACCGTGGTCGTAAATGTAAAACGGAAAGCCACGCTTAAAAATACTGCATCAAAACACGTGCCAATCTTGCGTAAGCTGTTTCTGGACGTTTACAGTTAACATTGTTGTCGACTCCAATAACATGCATTCATATCATGACCTTCAGGTAAAACAAACATATTTCCAGTACTCGTTCGGCTCCACTTTAACATTCCGTCAGACCCTATCCCTCGCCAACACTACTGCGTGCCCATAGCTGTATAGAGAAGCGATGCGCTACATTTAAAAACTAGCAATTAGGAAATCTTCAATTCAAAGGCTTCCAAACGTCGCGTAAAAAGTTTCCCGTGCTTCCTCCCGTCCCTGCGGTTCAAGCTCTTTTAGCGAGCGAATTTTTCGTTCATGCAGGAGTTGTTCTGCCGAATCATAAGACACTTCATAAGCCTTCCCGGCATTTTGCACTTATAGGAAATCACATTGTGGTACATACGTCTCCCTAAAGTGACTTAGGCGGACCCCTACGGCCCTTCCCGTGTGTGCTTTTCCATGTAAGCCCATCTGCTACTCAGGTTAGAGGGAACAATCTAATTTGACTGAAGCCTGTGTCAATGCCCGTTTGTTGTACTCTCCGTCTTCCTGGTCAGGGGGAGCCTCTGTTGAGATGGAGGTCCGTGCTGCACCCCTCATCGCTTAGATGGGGGATGCAGCTGCTCCGAGGGTCCTCAGGTTTTTCTTTCTCCACATGGCTTTTAGTTACATGCAAAGGTATTTCAAAGCTAGAAGCACAATTTTGCTCTCCCATGGTTCGCTTTTAAACATTTCCTTTTTCCAAGAGAACGGTCTATGCGAGCATTGCTGAAGACATCGTCTCTGGCCATGAAACAAACCTTCAGTAGTCTTTGTACCGGCGCAGTAATAGGCTCCATGCCAGCCTTCAGTTTTTTGATGGTGATGGAACCCTTGCTAAAACCATACAGCACTCCCTTACAGCGTAATCTGCTGTATGTGTCCGTCACATCACCTTAACCGTTTTTGTTACCTGCTTGCCTTTTTCTTTTGCTATGCACTTGGGTGCGTCCATTACATGATGCTTTCAGTGCTCTGCATAGCCGCCTTTTTCAGAGTATTGATCACTGTTCCAAACCCCTTTTAATGCTTAGAAGTAGCCCATCAAAGTGTCCCTCCTGCCTACTGAGAGAGGTTTTTCTTCCCCTCCCTCGTGCATGATTGTGGCAGCTCTCCATGTTAGAATGGAAGGAATACACATGCGCACAATGACCACTGCGCCTCTCTCTGCAGCCAGTCATTTTTGAGCATTCAATAATTTAAGGAGCATGAAAAGCTAAAACCGGACAAAAAAGGGACATCTACTGACTCACTACCCGGGTGTGTTGAAAAAATACATTCTGACGCTCCGTGCGCATTGTAGGCCATCAACTCAGCAGAATACACACCAATCCAATGTTTTGTATTTTTTGGCTTATCATCTTGAGCGCATCGAAAAGAGGCCTGGCGGTTGCGGCTTGGGCAGTGCCGTGATTTGTACACAGCAGCTTTTGCAAGTATTAGCGGCATGGATATTTTGCGCTTCCATGCCCTCTCCATTGGCCAGGTCCACAATATTATTTATAAGCTTACCCATATCCAGGAGATGATATCATGCCAGTCTGTCCATTTAGTGCTATGGATTCACGGGAGGTTCTGGCTTGGTGCCCTAGTAGAAATAGTTCGAATGCAACGTGAGAAGGTTGAGTGATAACTCCCACACTGTCCCCTGCACTGGCATTCTGGTATTTTGTCGAAAAAGCGTTTTTCACCTTGCACGAATGAAATCTTGTGTTCCATCGCACGTACAGGAGTTCAGGATTAATAAATTTGGCAATCACTACTTTCAGGAGCGACGCCAGAGTGTTTGCAAGTAAGCAGCGTTGCTTTTATGAATGTGGCCGTCGTTCCAAGCCTCCTCGTAGCGTCAAATTTACGTGAAGCTGGCATGACTCAAAAGGCTTTCTGAGGACAGCGCAGTTCATTAGCTTTGGCACAAAGTCGCAGGAGCTAAGGAGCCGCAGCGAAGTGCGCTGTAAGAAGCTTATGGCTAAATGGTTTTATTAGTTGCCCGCACTCGTTTGCAATGTTTCTTCCTTTTCAATTTGAGAGTTTATAAGGAGACGGGCATCGGAAAAAAACGACTTTTTCCCTTGCAATGGGAAATTTAATATTGCCACAGCATGTGTCCATTGTACAGCAGGCAGGAACCCATCAGTGATTTAAAGCAAGAATGGACCAGCAGTGCTGCTTCCTACAGGCAACCATGATGCTCACATGCTTTCTTTCTATTCCTTGAGTACACCGCAAAAATACATGTGCATCCGGATTATATAGCTCTTCCCGACCCTGTAAAAGCGCTTGGCAGAATGGAAGCTTCATCCGGGTTATCGTGAATGACACCTTGCCTGCGCACACGGTGAGCAGGTTCACCAGTTGGCGCTACCGGTTCTCCTGCTTATTTGTGCTCGCGTAAGTAGCATTCTGTTCATTCCAAGTCGCTTGGTTCATACCTTGCATTGCGTGCATCGACAAAAAGGCGAGCTAGCGGGAGGAAACCCTACCAAAAGTGCGTCTTTCAGTCTGCTACCACTAGACAGCCGCTTAAAGCTTCCCTTGGTTTCCTATCAACCTAGGCCACCAAAAAAATTTTTAAATGGACCCGCACACCATTCACGGGAGAGCTGATGATTTGGGAGGGGTCCAGCAGACGTCGACACCCTTTCCTTTGTGCATTGGGGAAGCGCCGTTCTGTTCTTATTGTTGTTACCTGGTGCTGAGTGCTGATACGAAGTCTCAGGGTCTGGAAGAGCAAACAGCATCAGGCATGTTTTTGGACAGATCGCATTTCTCTTGAAACATCGGACTCAAAACTTGTCGATGGACCCCCTACATACGAAGCAGCCAGCGCTTTGCATCGCTATGGAGGATTGCCCAGTCCGAAGGGCGCTATCAATTCTGGACTTTTTCGTTAGCTTGGGTAGCCTTTTTTGCTCAAAGTAATATCTATAAGGCACCCTTCTAGGCGGCCCGTTCCTAAAACGCCAGCATATGTGTAGCTCTTCTTTTTCGCTTAGACTCTATGGGTTAGATAGAGCATGTAGTTCTGCTTGGTGGGAAGGGAAAGAGATGGGTAGCGCAACGCTTCAGCGCGGGGCTTTCTATCTTCTACCCCAGAAAACTCAGGAGCAGGATATGGATACTCCGAGACACGTTTCTACTTCGGCTAAAGTATCGGGTAGCTAACAAACAGGCATGGGTAGCCCGTGCGCTTGCTTGCACTACTCCAAGCTAGACGGGGCATAACGCCTTCAGCGGTTTAGCGGATTTGTAGCATCTCACGAAGCATTTGGCGGAGGCAGACGCTGTGCATCCTTCGTCGTATTCCAGAATGAACGCTAAATACGAGAAAAAAGTATGTTCTTGGCGAAGTGGTGCGTCATTGCTGCTGTCGCTGCTGCTGAAAGTGTCATCGATCCTTCGTACCCCAGTTTCCCCTAAGTCTCTGGACGCAGTGGCTCGCTCTGGAGCATGCAAACCCTGATTCGTTTGTCTGGTTTGCTTGAGGGAGATGCGCAGAATGGCAGAGACACAGAGAAAGCGTAACCTCAGCGATCTCGCTCACGTTAAAAGAAAGGCAGTCCCGTTTCTTTCCACTCGTTCTGGATTCCCAGAAGTTCAACAAGCTGCATGCACGGATGCTGCTGCTGCTGCTTGTGCTTGTGCTCTCCCTCTTCCTGAGTATGCCCCTGTAGTTCGGAGAGCTGAATCCAAGGAGTGGTAATGAGGAGATCAACTGCGGCATCGATCTGCTGTTGCTGCAGCGCGAAAGGCCTTGCACTACGCGGTGAAGATTCTTCTGTCGTTGGATGCAGCAGCAGCAAAAACGAGTATAGCTGCTCAGCGGCGATTGCTCTAAGCTTTGGAAATCTGAGAAGATGCAAGACATGAGCAGCACTTCGAAACACTACGGCAGCAGCGACCAGCCCACAGCGAACCCCCCTTGAAAGACTCCCGTGCTTGCTGTCGGAGCCAAAAAATGTTTTTTCGCCGATTGAAGTGCAAACCTCGCGATGTAGCTGTGCTGCTCGCCGTATTAAGACTCACGGGTGCACCAAGAAATATACGGCCAGACAAGCAGCGATACGCTGTGCCTTCACAGCCGCTGCCGCGTCTGGATCTTGGGGAGGCCCTATTGAGGAAGGCTTGCAGGCTGCGAGAGAGACTGCGAGAATGCATGTGCGACGCAACAGATCGAAGTCTCGAGTGCCTCTAGCGCCGCTTCGGCCTCTTGGCACGTTCACTAGCCGCTGCAGAGGAGGAATAAGCCGAGGCACTGCGGCAGCCACACCCATACACAACACGCAAACGATACGCTTTCCGCGCCCTTTCAGATCAAGACTTGAATTCTAGAGGCTTTCTCCTTGCGCGGATCAAAGCCACTGAAAGTTCCTGAATCTTTCGCAGGAGATGCCCCACGAATAATTCGAGTGGGTGGCTCTTGGAAATACACGAGAAGTCTCTTCGAGACGCACTGTCTTGGATGGAGAGAAGGCTGTTTTGCAGCAGCACCGAGCATGCCGTAGGCGCAGCCTCTCTTAGCTTTCGCTGGAACTCGGCATGCCCTGCATTTGTGGTGTTTGGTGCTATCGTTGTTGTTGCTGCTGTTGCTGGTGGCGATGATGATGATAATAATGATGATGATAATAATGATGATGATAATAATGATGATGATAATAATGATGATAATGATGGCGATGCGCCGCTGGAGAGCCCCAGACGGGGGCCTGAAGACGCTATGAGGATGTCTACAAGAGCACCTCCAATGGCGAACTCTGCTCCTGCATGCAAACGATGTTCCCTCTGAATCTTCTGAACCTGAACTTCCTCCATGCTATCCTGAACCTCTTGATGTGCTGCTCTCAGGGCTGCCGCAATCAAGGCGGCGTACGTTTCTGCATCGTCTTGTGAAACTGCGAAGGCCTGTGGACGCTGCTCCTCCGGTTGCTGCTCTTGCATGCGTCTGACCAGCAGCAGCGCAGTGAGGATTCCGCCTTGCACACTCGCAGCTGTGCTGCCTAGAGATGCCCCTACGCCTAGAGAACAGCCGGATGCCGCCGCAGCAGCAAAAGGCCTCAGCAGCAGCAGCGGCGTGAGGTGTCTGTACACCTCGAACGCGTCGCAGAACACCTGCAGGCGGAGTGCAATTGCCGCTTTGTGAGTTCTATGCAGTGCAGCAGTGCCCCCCTCCGCAAAGGATCGCTCAAAATGATTTTCGAACGTGGGGATTGCCTCCTTGCTGACGTGCTGCTCTCCTACGGGGGGAAGCGCAGACAGTTGCTGAAGGGCAAAGGGCTCTACTGTCTGCGCCTCCTGCTGCAGCTGCTGCTGTCTGAGAAGTAGCAAGCCGAAGGCGTGCTGCAAGAGGGGCATCGCCACAGGCACGAAGGGATACAGCAGCGAAGGCGTGGGAACGTCTTCCTTGCTGTCGAACCTTCCGCCACAGCAGCAGCGCGGCTTGCAGCTGCTGGGTAGACCAGCGGCTTCTGCAAGCGTGGGGACCTCAATGGAGGGCAGGGCCGTCATTTCGTAAGCCACCTCATATAAAACACGATGCCATATCCATGACGCCTAGTAGTAGTACATCCACATTGCAACATGCCACAGCAGCAGCCCCCATAAGGCGTTCTTTCTCTCATCTGCGTGGGTATGTGTGTGGATGTATGTGCATATATGTGTGTTATGTATGTATGTGCATATGTGTGTGTACGTGCATATGTATATATATATGTATACATATATATATGTGTGTGCGAGAAAACTATGGCTGGTGCATCCAGGAGCGCATCGAATGCAGCTGCATCTTTTTTTCTCCCTTTTCATGCTAGGCCACCTCGTCATTCGCTTTCGAGAGCTCCTACCGGCCATGCGAAAGTGCCGAGAGCGAAAACAGGTTGGCTGCTCGTGCCTGCCCTCCCCGTGCAAGCAGCCAGCACGTGCAACCTCTGAGCATGCGCTGTTTAAGCGGTTTAAAAGTTATTACGGCGGAGGGGAGGGGGATAGGGAAGGGGGGAAGTAGAAGTGGCGCACAGGGTGGAGTTGGAAGGCGAAGACTTACTTGAATGCGCTGCACTGGCATTGCTGCTGTACGGGGGAGTGGCGCTAGCAGCCGACTAAGGAGGAAAGTCGCTCTGCTGCGAGTTCGCGTAAGTGCCTCAAAAGAAAGACACAGCAGCAACTGCAGCAGGAGCTGCCGCTGCTGCAGATCCGGCCATGCCGTAGACAGCCTCCTCTGTTGCGTGTGCTTGCGAAGCTGCCTTTCAGGTTGCCTTTGAAGCGTGTCGTGGCTGCGACTTTTCTCGCAGCCACAGCAGCAGAAGGGGAAGTCCTCAAGAATCAGCGCGGCAACTTCAGCCGCCACCTCTCGGATCCAGCTTCCCACATCTCCCCTTTGATCCACAGAAAAATCGGCTGCGCAGCTGTACAGACACCTCGTGACGGCTGCCCAGTCAACTGCTGCCGCTGCTGCTGCAAATGCCGCGCTGCTGCTTCCAGCCTTCGCGGCATCCGCAGCATCGCCATAATGAGGATCTTTTTCAGCTGCCTGCATGCGTGGCGACACTGACTCGATGAGAAAGGCTAAAGCAATCAACGCATGTCTTCGAGAGTGAGGATCGCTCAACGCAGGGCAGCCAAGCGGAGACACAGCAGTGGCCTCCCTTAGCAACACTGGCAACAAGTGTGGGAGCTGCTTTTCATGATGTTGCTGTTGCTTCTCATAATGATGCTGTTGCAGTTGCTGTTGCTTCTCATGATGATGCTGTTGCTGTTGCTGTTGCTTCTCATGATGATGCTGTTGCTGTTGCTGTTGCTTCTCATGATGATGCAGTTGCTGTTGCTTCTCATGATGATGCTGTTGCTGTTGCTTCTCATGATGATGCTGTTGCTCGTAATGCTGTTGCTGTTGCTCGTCGCGATGCTGCTCATTGTGCTGTTGCTCGTCGTGATGTTGCTCGTCGTGATGCTGCTCATTGTGCTGTTGCTCATTGTGCTGTTGCTCGTCGCGATGTTGCTGTTGCTCGTCGTGCTTCTGCTGCAGCAGCGCGAGTCGGTACACCTCGGAAGGCAGAGCTGCAAGGGCCAGGAGGCAGCCACTCCGCGCAGCAACATGCTGCTGCGGTTCTTCGAGCAACTGCAGCAGCTTCGGAAGCACTTGCTGGTGTGCTTGTTCGGGTTGCATGCGATGACGCAGCAAGGCGCGAATGCCTTCCGCAGCTGCCAGTTGAACGGCGGGGGAAAACGACTTGAGACTTTCGTAGCAACTGTCTAGATACCTGCTGCACGTTGCACGGCGGAATCCCCACGAACTGCTGACAGCTGAGATGCAGCAAGGCAGCAAGCGAACAAAACACACACAAGGGAAGGCATAAAAGGCGAATCGATGCGAAAAAGCGAATGCTGCCAGAGCTGTGTGTTCTGCTTTAAACCAGTTCAGCAGCATTACACGTCTCGCTTCCCCCCTCCCCCCTACTCCTCTTTCCCCGATCGCATTCCAACCCCTTTTTCTTTTCTTTCTTTTTCTTTTCTTTTCTTTTCTTTCTTTTTCTTTTCTTTCTTTTTCTTCCCTTTTCTTCCCTTCCCTGCCAGCGCGTCCCCTTACCCTCCAGGTGCTTCCCTATAGCACTAGCGCTGTCTGTTGCCATCGGCAAATGCAGCTGCGGCTGTACCTATAGAGGCAATGAAGGCGCAAGAGGCTTCTCGCAGAAGATCGCCACCTCTCCTCCTGTATGGCCTCTGCTGCTCAAACGTGACAATGCTGTTTCGCACTTGAGTCTGCAGAGCACCGTCGACGATTCCTGCTGCTGCTTGTGCTGAATCTGCAGTTTGTCGGACTGCCGATGCTGCCTCTCCTGCACTTGCCATTGCCGCAGATTTCGCCTCCCCCCCGCCATCGACATCCGCTGCTCTTAAAGATCTCACAAGAGACGTCAGCAGCAGCAAAGCTCCGTGCAGCTCTTCTAAGGGTGCAGTCGCTTTCTGAAGCCTCTGAAGCTGCTGTGGCAACAGAACCTGCAACACAGAGCCACAGCAGCACGAAGTACACACACAAACAAACCGCCGCGTGCAAGCATGCTTGCATGCATGCAAGCATGCATGCATGCCTGGCCTCAAATCGCCGCCTTCTTTGTGCGGCAAATAATTCAAAACTGCCTTTCTGGAAGGCGATGTACAGGCACTGAGTTTTAAAGACCCTATTCTGTCTGTGTGATCTTGATCGAAACCTCACAGTTACAGCGTAGGGAGCGGCATGCGGTGCAATGCGCGCAACTGCAGCAGCAGCGAGCTTTCGAATTTGAGGATCGGGGTGTCTGTACACTCGACAGCACAGATATTCCAGCAAAATGATGGACAGCGGTAATTCCCGTTGCTGTTGCTGTTGCTGTTGCTCCTGTGTCTGCTGTTGCTGTTGCTGTTGCTGTTGCTCCAGTGTCTGCTGCGGCTCTAGCGCAGCAACGGCAGGAGCTGCAGTTACGAAACTGCTGCGTTTGCTGCCGATGGTGAAGTAGTCAGCAATGGTGATGATGCTGAGCCCTTGCTGCAGGGAACCTTGTCGACCTTCGATCTCTTGGAAAGCAGCGGCAGCCGCACGTCTCACACTCACAGAGCTGTCGAAAAGCAGTGCTAGCAGCAAGTGTCTGCCGAGAGTGCGACGCAGAGACAGAGGCGCAGCCTTCGCGGGGTAGCAGCGCGCGAAAGCCCATGCTCCATAGCAGGCAGCGTCTCGAATGCAGCTCCCCGAGAGACTGATGCTGCTGCTGCAGCCGCTGCTTCGACCCGCGTAGAGCACACAGCGGCACAGCAGATGCAGAGCCTGCTGCAGCTGCCGTTGCTGGACGGCTCCAAGACGCAGGAGCTCGGCTACTGCGAGGCAAGTGCCGCTCAAGAGGCGTTCCCCAGCTGCCGTTGATCTCACCTCAGGGACTGACATCTGCACCCACAGTTCGTTTGCATCCGCTATGACTGCTGAGCCGCTTGCAGCATACAGTGGCACAGGCTGCGTGCCTTGCGGGAAGGGTGCCATGACAGCGCAGCACACCTGCATCGCAAATCCGAAATTTCGTAGTTGCATAAAAATGTGGCACTCAGAAGAATGGAAATGGATCCTTCGCAATGTCAGCCCCTCAAGGAGGGTGCCGCTGTTACGATGCGTAACTTTATTTAAAGATCCGCTTTTACATGCCCCTTTCTAAGCAACCCAGTTTGATAGAGCTGCGTTCAGCTTTGCTATCTCGAATGTGCCTTAAACGCGAAGCGAAAAGCGAATCTGCCCTCAGAGCCTTCTCAGATCGCGTGCGGCTGTGCTGCTGCTGCTGCTCTCCATCCTAGTTTCTGCGGCTCGCTAACCTGCTCTGCGAAATCCTTGGGGAGAGAGAGACAAACTTTGCCTATGCCTTTCGCGGCAGCCCATCGGACGCGGCTGTCTGCATCGGCAAGCCTCAGAAGGAAGAGGGAGATGGTGTTTTCGACAGCGTCAGCTATGTCATCGGGAAGGCAATCCCCCTCTTCTGCCGCTTGCTCTTGCGGCGGCTGCTGGGGGGTTTCTTGCGGCTGCTCTGGTTGTTGCTGCTGCAGCAGCAGCTCTAGCGATCGCGCATTCACGCAATAACGCCACGCGATCCGCCGAGGAGGCAGCTGCAGAACTGCGAGGAGAGACGCGCAGGAGACTTGATGCTTTCTATACAACGCGGAAGCGTCCAGCTGCTGCTGAGCAGCATCGCTCTGCAGCACAAGCCGCTGCAGCCGAGACAGCAGACGACCTCCGACATCCTCTGCGCGCAGAGACTTTAGAATTTTCTGCAATGCCGCCATCGCTGCGAACAGGCACAATTCGCCTCACACACACGCAGAAACCTTAGACACACAAAGACAGAGAGAGAGAGAGAAAAAAAGAGAAACAGGAAAAAAAGAGAAAGAGATGATCCACCTACGCTACCCTTCGCGCCGCCCTTTCTAAAGCCTCTACTAAGGAAGAAGACAAGGAGAAGAAGAATAAAAGGAGAAAAAAATAAGAAGAGTTTTTAAAGGCACCATTTGTCTGCTCTGCGCCAAAGAGACTGGTCTCGCGTTCTTGCTGCGAGTGCTCTTGCTTGAAGTCTTGTTGCTGCTGTGGAGTGCGCAGCAATGTTTTCTCGCAATACTTCAGGAAGGTTCTCAGGAGAAGCTGCTGCTGATCATGGATATCTGGACGAACAAAGAGCGACTGCAGCAGCAAAGCGGCAGCATCTCCCGCCTTGGAGCTGCGGCTCAGACTGACGATTGCGAGCTGCAGCAAGCGCAGACTTAACGGTGCATCCGCTGAGCCTGCAATTTCCAGCTGCCTCTCTTCCTCCTGCTGTTCAGACTCCTCCTGCTGCTGCTTATGCGCCTGCCCTGTGGCTGCTTGCCGATCGGAAGTATCGTTCGAGTCTAAAGAATGCAAGTTGAAGGGAGCCAGTGCCAGGAGCGAGATCCACGCAAACAACGCATATACTGAGCTCCACAGAGGCAAGCTGGCACACACAGTACTAACAACGACAAGCGCTTCCTCATCTGCAGACTGTACAGCAGCTGCTGCAGCCTGAGGAACAGCTTGAGTATCATCATCATCTTGAGGAGGAGAAACAGCTTCAGCATCATCATCATCTTGAGGAGGAGAAACAGCTTCAGCATCATCATCAGCTGGAGGAGGAGAAACAGCTTCAGCATCATCATCAGCTGGAGGAGGAGAAACAGCTTCAGCATCATCATCATCTTGAGGAGGAGAAACAGCTTCAGCATCATCATCAGCTTGAGGAGGAGAAACAGCTTCAGCATCATCATCAGCTGGAGGAGGAGAAACAGCTTCAGCATCATCATCAGCTTGAGCATACGCATGAGCATCACGCTGCTCAAGCTGCTCTCTGTCTTGCTGCTCTTGTTGCTGAAGTGCTGCAAGAGCAGAATAAACCTGCTCCAGAAGCTCAGGCTCCTGCGGCAGTAATGCTCGAACTGCCTTGACACCCCTCACTTTGCAGAAAACATAGATAAGGTGTAGCAGCACTCGCAGGCAGCAGCTTGCCGTCGATGCTGCCCATCCAGACTCGCTGCCGCTGGAGCTTTGCTGCTGCTGTTGCTCTCGCTGAATCTGCGAGGTAAGCAGAGGCAAGTGATGTCTGACTGGTACTATGAGCACTTCAACGAGCTGAGGGAGATGCGAGTCTAACAGTTGCGGTTGCTGCTGGTATGGCGTCAGTGTATATACAACATCAGCTGCAGTGCTGCAGAATTGGTCCAGCCACTGCCGTACGTTCGACGCAGTTAATGCTTCCAAGTCTGCTTTTCTTTCAGCCCTTGTTGTCGGAATGCGTGAGGATGCCTTTTCTGACACACCGCTGCAGTCGTTCTGGGGAGTGCCTTCGACGGGGAGAGAGGCAGCAACAGCAGCAGCAGCAGCTGCTGCTGCTGCTTGTGCGTCTGCTGCACCGCAGGCATCATCTGTTGCCACTGCTGCTGCCTGCTGCATGCGCGCAGCGAGGAAGCGCAGCTGCTGCAGCGTGGTGTCAGCCTCTCTGAAGAAGAGTGCCTCGCAACGAACTGCGGCGTCATGGGCCGCTACAGCTGCAGCCTCCTGCAGCAGCAGCTGCTGCTGTTGCTGCTGCTGCTGAGCCTCCAGAGATCGGTGGCAGTCTTGGTAGTCCTGTGAGGGCTGGAATATCCAGCGAGAAGCCGACGCTCGTAAGCGATCCATGACTCCCTCCACAACACACACGCACGGCTAACGACAGCGCAGGTGTTGCATTCAAAGGGTCGTGCACGGCCGAATGAAGACGCAGTGCTGCCGATGCAGATGTGCGTGTGTGTGTATATGAGTGGTTGGGGAGGGGAGGGGCCTCTAAAATGGAATTCAGGTGGGCACCCCCCAAGGTGTCCGTGAACTGCTGGTCAGAGGGAGGGGGGTGGTGATTCTGGGGGATCTGATGAGCCACACTGCCAAACGAGCGCCTCTGCACTGAATTCGGCTGCCTTTTACGGCTAAAATACATTTATCAAGGGATCAGATCCAAAGATTCGCGCTTTCCTTCAAAGGAGGTGGGAGTTTGAACCCCTGTTGCCGACAACCCTTCACCCTGGGATCCACGAGGTTAAGCGCCCAGACAAACCCTTCTTAAGGTGCTTTTCGATTAAAACAAATCATTGCTCCCCTTTAGTAGGAGGACCTCCAGCCAAAAGCACCTCTTAAGGCGTCCAGGCACGTTCAAGGGAGTCTGTGCCGCCGTCGCTGGTGCTGCCGACTGACTGGTGTCCGAGGTGTACATACACCGCCACTGCCAGGCCACAGAAACTCCGAAGAAGCAAAACCGAAAAGTAGATCCGCTTAACAGGTATTCTTCCTGTTGTTACACACATTTTGATACTTTTCATTTCCTTCATGCCTAGAGAAGCCTGCCACCACCACCCCACGGTGGCTCCTCCAGGAGGCTGCACATTGCACCGCAGCACCAGCCGAAAGGGTGAGAAGGGGGCCTTCACTACTGTTTTTGTGGGAACCCTCAGTTTGATGCGACGGCGAACGCTCGGAGATATCCACACGGTTAACGTGGTGGTGGATCTCAGAGCTTTCCTTCACCCCAGCCGCCGACCACTGCCTACCTTCGGCCTTCCCATGGCGTAAAGGAAGCCTCAAGAGTGCGCATGACTTGGCGCACACGCAGAGGCAACACGCTGCTCCCTCGAAGCGCACCCCTGCTTCTTCTGGCTCGGGGGACGAAGAGGAAGATCCCTAGCGCCAGAAGTCTGCCAGCGTTAAAGTGCACCGCAGGTTGTGTGCCACACCGTTGGCGTCTCGATCGTTATCCTCGGCAGGAGACGATGGGGGAGGAAGAGGCCTCGATGGGCTCCTTGAAGGCGGGTGCTGCACTCTCCGAGCAAGACGCCCTCTGCAGGGAGAGGTTCCCTTCGAGTGGACTGCTGTACCTTCGCCTTAGACTTCTCCGCCGTCAATTGCGCCTCCCGAGAGCACCAGTGGAGTCGCGGATGACGCAGCTCGAGAAGGAGGTGCTGCAAGCCAGCGCATCCTCGAAAGCGACTGCGACTCCCTCTCTCGATGCTTGCCTTGCGTTCCTACAGGAGAAGGGTGGCAAGGCAGCGCAAGCCTTCAGTCCTGAAGGCTTGTCAGCTCTAGAACGGAGTGGGAGATACTCGGCGATCTTGCACTGCCCGTACGAGCTGTGGCAAGGCGAAGCCAGAGGTGAGCTGCTGCAAAAACATGGCGTTGAGGAGGCATCCCGCAAGAGCGCCTCCCATGGAGGTTTCTTGCTTCCTCCCCCCTTCCTTCTTCTTCTTCTTCTCTCTCTTTCTCTTTCTCTCTCTCTCTCTTTCTCTCTCTCGCTCTCTCTTCCTTCACATATATATATATGTTATATCATACCTATTCGCCGCAGCTTTGACGCCGCTTTGAAAAAAAACGCCCGTGGGCGTGCTGACTCTCTTTCTTCGAGTTTTTGTCTTCTCTCTTTGCTCAACACTGTTTTAGATGCCGCTTCTTGTGATGCCGCCGCTTACTTCGACTGGGGATCTCTTCTTGCAAGCCTTGGTTCCCCCCTGCCGTCCTACATGCAGCCACCCCAACCGGCAGACGCGAAGCTTTTGCCTTCCTTCACGCGCGTGCCTGACAGCGTTCAGGCGGCGTTGGGCATAACCAAGCGGCAACAGACGCTCTCCCCTCCCCGCAGCTCGCCACATCTCCAGAGATACACACGTGAGTGCTTCCGACACACCTCTCCAGGAGGCATGCGCAGACAGGCCGAGCTGGCTAGCTAGCTGGGGTGTAAATCCAGCTTGTCGAGACGAAGGCGCAACATGCACTGCCTTCGTCTTGGCGTTTTCTCAGCCGTTCTAGACGAACTCGGATTTCCACTCAGTCCCCTGTATCTGTGGAGTGCTGCACGGGAAAAAGCCAACATAAGCTGCAGCAATACCAACACCAGCAGCAATACCAACAGTAGCAGCAATACCAACACCAGCAGCAATACCAACAGTAGCGGCAATACCAACACCAGCAGCAATACCAACAGTAGCAGCAATACCAACACCAGCAGCCCACTAGAGCGCTCCTGCAGGCAAGACTTCATTATCGCCTTGCGAGGGAGGGGTGTGTTAGGGGCGTGGGGTTGTAATATCGCTGCGGATGCAATCGTCATGAGACGTCACCCCGAGACTAAGCGCCTTCAGGCAAGCCTTGACGTTTTAGAATTTTTCGCTCTGGGGTAGCTGGTATTTCAGAGCCAAAACGGCAGCTTTAACTGTTTCCTTGTTACTGCACCTCCCCAGACACGCCGATCCAGCGAGCGCTCAGACCCCTTAAAGCAGCGTCTGCATCCTGGTGCCTGGCATGCATATCCCTCTGCCAGCCATAGCAGAAAGCCGTGCATGCATGCATGTGCTTCGACGCTCCGTGCATGCATGCATGTGCTTCGACGCTCCGTGCATGCATGCATGCGCTTCGACGCTCCGTGCATGCATGCATGTGCTTCGACGCTCCGTGCATGCATGCATGCACCTTGACGCTCCGTGCATGCATGCACCTTGAAGCTCCATGCATGCATGTGCTTCGACGCTCCGTGCATGCATGCATGCGCCTTTGCAGGTAGCTCTAGTAAGGCGTGCAGATGGAACGGACGCGTATGCGCTGCCTGGTGGCTTTGTAGAGGAAGGAGAGCTGGAGAATTTGTCTCAGTGTGCTGCGCGGGAGTTTCTGGAAGAGGCAGCGGCATACTCCCTGAGTACCTCTTCGCCAGCAGCAGGAGCAGAAGACGCTGCGGATGGCGAAGACGAGGCAGCAGAGTCGGCAGCCTCCCGCAGCGGCAGGCTCGATGCTGCGGAGGAGACAAATGTGCATCGCTCCATTGAGGCTTTGAAGAGCTTGTTCGGAAATTTTCGCGTCTTCAAAGACGGCAACCTCGAGTTCACTTCCCCTCCCGCCAAGAAGCCGCCCCTCTGCGTATATGCCGGTCTTGTAGATGACGAGAGGAATACTGCGAACGCGTGGATGGAGACGGCTGCCTTTCTATGGGTTCTCGACGAAGCACAGAGCGAAAATATATTTCTGCAGGCTGGCAGCGATGCCGCTGAGGGATCGGGTAAGTTCCCGCACGTGCGTCATGCTGCAGTTTCTCAGGCGCGATGTCTTCAGAGGCTTTCTTCTGCGTTTTCTGCAGCGGAAGGCAGCGGCAAGCTTTGCTTCCTTGCACGGCGTGTGCTGACAGCAGCCGTGCACAGGCAGAGGGGGTGGCAGCGAGGCTTGCGATGGACGTTTGCCAGACTCTGCACTTGGCTGTGTGCTCGCTGTGGGGTGAAAATGCGCAGCTGCCTTCTACGATCTGGAGGAGGACAGCGAACTCGCCAAACGCGGCGTGAAGCCTCTGGAAAACCTCTTCGGATCTCATTCGGCGATGCTACGCCATGCCCTTCGCTTCTTGTAGAGCCAGAGGCGCTGCAGGAGACGTTTCTCGGTGGCTAGCTGGGTAGCCGCGCACTGGCTAGTTGAGCCCGACGACGAGCTGAGCCTTTTTGGCTCGTCTCGAATCTGCGTAAAATCGTTTCCTGGTTTGTCTGCTGCAGCCTGCGCAGACAGACTCTCGGAAGGCCAGGATGTCGCGCGGCTGCTGCCTCCTGCATGCGCCTTCATGTGCAGCAGCCGCAGCAGCAGAACTGCGGCTGAGAAGCACACACACATACATGCACACATACATATACATATATGTATATGTACATATATCTAGCACATCGCAGCACCCATGAAACGCGAAGGACCCCTACGCTCTTCAGGATTTGAGCGGTTCGGCCCTTGCTTGTTTGGAGCTTCCTTTCCCTCCCCCGCGTTTGGAAAAAAATAAGTCTCCGAAGATCACAGTAGTGCATTCGGTTCTTCGGCATCTGCAGGCCACTTCGAGCACACTGCACTTGAGAGGGTGTGGCAGCACCCTTGCTGTGACTGAGCACCCTGCAGCCTACGCCTCCCCGCAGACATGTAGATCGTTCAGTTCAAGACGCCAGTACATATTGGCAAAGCACCGTCACCCAGTGTTGCTTTATTCATATACGCCGAGTACGGCGTGGAACGAGGTTCATATCTACAGACACCCATACAAATACACATACACACATTAAGATATTCATATACACATCGAAATGCACATACACACACATTAGAATACCCATTTACACATCAAAATGCACATACACACACATTAAAATATCGATATACACATTAAGATATTCATATACACATCGAAATGCACATACACACACATTAGAATACCCATTTACACATCAAAATGCACATACACACATTAAAATATCGATGTACACATTAGAATGCACGTACACACATTCACATTTCCATGCACTCATACATATATATATATATATATATGTATGCGTACAATCACAGATACATACATGCTCATACACTGTAAATTTCCTGCTGGGGCCCTATAAAATTCTGTCCTGCTCAGCATGAGAGCAGGTCTCCCCGTAGCTTGCAGCGCCTCCTCCCGATTGGACGGAGGAGGCGGATGCGCAATTGGGAAGGCCGATTGCTCGCTTGCACTGCCTAGCCGAATAGATGCAGAATTGGAAACGGGTATGCGCGTGATTTTGAAGTATGAAGGGGCTAAGAAAACGGCCCAGCCGCCCGCGTCCTCTCTGAGTGCTATGTGATATGGCATCTGTCATCCTAAGCCAAGAGACATGAATCGCCCATCAAGAAGGCGCGAGTTGAAAGAGGGTTTGTCGGCTGGCTTTTACCACCAGCGTGCAAGCAATTCAGCGTGAGCTGGGAAGGTGAGGCCGCTCTGTCTAAAAGTCTTTCGCTTCCGAGGTGGCGCGACAGGTCGATCTGACATCTCTACGGGTTACACGTCACAGCCTAGAGCCTAGCCCCTGTAAATTTCTACGAGGTGTGCTGCGCTAAAAAAAACTAAATATATACCCCCAAAGCAATTGGTTTTAGCCCTTGATGGCGAGGCTTAAGGCCTGCTGCGTTTGTAGCTAAGACGGGGGTGCGATCAAGCATTCCCGAATAATTAGTGTCTATTTAACTGTGACTTGAATGGGCAAAGCGTCCGCAAAAAAATTAAGCCGACAAATTTTTTTCATGATCAGTCCGCCGGTTCCGCACCCCCCGCGAGGTGTCTGTACACCTGGTGCCCTTTGGTTTCGTCCAGGAGGAGTGCGTATTGCAGCAGCATCTTCTTTGCCGCTGCTGACAGCTGCTGGCAAAGAGGCCCCCTGTTGGTGCTATGACACTGGTCGCTGCTGTTGCGAATACCTTGCAAAAGCGGCAGAATCCCAAGCAGCACCGAGTAAGTTTCTCCTTCTGCAGGAGGTGTGGTACCGACACTCATGCAAATCTCGTCTTCTAGCAGCTGCACCGTCTCTACAGCTGCGCCCTTGTGTTCGGGTGTGAGAGACGCCGCCGTGACAGCACCCGATGAAGGCGAATTCAACCGCTGATACTGATTATTCTGCTGCTGCTGCTGCTGCTGCCGAATTCGATCCTTGAATCGGCGTATCAGCTTTCTCGCCAAGAGGCACGCAGCGGCTACAACAACGTGTTCCTGGCCCTCTGCCGCCAGTGCCCCCGCAGCGGCATCTGCAATGAGAGCTGTAGCTACTGCAGCTTCCGCTGCATTTGAACGGAGCAGCATCAGCATTAGAGGCAGGTGCTCCCACAACGTAGGGTTGGGGAACGAGAAGGCAAGTGCCTGCATGAGGCGCTGCTCCTCTAAGAAGCAGCTTTGCCTTTGCCGCCAGTACTCCTTGATGCCCAGCGCAACGTATTCTGCGGTGCATGCCTGCGGAGGCGACTGCTGCTGTTGCTGCAGCTTCTGCTGCTGTTGCAACAGCTGCTGCTGGCGTTTTTCCTCCGCTGCTGCCGCTGCATGGTGGCTGCAAAACCCCAAGGAGGCAACCACCCGTCTGAGGTTGAATTCCTCGTCAGCAGCTTTGCCCGAAAGAAAAAGCGAAGCTGCCAAGCACGATGAAATCGCAGAAGGATCGATGTGGAAGAAGGAGGGGAAGCTCGACTGAAAGGCTACCACTGCGGCAGCAGCCGTTGACGGCGCCGCCCCTACATCTGCTGCAGCACGAGAGAGCAGCAAACCGAGTTGCAATCGCGCCTTATCCCATGCGGCAGTACATACACCCCGAGGATACAGCAACGGAGGCGGGGGTGGAGGTAAGGGGGCGATAAATTCCTCCTCATTGTCTCTCTGCAATCGCCCCTCTTGGACCGGCAAAAAGGGGCCGTACTGAAAAACTCCGTTGTTGTCTGTCATTTCCGCCGGTTAGCGCGTGTTGTGTATGTTTGTGGTCTGCGCGGCAGAAGAACACTGCGAATGCTCAAATCCTCCTTCATGAAGGCGCACTCGAAGCAGCCAATGGGGTCAGCCCTGCCACTACCACTGCAGCCGCCTCCGTTGCAACGAGTGCTTCCGATCCTCCTGCCGGTGCTGCCTGTTCATGTGCTGATCAACGAACTGATGCTGTAGCCGTTGCTGACGCTATCGGTGCCCCTCCTGCTGCTGTGTTGGCGCTCTTCTTAAGCCTCTGGCCGCCTCCTTGCCGCTAACAGCCACTTCCATGAACACCTTTCAGGAGTATCCCCTAAAGAAACCGGTAAAACGCCCGGCAAAAGCGTGCGTTCAGGGTTTCTGGCGTCGATGGGCAGGCAACGAGCTGGAAGCGACTGGGAACAACAACGAGCACGTAGGGCTGCAAAATGACGTTCAGAATTTCCTTGGTGTGAGTATTTTCAGCAATATATAGTTGTCTTGCAGCGAATATAGCGTAGAAAGCCTATCTTTTTAAGCAGCGCTTTCTGCAGAGTTTACCCGTACGTCTTGGAGGGGGTTGGGCATGCAGCCGGTAGCGCTGCAGTACACCGACCTGATCTCCCTTCATCTGCTTCCATTCAGAAGCCATGCCTTCTCTGAACTTTAGTAACAACTCTCTCCAAAGACTCTTGAGTCTTTAAAAGACTCCTCATCATGACGGAGGGCGCCCCTTTATGCGTGTTTTCCATGGGGTGGTCCGTGAGCGTTTCTCGATGAATTCACAGAACCATGTCACACTTGAACTGTTACCAACCTGGCGTGTCCTCGAATTGAGCCGATTAAGGCCTGCTGTATGGTTGGTGTATTCAAGGATCGTTTCCCATGCGCCCAGTATACGAATGAAAGGCCGATTTACTCCTGAACTGTTTCACTAGATCAAGTGGCGTGTTCGCAACAGGTAGTAGGATTTTCTTCCCTGCCTTAGCTCCATATATACCTTTGCTGCGGAGCGTAGCGATATTCTCGGGATTAATAGCGATATCTTTTGCTTGTTCGCTTACTAGCTATTGTCAATTTCAATGCTCCCCGAAAGGTCTCTGTAGGGAGACAGTTAGCGCCAGGCTCAATGCTAGTTTGACAAAAGCTATTAAAAGTCTCTCGAAGGAGATCTGCCTTCTTCTGCCTCCGCCTTTTTTGCTTCCTGGTATGAGGGGAGAGGGATTTTCCAAGGTGTGCCTTGCTGCACCATCTCAGCACTCCAAACAATCGTAAACAATAGCATGTATAGTATCTTACGCAGGCGCACATAGCACTGTATCTTCTTGTATCGAATCAGCGCAAGACTGCAATCAGTAAGGTATAGGAAAGGAAAGCCAACTACTCAGATCTCGGCTAATTCTTAATGAGTATATAACACCAGAGAGTGTCACTGTACAGTGCCTTAGCCCGCTACATTGATATGTAAACACCAGGCTATGCTACACTTAATTTATTGCATGCGCTTGCGCTCGTACAGCGGGGCGATAATTCAATGTCATATGCAGTGATCTGCAGCAGCAATCGAACCAACGAGACAGTTGTTCGACGGCTACCACTATTCACCTTTGCAGCCTACAAAGATAAGCACGCTGGGGATACATTCGCCAACAGTCTTACTAAGGAACTCAATAAACAGCCCAACAGTGCAACAGGGGGCGTGCAACGGTTATGCCACATCCTGAAGTAAGAGTATTGGGGGAGAATAGCTTCGGGGGGCAGCGCAATCAAGGCATGCAGAGCATTTAAGCCTGTTTGTGGCTGTTCGAACCGTTTAGACACCCTTTAACGAGTGATTGTTACGGAGTAAAAGTGCCTGATGAACATTTTGAGAGCCAGCTGGTTTTGCCCTTTCCCCTCCAGCTTCGACTCAGGTACCTTTTGAAGGCACTGCAGGAGGGAGGGAGCAGGGGGAGGGGAACGCGGAGATGAACAGCTTTTTTGGTGCATATTTGCGCTCTTCTTTCAGTTTAGGCAGGAGACATATGGAGGAACACTCAAGTCGGGCCAAGAAATGTGCAACGGTGAACTGCGTAACTGTCGGACTGTACCAAACGAGTCTTTGAGTGCGTGCTGTCTCCACTTCACCAGACCGACTGTCTTCCAGCTACCCTCTCAGTCCTGCAGCCTCCGGACGAAGAATAACCTTTCGCAGCTCTTAGACACGCTGTTCATACCCTCAAGTAGGTTGCACGCTATCAGGGGCCTCAGTGTGAGGATTCATGAGACATGGTCCCTCAAGCTGCTTCAGCACTTCCTCTGAGCTCGTATTTGTAAGTGACCTATATCGTCCTTGGATCAGGTAGAGAAACGGCCGTAATTTCTTCTTTTCTCTCTGTAGAAGCGGCCGCTGGACACTTTTCCCTTGAGTTCGATCTGCCAGAACACTAACAAGCTAATTTCATCTGGTTCGCAAGAGCAGAGGTGACAAGCTGCAGCTATCGGGAGATCATCGAAAGCAATGGCCGATGGGTGCCCTTCAGTTTCCTTCCTCCTGCTAAGCCTGACAAGTGACCAGAATCTCATGGCGCGAAAGCCGTAGATGTAGCAACTCGAAGGCGATTTCCAGTGTTCCGACGCCCAGCTCTCTTCTTTCGAAAAAAGTGATATTGCATCCAGCGAAGGCATGCAGACGGCGATGTCAGGGGGCAGCCTCGGTGAACTGACCATCAGCGCGCAGAGTCTATCTCCAATACGCCTAAAGCGCCCGGATGTTGGCGTCTAAAAGCAGCGAGATCGGATAACTCAACGGACCCCAATCTGTAACAAGGCCTGGGGTTCTCCGCCTCACACGCCTTTACGGCCCAAAGGTCCCCGAGGCAGGCAGAAAATCGTGTGCCTCTACAAAGGATCTGCGCCTGTCCGTGCAAGAACTGCTTGCTCGCTGTAGTAATCTCGCGCAGGAACCCTTGAGATGCTTTATTATGAGTGACACTCCCAGAGAAAATCGTAGCATTCCTGGCTTCCTCGCAGCCTTTGCCGTCTATGCTCTATGCATACTGCCGCAGTCCCCATAAACACGATCGATTTGGGGTGTCACTACTCCACGTGGCGGATGGCGTCCCATATTCAGTTTAGAGTGGCGAGCCCTCGCTGGTGAACAAATAGGCGCTGCCCATTACTACGCTAGACTCAAGGGAAGCTGCAAGCTCTCTGTCTTCCCATGACACATCATATATTGTTGCATCTAAACGGTTCTAGCTTTACCGTGAACATGCGCAGGGTGCAGACCCCACACACCCCAGAATCAGAAGTATGTCGAATCTCGGCCCCAAAGAAGCACTCAAATGCGATTCGCGGGGTACGCCTTGGGTGTTCGATCTCGGTGGTTTTTTAGTCGCCAACATCTGGCAGCTGCTTCAGGCGTAGTGGGGTTAGACTCGGTGCCTGTGGTGGCAGGTAGTAGAACGCACTTTGCAACAGCAAGGAAGGGAGACTTGGCATGCAGAAGTAGAACATAGCCAGTCAGCCGCTGTCGCGTGGGAAATTTGCAACCGTCACCCCCCTTGAGCCCAAGTGACAAAATGGCTTAACGCTTGAGCGGTGTCGGTACCGTCCTCTCTCTCATTACGTAGCCGTGCATCCTACTGAGAGGAAGTCAAGTGCTAGGGGGCAGCGCAAAACGGAGATCCGTTCCTAACCTTCAAGCTACCATCTGCTAATACTCTGCACTTTGCCTGCCCCTGACTGCCCCTTTTCGGTGCTCTCACTGCTGCGATGCCCGGCCAGCCTGCTGTACGTCCACCATCAATGGGCGAAGTTTTGAATTCTCGAAGTCTCCTCAAGGAGCACGTGCTGTGTTGCTGTAGGCATGTGAAAGTTTATCGCTTTCTTTGCTTCCACTGAGTCTTTTGGACGCCTCCCGTGAGCTCTTTGCACGTCAGAACACGAACCATGAGGCAAACTCTCTAAATTACCGCTTCGTTCCTATGTTTTCGCTACTTCACCTCGCTATTTCTCCGCCTCTACACAGCCACCCCTCCACCCCATTTTTATTGTTGGGAACTGCAACTCGCAGCTGCTCTAATCATTCGCCGCCTTTCCATGCACCCTAGCAATGCCGTGAACACGCTGAAGTACAGACGCTGAGCTAAGTGATCGTGAGGTGCGAAGCTCGGCTCTGGCTTTTCATTAAACGAATCTTTCTGAGATTGTTTGTCGTACAGCCTCCTTGATCTCGCGGCACGTGCGTGTGTAGGGGAGTGGTTCGCTCGCCTGCAAGAACAACCAACTCTTTAGGACTCAAAAGACTAATTAGTCGCTCGGCATTTCCCAGCCCCCAAAGTATCTGCCCCTTCCCTTCCTTCCAGAGCCGAACTCCAAGTGCCTCTCGAACCAGCAATTTCAACGACAGCAGCCTTGATTAGGCTGCGGAGTTCAAGCTTTGCTCCGCGTCCACGAGCGAGGAGGGGGAAACAGAGAAGATGCTGCAGCCTTAGCTGACGACATGCGGTGTATCGACAGCTACGCTCTGCGCGCCTCTACGAAAAAGCGGTGGAAAAGTGAACTACTAAGGCATCCGTAAAGAGACACAATTTTTTGAGAAAATGATGGGCAGAGCTCTACCCGACTACTTCTCTTCTTCCAAAACCTCTGAACTCCAAAGGGGGGTTGTGCCCCCTGCAGGTGCGCTCCCACACGATCCACCTGCAGACTGAGCGGCAAACCTTTCAAACCGTTTCACGTCTCGTGGCCTTTTCCTTGCACCAATAGAGACGAGATCGTCCAACTCGAAAGTCTGGGCTCCATGCCGCATCGGGCATCCCAAGGGTAAAAAGGCAAAGAGCGTGACAAAAATGCGTACAGAGTTTGATAGTGAAGTGAAACTCGGAAGCGAACTAGAATGCAACGGCAGCATGTGTGGACGCTGCACCTACTGCTGCATGATACAACTCATGCAGCAGCTGGTGCTAGAGTTGCTTCACTGATCGATGTCGAGGTCCTCCTCTGAGATATCGGTTTGCATTTTCTTTTGCAGGCCATGTTCCTTGAGTTCTGCTTCATGTTTCTGCATGGTCTCATGAAGCAGACGCTTGATGGTCTTGTTGATTTCTCTTTTCTCCATAGCTTCTTTAGGGAGCTTCTTCCTCAGTTTCCGCTTTCGCTGTTTGAGTGCGGCGACCTGCTGCTTCATGGCCTTCCATTCCGCAGCCTGGCGCTACAAAACCAAAGGTCAGCAGATCCGCACAGAAAAGGGCAAAACAACTGCATGCCGGGCGGAGGCGGTAGGTTTGCCAGATTGGCATAACGATGAGATTCAGAAGGAGCGCGATGAGAAAAATTGCTACACGCAGCAGCGAGCACTTATTCGCGAAGAGATAGAGACAAGCATCGGGGTTTGAATAACACAAGCATCGGGGCTAAATAAGACAAGCATCGGAGTTCAAATAACACGCGGAGAGAGAGAGAGGGGCCAGCTGGCGCACCTTGAAAATACTGTGGCTCGAGTCGTTGTCTGCCTCCGTTTCAACTTCCTGCATACAGCACGCAAAGCATCGAAAACGTATGCTCTGCAACTGGGGTGTATTGCATCTCTGAAGCCACGAAGCGCAGAAACTGGAACTCATGAGAAGGCGCAAAGGAGCCTTCGCCCTATCCGAAGCTCGTAATCCTAGGTTCTAGATCCCCTGATCTCCTTGAAAATAGTGTATATTTTCACCTGAGATTTTGCCTGAAGTTTGCCCTTCTGTGGTGCATCCTCGTCCATGGCGTTCGCCTTGAGGTGCCCCTGTCGTCCCTTGCGCTTTCGCGCCTTCGACGCCTTCCCCATCTTCTCTGCTGTCCATACCCCAGTCCTAAGCTCTTGAAGCGGAAAAAAACATTAAACCGCTGAAAATGTGCGCTCTAGAGGCGGCAGCACCAAAAGAAGACAATGAAAGGCTGCCTCGGGGAGCCAGAAGAAGCCCACAGCCCCCAGCAGAATCTTCAGTTCCGTGCAAAACACTGCGCCTTCGCCTCCTTCTCTAAGGAGACGCTGTTGCGTATTCGCCCTTTCCATGTCAGAAAGAAGTCATCTCTTTAGAACCCCCATGCCCAAAAGTTTTTAAAAGAGCTCTTAATTCTGCCAGTTACCGACGGCAGCACCAGCAGGGCCCACCAGCGTTTCTGCATATATGCATGTACATACACCGACTGCCTCGCTATCTCACGTTGTTTATGGCCTTCTAGCCGTAGAGCCTAACTCGCGCGCACGAGTCTCCCCCCTCCTCCCCATTCGTAGCAGCCCAAAACTAGTGCCACGCAACCAATAAATTGACAGCTTAAGGAGGAGAGCAGTCGCGCGCGTCCATCCTCACATCATCCTTGAGAACTGTTTCTTCGCAGCCTGGAGTGTCGCCTGGAACTAACCCCTCCAGGGCGTTGTTTTGCGTTCTGAAGCAAGCATGCACCCCTCTAAGTGTGGCTGCACCTTGCCCAGCTGAGCAGCAGCTAGCCGAAATGCCATTTAGTGACACCAGTCTCAAGTCCGACAGCATTTTTTGATAGTTTGCGTAATGAATTATGACGGCTTTAGGCTCAGGCTACCCCTTCTGTACGTAAAGTGCACATAGCGTTGACTCGCTATTCCGCATGTTGGTTGCATCCTCAGAACTACCGTAGACGCTCTGTTTTGCGAGTATTCTACCAGCGTGCGGCGACTCTTCTGCCGAGACACTCCAACTGCTGCTTCCTACGAGCGACACGTTTGACGCCCACATTGCAGGGGTTGAAGTTACACTCTTAACCCTAATAGGCAGGTAGGCTCTCATTCAGGTGTCTCTACGACCATGGGGGCACCTTCAGCCCCAGCCTCCGCACTCTGTGCGCACAAAGAACACATCACCACAAGGCCAAACACTAAGAACCTCAACCTGCAAGCTTTCTTACGCGCGAGGGGTAAAACATTCCATCTGGAGGCGTCAACGTGTCAGCACCGTGCGAAGCAGAACCCCCTCTTCTCGATACCCCCAAACGCACCGACAGACGATCGACAAGAGTCTGCAGCTCCTCCCCAGTCAGCTCTGAAGCGCAAACTCAAGACATCAAATTCCTCACGGTATAGGCCCTTCCAGCTCGCGCTCTCTGCAGCGTGCAGCTAGAATACAGACACTTTCAGAGGCTCACCCCGCCAAGGCTGTCCGCAGCCGACAATACCAACGCACAGGCAATCAGCCGTCAGCCTGCAGGCACCCCAGTAGCAATACAAAAAGCCCTTAAAAGGCACGAGACGCGAGACACTCGTTGCATGCTCGCACGCGGCTGCACAGACCCCTCGAGCGACACTTGTGGCCTGCCAGTAAACCCCTTTTGTGACGAAAAAAAAAACAGCAGTAGCAGCAGCGCACTCCGTATCGGCAGCCATGGAAGCCTTCAACGCCTTTGCGCCATGGAGAAGCAGCTCCTCCACAGTTGCTGCGACACACACAAGGCACAAAGCGCAAGCCCTCAAAGCTTAAAGCTTCGGTGGCCTTCAGCCATCGGAAATAGGTGCAGTAGGCACGCACACACACACATGCATGCATGCAAGAACGCACACACACACATGCATGCATGCATGCACTCAAACACACACACACACATGCATGCACTCACACACACACACATACACACACACACATGCATGCATGCATGCACTCAAACACACACACACACATGCATGCACTCACACACACACACATACACACACACACAAGCATGCATGCACTCCCTCACATACACACACACGCACACATGCATGCATGCAAGAACGCACACACAGATGCATGCGTGCATGCACTCAAACACACACACACACACATGCATGCACTCCCTCACATACACACACACACATGCATGCATGCACTCCCTCACATACACACACACGCACATGCACACACATGCATGCACTCAAACACACACACAGATGCATGCGTGCATGCCTACTTCCCAGGATCGCTCCTTAAGCCTCTGCATCGCTATTGGTCCCCTGCAGGAAAGCACTTAGGCCTTAAGAAGCTTGTTCATGGGCACGTGAGGGTGTGTTGGGCATACCGTTGCTAAAGGTTTCGAAGTGTCTTTCGAGATACGTCTTGGAGGCCTGTGATCGTGCTCCAAAAGCGATTGCCTGCGCGAGACGCAGTCTGACACTGGATTAGGTAGGCTTTAGATTCTTGGCTTTGTTGCTGCTGCGTGTGCATACAGTGCGAAGGGTATTTACGGAGTCGCAAAAACTGATATTACACCCGCGAGGTGTTCCCCCCAAGGGCGCGTATATGAAGTGGCCTCTCTTGGCTTGCGGGGTGTATATACACATACATATATGTACATATACATATATATACACATATATACATATATACATATATATACACATATATACATATATATACACATATATGTACATATATGTACTTATATATATGCATGTGTATGTGTCGGTGGGCATGTCATGAGATGGACGCACGTTGTATTCGTAATAATTGCCGGATGGGCAGTTCTCAAAAAGGCGGGGGCCAGAGGAGTCGCATGCAGCGATGAGCAGACCGACCCCATAGGGTCTTTTTCCGCTGCGCTGCGTGTTGTTTTGGCATTCTGCATGCAGAGAAGGGCAGAGGCGAAGGAAGCCTGCATGTGTGCCTTGGCGGATGTGTATTTGAAGCGCGTCGAGCTACAGTTGAAGCCTTCCCACGAGACTCGGGAGCTCGACAGGGGTTGCGCGTGCAAGCGTATACACCAGGAACGAGAGACTGCATGGATCTGTCAAGAAGAGAAGAGACGGATCGAGGAATGTCTTAGGTGGACTCCTGCTGAAAGGATCAAACTTTGCGACACTCTTCTTACTGTCTGCAACGAGGAGAGCGAGTCTGGCCGCAGGCTTCTCTGTGTCGTACGTGAACTTGTGCTGGAGACAGGCGTTCCTCATTATCTCACACAGCACCTCTGCAGCGAACAAACGACTCCAGCAGAGCCCTCTTCTCGCCACGAGCTCTGTGTGCTGACTGCAGCGTTCTTTTTTGTGGGAGAAGAGGGGGCAGAAGCCGTTCTTCTCTTCGAGCTGCCTCGCTTTCGTGGGGGAGGAAGAGGGCAGCGAGGAAGCCTTATTTACGCGGGGCGGTATGGAGAAGAGGCCTCATCGCTCCCGTGCTCGAAGGGCAAAAATACTTGAGCGTCGGGAGGAGCAAACTTACTGGCATCGGCAGTAATTCCCGAGATGGCAACGCCTATGTGGTCGTCGATGCAAAATAACTTTTGCTGGTGCCCTGCCAGTTTTGAAGGGCTTTTTTTCAAGGAGCATAAAACCTGCACGCATGCGACGCTGTCTGAACACTGCAGCCAATAAGACGCCTCCACTTCTGCGCGTGCAATGGGGAACGACTCTCGCAGTTGTCTGTGTGTCTGTCTGCATGCGTGTTGCATCGATGCACGCATGCATGCATCGCATCGGGGGGTTCTGCCGCTCTACCTCCCCCGTTTACGCCTACAGCGACGCAACTCTCCCCTCCCCGCCAGCTTCGCCCCATCCTTCGGAAGCGGACTGCACAGCCGACTAAGAGCACGTGGCAGCGACGATGCATGCACTCCAATGAGGCGCTGGTTTCATGTCAACGGCCACTCACCACATGCGAGTTCGATCTAAGCCCGACGCAACAGGTGCCTTGAGTGACTGCCTGTTTCGCGTATTCAACTTGGAAAACACGACCCTGGGGAGACCATGTGATACAGTCCGTGTCGTACAGATTTCGATACATTCTGGCTGCTGATGTTAATGCGAATTGTTGCTGAACTCCCAGCGTATGGCAACGACGGCGAGCTGTTTGCTGCTGCGGAGAGGCAGGCAGAGCCCACGGGTTGGCAGAAGAAGAAGGGGTATACAGTGCGGCTCAGGCGTGAAGCGACTCGCAGCAAAGGGCCCCTCTACGCGCTGTGGCGTCGCTGTTGTGGCTGCAGTTGATTACTGAGGCGTGTTGCATGTACGTGTACATGTGCATGTATGCGTGTGCCTGTGCGTGTGTGTGCGTGTGTCTTTCCGTCTGTTTGCCCGTGTGCGGCTCCTGCTGCTGTCTAGTGGCAGCGAGAAGGAAGAACTCGCAGTGCTGCTGAAGGATGCGCCGCCATAAAGAACTCTTGTCAGGGGTGTCTGCCAAGCTGCTGTCTTCAACTCGGCAGCGCGGCAAGTGGTTGTGGAGGGGGCCGTCCAGACACTCGAAGAGTTAGGGTGCAGATACTGTTTTTGTAGCGCGTTTGAAACAAAAAGTAGGCAGGAATGCAGAAGTGATGCTACAGTGGGGCTTTTTGAGCTAAGGAGGCTGCTGCTGCTGCCGCTGCCTCCTCCTCATAGCAGCCGCAGCAGCAGCAGCAGTATGCGCTGTTGCAGCGCCTCCTCGCGTGTCTGAAGCGAGCTGCAGCAGCCTCACACGCAGCCGGCAGAAAGGAAATTTAGCATTTATTTCTATTTATTAGAGCCGTTGGCTTTCTCTCATCGTCTCATTTGTCGCAGCCTTCGTGGCAATAGATGAAGAACTCCCGCGGTAAGGGGCCTAGAGAGGCGTGAAACTTGCTGCTCGAAGCGGATTTGCGGCTGCCTTCAGTTGCACCTTTCGGGGCGATTTTCCTCGCTGAAAAGGGACTCTATGAGTCGGCTTTGCTGCTGCTGCTGTCGCTGGGTGTCACTGCAGCAGCAACAGCAGCAGCAACAGCAGCGGCAGCAGCAGCAGGAGCAACGCTTGCAGCCATGGCCGCCCTGCACGACGCACTGCAGCCGCGAAGATTTCGCCCTTTGTAGAGGGAGAACTTGTTGCAGCTGCAGGCTCGTAGCGAGAGAGAGCCAGCAGTCTTGGCGGCTGTACAGACACACCGCCGCCCCTGCAGCAGGAGCTGGCGAGGCTGCACGCAGCCCTTTTCGCCGCTGGCTGTGAGCAGCGACAAGCGGCGTCAGCAAGCGGCAAGCAAGCACCTGCCTTCCTTCGAAAATGGGTGTCTTCAGATCGGAGGTGAGAGGGGAAGAAGGAGGAGGTCAGGAGGAGGGAGGCTTCTTGTGCGAAAGGGTTGCGTTCAAGACGGATTTTAGGGGTCAATGAAGAAGTTGTCTGCAGTCTGATGGCAATCCGTCGGAATCGTGTTTGAGATCTTATTCATCGTGTGTTTGGAAGAGGACTTAGGTGGCGATTTACGAGCTTTCAGCCGTTGCCGCAGGATGTGCAGATATGAGGAGGGGGCAGGGGAAGTGATGGGAGCTGCACAATTGGCGTTAGAGTGTTTTTTTGCAAATCGGGAAGAAGGAAATGGCGTTTATTCTGTGCTGTGGCTGCAGCCGATGAGACACGGTACTTTGGTGTTACCTCAAGAAGGGGCCAAAGACTTCATAACTGCCATCGGCAGCAAAGTGCAAGTTCAGATTCAAGATGTAAGGGTTGTCTGGGTTTAAAGCAAATCCCCTTTTCGACACCTCTTTCTCTCTCTGTGTGTCTGTGTATCTTTCTGTATTTCTGTCTGTCTGTCTGTGTGTGTGTCTTTCTGTCTGTGTGTGTGTGTCTGTCTGTCTGTCTGTCTGTGTGTTTTTCTGTCTGTCTTTCTGTCTGTCTGTCTCTCCCTCACTCCCTCTCTCTCTATCTCTTTCTCTATCTCTCTCTCTCTATCTCTCTCTATGTATCTCTATCTCCCTCTCTTCCTCTCTCTCTCCCTCTCTCTCTCTCTCACTCCCTCACACTCTCTTTCTCTCTCTCTAGAAGAACAACAACGCCTGCACCTCTGAAGCTGCAGACACACGCATGCTAGTAGCTGTAACATAGCAAGGCAAGCTTCTCGTGGCAGGCTGTGCTGCAACAGCAGCGTTGCAGCACAGCCTGACAGCACTTTTGGGATGGCCACTGCATGCGGATGGCGATGGTTTGCATGCAGATGAATGGAAACAGTCTGTCTCGCGCATACCGCCGTCAGCTGCAGCGCCTAGAGGAGCTTGAAAGAATGCTTCGCTATCTAGTTCAGCAGATAGAGAGCATTGCGGAAGTTCGTCTTTGTGACTTAGCAACCGATTTAGACAGAGCAGCAGATGCTGCTGCAGCTGCTGTCGTAGCGGCTGCTGCCGCCTCTGCAGACGCTCCAGACGTGGAGGCTACAGGCGGAGTCGCTTCTGTTGCACCAGATGCTGCTGTGGCAACAAAGCCCCAAGTTTACATGCTGGATCGCGTGGAAGACATGTTGAACAAGGTGTATGGCCAGTTTCTCCGGTTTGCTCAGAACAACAAGGATCTGCAACGCGAGAAGAGTGCCGCCGTAAAAAAGCGCAGACTTTCGTGGATCGATGGCTGTTTCTTTTCCTGCCTCTGTTGCTGGCTGCTGTCTTGACGGACGCCTCTGTCCTATGTTGCATGCATGCGCGGCAAGGAGTCTGTCCTATGTTGCATGCATACGCAGCAAGGAGTGTCTCCTATGTTGCATGCATGTGCAGCAAGGAGTGTCTCCTGTGTTGCATGCATGTGCAGCAAGGAGTGTCTCCTATGTTGCATGCATGCGCGGCAAGGAGTGTCTCCTATGTTGCGTGCATGCGCGGCAAGGAGTGTCTCCTATGTTGCATGCATGCGCAGCAAGGAGTGTCTCCTATGTTGCACGATCCTGCTCGCTTCCTGCTGGCTGCTGCGTTTGCCAAGGATTGTGGGCTGCATGCGGCCTGTTTGCTGCTGCGTTTTCGCTGTACATACAGACCGTCTGACTCGCCTGCTGCATGTGCTGCTGCGTCTTGTGCGCTGCAGGAGGAGGAGTTGGAAATTGTGTCTTTTGCTGCTTCACAGCTTCGCTCTTCTCTTCAATCCCCTTGGCACGTCGATCCAGGGTTAGCAGCAGATCCTGCTGCTGCAGCACCGGCAGGCAGCAGCTGCTGCAGCAGCAGCAGCACCCCCACTCTTACGCGACAGCAGCAGATGCAGCAAGTCAACACTACCAGAGCAGTCACAGCAGACTCTCACGCGCGGTACAGAGTCACTGGCGCTGCTGCAACGGCTGCTGCTGCTGCTGCTGCAGCAGCGGCTTTAGGAGAGGCGTGGTCGACCTATTTCGGCAGCAATGCAACGCGCTAGAGGCTTGTGGCTAGGGTTGGGGGGAGTCGTGCAGCAGTTCATAGTCTTGCACAAAGAAAATGCCAATACATACGTAGCGAAAGAGAAATAGAGAGAGAAATAGAGAGAGGAATAGAGACAGAGAGAGCAACGGCAACCAGGGCTTTCTCTTTCTCTCTCTTTTTCTTTGTTTCTCTTTTTCTTTGTTTCTCTTTTTTCTTTGTTTCTCTTTTTCTTTGTTTCTCTTTTTCTTTGTTTCTCTTTTTTTTTGTTTCTCTTTCTCTCTCGCGCTAGGCTCCCCCCCTTCTCCCTTCTCTTTCCCCCCTCCATCTCCGTGTGTGTGTGAAGGGTTTGTTGTTTGCAGCAGCTCTTGCGGTTTTTGTTTGTTTGGAGTGTCTGCGCAGTTCTTCTTCCGCTAGGAGGCGGCGTCCTGCTCATCAGCCGAGCAGCAGCAGCAGCAGCAGCAGCAGCAGCAGCTGGCAATCCGAATTGCAGCAATCAGAGCATCATCAAGGCTTCCCACAGTCCGCCTCGAAGCACCTCCTCGCCCCTGGATTGTATTCTTTGGAAATAGGAGAGCTAAGCAGTCTGGTATTTTCTGCTGTTGCTGGTATCATGCTCGCAAAGGATCAGGTAATATTTGTTGCAACGCGGGGATGTGGGCTGTTGAAAAGTTTCTGGGAAGGGACTGAGGCTGTTGCGATGCTGCGTCTGAGCGATTGAGAGGAGCACGCATCTCGCGCCTCTTCCAATCGCTTAGGCTTGGCGTGGCTCGTGTAATTCAGAATTCGAGACTTGCAATCGCTGCACGCAGGAGCGATTTGCCCGCGCAATATTCCGAACAACGCGAGGAAACGCATTTACACACTTCAAGAGAATCGACGAAGAAGAAGTTGCATCGCATGTATGTTGTGCACTGAGCTGAGAATGGCGGCTTTTTCTCTGGCGGGGGGGGGGAAGGGGCAATCAACAACGACTCGTAAGAGGGAGGCGTGTATTCCTATGTATATGTATATGCATGCCCGAGTCAGCGAATTTTTCGCACTTCAGATTTTTTACAAGACTCTGAGCCTTCGGTGAGAGCGAGTCTTTCACTGCATGACTGTGTTTTTTACAATTTTCGAGGATTTTCACCTCCTGCGTGTGTGTAGCCAAACGCAACGGAACCCAAGTCTTTGTTCGTCACTTACTTCCAGGGAGCAGCCACAGGATCGGCCTTCATGGAAAAGGTATAAACGCGTATATTTATCTCCCACAGACTGTGCATGCATCTTTACGCAGTGTCGCCGCATGTCTGTTTCTCCGTCCCTTCTTTTTGCCTATCCATCTCTCCTGTCTGTTTGTCTCTCTGCTCCCTTCTCGATCTGTATGGTGTGACGCTGTCTGTCTGTGTGTTGGACTTTCTGTTTGGCCTCCTCCTAACGTCTCTCATCGTATGTCTTCCGCTCTCAAATTCTCTTTCTCTACCTCTCCGTGTGCAATCGCACTCTCTTTTCTCGCTTCCAGGGGGGGAACTGCTTCTCTCAAGGTTCTGTTTCTCGCCTTCTAGCATGAATGCCCTCCGACTTCCTCTTTCTTTTTCTAGTCTTTCTCTTTCTTGAATTTTCTTTCTCTCTTTTTCTTTCTTTTTCCTTCTCTTTTCTTTCTCTTTTTCTCTCTATTTCTTTCTCTCTTTTTCTGTCTCTCATTCTCTCTCCCTGTTTCTTTCTCTCTTTTTCTGTCTCTCATTCTCTCTCTCTGTTTCTTTCTCTCTTTTTCTGTCTGTGTGTCTTCTGTCTAACTCTGTCTTCTCTACTCTGCCTGTATGGCTCCCCCCTCTCTCCCTCCACCTTCACAGCGCCATTCCGTCATGGGGAGACGCCCTGAACTGTTGTGGTGTACCTACAGTCTGCGGTTCGTGCTCGCTGTGCAGGTGAAGTGCGTCTGCTCGGCCATGGGAGCCCGTACATACACCTGGCCGCGCAGTGGGGAGGAGGCGCAGCAGCGACAGCAGCAGCTGCAGCAGTTGTTGCAGGATAAGGCAGCGGCAGCGGCAGCTTACGAGGAGTACTTTCTCAATGAGGTCGGCGTTTTCCTAGAGCCTGTGCCTGCCGTGAACATGCCGCTGATTGCTTCAGCTGCAGCTGCAGCAGCAGCCGCGGCAGCAGCAGAAGGCGACTTGCATGCAGCCGCAACAGCAGCAGCTGCTGCAGCTGCAGGCATAAGGCGACGCCCTCTGATCACGGAGCTGCAGAGGTTTGTCTTGCGCGAAAAGGCAGTCTACACGGCACTCAACTTGTTCGCCCTCTCAGATGCCACCCTACGAGCCGACTGTTGGTTTCAGGAGGCGCAGGAAGGGACCTTAAGACAAACTCTCGCGAAAGTTGCTGCAGAAAAGGTGAGGGCAAAGATTTAAAAGTCTTAAACGTGCACCTCGCTTCCTGGTTGCGTGATGCCCCTTCTCAATCTTGTGGCGGCTGCTGCGGACGGCACGCACACGCCCTTTTTGCATGCGAGAGGCAGTAAAATCGGCTGTTCATCATTTTTCTTCGCGCGCGTCTTTTGTCTGCAGAATACGTCTGCATTCTTGCTGGTGCATGCCGAGAGCCGCATCGGGGATGCTGAAGGGGGAGGGGGAGGGGGAGGATCCTCAGGAGGCTTTCTTCCGCCGACTGTCTTCAAGACAACTTGCTTCATGGCTCCCTTCCAAAGCCTTGTTGACACATATGGCATTGCTCGCTACAGGGAGGCTAATCCTGCCTTTTTTGCGGCTGCCATTTTTCCTTTTCTTTTTGGAGTTATGTTTGGTGATGTTGGTCATGGACTGCTGCTGCTTGTTGCGGCTGCTGCACTCTTCGTATTCAAGCGCAAAGAAACGGCTGTTTCGGATGAAATGGTTGCTATGCTGCTGAATGCCAGGTGAGGAGAGTAGCTGCTCGGGGGGAGAATAGAGGACGGCCTTGTACCTATCGCATGCCTCCCCTGACTTGCAGGAGGCTTTCTCGGCTTCTTCTTAGTTGATTTTTTCGAAATCTCTTCTCGAGGCTTTGCGCCATTGTTGGCTCTCCTGTGCTTTCCTCTTTCTCGTTCGCAGTATTTCTGTCCATTCGCCGACTGCGAGTGTTGTAACGACACACCTTGGTGGTGCCAATCACGCAGTAGAAGGCTCTATATACCTGTTTGTATATCTGTGTATGTGTTTCTTTGTGTATCTGTGTGTTGTGCATGTGTCTCTGTGTGTTGTGCATGTGTATCTATGTGTTGTGTATGTGTTTCTTTGTGTATTTGTTTGTTGTGCATGTGCATATGTGTGTATCTGTGTATGTGTTTCTGTGCGTATCTGTGTATGTGTCTCTGTGTGTATCTGTGTATGTGTTTCTGTGTGTATCTGTGTGTTGTACATGTGTTTCTGTGTGTATCTGTGTATGTGTTGCTGTGTGTTGTGTATGTGTACCTGTGTGTATGTGTTTTTGTGTGAATCTGTGTATCTGTATCTGTGTGTATCTGTGTATGTGTTTCTGTGTGTTGTATATGTGTATCTGTGTGTATCTGTGTATGTGTATCTGTATGTGTGGAATTTGACGCGTTGTGTGTTGGAATCGCTCGTTGGCGTGTTTGTTGCGTGGGGGGTTATGGCCGCCTCTTTCTGTGAGTGGAGTAGCCTTTGCCAGGGTGATTTCTGTGTGGATGTTCGCAGGTACATGATTCTTTTGATGGCGTTGCATTCGATATTTGCGGGATTCATGTACAACGAGATCTTCAGCATGGGGCTGAATGTCTTTGGATCTCGGTGGGAGAAAGTAGCGGTGCATGCAGACGGTTCGACGCCGTCAATAGTGCCCTCTATGGAAGGTCCCTACCCCTTTGGAGTGGATCCTAAGTGGAGGGGTGCCAGCAACGAGCTGCTCTTTCTGAACTCCCTGAAAATGAAGCTCGCGATTCTCGTGAGGAGGCTTGCTGCTGGTTGCGTTTCTTCTCTCCCCCCTTCTTCCCCCGCCACGCATGTTGTGCTGCTTCTGCCGCTTTTAGACGCAAGCCTTGCTCGGCTTCGCTGCCAGTCCTCTCTGTGCTTGCTGCTGCTTTGCGGTGTGGTGTGAGACGACATATTTTGGAGGCTTCTCCTTGCGCGCTTCGCCTCATCGAGTGTGTGGGGGCTGCTGGGGTGGTTTTATGCGGGGTGTTGCAGATTGGATTCTCCCACATGACTGTGGGGTTGTTCCTAGGTTTATCCAATGCGGTGTACTTCCGAGACTGGCCGTCTGTGATCCTTTCCGCCCTCCCGCAGTGCCTCTTCTTCTTTTCGCTCATAGGCTTTCTCTGTTTCTTGGTGATTCTCAAATGGATCTCCCCTTCAGGCTCCTACAACAAGCCGTCCCTCATTGCTGTCATGATCCAATTTGTTATGGGAGCTGGGGATAACAGCCAGGGCACCCCTGACTTGATGCTGTTCGATAGCCAGCCCATCGTGCAAGACGTAAGTCGCTAGTTTTACGGGGGAAAGGAAGGGGGGACGGTAGCAGTGGTGGTGGTAGTAGTGGTAGCAGTGGTAGTGGTAGTAGTGGTGCAAGGGGGAAGGTGTGGGGTTGCGGCCTAGCTCCTTCTCTTTCTCCTTCTCGCCCTCGCCCATGAGCTTCTGCCGTGAGGAAGGGAGTTTCAAAACGTTTGGAGGAGGGAGCCCTTTCTTTGTGGCAATCTCCGTTTATTCCCTTGAGACGCTTCATTTACACACGGAGATACCACCTACCTGTTTTAAAGACTTTTTTTGAACTCCGTAGAAAAGCACCCACACGTGCGTCTGCGTTGCTCTATCGGCCGCTGGTGAGGGGGTGCTATGTGTGTTGCATCCCCCCGCTGCGAAGATTTAATTCAATTCGCTTGAGCAGCAGCTGCTGGGGTTTGTGCTGTAGGTGCTGCGTGCGGTGCTGTTGGCGTGTATTCCTTTGATGTTTCTGGGAAAGCCGCTGTTCACGCTGTACGTACACCGCAAAAAGCGCCCGCCCTCCGGATTTGAACAACTGGACAGCAGCGAGCCGAGCTGTATCCAACTGCAGCAGCTGCAGGAGCAGCAGTATCGACGTCAGCAGTATGCTTCTCTGCTGCCGCTAGCAGGATCAGCGGTGGGCGTCGGCACGGGTTCGCGCGATCGAGAGGCAGAGGTTCCTGGTCATGCATCGACGCACGATGATGGCGAGGGTCTCTCGGAGTTATGGCTGCACACGCTTATTGAATCCATCGAATTCATATTAGGGACTATTAGCAACACGGCCTCCTATCTCAGGCTGTGGGCACTCTCCCTTGCGCACCAGCAGCTGTCGATCGTCTTCTTTGAAAAGACGGTTGGCGCTGCCTTTGAGCCGGGGCAGTCCGTCCCCCAAATGGCATTCAAGGTCAGCCAGCGACAAGCTGAGAGACGGCTAATTATGTGTGTATGTGTGTGTATATGTATGTGTGTGTATATGTATGTGTGTGTATATGTATATGTGTGTATATGGGTACGTGTGTGTATATGTGCGTATATGTGTATATGTGTGTGTTTGGGGGGGAACGGGGGGGGGGGGTGGGAAGAAAGAAATGCAAAACGAGGGAGTTAGCCAGCCTGTGCGGCGCCGCGAGTGCCTGCCCTTGCCTGTTCTGAGGTGACTCGACTGCGCAGCTGCGGAGTTTGTCTTTGCAGTTGATCGTGTTATTTCCCCTATTCTTCTGCGTGACAATCTTCGTCTTGATCGCCATGGAGGCCCTCGAGTGCTTCCTGCACGCCCTAAGGCTCCAGTGGTCAGCCAGGATTTACGATTTAGAATTTACGTCATTGCAGTGTCTGCGGAGCCTTGCGGATAAAGGTCTTTGCGTTCTTGTCTGGGGTTGTATTCTCAGGGTTGAGTTTCAGAACAAGTTCTACAAAGGCGATGGCGTTGCATTCCTTCCCCTCGACCTCAACGCATTGCCTGAGGATAGTAAGAGCTAGGCTCAACGCGTTGCCTCATGATAATGAAAGCGCTAAGCTCAACGTTTTGCCTGAGGATAGCAAGAGCTAAGCTCAACGCGTTGCCTGATATCAACGGGAGAGCTAACCGCACCGCTAGCGATCCCGTCCTAGTCGTAACGGTGATTATAGGTGTACCTACCTTTATAAATAAATGAAAAAGAAAGAAGTAAGCTAAAACAGCGGGCTACATGGCAAACTGGCTGCTTCTTCGCTTGTGGCCGCTAGCTAGCTTACGCGCTAGGTATCCAGGACCAATTTTAGGTGGTCCAGTGGGTCCACCTTCGCATCGTGCTTTGTGTATCGGCATGATTGCACAACCACTGGGAAGTTCTTCCATCTGTGTATTTTGGGGGGCAACTCGCCTAGTAGCGGCTAGTGTACTATGTGTTACCAGAGGAAACGAACTGGGAGGTGCGGGGTCGGTGGTGGGTGGTGCTGGCCAGCCTACTTCTGGTATGCTCTGCGCATATCGTTTCTCCCATCCAGTTCACAGACATCCATACTGGGCGTGGGGTTAGCATAGTGGCTGCCTCGCGATGCTACGTCTAAATCCATAGGAGAAATCATCATAGCTTCGTAGGTGGTGATGTGGTGGAGTGGCAACGCCTCAATGCATGGTGTGCTACCATTACCTGGTGATACCGCAAAAGCCCCAACTTCCGCGTGATGCCCACCGTTGGCTTTGGGTGTGCCATTCGTGCAGTCTCCTCACTCAGCCCCTTTCAGCCGGCTGTCGGTTTCCGTTATTAGCTTTCCGCCGTCGTGGCATGGCATGCATGGACTTGTTTGCTATATCTGTCTTCAAAACACTCAATCATGCTCATATTTAAGGCCCAAAATCTAAATGGAAAGCCCTAAACGCTGAAGTACGTTTTTTTCGCAAGGTATACTCTAGTGAATACAGTGCGCTTTCAGCAGGGCACCTTAGGAAGACCACCCCTAGACCCAGTTGTGGCAAGGGCGGAAAATGTACACCTGAGTTCCTACAACATTGCTACAATGTTTTTATTTTAGTATTTTGCTATGTATTCAAATTTTCGCATTGAATGATCGAAGTGTGTAGGTTCAGAAGCGGCGTCTCGCTGCTGCACTGATAGTGCCTTACTGCTGTCCTAGGGTTCGAGACACTCATTCTGAGGGCTTATTACATTTAAAAATGGAGGGGCTTGGGGCGAAGGAAATGGAGGCATTGGCAGAGCTGCTCTGCCCAGACACTGCAGACTCGGGGGACTTGGATGGCGCATCCCCTATCCCACGGCCACAGGCGTCGAGCGGTAAATACAGAAGCAATGCTAAGCCGAACGTCAAAGTAAAAGCAAAGGTCTGCAAGCTCACATGCCAGATCTCGGGGCAAATGCCCTAGCGGCGCGGTACAAATAGCGTTGGGTGTGAGGGAGGAGGGGTTTGTCTTGTTGCTGGATCCAAAAGAGGGTCGTTATGAAGTAAGGGCCTTGGATATTTGTCAGGTGGAGTTAACATGCAGAAAGGCGTAAATTAGAATGGCTACGCTTTTAAGGGTGTATGGCTCTGTAGATTGGGCGGAAGGAAGAGTTGGACATATGGAAACTGGACGAGTTAAATCAAGGTGCCACCTTCAGGCAGCTTAAAGACCACCGCACAGAACCGGAACACGAAGTAAAAAATGCCATAGACCTTAGTAGACGCAACAAATCCTCTCGCGAAGTCATATAGGATAGCCGAGGAAATGAGGGATTAGGGCATTTGTCCATGCGAAACTTTTATTGGCACCCTGGACCGCTTCTCTGCTGTCAGAATTCTAGGGCCCCTTGCAAATCTCAGCTCTCGTATTGGGTGCTCTTATGAATCCTAGACCCTTTACCCATCAATCGTTGCTGAGGCTGTCGCGCCAGGTCTTGTTTTCTCAAAGCGTCAGTCCAGAAGATGTGTACCTAGGACTTAGCGATCGAGATCCCACCACCGACCATTGCGAAACTCTACTGGTCAAGGTACGATATCAACCTGGATTCACGAACCTTGACTCGCGTGCTCCGTGAGACAAGGAAATGAGGCGCGGTCTTTTTTGCCTCTGCCTTTTGCTGCAGATTCATCTACCAGGGGCACCCTACGCCCAAATCTCTCTAGAGGCACGCTCAAACCCTCACTCTAGAGCTTTCCACTTACTCCTCAGATCTGCGAACAAAAGACAACGTAGCCCTTCCCTATTGCATTTTAGGAATTAGGGTTTGTGCAGACACTAGAGGACCGCGTGGTGGTGGACTCTCCTCTCCACAAGCTGAATTTGGCTCTTCCGTATAGTGGTAATCACCAAACAACCTTGAATAAGGCCATGAATGGCTATCTGACCCTCTAAACACTGGATATACGAGCACGGGAAGAACGAGAAATAAGCAGCAAGCAATCGACATGGGATCGAAAAAACGCTGTCTTTTGTCGCTACAGTAAACCCCGATGAAGGAACTGCGAAATGGATGGCGAGCACGTGCACTCTCCTCCTCCGAGTAAAACATCTTACTTCCTAATCCCTAGGCATTGATGTGTTATAGCTAGCCAGAAGAACTACGAGCATGCATGATTTAGGGCGTGTGCTGGCTCTTCAGCTGCCCATCCGGCGAAAAATCGAGTATGTACAGATCTAGGCAAGCCCCCTGCCTTCAGCGCCATGTACTTGACCAGCTGGTTGGCCACTTCTCCGTGAGGCTCTATAGGCCGCTCATCAGAGGACCTGCTTCACCAAAGGTGTTGAAGGAGGCAACTGCGTGTACTTCCACTGACTGCCAGATGGATAAGTGCCTGTGTTCTGCTAGCTATCTGGAATGCCAGGTGCGTAGTAGAAGGGGTGACTAGGAACCAGCTAGTGGGCGGGTGCAGGCCGCCAGCGAGGGAAGCTAGCCAAGGAGCAAGACAGTAGAGCTAACTGCAATAACGAATAACTCGCTAGAATTCAAAGACTTGGACACAACACCAACATCAAACGAAACAGAAAGAAAAGGACTTTGTTGGCAATCCCTACGCCGTCCGCCCTGAACCCCTGAGGGTTTGACAGTCTTGGGGATTTGTTTCATGAAAGGAAAGACCTGTGCGCTTACACTTATCTAGAGCTCTCGGTACTTCGTTAAGGGGCACAACCGAAGAACTATCCATTTTCGAGCCATAGCCATATCGCCCTATTCACATACAAAGGATATTTTTCACATACAAGTGCACATGTGCGGGTCAATAGCATATGCGTTGTGGACTACTTAGGAGTGCTGTATGAATGTATGTATGAAGGCCGGTATGTATATATGTATGCATATATGTGTGTATAAAAATGTATGCATATATGTGTGTATAAAAATGTATGCATATATGTGTGCATAAATATGTATGCGTGTGCCCCATATACATATGCAGCCCTGCATATATATATATATATATACGCTTGTTAGGAGAGTACATAAAATTACAAAGTGTAGCTGCACAGAGCAACCAACACTACAAAAGAGGCGTAACGAGATAGACCACAGAATATACGCTGGCTACACAATCTCCCTCCAATTGCGATCGTTGCCAAGGTGTTGGCACTGCTGCGCCTGCAGAGGCGATGCGCTGCACGCATGGCTCGCGTCTGCAGAAGGACCATGAACAGAGCAGCTGCATTCGAATTCCAGATTCTACGGTTTGCAGAACAAACTGAACTCGCAGTTTCTGTTGCACTGGTAGAGCGGCTTTGGTAAGCCGAAGAAGAGCAGCTACCATTTCGGCTTTGTGCGTTTCTCGGCACTCGTATCTTTGCCGTTTTAGCCTACAGCGTTTTTGCATTAATATACACGGAAAGTGTAGAATGGCACGAGAAGCAAGCATGCAGTGCAGGCAGGAACTGACAGGTTGCTGCTGCTGAGGAGAGGTGGTGATGGAGGGACAAATGCAGGCAGGCAGGCAAGCGAGGAAGCTGCATTGCACATTCCTGCTCGAAAAACCACATGTCGAATGCTCGTAGCAGATCGGGCACTAAGATACAGTAAGGCAAGGACGCTTCACAGCTCTCTGCACACCAGCCGAGATTGCTGGAACGCCTCTTTATGTCAGTCCCCCCGAGACACACAAGACACTCACGTCACATGCTAAACCGTCTTCGGTGCAGCAGAAAAGCGGAAGGCAGGGAGAACACAAATAGGAACCTGGACGTGCACAGTGAGGCACTTTTAAACCTCCTCCATACGACGAGACAGAGGCGTCGGTATAAATGCAACTTGAAGCACGGAGAAGCGCTGTGGCCGGTGTATGAAATGCATGCACGGCACTTCCATAAAATCCCTTCGGCAGCAACAGCCCCTGCTGCTGCTGTTGCTGCTGCTTGCACTCGCGCGCTGTTGGCTTTGCAGCAGCTGCGGATAGTGCTTTGGCGTTGCTCAAAATACAACCCTGGCAACAGCAGTCGCTATTGCAAAGGGTGCAGTAGTAGTAGTAGTACTAGTAGTAGTAGCAGTAGTAGTAGTGGTTGTACTAGTAGTAGTTGTTGTAGCAGTAGTAGCAGTAGTAGTTGTTGCAGTAGTTGTAGTAGTAGAGGTGGTAGTCACAGGAGTGGTGGTGTCAGTGGTGGTTCCCTTTGCTGCTGCACGGGCAGGAACACTGCGTTGGCATCATGAGAGTGCAGCGAAATAAAAGCCTGCATTCGTGTGCTGCATCCATGACGCATCAGCGACAACATCGATGGCCTAGGAGCTGCAGCAGCAACTCTTTGCTCAGCGGTCTTAAGACTTCCGGGTTGAATCGAAGCTGCAAACAGCAGAAACAGGAGAAGAAGACTGCGCTTTCCACACAGGCCTGCTGCAGTTCCTCGGAAATGAGGGCGAGAGGCAGTACAAAGCAACACGAAGAGGGATAAAGGGCGAGATAAAAGATCGCGCCAGATAGAGAGAGAGGGAGGTGAAGCGAAGTGTCTTCGGTTACCTCCCGACCATGCAGCGAAAGAAAATCTAGCGCTAGCTCCTTCAGTTCGAGCAACCCTAAATGCTCGGAAGCAGCAAGCAGCTCGACGGCAGACTCGATGCAGAGGCCTCCCCGCAGCTGGCGTATGCACAGCAGCTTGAGACGGTCCACGCAAACCTAAAAGGCGTAAATTTTCAGCATCGAACATGCATGTGCCTGTCACCATGAGGGGTGTCTGCCGCCAAGCGTGGAGATATTGGCATGTTGGAGGGGAGAAGACACTCCACAAACAAAAAAATAAAGCCTGCCCGACAGAACACGAGAGACAAGCCGGGGATAAGCGAAGGCTATAACACAGATCCTCCTCAATGACGCCCCCACACACAGACACACACACACAATCACATACATACACACAGAGACACACATACATACAGACACACCCCACTCACACAGACACACCCCACACACATAGACACACACACACACAGACACACCCCACACACATAGACACACACACACACAGAGACACACACCCCACACACACAGACACACCCCACACACATAGACACACCCCACTCACACAGACACACCCCACTCACACAGACGCACCCCACACACATAGACACACACACACACACAGAGACACACACCCCACACACATAGACACACACACACACAGAGACACACACCCCACACACATAGACACACACACACCCCGCACACACATCCCACACTCACACCCCCCACATACACCTGACACACAGCCGACCACCATGAGCTGTTCACCAGCCTCGAGCAGCAAGTGCGACCCCCTTGCAGCCGCTGCGGACAGAAGGATGAGCACGACAAGATAGCAGACACAGTCGCATGCAGGAAGTGCTGTGTATAGAGTTTACGCGCTCAGCAGCCATCATCAGTTCCACGAGAACTGGCCATGAGAGGCCCCTGGGGAGGAAATCCGTGTGCAAGTATTCGAGGAGTGCTACAAACACCTGAGGCAAGAACCACATAGCCTCTTCGTTTGCACAGCAGACATGTTGGCTGTAGTTCGTGTCTCCCCTGGAGCTCCTGCTGCGCCATCCCAGGCTCTCCCTTCCTCCCCCTGTCCCCTCCTCCTGTCTCCTCCTCCTTCTCCCCGCTCCATCACTCCTCAGCTACGCTAAAGCCTTACTTCGTGTCGAATGCCTTCAATGGGAATGGGCGTAGTCGCCCTGTCTCTAGCCTCCTTAAGACCACCAAAAAACAACGCGCGGAAGTGCTCAGACCTGCACAGCAAGCGCAGCAAGCACAGCATGACAGAAGCAGTCGAACTCTGCATTTCACGGTGTGTAGACGAGAGCATTCTATGGAGCAGACGAAAGCAAGTGAACCAGCCGCGAAGAAGTCAGGCCTCAAAAAGACTCTCTCTCTCTCTCGTGACTGGCAAGGATCAAGATAGCGGCACGCGTTGGGAAATCTAACCTGCATGCGAGGAGGGTTCTCGAGGAATACACCTTTCGACCCTCCACCAAAAACACAGCGTCGGCGAGAACACCTGGCACCTGTAGAGACAGCAAGTCGCTTAGCAAAGTTGAGGGGGGTGGCGAGAGAGGGTCTGTGCATACCACAAAAGACAGCAAACACATACATACATACATACATACATGTAGGGCAAGTGCGGAGGGACGCATACGCACACACACACACACACATATACATATATGTATATATATGTATACATATATATACATATCTATATGTACATATATGTATATGATGGGCAAAAGTGCAAGGGATATGGAATTCAGACGCAGACTCGACACAAAATGATCAGAGGAAAAGCGCCTAGGTCTATGGGGCAATGCATCCTCGAAGGGAGAGGAGATCTTCTAGTGGCTAGGATTCTGTGACTGCGTGTGTTTGAGAGGAGGGATAGAAATGTGGCTGTGTCTGCGGCACAGTGGTGCCTGTGCATGAGGAGAAGGAGGCCCCCCCCCGAGGTTTATGGGGAAGGAGAGCAACAATCGCAGCAGGAGTCAGAGACTGCAGACAGCTCGCATGCATCCGTAAAATTCACCAAGAGGAAAGTGATAAAAGTCGCTCAGGACGTCACGTCCGTCATATCCTCCAAAAACAACAAAATTGTTTTTGTAAATGACGCCAACCATGGAGCTGCGGCCAGAAGGCGCTGATCGTCCCCCCACTATGCACCTCCATTCAAAAGTCTCTGCAGCTCAGTGCAACGCATGTGCATGCAGCAAAGCCGAAAGTAAAGCCCCACACTCTCGGATCTCGGCCCTAAAGGCCGCTTCCTTTTTGCCCGCTACGCAGAGGGTCAGAAGGCGTGGCAAGCCTTCATCGTGGCAGATCTCGCTCCGTACGTGGAGCCTCAACCGAGAGCCACAAAAAGCATCTAAGAACATTGCACGCCAAGTCGCAAGGCGTGCTGCAGCCCCTTCGCAGAGCAGAGCGATTTCCCTTCATTTACAAGCCCCCACTGCGCGAATCGAAGGAGGCTGCGGAGGGAGCTGCGGCAGCACAGCCCACATTCGAGCGAACCTAAATCAAGTTCATGGAAATCGCTCAGTCGCTCCTGCCCAGAATAGCCTCCGAAGGCGAAGAGTTTCCCATCTTTTGCGCATGCAGCGTGAAAGTAGCGAGCGGTAGGACCTCCGCCGTGCTTGCCGCTGTTACAACACCTGCTGCCGCCGCCGTCGCTGTTGCTGCCGCTGCTGCCCTTGCTGCCGCCGTTGCTCTTGCTGCCTCCTCCTCCCCCTGCATAGGCTGTGTATGCGCGCATGCCGGTGCAGCACGCGAGGCTTCCTGCGTAGCAGCTGCAGCAAGCCTCCCTGTGGCTGTAGCCGTCACTGCGACTGCAGCTCACGGGGGAGGAGCAGCAGCTGCAGCTGCTGCTGGCGGGGGAGCGCCCCTGCTGCAAAGGCTGCAAAGCCGCAGCTTCTGCTGCAGCTGCAGCTGCAGAAGCTGCGGCTGCCGGCTCCTCTTCCTCACCGCTGATCCTTGCCACAGCAACGCCTTCCAGAGGCTCTTGCCAGCAGCAGTGCTGACCAGGGTTGGGGGTGCTGCTTCGAGGTCCACTGTAAGTTGTTATGACTGTCCACACCTCCGTATTCAAATCGAACCTGCAATACGAATCCACAGCAGCAAGAGCGCCGCCTCCCTGACGCCCTAGATACAGAACCGTGTCAAAGACACTGCCCATTGCACACTCACGCGCAACAGCAACAACCCCCCGGTCCTAGTGCACCAACACACACTGCTCCCACACCTACCTGAACAAGTCGCTCAGCCTCTCGACTCCGTTGTAGCCACCAAAGAGAAAAAGCCCCTGCTGTACACAAAATCAAACTCGAAACCTCCACCCCGTCAGTGGTTCTCCCTGCCCTTGCATACATACATGTATAATATCTATGTAGATACATATCTATATGGATATATATTTCATGTATAAGTAGATATACATATATATATGTAGATATATGTAGATACATACATATCTATGTACATACATATATCAGTACATGTGTATATATGTATATACATGTGTAAAATATAAATGTACATACATACCTAATAAATACATTTATATTCATGTAAGTAAATGTATATATACATATAAGTATACTTATACATACATATATATATATATAAATCCAGTTTCGCGCAACCCCACCTTCCCCCGGCAGCCCCTAGTGCTTCTCTAGGGGCCTTTTCAAGACACAATTCCATTGATGAAGTACCTCGTGAGTTGCAGCTGCAGGGCAGCTTCTCCCCGAAGGTATAAGCCCCCGTTGATGCACAGGCCGCCACTCGAGGCTTTGAGGGTTGAGCTGATTCAGATCGTTTAGCCAGCTGCAGCCGTCGTAACCTCCAAAAAGCAGGATGGACCCTTTCAAGGGATTCGCCGCTGCCACATACCTGCGCATTGCAGCAGCACGCCAAACAGAAGCAGAAGGGGAATTCTCTACAAAATCAGCAGCACAAGAGAAAGGGAGGCCACCAGCCTGGAAACGGCAGGGAAAGCAGGCGGATTTTCGGACGGTTGGCAGAAAAACTGCAGCATGGTGGCAGCTTTTCCAGAGAGGGGCATTATGCCCAGTCAAAACGCATGATTTTTTCATGGGAAAAGCCATCCTCCTACGGGATTCAGACACGTGCAAGGTGTACAGACACCGCACAGAAGGCAGGAAAAACACGTGCATGCATAAAACAAGCGAGATTCCGTCGAGTATACGGTTTAAGCGTAGGGTTTACTTTTTACCCAAATCGAGGAGACGGTTTCATTCCCCAATGCGGCAGTTCGGACCATTCTTCTTTCTCTGAAGCATCGCATGCATGCATGCACAAAGATTCACAAAAACCCTCATGCCGCCTGCCCCCCCTATGCCGCAGACTCTCCCTCCCGTAAAGAGCCGTATACGCTGAGCACGCACCGAGGTCGAATGTGTGCAGGTCGTTCAGCCACTGCGATCCAGAATAACCCCCAAAAATAAACATCTTGTTTCCCAAAACTACCGCGCCGTTGCTCTCCCTAGGACTCGGTGCTCCTGCAGCCGTCACCTCTCGCCACTCGGATGTTGCTGCACACAAACATGCCACCCGCTACAGCGCAGAGCCGTAGAATCGCGCCAAGCAGAAGCCCATTTCGGCTTCAAGAAAGAAAGTCTCGTTTTTGCCCGAAGAGATTTTAGGCACGATACAGTTTCCATCCAGTTCACACCCCCTTCGGCCTTGGGGGGCTTTTAGGGGACTCTGTCTGAGAGTTACAGCTCACTAAAGTCGAATTTGAAGAGGTTTCCCAGCCGTGACAGTCCACCGTACCCGCCAAACACAAACAAGCAGTTCTTGTACACGCAAGAAGCTGCACCGCTGCGACGCTCTGGGCGTATCGTGCCCACAACCTGCAAAGCAGCAACAGCAGCACCGGTTGTTGTTGCCGAATAATAGGGTCACTAGAGCAAACACACGCACTAGTGGATGCCAAAAGAGGCGAAAAAACATGACAAACGAAAGAACCCCATGTCGGAAGCAGCAAGCACATCTGAGGCGTGCAATGAAGCGGCTGCATCGCCGAGAACGTAAGGATCGGTATACCATCCTCCGATTAAACACACACACACACAAAAACAGCCGGAAGGGTGAAGGGGGGAAAGGGGGTCAAAATCGGAAGGATAGGGGTACCGTGAAAATTCCGACACACACTAGCGCTCGACACGCAGAAACACTTTTTAGACAGCAACACCCTTCATCGTATCCTTACTTTTATGGGTTCCCATCCCCTGCTACAGCACTCATGAGCATTAGAGGGGCGAAAGCGAGCAGATGGAGGCCCCCCTGCTCCTGCATCTGTTCCTTGCTGCTGCTGCTGCTGTTTCGGCTGCTGCTTCGACCTCTGTGAGTGTCTGTACGGGAGCATATCCATCGCAAGAGAGTCTGTGGTCTCCACGTGTTGCTGCTGCTCCGGCTGCAGGCGGTTGAGCCCCCCTTGCCGTTCGTCATCTTTCGAGAGCCGCAGCTGCTGCCGCCGCTTCAGCAGCAGCTGCTGATCTTCGCTGTTTCGCATTCGGAAGGGGCTGGCGCTGCTGTAGATACAGCGCCTACTTGAATGGTCCAGGTGCTCAGGCCTGCTGCTTCGGGTGCTGAATAGACTGCTGCCGCCGTTCTTGCTTTGGTGGGAGCAAAGAGAAGATAACTTCAAATTCTGTTGCTATTTCGAGTTCTGATTCTGTTACAACGGCTGTTGCCGCTGCCGTTGCTCTTGCACGTGCTGGTGCTGGTGCTGGTTCTGCTGCACCAGTGGGCACCCTTGAAGCAAACCGAGTTCTTCCTATCTCGCTGCCTTCCTACGGATCCGGCATTTCGCTTTTAGGGATTAAAGTTCAGCGCTGAAGGCATGATGGTCAGGGTGTCACGGGGTAAATAGCTATAGGAACAGCTCTGGATGACGGTGCCGGCCCATGGATTCTTCGACACCCCAAACCCTCCTGAATCCAAACCTCGAGCAGCATGCCCTAAACCCTTGTTCCTATTCAACAAAACAAGCGAAAAGCGATGTTCGCCCGGCGTGTCTTTAAAATGCCGGGTAGCGTCCAGGCTCTAGGGTCTAGGGCTGCTGGTACACGCAGCACCCTGGCTCTCTCTTGCTCAGGGGGCTTCGCCAACAACATGCTGGTGCAGAGGCATAGGAAATAGGGGTTAGCTTGTGCATCATGTTCTTGAATTAGACCTGCATTCGTAGATAAACCCTTGAGGTAAATCCCTGAATAGCAGCACTTAGTTCCTGCAGCATGATCGCTATCGCGGGGAAATGCGAGCTCGTCAAGTTTACAGTTCCTGTGGGAGTTTCGCATTCCAATAGAAATGGAGGTATGGAATGTAGGCTTTAGGATGGTTTAGCAGTGAGAGCCACTGGCGTTCCTAGCAGTTCGGCCTCCTCCAATCGCCGCTGCAGACGGCTCTGCTGGAGTGTCTATCAACCCTAGAAACCCTATTCCCAACATCCAAGAAGTGGGGTCTTGGTGTTGCCTTTGCTCTCGAAAGCCTGATTTCTGCTGTGCCTGTATCGTAAGACAAGCAACAACCGTAGAAACTCTTAAGGTGGGTTTTGCTCAGCATATCGGGGAGAAGCCAATTGAGCCTCAGTTGAATAGCAAATCGCACATCTTTGCCTTTTTTGTTTATGATGGCGTAAAGCATCTTTATTCCCTATTCTCCTAATTATTCGTTTCTATGCTGCTTCCACAAAGCTAAAGAAGGTAGAAACAGTGCACACCCAGTGCTACATCTACCTGTGACGGTCCGGTCTATCTTGAAGCCCTCCAACCGGCAAAGGAGGCGCCCTACCTCAGATGCGCGTTAAGCGCCTAGACCTCCCTATCACGTAATTCCATTACGTCGAGCAATCCGTTTGTAAGTTCAGTTAAGAGGGACTCTAAGTATTAGCCTTCGCCCGCAGAGATTGCACGTGGCAACGCGCTTCCTTTAACGCGTGTTGGCTCACGCGTACGATGCATACAGGTTGCTTTATTCTCAACCCCAAAAAAGTTGAACTGCGCTGAAGGTTTTTCAAGTATCAAAAGCCTAACACGATAGAAAACGCTAGTCCCCTGGAACGGTGGAAAAGCCACACTCGACTAATGGCGCAGTTTATCTTGTAAGCCTAACTCTACCCGCTAAACCCATGAGCGCTCCGCTTCCTTCTACGCGACAGACAATCTGCATGCCAAATCGAGAGCGCTTGTTCAAAAAATTCATGAGTAAAGACTTTCGGTAAGGTTGCTGAAGTTACACGAGGCTCATGTTATGCTTGGAAACATCGACAATTCGTTTTCCACACATCCAACAACGGCCATTTTTGTGAGCGCTGCACAGAAAAGCCCCAAAATCCACAACCTGAACTCAGCACTCCGTCCCGCGGCTCGCGCTTACGCGATAGTTGCATTCAAGTCGGCAGATCGGAGGCATTAAGCGAACACCTAAGGCCAGTTCAATTCCAAATCTCAAACGTAAACCCAACACTCACTAAGACTCTGAATCCTTACCACGGCGCGCAGTATTTCCCCTTCATGTGAAGTCCCGTTCTGCAAACCTTGCACTTGGATCCAACAATCACAACTCTGCGAAATGCCACCAAACCGCCGACCCCGCCATAAACGTTTACCGCTCTGTAGCCTTTCCTCCTGTTAGTCCCAAGCTGCACATAGACAAGGTGCCAAAAAACTTGAAACCCCAAGCCACTCATCTCTCACTTGTCCTTTTTCGTAGTTTTTTCAATGAGTTTGTTGACGCCGACTGCACGCTTTGAGCCTGAATTGCACACAGCAACCCCGCGTGTAAGACACCGCCGCTGGGGGCCCCCACCGTCTAAATTCCGCGGCACAGCTCTTCGTGGCAAGTTTTCTTATCATCCCCGCATCATATGCTCTTACCTTCCTTAACGTCCGGCGTCACGAGTCTGGTGAGCTTTGCCTCGCATTTCTCGCATGGCATTGCGAAGGACAAATAGAGCAGCCTAAATGCCAAACCCCTGAACTCGAAAGTCGAAGCACGAAAGCTCCAGATACAGGCCACGCCAGAAGCGTACAGCAGTGGCGCCAAGCAGGCGAAGCAGTGGGGGAGGGGTGGCGAAATGCTGAAGCGTGCGTTGCTCTTGATTTCCTAGGGAGCAGAGGCAGACAAATGGTTAGCGGATCCACGCGCGCGGCTTTTCAGCGTTCGTCCCTCAAGCAGTAGCCAAAATCTTAAATGTGGTAGACTCTATGCTGTAAGGCGCTTGGCGTAAGGCGCTTTGCCTGCGGTGCATGTTCGGTCCAGGCTTCCGCTGGAGTTCCCCGTGCGCCTAAAACACAACAAAGCCTGATGACTTTCTGCCTAAAAAGGGAGAATTCGACGTCCAAAGGATCGGGTCATGAAGAAGCTTTCAACAATTCAACAAAATTTCGATGCAGGAAGAAGACTAGAGTGAGCGAGAGGGCCCCAGCGGTGGAGGCTGGTGGTGCACTCAATATTTTACCGGTGCTGCTGCTGGTTGTAGGGCCCCTCGCGACTGCCTTTTCGTGAACCCCTCTTGTGTCTTTATTTCTTTATCAAAATTGGAGGGCTTCTATATTGTCATTCGTTTGCACGGCGCGAGTCTTCGCCTTCCGAAGGGCCATTCATTGCAACGCTCCAAGTGCGTCCTCAGTTAGTAGCGGCAGCCGACACGGTGTCGTCAGAGCAGCAGCATCATCAGTGAACAGGCAACGGGAGTGACACAGCAACGGCACTAGTCTCGACGGGTCGCTTTCGAGCTCTCTCTTAGTTCCTATCCGTCGAGGCTTCGTAAAGTGGCGTGGTCGCGCTTGGTACTCCTCTGCTTCAACCTGCCCATTCTCCTCCCTCGCTTTTCCTCGCTTTCCCCTCCCTCTCTCGAGGTGTCTGTTCACCAGGTGTCGCTGTTCAAGCCCCAGCGTGAGGATGCAGCGTGGCGGAACCCGTGGAGGCGCCTCCCCAGCGGCTCGCCGTCGGGTAGAGCGTCCAGGGTTGACAGCGGAAGAGGTCGAAGAGGTTCGAGAAGCCTTCTCTCTCTTCGACACCGATGGCAGCGGCACAGTCGACCCCAAGGAACTTAAGGCTGCGATGCAATCCTTAGGCTTTGAAGCGAAGAATCCGACTGTGTATCAAATGATTGCTGAGCTGGATCGGGATGGTGGCGGGCCTGTGGACTTTGAAGAATTTCTCGATGCCATCACTGCCAAACTTGTAAGCTCATCGTGCAGATTGAAGGAGATAGGGGGCAGGGGAAGGGGGGAGGAGAAAGGCGGAGGAAGGGGATTGCTGAAGAGCGCGAGTTAGTTGCAAAGCTGCGAGTGGAACGACAGCTTTGCTCCTCAGACGGCTTTTTTTCGAAGCGAAATTTCCCAGTCTTGCCTCAAGTGGTCGCTCGCGACTGTTGATTTCTTCGCTCTCCACGGGTGTAGTTAGTAGGGTCCAAGGTATGCCGCTTTGTGCAAGAGTTTGTTTTGTTCGTGCGTGCTGCAGGGAGACAAGGAGAGTCGCGAGGGCATTCAAAAGATTTTCAATTTGTTTGACGATGACAAAACGGGGTCCATTACTCTAAAGAACCTAAAGAGGGTAGCACGTGAACTGGGGGAGAGTCTCAGCGAAGAGGAGCTGAGAGAAATGGTGGAGCGTGCAGACTCGAATGGTGACGGCGAGATATCCTTCGAGGATTTTTACGCCATCATGACGAAAAAAGCCTTTCCTTAGACTCCTGCAGGAAGCGAGCTCCCGTTAAAGGGGCTGGCACGATCAGAGTGCGAGTTGATGATTTCGTAGAACGGTCAGAGAGTGCGGCTGTTGGGTTGCACAGAACGCGGCAAATCAACCAACAGGCCACATGAAAGTATCGTGGCGACGGCTTTGGCTTTGCAGGCAGGTGCAAGCTCTTGGACGGATGAACAAAGGGCTAAGCGCCGCGGGAACGAACGGCATGCTTCGTACACCCCAAATTTCGTGCTGAAAGGGTGCACGGCTTTTGGGGGAGGGGCCGTTAGCTCTAGACTACCCCATTCCTGGGTTCGTGGGGAGTAGCGGCGCGAGGGATCATAACCTTCTTCACGAGAACACTCCTGAAGGTTTTAAATTTGTTGCGCTTCGTGTGTTGCTCTGGTGGATAGAGCGTCGCTGCTCTTGAGCAGGACGCGGATTCGCGCAGTGGCAACTAAATAGGGAAAGAATACTTTTTGCTTGGCGTGGTTGGCTGCCCCCCTCCACTTTGTACGGCTCCACTGCTGCGTGTGCGCATCGCTCACGCTGGCTAGCCACGCCTAGCTAGACGCAGACGTGGCAGTAGAGGAGGCCGGATCCTCTTTTACTACACAGAATTAGCTAAAACTAGCTGACTGCCGCGCTAGCTCGACCGTTGCGAGAACCCTAGTACTCGCGGGAGACAGCTCCACAGGAAGTTTCTCATAACGAGCTAGCTAGCTGACATGCGCTTGAAGACGCCCGCGCTAAGTCTCACTCAAAGCGGGGTAAGGCGCATCGCCTACCTAGGGCCCTATGAATGTGCAATTTAAGGGTTCCAAAATCGAGAGGCTCCCGCTTCTCCTCCCCCCAAAAAATACCGTTGGGCAAGGAAGTGGAAGGGGGGAACACCTCCACCCTCCGAAATGCCAGAGAGGCTGACTGCGTTTTTCGCTTTGGCTAGTCGGATCCGCCAGAAGCGAAAAAAAGCAATCGCGAACTTACCCTGAAGTAGAGGCGTCCATGTTGGAGGGATTCGCCGTGAAGGCTGCGAACCAGCCGCATCATGAGGGGAGCACCAAAGGTTTCAAGCTTTGAATCTAGAAATGAGCGTACAGGCTTTCTTGTGCAGTGTGTTTGTGTGTGACTGGCGGCAAACTCCCACTGCTTTCGATAGGGGCAACAGGGCGCAAAGGGGTGTGTGTGCAGTGGTGGAGAGGCACGAACTCGAGAGCTTCAAGACTTCGAAGAGCCACTTACACTCCATTCCTTCGCTGCACTGTACATGGAGGCATCTGCCGTCAGGTAATGCTGCAAAAGAACGGCTGCCAATTCTCCGAGCGCACTGTGGGCAGGCCCTGGAATTCGCAAGGCACTCAGGAAGGGGGCAATGCACTATTTGAACAGTCGTTCGATTGCACTTCGCGTCAAGCAAGACGAGACGCAAGCAAGCACGCCGTGAGTGAAGCGCTAGGAGAGCACTTACAAGCAGGTGCAGCGGCTTTCTGATGATAGAGAGAGAGAGAGAGACGGATGACGCAGAGTAAAAACGTACAGAGTGCAACAGAGGCAAACAAAGCGTGAGTTCCTTATGAAGAGCAGACGCAGCAGCTATTTAAAGTGAGCTCTTGAGAGGGTGTTAGAAATAGAGAAATAGAGAGAGAGAAAGAGCAGATATCGTGATCATTTTACGTTTCCTGCGTAATCTCGATCCACTTGCTCTTCTCGTCGGCGGCCTGTCTGTACACTGTGAGGTACTCCGCACTGCAGAGTTTTTCTTGCACTGCTGCTGCGGCTGCTGCATCCTGCTGACGCTGCAGCGTCACCTTTAAGAAGGGAGCCAACTGCTGCAGCAATAAGTCACCAGGCAGGCGAGAGAGAACAGACCGCAGAGTGAGAGACGGTGCCCCTGCATGGCGTTGCAACAACAGCAGTGCGTTTTTCAAGTAAAAGTCTGCCTCTGCCGATCCTTCTGCTGCTGGTGACGGAGATGCTGCTGCTGCTGCTGCCGCTCCCACTGCTGCGTTGGCGGCCTCTTCGCGCCAACAATCCAGTAGGACCTACAGAGAGGCGCATGCAGCGTCTATATTACAAGCTTTAGAGCCTAAATAAAACAAAAATCCATGACATGTAGGGAAACGCACATAAGTCGAAGCGCTCGGGGGATGAGGGATTCGGGGTTATATACCTTGAGCAGCAAAAGCAGTAAGTCGCAGCTTCTCTCGTGCCCTGGAAGCGCATATATATATACATATTTATTTATTTATTTATTTATTTATTTATTTAGTTGATCGCACGTCAGCTCTAGAAAGGCCTCCTGAAAATCATGGCGTCACCAGCTATTTGCATCCATGCAGAAGGTGTCGAGTGTAAATCTGAGGAACATGCTCGTTTCGAAAAAGTGTTTGCTTTTTCCTGCCCCCCATCCTACCTCCGTAGACGTGCTGCTGTTGCTGCTGCTGCTGCTGCTCCTGCTGCTGCTCCTTTCGCTTCTGCTGCTGCAGCTTCTGTGCCTGTGCGATGGGAACTTTCCAGAGCTCTCCTGTCTGCTTCATCGTCTCGTATTCTGTTTTATCCAGCTGGAGCAGCAGCGGCCGTAGCTGCTGCTCAGCAGCAGCGCAGTAGGCTTCTGCGGCTGCAACGTCTCTCTTTTTCTTCACAAAGCAAAGCAAGGCCATGCTGCGCCCAGAGCAGGTGTCAGACATTCATAAAGGCGGCTTTTTTAAAGGGGGGAAGCCTCAAGAATAGGCAGCCTCCTACCAGCCAAGCAGATCTATCAGCAAGCGTTTGCGACTCGACAAATGCTAAGCAGCAAGTGTTAATCCAAAGTCTCACTCGTGCTCCCCAGCCTTCCCATGCAGAAGAGCCCTCTCCTCGATCAAGTCAGCATTCCCCCCTATCTGCAAACGTCTCAGCAGCACCCAAGATCCACCTGCAGACAGGAAGCTTTAGCAGCATCTGCGTGGCGAGAGGGGGGAGAAGAAATTTATATATGTATATATATATATATATATATACATATATATATATACATATATATATACATTTATATATATATATATATCAAGGGCTTTGGGAGCTGTAGGCCGCCACATCGCACCTTCTTTAGGAGAACATGCACATCGTATGTGCTCTGCTGATGCAAAAATCGTCTCAGCTGCTGGCGTTCTTCTGTTGCTGCTGCTGAGGATATCGCTGCTCCCGCCATCTCTGCTCCCTCTTGGGTTTCTGCAACATCCTTTCGAGCAAGCCTCGCTGCTGCGAGAGCTGCATGTGCAGCGCGCAGACACCCACATACGCTTCTTGAGGCATCTGAGTGTCTTGGCCTTCCTCTTGCGGCGACTCAAAAGGCAGATAGTTTCTAGCACGAACCGAGGACGAGAGCAAAGCAAGCGCAAGGAGATCAACCGAAAAACACTCAAAAAAAGCCTCAATTTCCCCCCACCTCTTTCCACATAAATCGACGCCAGCTCCGTCTCAATATCTGAATTCTGAAGAAGGCCTTGCAGCAGGAGGTGCTCCAAAAACGTCTCCCGCAACTGCTGCTGCTGCTGCTGAGGCAGCTGCCGCTCCAGCAGCTGCAACACCTCTGCAGGAGGCAACGGGCAGTATCCTTCTTGCATAAACAGTTCCATCGCTGCAAGCGCACGAAGCCTCAAAAAGCTACACCACGCCCTCGCCAGAAGCAGCACAGACGCCGAGGAGACACCCAAATCGCAAAAGGAGGGGAAGACGAAGGTTGGTCTGAATTCTAAAGTCATAACATTTGACACTTGAGCATCTCTTTCTATCTCGCTCTGTCTGTCTGTCTCTATCTATCTCTCTCTCTCTCTCTCTCTCTCTCTCTCTCTCTCTCTCTTTCTCTCTCTCTCTCTCTCTCTCTCTCTCTCTCCCTCTCTCTCTCTCTTTATCTCTTTCTTTCTCTTTCTCGTCAGCTCTCTCTCTCTCTCTCAAATGTCTATATGTTCTCGGGCATGGAAGGCAGGTGACATGGGGAAGCGATTAAAACGCGCCTCACGGGGGAGGGAAGGACTGGATGGCTGGAGGGAGGGAAGGAAGGAGAAGTCTTTTAGAGTCCTTTACTCCACGACAGTTGCCTGCTTTCCGCGTGCCTTCCTTGCGAGAGTGCTTTTGCCTGTCATTCGGAGGGAAATAGAGAAAGAGAGAGGGAGTTAGAGATAGAGAGAGAAACAGAGAAAGCGAGAGAAATAGAGAGAGAGAAACAGAGAAAGCGAGAGAAATAGAGAGAGAGAGAGGGAGTTAGAGGTAGAGAGAGAGAGAGAACGAAAGAAAGTGTTCTAATAGGCTGGTAATTAGACATATATGCATATAGATATATGCACATGTATACATCTATACATATACATATATATGTATATGTATATGTGCGTGTTTTTGCGTTGGATGTGTTTTAGGTTGTAAATCGAACGGGATACGTATTGTTGCTTCGACGTCACGGCAATGGGAGTCTGCAGTCGCTTCCTCCTTTTCAGCGAGTTGTGTTGTCGCATGACTTTGGGGCCTCTCGTTTGTCGGTGGGCGTTCCGTCTTCTCAGTTTTTTATGGTGAAGGATTTTGAGATGTATGCGCGGGAGGAGCCGTCGAGCCTGCGGCGGTGTCTCGGCGCTGCCTTCGGTGCAAGCAGCGACTCAACTGCGTGGTCTGGGGAGTTTCTGCTGAGTGACATGGGGACGTATCAGATCCTCGTGGAGAGGACTGAAGTCAATCCTCTGCTGCACTACTCGCTCTCCATGGGCATAGCGCCGGCTCCCTTCTCGCGAACGACAGTCGTGGAGATTCTGCCAGCCTACGTTGTCTCGAACGAGACGTCCAAGGCTCTGTGGTTCTGCGAAGCGGGGGGGAGCCAAGAGGCTCGCTGCCACCTGCTCGAGCCAGGGAGCCTCATGGAATTCCATCCGCAAGGCAAAAAGCCCGTCTCCATTGTGCTGACGGCCGTTCCTCAGAAAGGGCTTGTTCGAAGGGATGCTCGCGCTGATCTCTCCTGGGAAACTGGCGAGCCAGAACTGCCCCCCTCCGTTTCCAAGCAGCTGACTCCGTACTTCTTGCAGCAGCAGCAAGAGATGCAACAGCCTTCGACGCAGACAACGCAGCAGTCGGTGCAGCAACAGCACAGCGAGACCTCTGAGGTGTCTGGACGTTACTTTGGAGGCGCAGAGAGCTCTCAGAGAGGCGGCAGCCGAGCCTTGCAGAGCCTCCAGCAAGTGCCGTCTCCCCTGCAGCAGCAGCAGCAGCAATATCTCGCGAAGGGAGCGCTCGTGGGAGCAGGCGAGGGGGCTGCTGTCGCCAGCCTTCCGGGAGCAGCGCAGCTGAGGTGTCCACTCTTGCAAGGCTCTCCCGGAGAGATCGAGCTGCTGTCTGCTGAGTCACAGCGTGCTGCTGCGGAAGACGCTTGCAGGGAAGCTTGCAGGAAGGGCTCGAACTGCTCAGGCTCTGGCAACACGTCGCAGACGGCGGAAGACGCTGCTGCAGGGGGGGAGGGAAAAGCAGGAGCTGTCTGGTCGGGCCCTATAGAGATTGACAGCGCGCGACTTGTGCAGGTGCGGCATCAGCACGAGACGCAGCCAGCGACGCAAACGGCAGCGGGAACGACGGGGGAGCCTCCCTCGGAGGCTTTCTGTGGACGGTCTTTGGTTTTCCGCCCCAGCGCTTCTAACGCTGTCGGCAACTGCAACAGCGGCAGCAGCAGTTCCTTCTGTCTGACAGAAGTGGAAGTCTGCTTGTACGCGGGCTCGAAATTCGTCCGTCTGAGAGAACCCTCCATCCCAGACTACGTTCTTGTCAACAAAACCTCCTTCGTCCTCTTTGTTGGGCAGCATGGAGTCTCTGCCTACGAACCTGTCCTTCCGGTTCCGCGGCAGCACCTCAAGAAAAGCTACGAATTCCTAGGAAGGTAAGGCGCAAACAAGCGTCTTTTCTTCTTACGCCCAGATCCAATGCAAGACGGTTATCTAGATATACACAGATATATATATATATATATATATATATATATATATAGAGAGAGAGAGAGAGAGAGAGAGAGAGAGAAAGAGAAAGAAAGAGAGAGAGAAAGAGCGACGATTCTAGTTCAGGATGAGGCTTCTTTTTCATTTCTTCTCTACGAGTGTATGCACATACATATACATATACACGTGTATATCTATATACTGTGTAGCTTTTTAAATATTTGTACGCATAGATGCGTACAATGATCTCTCGATATATCCACAGATGCATATCTATACGTGTCTTTGTATGGGCGAGCATATTTATACACATCTAAATATATATGTTTGGATATGTAGATATATATGAAGATATATGTTTACATGTAACTGTACACAAATATGTATATAGACATATGCTCCATGGATTTATATATATTCATGTACACTGGATATATCTTTATGTATGCATATACATATATATATATATATGTATGTATATATGTGTCCATCTACGCCTCCTGGCCGTGTGTGCAGTGATAACGTCATGCGCCCAGGTGGGAGTCTTTATTGTGGAGTAAGGAGGGGTGTGCGTATATGCATATATGTACATATATATATACATACATATATACATACATATATACATATATATATACATACATATAAATATACACATATATATACATACATATATACATATATACATACATATATACATATATATATACATATATACATATATATATACATACATCTATACATATACATATGCATATATATGTATATGTATATGTATATACATATATATATATATATGCATATACATATACATATACATACATATATACATATATACGTATATACATATATACATATATATATATATACATACATATATACATACATATATATATACATATATACATACATATATACATACATATATACATATACATATACATATATATATATATATATATATATATGCATACATACATACATATACATATACATACATATCTACGGGGCTTACTTAGCCATTTGTCCTTAGGCGGGATTTAATTTGGGGGTGTTTTGGTGTGTATTTTGAGTGTGTAGCGTTGTGTTGGTAGAGAGGAGGTGAGTGTTTGCGTGGTCTGGTATTATTGGGTGCCTCCCTTGTGGGTGCAGGTATGGTCTGCCGTTTGCCTTTTACGATCCGACGAAAGAGAAGAAACTGGAGGTGTGGCGGATGTCGTCGGGGGGCCCCCCTCCCTCTGGCCATAGGCTGTCTGGGAGACTCTCTCATTTGCAGTCGCGACTGCGAAGCGGGAGTCGACACGGGATGCCCTCTAAGGTTCTGAAGTCGGGGAGCATGCTCCACGGAGGCGCTTCGGGGTGGGGTGCTAGCCAGACTTGCTTGGCTGGCGTGCAGGGAGTGTCGCACGGGGGGGGGTACAACCCCCCCCCCCCCTGCGAGCTCCCCCGGCGAATCGCTTAGGAGCCTCTGCGGGGGTGGGGCAGGAGGCGAGCTGCAGAGTAGACGCCGCCACGATGCGGCGCATTCGGCGGGAGTACGCGGAGACTATCAGTCTCAAGACTTCTCAAGGGCAGCCAGGCTTGATCCGCTTGGTGCTGCAGAGCAGCGCGGGGGGCCCCCTTCCTGGGGGGCCCCCCGCCTCGCCAGTTGAGCGCGTGGTCGTCTGCGTGCGGCGTCCGATCGTCAAGGGAAGCACCTACTTGGTATTCTTCGAGGCGAGTCGCGCGGCTCCAGAGGCAGCCGAACCGCCCCCCCTAGCGACTGCAGCCGCGCCAGCGAGAGCAACGGCGTGTGCGGTGACAAGGGGAGTCTTGCACGAAGGCTTGCAGCCGTTGGACAGACACAGGCCGCCTCTGCCCTGCCGCGCTCCCTTGCCGTCAGACTGTGCAGTGTCTGCCGTGCCGCAACAAGGCGAAAGGCAGCGACTTGCTGATGCGAGTCTTGGGCAGTCCAGTCCCCGCCAGACAGCGGCTTCTCGTTCGCGCCCCCTCTCCCCCCCCGCGTTGCTGTCTGCGAGAGCTGACGCCGTCTCTGGGCTTGCTGGCGCCTCGGCGCTAGCTGCGGCACCTTCTTCTCTGCCTCCTGGACTGCTCTCCTCTGCTTCGGGAGCAGGAGGGGTAGGAGGAATAGGGGTGCGAGGAATAGGGGTGGGAGGAACAGGAGTAGGAGCAGGAGTAGGAGCAGGATTAGGAGCAGGAGCAGGAGGTGCCCCCTTCCTGCATTGCAGCAGCAGCAACGCCTTTGGAGGACTGCGCCGTGGAATTCCTGGGGGGGGCACTTCTGTGGTGTCTGGAGATGCTTGTAAAGGGCAGATGGTGTCTGCATCTCCTGGCTTGTTCCCGTCGGGGGGGGGGGGGTCGCCTGCTCCCTCGCCAGAGGCGTTAGGGAGGAGTCGGGGGATGCCTGGGAGTGCCTTGGAGCAGGGAACGCTCGCCGTCGACGAGCGCTTGCGCTTGCAGAGACGCGCGCCTCCGGAGCAGCTCGCCTTGGGGGGAGGGGGGGCCCTCTTGCAGCGTCGCACCAAGAGGGGACGGCTGAACGACAGCTTCCGAGAGCTACTGGAGAGGAGGGGTGGACAGAGCAATGCTGCGGGCGAAAGCGACGAGGAGGAGGAGAGCGAGCACCCCCCCTTGTACAGCCAGGATCTCAGTGTGAACCTCGTCCTCGTGGGAGCTGGCTTGTCGCTGATCGACAGCAAACCCGCGGAGATTCTCTACGCCTCCGTGGAGCTGCTGCAGCTCTCCTTCAAGTCTACGCAGGAGGGGGAGAAGCTGCGGCTCAGCGTCGGATGGGTTCAGGTGGATAATCATGCTCCCATGGCGTATTATCCGACCATGCTCCGTCCCATTACAGACGCCCGCGCAGCAGACGTCAGTTCGAAGGGTGTTTTCTCGAAAGACGCTGCTTCTCAGCACCGTCAGCAGCAGCACCAACACCGTCAGCAGCAACATCAGCACCGTCAGCAGCAGCAGCAGCACCATCAGCAACATCATCAACACGGTCAGCAACACCAGCAACACCACCAGCATCAGCGCAGACTTTCGCTCCCGGAAAGTGCAGCAGCAGCAGCGGCGATGACGACGGCTCCTCAGCGTCCTTCCCTCCACAGCCAGCCGCGTGGCGAGGCTGTGGAGGGAAGGACGCCTCGCTCGTGGTATGGGAGCTCTATGAGGCATCGCAGAGTGAATTTCAAGTCTCCCCATATCCGTCGAGGGGGTGGTGTCGATGGAGGCGAAGCCGCAAGCTCCGCTGAAGATCCTGAGGAGCAAAGCGCTGCCGAGGGGGAGGAGATTCGGCGTCGGAGGGCGTCGCGTTCGGGCGTCTCCTCCAGAGACAAGCAAAAACAAGGCCCCTTCGCTTGCTTTCCCGCCGTGCAGGAGGCTGACGCAGCGCTGGGATTGCATTCGGAGGATGCAGCGGAAGGCTTGAAACTACTGGAGGAAGAAAACGCCGTGGGGCAGCTAATTCTGGAAAGAAGAAACACCGTTGACGGGAGGGGCCTTACGGTGATTCCACAATGCGTGTTGCGCTTAGCGCCGCTCTCCGTCAACATGGATTTCCAGCTGGCGTTCTCCCTTCTCCTCTTGTTAGACGATCTCTTGAGGACGGTCGACCTTGATCTCCTGCAACAAAGCGTGAAAGACGTTCGAACTTCCGAGACAGAACCGCACAGTCCGAGTTGGAGAGCAATGTTGGGTGTGTCTTTTCTTCAAGGGAGGCTTGAGAAAGAGAGGGAGAGAGAGGCAGACAGAGAGGGAGAGGGAGAGAGAGAGGGAGAGAGTCAGAGAGAGAGGGAGAGAGAGAAAAGGCTGGGAAGAAGGGGGGGACAGCCGAGGCGGGCTTAAAGGCTACCTGTAGTTCATGCAGTGCATGCATGGGAGGAAGGGAGGAAAGAAAGAAAGAATGCAGCCTTTGAGATAGGCCGCTTGCCGCGTGTATGCATGCGCGTTCTTTGGGCTTGCGCAGAGAGCGGGGCATGTATTATAGATATACAAATATAGATACATACACATATGCATATGTATATACATATATCATTGATCTGTGTGTACCGAGAAGGCGAGCTGGCACTGGCAGAAAATCTCGTGGAGATGTTTTTGCCGTGGTCTTCGGGATGCAGAGAGAGGGAGGGAGAAAGAGAGATAGAGAAACAGCGAGAGAGGGCATGAAAGTTGTGTCTGTTACGGCGGAGGGGGGGAGAAGGGGAGTGCGCGGGGTGGGGGAGCCGGGGTGTCTTAGGGGGGTTGGTGGACAGAGGTGATGGAGAGGCGCGCGAAAAGCGACCTGACAAGGAGACTTGTCTGCTTCCTAATGACGGCTTTTGCCTGCGTCTTGCAAGGCTTCAGTTAGTGCTGTCTTCGCATGTGGAGACTGCGCAGGGCCGGTGGAGGGGGCGATGGCGGAGTCGATGCGGGGGAGTGGAGACAGCGTAGGAAAGGTGTACCTCGGCGTTCTTGACGTTGGACGTGTGATGCTTGTCATCAACATCCGCAACAAGCGACAAGGAACCGATGAAGAGGAGCAGCCCCACAGCGAGCTGATTCGAGGCGTTCTTGCGATCATGAAATCCAGTCCCTACATCAGCGACGCGAATTTGGTGTTTGCATCCGAGGTTCACCAGAATCTGTGTGGACCCCTTGTGAGTCTCGTCTCGGATATCCTGCAAAAATACATCGGGCAGGCTATCAAGCAGATCTTTCAGCTCTTGGGAGCTGTCGATCTTCTCGGAAATCCCGTCATCATGTGCAAGCATTGGAAGTCAGGGGCCCGAGGATGTTTCTACGTGAGAAAAGCTCTGCGAGGGGGGTGGAGCAGATAGACGTCTGTGTGGAGGGAACAGTAGAAGCAGCGGCGTCTTAAACGGGGTGCCTACTGCTGCCGCTTCGAGAACGTGTGGTACATAAATGTACATAAATGTATATATGTGTATGTAAATGTATAGATGTGTATGTAAATGTATATATGTGTATGTAAATGTATATATGTGTATATAAATGTATATATGTGTACATATATGTATAAATATGTACATATATGTATAAATATGTATAAATATGTATATATATATATATATATATATATATATATATATTTATGGCGTTGTAGGGGGATAGGGTGTAGTCGGTATCCCACAGGATCGCGGCGGTCTGATCTTCTCCTTCTTCTTGTGCCTTTTATGTGTATGTCTGTTGATGCGTGTGTTTTTGTTTGCGTGTGTTTGCTTGCTTGCCTTGCTGTACCTTGCCGTGCAGGAGTTTCGCCGAGGCTTGGCCTTGTGGGGCACTCCTGGATTCGCCTTTATCTCCTTCGGAAGGGGATTTGCTCGCTGTGGTGCTGCCTTTGTGGCGGGGGTTTTAGACTCCTCTGGACGTTTTTTCGGCTCTTGGTTCCAGTGCTTTGAGGCATTTGCGAGGAATTCGGATGCCTATTCGGTAATGCAGGATGTGAGAGGGCAAGGCGGCGTCACTGACCAGCCAGGAAGCATTGCGGAGGGTCTTATGTAAGTCTGAGAGCTTTTGCACGAAAGGAGAGGCGTCGTTTGATATCCTCGATGCGCTGGGGGAGGTGCTCTCTGGGAAGGAGGCGCCGCGCGGCAGACAGAAAGCAAGGAGGAGGGAGCGAGACAGGGAAGGGGGGAGAAAAGGAGGGGTACAGTGGCTAGGAGGGAGCGAGACAGGGAAGGGGGGAGAAAAGTCTCTGGCACTGCGCATGCTCGTTTGTTTGTTTGTTGCTTTCGCGCTCTGCTTCCCCCCCTCCCCATCCTTTTACCCCTTCCTTACGGCTGCAGCACCTAGAGGCTCTTTCTGAGAAGAGTAGTCGTGCATGCGTGCACGCATGCACGCACGCACGACTACCGGTGCTGCTGCTCGTTTGTTTGATGCTTCTGTCTCCTTTTTGCCGCCTGGCGAGGCCACCTCTCTGGAGGCTTTTTTGAGGCTATTCAGCTGCTCGCATGTCTGATCCTTTTCAGGGGGCTGAGGGCGGGAAAGAGGGAGGCAAGGAGGCAGGGAAGGGTGTCACTGTTGCTGCCAGCGGCTTGCGATCCGCCGAAGAAGGTCGTCTGCTCTGCAGTGCGCCGACCGACGTCTCACTGGCGTGTGTGTTGCGTGTGTTGCCGGGGGGTTCCCTGCTCGCTGGTGTCGCAGATCTGGAGGCAAAGGCTTCGCCTTCACCTTCGCCTTGTCTCTTGCCAACTTTTGCGGCAAACCCTTCAAGGCAACGCAGCTGCATTTGCTTCAGCAAGCAGCAAACAGCCGTTCGGAGAAATTTCTTGCAGGGGCAAAAGGGCTTGCAATTGGCAGTGCCTCTGCCCTTGGCTCTCTGTGCTTTGGCGTTCCCTCTTCTCTTCTCCTGCTGCTCTCCTCCTCCTGCGTCGGCGCTCTCAATCAAATACAAGCCGTTCCGATGCTCGATTCCGTGAGCGTTCGCTTCACGTGCACGCGTCTGTTGCATGCGGTCGGTGGTGGTAGTCGCGGTGGTTCCGCTGCTGCTGCTACTTGGAGGCAATGCGTGCCCGTTGGAGCGCTTTTCTGCGGCTGCTGCTGGGACGCGCGTGCATGCATGCGTCTTTTTAAATTCGTTAATCTTTATGTATATTTATTTGCATGTGTACACATTCGCGCACACTTGTTTGCTCGTATCCATGTATGTCTATTTGAGGCGCCGCGAGTTGAGTAGGCCTTTTCCCCCTTGGCAGGCAGGTTCTTCCTCGTGCTTTTTCAAGCGCGGCAGATCTCCGAGACGCGTGTGCCTTTCCCGCGCCATCCGCCCACCCATCCATACATGTCTGTCGCTCTCCGTCGCTCTCCGTCTCGCCTCCTTGTTCCTCAGGTACGCCCTCGCCGCGTCTTCTGCATCGGCAGCTGGCGTCCAGAGAGCTACAGTTTCTCTCTGGCTACGGCGCAAAGCACAGTGCCTCGTGCCGCCCGCAGTCCGCCCCCGCAGCTTGTCTTTGCCATCCCCGTCTATCGGCAGCGCGGGGAGGGAGAGGCACGGCTGGCAAGCGAAGAGCGCGTGCAGCGTCTCGAGCAGCGGCTGCAGAAGCTGAGTCGCGTGCAGCACCACTCCCGACGTCGAAAGCCTCAAACTTGCTTGGCTGTTGGTCTGAGAAGGCTTGGGCTGCTCGAAGGCAAGCGCGTCATCTGGAGCTGCTTCAGGGGGGATGTGGCTCAAATTCAGATCGTGCAGACGTTTTCCGGGGAGCCTAACAACCCCACCACCAACTCGGCCTTCTTCCTCACCATTCTGCACTTTCGAGCGGCTGGCAAGCCGCCTCCCGATGAAGGTCTCTGCAGACACGTCAAGGAAGGCTTTAAACACAGAGCAGATCTCGTAGGCTCCTGTCGCCGACTTGCTTTGGTGCCGTTGGCAGCTGTTTTTTGTGTCGAAGAGTCGCGTTTGGTGCAGTCGGTCGTCCTAAAGCAGCTTGAGAGGAAGCCGAAAAAGGGCTCAAGCGCTGTCGCGGCTCTTGCTGCTGCCGAGCAGTCCCCTAATTAATGCGCCTCTCGAACAGTTGGTGGGGAGGGTAGGGAGGGAGGGTGCTTTTCTCTGATATTGCTTTCCTCTGATATTGCTTTCTTGTGAGCGTCTGCTGCCCCCGCCTTGTCGCAATTTAGGGAGATTCGACGGCACAGACCAAGGCGGCAAACAGCACGATCTCCGGCAGCAGCTACAGCAGCAGCAGCAGCAGCAGGAGCAGCAGCACGAGCAGCAGCAGCACCTACTCAGACGAGGACGAAGACACAGACGCCCTCGAGTTTGATTACTCGGAGACGTCGGAAGAAGCCTCCGAAATCTTCGAGGGGCCTCTCTTCAAGGCGCCTTCCTCCAAGGAGCAGAAAGGCGCAGCTCCTCGAGACGCCCCTCCTGCGCCGTCAGCGAGAGGCAAGGGGAACGGCCCACTCTTCAGCAGCACGCGCTACAGCAGCATTCTAAGAAAGGAGGCTGTCGAGCAACACACCCCTCTGCGCTCAAGGAGAGACGCCACGCTGCCTGCCTTTCAGCAGCAAACTCCTCAGACAGCAGCAGAGCACGCCGAAGCCGCAGACAGTCCAACTCAGCAGATGCGGCAACGGCAGCAACAGAAAATACAGCAACGGCAGCAACAGCAGATGCAGCAACGGCAGCAACAAGAACCCAACCGTGGACCCCTGCAGGTGCTCAAGAAGGCGAAAGTAGGGAAGTGGCTTTTAGGACGGCGCATGCCTTTAGAGACAGATCCACTAAAGCAAACATTCGTCTGCAGATGGGTAGAGTTCTCTTCGAAGGCGGCAGCGCTGCACGCTTTCGACCTCTTATCGCAGCTTCTCGATAGCCCCCCTGGGCAGGGACTGGCGGACGTGAGTCTCTACCCGCTTCTGTAATAAAAGGAGCATGCGGCACTTGCTAGCTAGCCAGCAGTCAGCTAGCGAGTTCAGAGGCTCGTTGGCACCAGGTGCCCGCTACTACCCGTCTGCTGGCTCCTTGTTCGCTAGCGAGCGACAGGAAAAAGGGTCGTGGCTTGCGCAACCGCATCGACCACTGCGCGCCTACTACGCTGTTTGCTGCCGCTTTCGCCGCTAGCTGCTACAGCCGTACAGCAGTCACGTTGTGGCCCCTTTCTAAAGCCTCCTCCTGTTAGGGGCGGAGGAGGTCGGAGCTCTAGCTGCCCGTTCAGCCCATCGCTTCCTTTTTTTCTCTGGGTTATAAATGGCTCGGAGCCTTCGGTTACTGCTCGAGTCTCCCCTTTTCTGCGATTACTTCAATGCCTCACACTGTAACGGCTCCTCTACGCTCTGCATTCTGCAGAGGCGGCACCAGGGGGCAGGGGGGAGTGGGGAACCCAAGTTTCAGGATACACGCTGCGCTTGCACAGACAAGGCCCTAACTGCACAGGCGTCGGATAGGCTTCACACGACGCACACGAGGGTGTGGCACAATCGCGATATCCGTGAAAAGGGAGCCTCGAGGGGGCATGGGTGCACAGGTTACCCTACGTGTAGACATCCCCTTAGCAATTAAAGGCCTTCCTAAGTCGCATGCGTCGGGATTCAACGTTCGCAGTGTTATTCAGTGGGAAAGGGGGAAGGCGGCGAATGAGCGGGGGGTTCCTGCGGTCGTTGCTGCCCCTAAGAGCTGCTTCTTACACAAATGCGTGTACTCGCCAATCCAGCGAGAACACAAAGCAAAAAAACATTTGTTCGTCGACCCAAAGTATTTATTGTCCTTAGAAGCATCTCCGTTCAACAGCTTTCCTCGCCAGGTGTTCAATGCGCCGAAGTCTTGGGGGGGGGGGGGGCCCCATTCGTTCCCGACGCGTCGAGAGCTTCAGAGGCTCTCGACGCGTTTTTTCTCTCGAGCGCTATATATCTATCTATCAAAGAAGCAATACCTACTTTTTTGCATGTAATTGACCCTTTTCGACTTGATCTCTGTTATTATCCTTCCCTCCACCGGAGGCAGGTGCAGGTCTGGGGGGCCCCATGGGGCCCCTTGTCGACCCTTGGCGCATAGCCGTTTCCACCCTGCAAACTCGGCAGGCGGGCTTTTTGAAGCTAGAGCTTCCCCCCCGTCCATTGTGCGCTGCTGTGGCTCTTCTTGAACCAAGGAGGGCCGGAAAGGAAGGGAGAAGGCGAGAGTAGCTGCTGCACCACCCAAGGAGAAGCGTGTCGATGCTCCTCCCGCCCCCCTTCCTCGCCTTCTTTGAAATGATGGCTTTCGGAGGAATGCGAATCCAGCCAAGGCGGGCTAGCTGTGCCTTTGCCGTCGGCTCCACGCCGCTGGTAATTCGACTGCGCACACGCCTCCAGACGGCAGTCCCCTTGCCCGCTGTATCGTCAGCAGCAGAGTGCCTCGCATGCACTTCCTGCCAAGTGTGCTTGCGCGTGGCTGTTGCGCGCGTTGCTGCCGCCTCTTCTCCGCCGCCGATCTCCGGAATTTCAAGAAGAAGAAGGTATTCCCTGCAAAGGCCTCCCCCAGAAAGCAGAAAGCCTCCTTCTTTGGCTGTTGCCACCAGGTGCTTGCACGCATGCAAAAGCGCGCCGCTAAATACACGCATGCGTTCTGGGGGGGATGTGCTGCCCTCGCGGCTGACCGTCCCTCCAGCCTTCGTTCTTCCCCAAGATCTCCCCATCAAGCAACAAGGCAAGAAAGAGGCCACCCCGCCGCAGCGCCTCAACAGATGATGAGTGGCAGCTTTCATAATCACTATTTTCAGAAGCAGCAGTGCCACGAGGGGGTCTTTCTCTCTCTAGCTGTGTGTGTGGTTGTATGTGTGTTTGTATGTGTTTGTATGTGTGTTTGTATGTGTGTTTGTATGTGTGTGTGTTTGTATGTGTGTGTATGTGTGTTTGTATGTGTGTGTGTGTGTATGCATGCTGCTACGACGTGGCTGGGTGCTGTGTTGGCTGTGCTGCAGTCCACCTTCTGCTTTCGAGGGAGTGGAGCTCCCCCGCGTACAGCAACGCCCTCTTGGCTGTAGCGAAGCGTAAGTTGTGTCTTTGGGCAAAGGAAGAAGAGGGGGTAGGCAGGTAGACGCAGTCGACCTCGCAAATCTGAGGGTGTGGCTGCCAGCACTCCTGGAGAGTCTCTAAGAAGAAGGAGGGGCCCCTTTCTTTGCTCAGGTGTGGCAAGTGCGACGATTTGGTCGCTGTGCATGCAGGAGGTGAAGAGATGGACGGGAAGGACTTACTGCGCTTTTGCCGGCTCATAGGAGCCAGACGCATGCGGCGTGCAGCAGTGGAAACAGCAGCCGCTCGCTTCCCCGCGACGGCGACAGCTACCCCACATGAAGCAGCGTCGTCCTTACAGCGGAGCCTAGAAGCTGCTGGCGGCATTTGCGCGGAGCAGCAGCAGCAGCTGCAGCAGCAGCAGCAGCAGCAGCAGCAGCAGCAGCAGCTTTCAATGTCTGCTTGCTGCACGAGCAGCAGTGCAGCAGCGGAGGAAGCCGCCGCTGAGCAGGCAGCGCTAGCCGAACTTATGCCGCGTGTGGCGTATCAGGTATATTTTTGACTCGTGCGCCTTCACAGGGGCCCGTTAAGCCTCAGCGACTCAAGCGTTTTCTTTCCTGCATGCGTGGGTGTCTCTGCTCTTGCTCAGTGGCTGCCTTTTCACGGAGTCGGCCCCCTATATGTATATGTATATGGATAGGCGTCTTTTCTCTTGAGCGTCGTTACATGGGGGCTTTCTTGGGATGGTGTGCATCTGTCTTTGGCATCACTGCAGGTGTCATCCTTGCCTCTGCGAGGGATCTTGGAAGTCTTACAAACAACGCAAAGCGATAGCCGCATGCTCGCCGCAGTTGTGCTTGCGCTGCGGGGGGGGAGCTCGGCTGCTGCAGCAGCCCCTCAAGACTTTGTTGCTTGCGCCAAGGCGCTGGCAGCTGCTGGCATTGGCGATCATCAGGCCTTCGGTAAGCCTTCGTTTGCGGTGTACAAGCGCGTGAAGAAGGGCTAAAAACGCCGTCCAAAAGTGCTGTCTCCATGGCAGCACAGGAGGCAGCAGCAGCGGCTTGAGCTGCTGCGTGGCTGAAACGCCGCCTTTGTCGTGCATTTGTGTCTGCAGAGGCACTCGACAAGCGATGTGCCGAGGCTTTCAGCCTGTGGCATCCCGGAGATGTGGGCACTCTCGTCGCTGCCGCAGCAGACATGGGTATAGCGCTGCCGAAGACACTGCAGCAAATCGCTGCGCATGCACAGTCTGTCACGACCAGTGAGTAGTAGGCCCCATGCTTTTTCGCGTCTCTCGCTCGCTGCTGTTGCGGTGCCGCCATACGCTTCGATTTTTTCTGCGTTTGCCTTTTTGGAGGTTTTCGGATTTCCAAAGACGCCAGGGAGTGCAAGTGGCTGTTACTTCTTTACACGAGCAGCAAGATGTTTTTCTTTGAGGGGGTGTTGAGTGGGAAGGGGGGGTTGTGGGGTGGAGTGGGTATGTGGGGGGGGGGCGGGGCGATCGGAGAAGCGCTATAGCAACCAAGCACCATCGAGGCATGTGCGCGGCATCGGTTACTGTACTTACTTGAGGGCCCTCATCAAGTGTCTCTACACTGCGGTCTCTCTTTTCGACTGCACCTGCTGCTGCTGCTGCAGGAGCTTCTCTCGGAGACATCGCGTTGCTGGTCATGGCGTGTTTCCGCCTGCAGCGCGTGCCGCATGCCCTCCGCTGTGGAGTTGCCATGCGACTGCATGCATCCGCAGACGATCTGCACCAGCAGGCTCAGCAGCAGCAGTACCTCCAGCAGACGCGGGAGCAGCTACACAAGGAAGTTGCTGCGCTGCCTGCCTCTGCTGCCGCCGACCTCTTGACTGCAGCGGCAGTTCTCAAACTGGGAATCCCGCCGGAGACTCTGGTGCGTGGCGAGGTCGCTGCATTTCCCCTGTTAGCACTGCGCCTTGAGAGCCGCTGTGGAAGCCATTCTGAGGAAAAGTCGCTGCTTCTGCTGCTGCGAGAAGGGCTCTACAGATAGCGGGAACGAATGGGGGTGCAGTTGGTACCTCTGTTAGCGTCACTGTTACGAGAGCGGTGGTCTAGGCACGCTGCACAGCTCACTGAGTGCTGCTGCCTCTCCGGTTTGATCGCGTGGTGCTCTCACTTGCCGCAGCGCCTTCTCCTGCTGCGATCTTCTCCCCACCGCCTCGAGCTTCCATGCCTGGCTCGGCTGCTAGGGGCCCTCTATCTTCAGGCGGCGCAGAAGCTCCCCGTCCCTCTGACTTTCTGGATGCTTGCGGCTGGTCGTGTCTTGGACCTTACTGGCTCCGTTGCCTTGCAGTTGCTGCACGAGTGGCACCGGCGGCAGCGCGGGGGGAGGAGAAGACTCCCTCCTGCCCCGGCAGCAGAGCCCACACCTCAACCCCCAGCAGTGCACCCCGCCAGCTGCTGCACTCTGCTGCACGCATTCGCTGCTGCCGAAGCAACAACAGCGACTGCCACAGGGGACGGCGGACTGGCAGCTCCTCTGACTGCTGTGCGGCAAGCTCTCCAAATGATATATGTGCTGCAAGAGAAGCAGCAGCAAGTCTGCCCGCAATCGCTTAAGGATTTCCTCAAGGCTCAGCAGCACTCCGCAGTCTCTCGGGGGATTTACTGGGGAAAGGCGCCAGTCGGTGCTCTCGTCTTCGGGGGGGTGGAAGGAGAAGAAGCAGCTGCAAGCTCACCAGCAGCAACAGACGCTGCTGCTCCCGCTGCTGCTGCTTGGGCTCCCCCTGATCGTGCACTTGGCACTTCCTCCAGGGCAGCCACCGATCCAGAAGTCTCTCTCGAGGCTCTCCTTGAAAAGCTTCTGGAAATGCGCAACGCCCTGCTGCACGCTGCTGCCAGTGAGACCGTAGCAGCGGCAGCGCTTGCAGGAAAAGCAGCAACGCCAGCGACAGCCGCAAGCCCTCTCCTGTCCACCTCTGCAGATCTCTGGCGCCGTTCCGCCAACGCAGAGACGCTGCTTGAAGTACTCAAAAAGCTGCAGCCCTCCTCGCAGACACAGCAGCACCATCCCCCGAACTTCTCGCTGCGCCAGCTCCTTGCCATTGTCTACGCTGTGGTCGGTGACAGCCGGTCCTTCTCTTTCTTGCCTCTCCCAATTCGGTAGAATCCTTGAACCGGATGCGCAAGCCCCCGCGTGCCTCATTTTGGTGCCTTTGCTTGCACACACGCGTAGCCGCTCAGCGCAGACGCCTGTTCTGCTTGATGCATGCAGGGCGTCTCTCCGCTGCTTGCACCTCTGCCAGAAGCATTCCCTTGCTCGCCTTTCTTTCGGTGTGTAGAAGAAGAAGCAGCCGCAGCAACGGCAACTGCAACGGCCGAAGCGGCATATCTTCAGGACGCGATTCTTAAGGCCATTGCGCAGGAGCTGGTGCAGCAGCTACAGCAGCAGCAAGTGCCGCCTCCGCGGAACGTCTCTGAGGCTTTACAGCACAGTGTACGACCTTTGCTGAGCACGCCGCTGCTGCTGCTTTCGCCAGGGGCTCCACTGAGACTGCTGCCGCTTTTGCCTCCGAGGCATGGAAATGTATACATATCCATATGTATGTGTGTACATTTACGTGTGTGTATACGTCCGTGTATGTGCGTCGATCCGCCTAGGTTGTTAGCAGTTACTGCGAGAGGATGTTTTCCATACCTCTACCCTCTGCTGGGGTAGGCCCCTCCCGGATTGAAGCTGAAGGCTCCTGCAGTCCACCTTTGGGGGGGCCCCCTGTCCTCCAGCTCAGAGGGGCAGTGGCTGAACGCGAGCTGTTTGCGGCATTGATGGAGCAGGGAGCAGACTTCCTCGTGAGTGTGCAGCCTGTGGAGTCGACGGCGTGCAGTGTATGAGAGACAGCGCACAGAAAGAGGAGAGCATGACTCCGGGAGAGCGGAATGCATGCAAGTACCTCCTTAATGATGCGACCGTCTGTACGTGTGGCCTTGCTGCGATTGAGACTCGTTTCAGGTCGGTTCCACTCTTACTCCCGCTGTCTCCGCAGCCGCAGTCGAGCCAGCGCGCAACACGGCATACTGCTACCTGCCGCCCTCCTCTTTGCACAGTTCAGAGAGGCAAGGCGAGCCAGACACTGACGTAGAATTCGAAGGAATCAGGGAGGAAGCTGGAAGGGGCATTCTAGAGGCTGACACCCTGCCCCTCTCGTGCACTTCAGAAATGCACAAGCTCAGTGTAGAAAGAGACAGCAGCGGCCTCTTGTGGGTTGGGGGCATGTGTGCGCTGCACCAAGACACTGCAGCGGCCCTTAGATCCTTGCAGTGGGGGGGTTGGAAGATTGTCTTACTCCCCCACCGTCTGTGGGAGGGGCCCCCACGGCATGTGCGGATAGAGGCCATATGCAGGGCACGCCAGACTGTCCTCATGGAAGGATGCCACTAGAATTCGCAGGCAGAGCTCCCTGAGGGCAGCAGCTTGCCTATCTGAGTAGGGTATCAGGCAGCTTCGAGGCACTTTATTCCTTCAGCGCCGGATGGCTAGAGGAGGCAGCAGTCAATGTTATTTCGACAAATTGGAGTAAGAGGAACGCGGGAGTGAGAGGGGGCAATAGCGGTCTTGGGGCAGTTAGCTACCACCACATGCATGCGAATGTCGGTAACAACTAAGGCTACTGAGCAACTTGCGCATAGAAGACATCTACAGGGACGCTTTCTAAGGAGCCTGTAGCTTGTTGCGTTGGGGCGGCATGAGAGGCCAGGGGATAGGTATCCCATAAGGTTGGTACAGTTAAGGACTTTTGAATGCTCACTCTGGGTGTTCGCGATTCTCCAAAGCTGGGGGATGGCGGGGACCTCCAAGAACGATACGATGCGCCACTTTGCGCGTACGATGTGCTGAATATCGTATACACGTCTTCAGCTCCTCAGAAACAGCGGCCGCCCGCAAGCCCCCCCATCGCACTCTCTCCGTATGTAGAGTGCGAGTCTAGGGCAAAGCCCCTTGAGGTCCAGCAAGGGCCGAGAATCACCAAAATGTGCAAACTTAACTAACTGGCATTTGAGCGGCTCCGTGATGAGAGATTCGATTCCAAGTCCCTTTAGAAACCAACAGTAAGGTCGAGGCGCTTTCATAGGGCGTGCTCTACTCGATTGTGTAAGCGCGGGCGGTTTCTTGTGTAGGGGAAGCAAGGATAGCCAGGATGTACGTATCAGAATGCTACTGACTGGGAAGGAATTCGTTGTCAGGAGCTTAGCGGGGGGCCCTAAACATGTTTTCTCTGTGCTTATCAAAATCTGTCAGCACGAACGATAGGGTGTGCACGCAGCTGACGCATGCGCAGCTCCTGTGCTACAGCTGAATATGCTGTAGAGTCATTTATTGCTAGCTGTCTAAGCGGATTACCGATTGTTACGTCAACCGTGTCAACACACAATCCATAATATTAATGGGACGCGTCGGGAGGTCGCTTGCACGCAATATTCGCTGTGTCTCCCGCTCCGCCCTCAGGATGTACGTGCAGCGCGTTTTCTGATTTACTTTCAATGCCTGAACTGTCATCCCTATAACACTTTTACCGAACGCCCTGCGTACACTCAGGAAGTTAAATCACCCTCCAAGCGATCGCGCGCTTAAGGCAGAAGTTACTGCTTTACATGTTTTAGAAAAAGGTGAAACTAATTGAGAGCTGGGGACTACTAAGCAGCATTGGCTTTTGTAATGAGGAAGTTCAGCCGTCGCCACGAGTGTCCGTACACCGCGCGAGTCGAGTCTGTGCTTTTTTCTTCCGAAAGCGCTGCTCAACGGCATTCAATCAATGAAATCATGATTTTTCTGACTCCCTATATTTTGTAGCACATATGCGTTCATGCGTGAAAGGAAGCTTTGTGCTGGAGGAAGAGCTGCGCCCGTAGTCCAACTCAGCGATAGAGGGCCCCTGACCGGCACGGCTACTGCTGCCGAAAGTGGCAAACTCCGCACGTTTTCATTAATTTGCATTGACAATTACACACTGCTATGTTCCTTTTCGTTTCTGCCTTCTTAGCTGCATGTACCCTTCATATCGTGCACAAGCGCACACTGGCAAGTGATCTCATCAGGGAGGGAGTTCACGGACGGCTCTACCTACCCATGAACTGCTTTCCGAACGCTCACAAGTGCACGAACTGGAATTGATGCAGACGTGAGCGTCCTAAGCGGAAGTGCATAGAGGTTCCTGGAAGCAAGAGACACTGCACTCTGAGGGGCTGTGATTTTCTCGAGGCACGCCAAATCGCTAGCCAAAGTACCGACAGCGTGAGGAGTCCCAAGGGCTTGTAGGAAAAGCCTAACCTGTGGGTGGTGCCATAAAGTGCTCTAGGCCTCTCTATATCAGCTGAGCTTCGGAATTGGCAATGCTCCTCCACTCCGTGGCGAGACACCTAGCGGCTACAACCACCTCTGCGGCAGCGTATTCAGCAACGGCGTTGAAAGCAGCACCAACCGCGTTAGCAGCAGCAACAACCAGGCACGCCTTGCTTCCAACTCTACCAGGTGCACCTCTAGGCCCCTGCATTGCTCCCGCATCCGTGCTCATAGGAAACTTAAGCGCCTCGTTCAAGCCCCTTAGGCCTCTTGGACAGGGCCAAAAGAGGCCTTTTTCTAATAATGTTCAGAGAAATCTTGCAGGTGGAAGCCTCGTGGTGGCGCGCGAGAGTGTTGCCACGCTAAGCGATCTTTTACAGCAGGAAGACTCTCTTGGAGGGCTGGTGGACAGCTACAATAACCGGTAAGCCGTCCGTGTCTATTCCCGACTTTCGCTGTATGCAAGCTACAACAACGCCAGGTAAGTCGTGACTTTTACTGCATGGCAGGTTCTCTTTTCTCGAGTACAAGCTTTCAGATGCTTGGTATCGGGGCGTTGCACACCCGCTTCGAAGAGTCTTTGTACCGACTGTACACTGCAGAAAGTCGCTCGAGTCTGTCATGTCTTCGCGCGAGCTGGAGCAGCGAGCAGAGGCTGCTTGCCGCTTGGAGCGGCAGATGGCCTTAAAACGAGGCCTTTCGCTTACAGCCCCTCGGCGACTCACCTACGTGAAGTTTCAAAGGCCAGTGCTCGCCAACCGAATTTCCTTTAGCGATACCCTCCCCCCCCTTCTACCAGCCCTTAGTACGAAGCCTCCAGAGCAAGCAAATACAAACACGGACAGCCTTCTGAAGCGTGTGCCACTCTCATGCGGTAAGACAATCACCAGACCGTAGGCAACCTGAGCGGAATATATATATATATATATATATGTATATATATATATATCGGACGAGAGATGTAATGCGGAGATTGACGTTCACCTGAGACTTGGCGCGTGCAGTGGCCAAGGATTATGCTGTTGGAACCTGCGTGATTGCGCAGCTGTAAGAGCCTTGCTGGCGAAGTCTGCAGCTCTCTACGTTGACTGGCATGATTTTTATAGCGCGTTAGAACCCTTAGTGCTAGGGCAGATGCAGGATGGATCTGCTGCAGATCCCGGCGAGCTTCAGAGCAGAAGCAACGCCAGAAAGGCGCTTGAGAGTACGTGCAAGCCGATGCGCATGAAGTTGAAGCTGGAAACGTGTGCTGTATCGTGCCTTTTTCTGCTGGCAGCGGGCAGCGTTAGCTGAAAAGCTGCGAACGTGTCACGAAGCGTGATCCCCTAGTGCGTGAGCTGTACGTCTGTAGCTTTTTGTGATGCAGAGGCCTTTGCTGCAGTGCAAGGCACACATGGCGGTTTCGCGGATATCTTCGAGTTGCTTTTGACGCTGTGCAACTTCTGTAGCGTGGAGGGGGATGAGCGGATCAGAGGTAGAATAGGCGGATTTATTGTGCATTGAGGAGCGATGCACAAGGCACACAGATAGATGTATACTAGCAGTGAAACGCGAGAGGTTGAGAGTTTGGACTCGGGAGCAGCGATGGCAGATAGCGGGGGCAAGAGAGAGGCCTCAAAGGCAGTGTGAGAGCAAGGGCTTCAAAGAAGATGCTACTGGGTGGCGTTTGGCAAATTAAACCGTGCTGTCTCCGCCATTCGCTCTCCGCACAGAACATGGCAACCACTGTAGGAGGCCTTAAGGCTTCAATATGATGGCATTGTGAAACACACGCACACAGACATACATACACACACATACACACATACATACATACACACACGCATACACACACAGACACACGTACACACACAATCAGTTTTGTGCGTCTCAGCGATCTTCGCTCTCTTCGACAGAGAAGAAAGCGGGTCTTTGCACTTCTTCGTGGTGGCTGCCGTCTTCCATCATCTCCACCGAAGTGCAATTTTAGTCTCTAAGCTCTTAATACACCCACCCTCTAGACTCCCGTGGCCTACACGACAGTACGGCACGAGGCAGCAAGGGCGTCAGTCAATACGACTTAGACTGCGGGTATAGGATGCCATGTGTGTTGTACAGTGTTGTTGACTCCCTTCATACTTGACAAGTTCCGCCGCGCGCAAATACCTTTCCGCACCGTAAGCTCTTCTGAGTCTGTGCTTTGGTCGCGGCAACTGGCTCCTGGCCACGTCAGGTTTGGCTATTCGCTGTGACGGCAGGGCACTTACACATGTTGTTGTATCATGCTGCACACATGCACATATAGGCATTGGGGTAGGCGCATGTGCATCACGCATGCGCCAACATGCTGAGTCTCAAATGGCTGGTGGCCCTTGCCTCTCTCTCTCCAGCATAGCCTGCCCCCTAGCCTGTTTGGGATGCAGGTCGATGATTTGGCTATTGCGAGTGCCGTGGAGATGTTTAAGGGCAAGTACCCGTTCCTAGGCGTTTCTCCAGAGTGCGGGAAGACGCTGCCAACAGCAACAGCAGTAGCAGCAGCAGAATGCGCGAAGAAGGAGCTATTCGTTGACGTGCAGGAGGAGCCCTGGACGAGCGCCTTTTGCCATGCTGGCCTTGCGCTCACATTTGACGATTTTGCTCGAGTGTAAGTTAGGGTATATACGGCGTGAGGCGAACACGGTGTGCAGTCTTTTGATATTTGCTGGATGGGCGTTTTCTTGGCCTTCAGGTGCTACAACACGCCAGAAAAGGCGTCGACCACCACCACATCCTTGTTGCGACTGCCCCTCATTCTTCTTCTACGGGATTTGCTCTGACAATCAGTCAGATATTAGTCTCATTTCGGCTAGCGAGCTGGCTGCCTGCCAGCTTTTTCCAACTTTTCAGCTATGACGCCCCATCCAAAGTCTCCTTTGGCAAACAATGAACTCCAGACTTAGTAGACTTCATAAAAAGCTACTGAGTGTTCCTCAAATGAACCCCACCTTGTACTATCGACGCCCCTCAGTTTTCTGCATTCGGGGAGAGGGACGGCGCGGGCGGCCGTTGCTTTACTCTTCCCCAGCATACACAAATTGTTGTCTACAGCGTCTAGCTCACACAGACACACACACACACACCACTTGCGCGTTGGTGTACGGAGCTGATTCTACTCTACAGCAAATTGGACGCGCGAAGAGACACACCGCCAAATAGTCAATTCTTGGCGAATTTCTACTTACACCAACGCAATGCAGTATAGAAAGCGCTTCAGTGTGCCTTAGCTCGCTACATCGGCTAGCCATCTGCCCAGCAGGGTTGCACGGTGCGCTTGTTCACCTTGTTTCCAAGGTGAACAAGCATCATCTACCGATAGGCACCCCAAGGTTGACTGCTGTCGTGTGGTGCAGTTTACTGTGTGCCACGTTGTCTACTCGTTAACACACTGCGAAAGAAATCAGCCTTCAACATTTAGATACTCTATTGATGTGCCTGCGGCCTGAGCAGAGAGCTTCATGTCCCCCCGTTCATAGAAAGGCAAAAGCAAACCGTTCATCTGACCGAACTAGATCAGGTATGTCGCTGAACATTGTGTTTGAACACTTGCTGCCTCAGCATTGTTGCTGCCATGATTGTTGGCACTGCTTTGGCTATCGCTGCTCAGATCTTTTGCAGTTACACGTATGTTGCCGTTTAGTCGGTGGCTCTCTGAGGCTCGTCGTGCTAGTGGGTGAGCGTGAGGGAGTGGTACCGGTGGCGTGCTTCTTTGTCTTGTCTGTACACTAACCGTAGTGTGAATCCAGGTAAATTTCCTGCAGCATTTTCTCGTGCTCAATCAAATCTTTTTGGTGTGAAGGGCTTCGTGTGCCGGCAGGTGGCCCTGCCCAACGACCGGGGGAGTGAGCGCGTGTGATTCAGGGTATCTCAGAGGGGTCAGGGAGATCTTTGTTCGTGTGTTAGCTGGCTCCTTTGTGTTACATGCAAATTTGCCTAAATACGCAATTAAGTGCGAAGATTTTGATTGAGCAGCCACCGTTGGTCTTGTGCCTTTGCGTAATCGTAATGGCCCGCGATTGCACCACTCCAGGTGTATGGACAACATTCATTGTGGCGGCTGCTGTCTCAGCAGTTTTCGGCGCGCGCTCTGCATCATCCACGCATTTACTCCCTTCGTTTCACAGACTCGCTCACTATCCTAAAGCCTCGCGCTTGCTTTCTAGGGAGGTCACCACACCGGCCAGTACGGCCCCTCCGCTCAACAGCAAAGCCTCGATTCCATCGCCTGTATCGAGGAACCCGTTCATCAACCAGCGCAGCTGGAGAGAACTCCCGCTTTCCTTGTCATTTTCGTCGCGGAGCCTTGCGGCGTCGGAAGGTTCCTCAGATTTCTCCGGATCTCAGGGGCTTCTCCCCCTAACGCAGAAGACAATGGCCTGGCGAAGTCACGGGGGTTCAAATGAAGAGCTGGTGTCCAACCTTAGGAGAAACGGAGTGTTTAGTGATCAAAGAGTATTCGAGACGATGCTCAAGGTGCGCTCTCTCCTGGTGTACGTGCACACCACAGCACACACAAACTGGAAGGAAAAGTGTAAAGGTTTCCGCGAGATTAATTCCCTCCCTTGTGATACATGACCTTGCCAGCACGATAGCTAGTTGCCAAAAGAGGAATTTCAGCGGCACTGACACCCGCCGCGTACGGTGATTCGACATGGATCGCAGTTGACTCTTTCCAGTTGCTTTCTTTCTCCCCTACTTGCCCTGCGAACCCTCGACCGCAAACACCCCCAAAGTTATCTCTCAAAACGCAATATGTGTCTCTTGTTTGAAGGTTGATCGTGGCTCTTTCGTGAGTATGGCCCCCTACATGGACTCGCCGCAGCCAATCGGCTACGATGCAACAATTTCTGCACCGCACATGCATGCGATGGCTCTGGAAGAGCTCAAGGATCAACTGGTCCCTGGAAACAGAGCACTCGATGTTGGTAAGCAGCTGGAGGGGACTGGGAGCCTGCAATGTTGTGAAGGTGCCTAAATACTCCTGCTGTAGCCTGCTGCTCAGAGGGCCTGGCGCTAGCTTCTCGACGTAGATACAGCTGGAATTCCGTGTTGGCATGCAGGGGCTGTGCATAAAAGTCGTCTGCGCATGCACCCTTGAGTGCATATGTAATGCATGCGTCATCGTCGTACCCCCCTATATGTACATGCCTCTGCTGATCTACCAAGACAGGGAGACCGAGAAGGAAACGAGGCAGCTGTCAGAAGTGTTGCCGTATCAAAGGCGATTGGTCAAAGCGGGCTTCAAGAGCGTGCCTTATAAGCAGAGGACCTGCACTTTTTAAAAGTCTCATCATCGCTTAATGGATAGCTCTGTATATATATACATATGTATGTACATATACATGGGAGGGGTAAGTATGGTGGCTCTGTGTGGCTTAGCGGTAAAGTATTGAGGGCACCTTTTTAGTACGTCTCTGTATGTCCTTAGGGCTGTAGAGCGTCTTCTAGCATGTGCAAATGCTTGGCGAGGATTGCTGTTCAGGTTCAGGAACTGGATACTTGACAGTATGCATGGCCCTCATGGTAGGGGCGGACAAGGCTGGAGGCGGCACTGCCGTAGGAATTGATTATATTCAGGGGCTTGTCGACCTTTCTCGCAAGTGCGTGTTTGCAAGCTCGCTCTCGTCCGTAGCGTGTTGTGTGTGCAGCTCTGTGGAATTCGGGGAGGGCGTGTGGCGCAATCGGTTGAGGAGTGGGGGTGATACGGGGAGGGGGGGAGTAGAAGAGATCCTTACGTGGGGTTTGTCCCTGTGTGTTTGCCAGGAACGTGGCTAGCGCGTTTCCTTCCTTGCTGCAAGGCTCCAACTTCGCGTTGGTGAAGGGTGACGGCTGGTCAGGAGGTCCTGCATCAGCGGCCCCTTACCACGCAATTCATGTGGGTGCAGCCGCAGCAGCGGTGCCTGCAGCGCTGCTGGAGCAGCTGGCTCCTGGAGGTCAGATGGTCATACCAGTGGAGTGCAGACGAGGCAAGATACGAATCGAGGGACGGGGAGAGAAGGAGGTTCGGGGGCATGGGTGTGGCTGGGAACCAGGACAGGCGCTTGTCGGTGTCGAAAAAAACAGCGCGGGAGAAGTCTCCCTGCGGTACATTACCAGTGTGATGTATGTGCCTCTCGTCAAGCAGCATTGAGCACCGACGGGCTGGCGCTGCTGTCGTTTTTTCTCTCTCTGTCGTTCCGTCTGCACGAGTAGATAGCGTTCCTCGTGGCCTGCCTGCACACAGCGAGGCCTCTTGCGTGTCTATGTACAACTTGAGCTGGAATGCTGGGGGGCGTGCATGTGTGTGTCGGAGCTCTCGCATGATGATGGCACCTGCCTGCGACTGGCAGACAATCTGGATCTGTCCGTCTCGGGTATAGACGGTTCTCTCCAAGCGCATCTATCGCAGGGCACCGCCGTAATTTCGGGTGCTCAGGTGTATGTGTATGTGTATCGCTGTAGATGCCTGCGTGTATGCACCCGCACACTTGCATGCATTCACGTCTATCGCCACGGCGACTGCAAGTGCAATCGTAACTTTATCGACGTGGGACTCTCAAGACTCCCACTCTCTGCATGGAAGGGCTCCAAGTGGCGCTGTCACACGTGTGCGCCACTTACGCATATCTTGTGAAGTGGAAGCGTTTTGAGGAGGGAACTCTTAGGGAGGCCTCCTTCTGGTGTGTGCGATCCTGATATAGTTTCCTGCTTGTCAGGCACCCTGCTATAGCCGACTCGCCGCTCACGAGCTACCGAGCGAACGGGTGTTGTGCAAGGGTCAGTATCTCTTATTCTTTCGCCCCCTCGCACACAGCTGTGGAGCATCGGGCAACCGGCCTAAACTCCCCGGCACCTCGCTCTGCTTATCAGCGAGCTCAACGGCAGGCGAACTGGTGTGCATGCGTCACGCTGTTGCTACGTCTAGTTAATTGCCGCGCAATAGAGCACGTATAGCTTCATTTCAAGCACCGCGTACGGATTACAACTGTGAGTTTAGATAGGTCTGGAGGGGCTTGCTAGGCATGAGACCAGGGACAGAGCGTCTAAGATCTCCGCGGCAAGAGATGCCGACGTAGGATCTCTCCAGGTGGGACGCTGTCTAACTACATGCAACTTCAGCCGCTCTCAACTAAAGAGCAGAATATGTGCCTTTGGGGGTGAACGGAGGACCCTGTTGGTCAACCTATCTGGTGAAACCGTGAGCTTCTTAGCCACAAGGTGGCTTGTCTGCTCCCTGATTCTTAACGGCTGCTGCAGCAAGCTTCTACGTTGGTGGAATAGAAGCGTTTGTCGCGGCCAGACGACCTGCGTGTGGAGGCCTTCAGAGCTGGTTGAAGCGGGGCTAGAGATTCGGTCGTGGCACATTTGAAATACAAATTGGCAGCTGGAAAACGAAACCGTTACGACGTGTCAGGTGGTTCCTGAACACTGAATCCATGCGTGATCCCAATGAAACGGTCCCTGGCTATGCTTTCTGACCCCTCGAATATTCAGTGAGGGCTTCCGCGGAGAGAGCGAAGACCGGCTGGCGCGAGTGCACGAAGCTTTTTTAGTGCATTCATGAAGGCCTGCTATTTGCATGCTGCCCTAAGTTGCTGTAATACTCTTAATCTTTCGTTAGGGCTTGCATTCCTCCGCGGAAAGCTGAGTTCAGTTTTCCGCAGAGCTGCCTATGAATTGTTGCAACTTCCTGGAGTTGTCTGTACACTCCGTTGGCCCGTAGGGTGGCCTGTACTGCATGTGTGCGTTTATCAGAGGTACTGTGTTGCTTAACCCGTAGCTCTCTGAGGCGACAAGTATCGAGCTTTCAGCCTCTTCATCGGGAAAGGAGATACTTGGCAAAATATTGTTATGGTGTTCCGTTCGACAGGCGCTTTCTTTCCCTTCTCACTGAAGGCCTCGCCCTACACAGGTACGACAAAATACAATGGAGGGGCAATTAGAGCGCGCGTTGCTGCACCCAGCTCCGAACACTGCACGTTTTCAAAATCGCAGTCACACATAGCACCATGTAGCGCACAGGCCCCCAAGGTGGTCTCCTTGTATCATATTTTGCTAGCCCAAAGCGGGACCCAGTGACACATACGAACATGTTAACCTGAAAGTCAGCTCTTAATTGATGAAGAGAAAATTAAAGAGGCAGATATTGGCTGAAAGTGGTGTTTCTCCCCACAACACAAACTCCAGCATTTAGAGCGAAAAGCGCATTGAAGGGAGTAAGTGAGGCGACCTTCATTGCTAACGCAGCAATCAGAACTTTAGAAGGACGACAGATTTTTGTCAGCCCCCTCGGAAGAATCCTCTCGCACGAGCGAGAGGGCCCGCCGAGGCGGGGTCAGTGCTTCCATATTTCGATTGCAGGAAAGCTGCGACTACCCATCAACTTAGCATTTTGCATTAAAACTCCATGATGAATAAATAAGCCTTTGAAACGCCACTAATTGTTGCCCACTCCCCCCGGCAGCGTCTACCAGTCGCAGGGGCCCCCCCGCCGCTTGGAGGGCCCTCCCGATGCCCTAAGTCTGTTTTCTCAGCCCACATTAAACTTCCAGAAGGAATCAGTCCAAGGGCCTGGCTTGCTTCTTTTTTTTCTTGTATTTGTTTTGTCTTCTATTCATTCCTCGCTGTGGGGGCGGGAGATTCAGATATCAGGGTTCTCTCCTTTTGAGGCATGGTCTGGGAAGGGATCCTTGAACGGTTCCCAGGGATTCTGTTGTCGTCTGTACGTGGACTGCGCAACGTAAGCAGTCAGAGCCTGCATGCACAAACTGTACATAGACTAAGCCAGCTTAGGAGTCGATCAACCACTTACGTACCAGGGAATCAGTCCCCTGGATCGCATGGCTGCCTTAAGTCCAGCTGGCCCTCTCTCTTAGAGTGTATTCGTGCTTGGGGTTAGCCTTCCCTTCGCCTTCCCCCGTTTCCTCCTCCCTCTGCGCCTTCTTGTGCGATTGCTCGTGTTTGCTGTACCTCCTTTGCTTGCTACGCCTCCTTGTTGTGCTTTGCGGCCAGCAGAATCCGTTGCCGTGTGTTGTGCTGTGCATATCTGGGCGCCTTTTCGCCATCTTCCTGCAGAATGAAGAAGAAGGTAGATCCCCGCGTGCGCCAGCTCGTAGAGAGTTGCGTGGATGCTCGCGAAAGGGCTTTCTTGGTGCTTGTAGGGGATAGAGGGCGAGAACAAGTGGTGTCTCTCCATTACCTCCTCTGCAAGCTGTGTCCTCGTAAGCCATCCGTCCTGTGGTGCTACAAGAAGGATCTCGGGTTCTCCTCTCACAGGAAGAAGCGGCAAAAGCAACTGCAGAAGAAGATCAGCAGGGGCGTCTACGATCCGAATGTCGATGATCCTTTTGAGCTCTTCGTATCGAGCACGGATATCCGCTACGTGTACTACAAAGACACGCAGCAGATCCTCGGCCAGACTTTCGGGATGTGCGTTCTCCAAGACTATGAGGCCTTGACGCCAAATAACCTGTGTCGCACCGTGGAGACTGTGCAGGGGGGGGGTCTTATCTGCCTCTTGCTGCATTCTTTCGCGTCGCTAAACCAGCTCTACGCACTTGCAATGGACATACACTCCAGATACAAGACGCAGGCGTTCTCAGAGGTACACCCACGCTACACAGAGCGCTTTCTTCTCTCTCTAGTGTCGTGCCGTCGCTGCCTCATCCTCGATGACGAGCTGAACATTCTGCCGATCAACGGAGGTCCCCATCTAGGGGCTGCTCCAGATCCCGAGATCCTGATGCAGCAGCAGGAAGAGCGGCAGCAGCTGCAACTCATCAAGGAGAAAGTGCAGCACGCGCCTCCCCTAGATGCCCTCGTGAGGCTATGCGCGACCACGGACCAGGCAAATGCCGTCCTAGCTTTTCTGGATTGCCTGTGCAGCTGTAGGAGCTTCCGGAGTCATGCTGAGACGGCTCCAGCAGGGAAAACGCCTTCCGCTGCCAATGCAGGAGGAAGTTACCAAACAGTAGCGCTCACTGCAGGAAGGGGTCGAGGGAAATCGGCGGCTCTCGGCCTGGCGATCGCGGCAGCAGTGTCTCTGGGTGTCAGCAGCATTTTTGTGTGTGCGCCTGCGGTCGAGAACGTACAAACGCTTTTCGAGTTTGTGCAGAAGGTGAGGGCAGTGCCAGTGGCGAGAAGGGAAGTGGTCTGGAGGGAGTGGTAGCAGGGCCTTACACACCTCGCTCGCTCTTTTTGGCATTTTCCCATGTGCCTTGCTCCTCGTTTCTCCGCTTTTCGGCTGGCCTCCCTCTTCGCAGGCAGATGAACCCCATGCGTCTCCCGAGTGTTTGCGCTGCATGCGTGGCGCTTCTCCGTGGTCGTGTGTGCTCGGCGCGCAGGGTTTGGTTGCAACTGGTCTGCGTGAACAGCTTGACTTTCAGGTGACCTTAGAGGTCGTGGGAGCAGCTGCACGAGTTTCTGCCGCCGCTGATGTGTCTGGGGGTGCTGCTTCGGGGTTGTATCAGCGGCAGACCGTGAAGGCTATCACGAAGGTGGACGTGTACAAGCAGCACAGACAGCGCATCCAGTTCGTGTTCCCCAGTGAGCACGAGGCCCTTAGGCAGGCCGAGCTCCTGGTTGTAGACGAGGCAGCCAGCATCCCCTTGCCGATCGTGAAGAAGCTGCTCGGTGAGTCTGCGGGTGGAAAGGGGTATTTCGGGGGTCCGTGGGTGTGGTGGTTGGCAGCGAGGACTCCATCGAGGCTGCCAGCTTGCATGCGTGGCGGCGGCTCCGTTTCGCGATCCAGGGGCTGCATGCAAAAAGACTTGAGCGGCAAGCACACCCACGCGCTGCAGGGGGGGAGCTGTGGAGTGGGGGTTCATCTTCAGGCCCTTATCTGGTGTTGCTCTCCTCGACGATCAACGGCTACGAGGGAACCGGACGTTCCTTGTCTCTTAAGCTGTTGAGCGACTTGCGACGGGGGTCTAAGGGGGCCCCCGGCCAGGAGGCGAGGGGCCCCCCTCCCCGCCAGCTGAAGGAGCTGAGTCTGCGCACGCCGATTCGATATGCGTCCGGAGACGCTGTAGAGCAGTGGCTGCACGACCTGCTCTGTCTGGACGCCACGACTGCTCCCCCGTTGGACCCAGAGGTAAACAAGCAACAGGCAGCAGGCTCTGCAACAGCCCGTGCGCAGCTGCCGCAGAATCCTCCGCGCACCGTGTGCAGTTGTGAAATGCCGCTGGCGCAGTCTTCGCCAGCAGCGTGCATGTCACCAGACACACACGCGCAACTGCTGTGCTGCTGAGACGCTTACCCACGCTCTCCACAGGGATGCCTGCAAATCTTTCCTTTCACACGCATACACACGCTCCACACACATACACACACATACACACATAGGCACACAGATACACACAGAGACACACTCCACACACAGATACACACAGAGACACACAGATACACACTCCACACACGCACACGGTGCATGGAGTACCTCCAGCTGTTTTCTGTGTGTGTTGGCGGGTTGCTGCAGAAGGGCCTGCCTTCCCCTAAGAGCTGCAGCCTTTACCTAGTGAATCGTGATGCCTTATTTTCGTATCACCCGGCGAGCGAGGCCTTTCTCCAGCGTCTTCAGGGCCTCTTTGTTTCTTCGCACTACAAGAACAGCCCGAATGATCTGCAGCTCCTGGCGGACGCCCCTGCACACCTCGTCTTTGCCTTTATGCAAACAGTTGACGACCAGCAGGATAGTTTACCGGATGTGTTTTGTGCCATTCAGGTAGGTAGGCGGCACACGAGGGAGGAGGCGGCGGAAGAGACTGGCAAAGTAAAGAGGGGAAAGGCGTTGCTTGCTGTCTCTTCCGCGTGTCGTGTGACTGAGGCGGTATCTGGCGGAGGGGCTCGTGTGTGTTGATGGCAGTTTTAAAGATGGCAGTGTGCTGCCCAGCTGTCTCCGCATCTCAGGGAGACGAGAGGGGCAGTGGGAACTCTAAGAAAATGGGCCGGGCGCAGATTTATATTTGGGCAGAACAAGGGCACGCAGGCAAGCGTTTCAGCTGCACACGCTTTCGAGAAGGAAGTGCGGCGCGTAGGGGTGTCTGTCTGGATGATGCGCGCCTACAGTTCCTTCTCAGGGGAGTCTAGACGTGTCGTGCTAGAGTGTGGTGACCAGCCTTGAGCGGGGAGTTGGGTGGGGAGAACGTGACGAGAGGGCTAGTTTCGCGCTCCTTGTTAGGCTCTGCACCCTGCTTTTGGGAAGGCGGCTTCTTCTGCTCGCGGTCTGTACGGAGATTGCGCTGGCTTAGGTCCAACGGGAAGCCGTGGAGCTTCAGAGCAAAACTGCGAAGGAACGCTGATGCGGTGTTTCACAGGTGGCAATAGAGGGGGCCCTGTCGCGAGGGGCCATACGAGAGGCCCTTGGACGAGGCCTTAGGCCTGCAGGCGATCTTCTTCCATGGACGCTTGCCCAGGCATTTGGGGACGAAGACGTTGGTATTCTCTCTGGGGTGTGCACTTCTCACGATCTAGCTCCCCGTTAGCTCGCGTCTCAATGTCTGAATAGAGTCTTCTTAGCGAAGGTGGCAGGCGTGAGTTTGAGGGCTGTCTCGACATGTCAGTTGGTTCCTAGAGCGCAGGGACGAGCAGAGGCTCGTCTCCTCTCTTGCCGGCAGCAAGACGGAGCGGCCTCACTGCGGCTGGACGGGAGATGTTTCGAGAAAACTGCAGCGCTTTCTCAGCTGCGTGCGGTGTCTGTTAGGCCCGAATCGTCAGGATTGCCGTGCATCCGAGTTTGCAGCGCATGGGATTTGGCTCGGCAGCGCTGCAGCAGCTGGTTGATTTCTTTGAAGGGCGAGGACTTGCTCTGCAGGAACCTCCGGAGTTCAGATCCTTCTTTCAAGGCCGGTCCGAAACGGAAAGGCAGCAGCGAGACAAGTCGAAGAAGGCGAAAGTTTCCAAAGTGGATGGAGACATTGAAGACCTTGACGCGGAAGTCGGTACGTCCGAGGGGGAGGAGTCGGCGGAGGACGAGGAGACGGATGCAGAGGCGGCAGAAGAGCGGAAGGCGGCAGGCAGGCTCAAGGGCGCCTCCGCAAAGGCCAAGAAGACTTCTAAGTCTGCGGGAGCTACTGCAGTGGCCTTTTCTGAAATCACCTCGGAGCAGTTTAAACCCCGAGTGACGCCTCCCCTGCTGTGCCCCTGCAGCCGCAGTCGTCCTCCTTTTTCCGTGGATTACTTCGGTACCGCGTTTGGACTTACTGATCAGCTGCTCCGCTTCTGGAGCCGTAGGGGCTTTGTCCCGGTGTATCTACGGCAGCAGCCGAACGACGTGACCGGTGAACACAGCTGCATCATGCTGAGGCCAGCAGCAGCTGCTCCTCCGGAAGGGTTTGGTGCTGCTGCAGCTGACGGCAGCACCAGGCGCGAGGAGAGCCATAAGAGAGGCCTCTTTGGAGGGCTCGACGCCGTGGCAGAGACAGTACGGCTCAACTGAAGACGCTGGTGGAAGGGCGTAGGGCTTTCCTGATTGTCGCAGGAAGTGCCAGACTTCAAGAGGGGAAGAGATAGATAGACAGAGAGATGGAGACATATATAGATAGAGGACACAGGGGGGGCGGTGAGGGCGCTCGGGGATGGAGCGAGGCGTGCAGAGAGCACGCAAGGTGGTAGGTTGGAAGAGGAGCACGAGAAGCAGGCGATTCTTATGTAATGTGTTGTTTGGATGTCGCAGAATCAAGCGGCAGACGGCCAGTGGGTACACCTCTTTGCTGTAGACTTTCGTCGGCGATTCGTTGAGCTGACGGGGGGCCCCTTTCGCCATATGCCGATTTCTTTGGCGCTCGCCACCGCTTCGGAAGGAGCCAAGGGACAGCAGCAAGAGGGCAAGTTGCCTCCTTTGAACGCGAAGACGGTGAGTACAGCGTGCTTGCTGTTTCGCGAATGTCGAGATGTTAGAACATCGGGTGCCCTGCAGAGGAAGGGGAGGGGGGGGAGGAGGGCGTGGGGATGGTGACCAACGCGAGGCTCTCGGAGCATGGCTTTACGAAGCTGTTGGGAGAAGCAGTTTAAGACACCGAGAGGCAGATACCCACTCGAGTCTATTAATGGACTTAATATATAAGGCGCTTGCGTTCCCTTCCACAAAGATGCAGCCCTGCAGTCAGGCATGCCCTTCGTCCTTTTGCTAGAGGGGTTACTGGGAGTCTCCTGCGTGTGTGTGAGCGTTTTCTTAGCTCATGGAATTCTTTACACTTCACGACTTGGGGCGTCTGCAGAAGTACTCTCAGCAGCTTGCCGACATATCTCTTGTTACCGACTTGGTCCCTCTGCTGTGCTCTCTCTATTTTGGGGGGAGGCTGAGGGATGTGCGCCTCTCCTTCCTCCAGGAGGCAGCACTTCTAGGCATGGGAGGACAGCGCAGGCAGCGTACGTTGGCACTGTGGGAGTATGGGGTCTTGCGCAGAGCCTTTAGGCTTCCCTGTATGGCTTCGAGGGGAATGTTGCATGCAGATGCCAGACACACGGCGTTAGAAACGCAATCAAAACATCTGCCCGAACATGCCAGCTAAACGGAGGCGCCGTGGCCAATGAAAAGACAGGCGGAGCGGCGGCAAAGGATGCATTCGCGCAGCGCTCAATCAGCCACAGCCGTGTGTGCATGCACCAGCAGGCAGTATGTAACCAGATTTTCTGCGAGACCGCAGCATTGTTGTTGTATGTCTTTGCCAAAGCCTGCAGTGCCACCTCCCCAACAGCCCTCTAAGCCTTCATGCGTCTGCACTGTCATCATTCTGCAGCGGATTCTCTTGCCGCTGAATTCTCAGTGCCGATTACCCAGATCCTGGCCCTTTTTAATAAGGCAATGGTTAAAATTCATCAGCATTTACGCGTAAGACTGTTGGCCAGCCAGCCCTATCACAAGATTGCTGCCGCGCCAGCTTGCAGTGCCGCGATTGCATGCGTTCTCGCAGTGTGCAGTGAGTGCCCGTGTCTCCCTGCCGCCTGTTTGCCTCTACTGGCGGGTTATGGCGGCATGCATACCCTGGCCCCTTCGCGCTGCGCATTGCACTTTTTGTCAGGGCTTGCTGGAAGCCGAAGAGGCTTTGGCTTTCGCCGCAGCGTCCACCAGGCGGGTGGCTGTAAAGCAGGGAGAAGCAGTGGGAGGAGTTGATGCCCAGGGTCCTCTGGCAGAGGAGCAGCAGGCGGATGCGGACAAAGTTCTGAAGCAGCAGAAGCAGCAGCTTAAGAAGATCAAAGAGGCGCTTGGCCATGATGCGCTAGAGGTAGGCTGACACAGGCGGGAGGGGGAGGCCGAGAGACGTGCTGGTGGCAGCGCCTCGACTGGATTCTTTTTCCGCCGAGAGTGCCGCTTGGCTCCCGTGATCTTGAAAAAGCGAGGGGATATCGCGTCTCGGGGGAGGGGAAGCAGTTTCGCCTGTATACGGCGCAGGCTAGGGCCGCTCTCAGAGAGGTAGTCGCAGGAATAGAGGCGACAGGCGGGTCAAGACGAAACCAGCAGGCTGATAAGCTGAGCTAGCCAAGAGACAAAGAGGAAAGGAGAAAAGAACACTGGCTAACAAATTGTCTCCTAATGTGCAATGCCTGCGTTGTGCACTCCACAGAAGTACAGCGTGAGTGAGATCAGCAAGGAGGATATCGTGGGGGTGACAGGAGGCCGCGAGGTCTCAGGTATGGCGTGCTGCCTTTTCTGTAAACGGAAAGGGCCTTTTGCATCGCCCTCTGGACTGGATATTCTTTGTTGAGCAACAAATCAATCTATCTGCATACGCTTGTTGCGTCTAGTTGCATAGCATTCAATATGGGCTAGACGCACTGGGTGTCCGTGAATTGTAGCCGTGTGATTTTAATTTAGTGGCCAGCCCGTGGTTTCCCATACACACATGGAAACGCGAGTACTGCGTATGGAGTAGGCCTACAAGGCAAGGGCATCATTCGGAAGGAACTGTTTTTCCGTTCTGATATTGCTGCAGGATCAATTTCTGTCCGTAAGGAGAGCAAAGTCCCGAGCGCGGAGGATCAGAAGGAGTCGAAAACACATAAAAGCAAGAAATTCAAGAATATGGCGTTCTAGTGTACAGACGCCCAAGAGAGGAATGTTTCCCTCACGCTTACAGCTGACTGTGTCGAGCTGTACTTACACTTGCAAGGTCTTGCCTATCTTTCCTTAGCGTGGCGCATGTGTCAGGCTAGACCTAGGCCTACATGCAGGGCTTTGAACGCATACGCATGCATGGGAGCAGTTACAAATGTACTGCATGCGTGAGGCAGCCCTTCATGTCGGATCCGAACGTTTCGTTGTGTTCGGGGCACACATGTACGCTTGCCTACCTTGGCAAGTGTTGTGGAGGATATCGGTCTTGCATGTCAGGCAAGTGAGTTCCTGCCGGTGCTGTCGAGCAGCCCAAAGCCGGTTGTACGTGATGGACTCCGGGCTTCTTGAGGAAGAAGTGGGGGAGTGCTGGTTTGCATGCAGTTCAGTAGAATTGGCGTATCGGATTTGGCAGAGAAGCGGGCAGAAGCCGAGAGGGCAGTGAGCAATAGGGACACAGGAAGTATGATTCTTTAGGCAGGGAAAATCAGGCGGAAGTGTCAGGCCTACAAATTCACATGGAGCCTCTAGGCTTCTGCTAAACACCCTTAAAGCACATTTGCGCTCTCTGACACTGATACTCGACGGGTGCAGCGGGAGAAGGAAAGGTTTCACATGCAGAAATCGGCAGGAACTCCCACATCGCTGGGCGACCGAATAAAGGGCCTCACTACCACCAACCCCCTATAAAGGGGAAATAAACCTAGAAAGGGGCCAGTCAGGCAGTGCCCTACGCAAAGAAGTTTCGGCAAGGGGATGTGTACCCATATCTACCCAGAGAGGGGTAATGACAGGCAATGCATGAACCCGTTAAAACTTGCGACAAAAACTGCGAGCTTACATCTTATTTTAAATGCCTGTATCGTGACGCACACTAGTGATACTGTATGCATGTGCGCCGGCAACGCAACGTGAAATGGGAAAAGCGATATTGATAACCGCCGGTGCTCCCGAAGCCCCTCTCGGCTAGGACCTTTTCGTGATTCGCTATTTGCGCACAAACCTTTTCGCTTCCTTTGCTTTCTTTATGCACCAGTAGCCTTTTCTGGATCTAGGAAACATGTAAGAAACGAGACGTGACGGACTTGGCTGCCCCGCACGCATCCTTGGCCTACTCATAGAATCTCAGGGGGCGAGTGTCTCTACCTCTCCTGGGATCTTTAGTCTTCGGAACCTTCAGACGGGCCGCTTTCTTCAAGACATAGGAATGCTAACTGAATGTCATTTAGTAATTCCTGACTTTGATTCTTGGGTGCGGTCCGCTTCGCTTAGCCTAAATGTGCCCCTCGCCATGAATGGGAGCGTTCGTAGCGAAGAAGGTGTGCGTTCTTTCAGATGTAGCGGGGGCTCTCGCCGTTATTTTCATCGTTTCTCGCAGTTTGTTCATGAATAGTTTCTCCAGGCGCCGTGTTTCCACTTCCATCAGGGCCTACAGGCCTCCTCCCGAGGGTTTGCATACAGCGCGAGCGTTGTCCTCCCCCCCGATTCCACATCCTCCTGCACGCGAGCTGTTATTCCCCCTACCCCGTGCTTTCTTGCGCTTTATTCACCTCCTCGCGCTTTCTTTCGCAAGCCAACCCGCACGGCCTGCATGCATGCGTGCAGAAAAGGGGGGCCCCTGCGCGTTTCCTTCCCGGCAACTCGTCCAGCATGGGGGCCCTGGACTTGAATGCGGCCTATGGGACCTTCTTCTGCACAGTGTTCGGCTTTGGCCTCTTTGTGGTGTACAGCGGGCGAAAAGAGTCTTGTTACCGCCTGCTCCACCCCGGCCCTACTTTCCTTTCCGCGCGCAATGAAGTTTCTTGGCTGTATCTGGGCCTCTCCCTCTACGCCTCCCTGATGGGTAACTGGGTATTGTATCTCCCTGCTGTGGGAGGGGCCCTGTATGGGTGGCCAGGCGCTGTTGGATATGCCATCAGCAGCGGTGCTCCCTACCTGCTGCTCGTCTGGCTGGCTCCCCTGGTTTGCAAGCGGGCGAAGGGAGGCTTCTGCAGCTGCGACTACGTGGCCCTCCGTTTCGGGTCGGTGGCGCAGCTAGCAGCTGCCTGCATCTCGCTTTCCATGATGTTTGTCACGCTGTCTACGGAGCTCACCACTGTGGGAATGTCCATGTCTGCCATCTCCAGCAACACCTTCCCCGTTCCCTGTGCCGTGATTCTCGTCGCCTTGGTGCCTCTGCTCTACGTCCTCGTGGGGGGCCTGAAATGCTGCATTGTCAGCGACGTCGTTCAGGCGCTCATTATCGTCTCCCTCTTCGTGCCCTTCACCGTGTACCTCGTCTGCACGGAGGGGGGGCCCCCCTCGGGGGGCCTCCCCATCTCGCAGTCTCTCGCTCTCGCACCCGCTGCCCTCTCCAGCGAGAAGTCGCTCATTGCCGGTGCCGTCATTGTGGCCTCTGTGTGGCCGGTGTATCTCTGCGATCAGGGAATCTGGCAACGCGTGTGGGCAGCTCGCTCTGCATCGGATATCCGCAAGGCGTTCTTGCTCGCGGGAGTTCTCTCGGGAGTCTCAGTGCTGCTGTTCGGCGTGGCTGGCATAGTTTGTCTCTCCCGCGAAGAGGCCCTAAACGGCGGCTCGCTGTTCAGCTACGCAGCGCAAAACTTGCCGACTCCCTGGCTTGTGGTGCTATGCGTGCTGGCTGTTGCCTGCGTCACCTCGAGTGTGGACACCTACCAAGCAGCAATCGTTTCCTTGATCGGAAACGACTTGGAGAAACGCAGTCTTTCTTTCAACTGGGCAAGACTGGCGATGGTGCTGATAAACATCCCCGCAGTCCTCCTAGCCCTCTATCAAGTGCCCCTGCTCTCGCTTTTCATGGTATCCAACTTTCTCTGCGCCGTCCTCGCCGGACCCTTCCTAGTGTCTGTACACCCCAAGATCACCAAGTGGGGCTTCCTGGGGGGCCTCGCGTGCTCCGTGGTGGGGTTGCTAGTATGTGGCGTGGGCGCCTCGGCAGCAGCACACGAGCCCTTTTCCCTCTCTTTCTTCATTCCAGATGACATTTCCTCCATGCCTTATCTTGTCAGCTTCCTGGTGACCCCTTTAGTCGGAGCTGCAGCGGCGGGTGCCATCAGCGCCGTCGAGGAACGCCTCATGCGACACGCAGATGCAGCGGCACACCCCTCACCTCCCCCAGCATCCGATATCGGCAAAGAAGGCCTAGAGGGTTCGCAGCACTCTGCAAGAGTGCCTCTGGACCCTCCCCCGACGACGGCTTCGCCAGTGTATCAGACTGCTACCAGCAATGACACCAACTGCAGTGCAAACGTGGCAATCGCTGCGGCCTCTTCCTCGAAAGTGAAGCTCGAAAGTAACGCAACAGCGTCTGAGCCGCCAGAGCCGCGGGGAGTCTATGAGTGAGGCGTGCGAATGTGCTCGGCATCAACTCGCTGTGTGTGTATGTATGTGTGGTGATGTGCTTCACATCCTCTTGCCAGGGAGATGCGCAAAGCAGCGCGCGCACGGCCTTCGGCACCTGCCAGCTGTAGGGCTGCCCCCTGGGCGATTTACCCCTCAAACCATCTGCCTCTCACCCCTCTGCAGCATTTGGCAGAAGAGCCCAGCACGTTGGGCAAGAGACATGATGCATGCATATACATAATGTATCTATATATATATATCTATCTATATGACTAAAAACTTTCGAGACCTCCACTGCTCCCTGGATACTTCTAGGGAGCTGCAAATGTCTATAGGGCTGCGCGTTGCCGTACGCATGCGCAATTCTATGGGGTCTACAGGAGTCTGTTTGCTGAAGATCCTGGGCGTCCTCACGGCTGCGGGGGAGAGAGGAGCCAGCAAGTATTCAGCAAGTGCTTTTTTTCGCTAACTCCGACCCTCCTGCCCCTTCCGCGGTCTGGAAGTGTGGCTTCGTTTCAAGCGGTGCGCGTTTCCGCGGCCCTCTGTTTCCAATGTAGTGTATGCTGGCGAACTGCTGCGTGTTTTGCTGACAACGAGCTTTTGCGCGACTGGGTACATCAGCGCGTAGAGGCGGGTTTTTGTGCAGGGCACCGAAGGAGAACGGCCTCTTGAGAGTTCACTATTATTGCTAGCTAGCAGGAATAGCGTCCCAGCCGTGCTCTATGAGCGCATAATTCTAGATAGGAGGTCGCTCGAAATTAGGCACACACCTAGGCAAGGCATATATATATATATATATATATATATATATATATATATATATATATAGCGAGCTGGGCGTGTTCACGAAAAACTTCTACAGAGGGGGACGTCCAGAAGGGAGAATTCCGAGGAGGCGCTTGGATTGAGGGCCTCGTTCAGCGACACTGCGTTCCCAGAGAAGGGACAGGAGCAGCACCCCGAGTAGACAGACAGACGCGGTCGAGAGCTTAGAGGCATTTGCAGCACAGGCTGTTTGTAAGCGATGCCAGACCGCCTTCCAGTGTCGTGCCTTCAGCATAGCTGCAGACGCGGTTCTTCGCGTATTGTATAGCCGGGAAAAGGCCTCAAAAACTAACGTAGCCGAGGCAGCTGCAGAGGCAAGTTGGAAGGAAGACAGGGTAGTCACTTGCCAACACGCTTTCCAAGTTTACGGAGTCCGTAGAGGACCTGCGGTGTCAGCAAAGACAGCTGTCCTCTGCGCATGTTTTTGCAAGCACGGCTCTATGCGAAGCAGGCAGTCGCACACGCCCCCCTTCCCTCCCTCCCGCCAGCCGCACAGCATCACCTCTAGCTCGCCTGGTAGCCTTACCGAGTTCACCAAACCTGCGGAGACGGCGTTTTTCATGCTGCACTTGAGCGTCGGCCATAGCATCAAGCGCTGCAGACCGAGGCGCAAGGCTTCCGCAGGCGGAGGCGTGCTGCTTGCGAGGGGAACGGACTGTCGAGACGAAGCTGGCGAGACAGGGATGCTCGCTGCAGTCGACAGGCGTCCCCTGCCCCCCCCCGCCCCCCCCAGAGCCTTAAAGAATAGGGAAGCGACGGCACTTGGCGGGGAACGCGCGGCTGCGAATATCGACACACGGAGGAAGAGGAACGATCGCTGGCGCTCGTTGAATTCAGGCCTTTCGCTTCGGCTCATGAGACACACCACGGGAAAAATACACGTCTCCGGTTGTGGGGTTGGTGGTGTGTTACTTACCCGCTTCAGCCCTTTGACGGATAGACAAAGGCAGCGGGCTGTAGAGCGCCTCAAGCGCCGCAGGTGATGCCTTGTCTTGCTGGACGTACAGAAAACTCCACAGCACCTTGCCAGCAGTCGCAGCCCCGTCGGTAGAACCCTAAACGGGGAAGGTGAAAAAAGGCACTACAGCGGGAAGCTGCGAAGCCTCAACGTCGCACCCACGCGATAAATAGCTCACCTGCACGCGCACGTTGCAGATTTTGAGATCCTGAGGCTTGCAGTCTTCGCCGAAGGGCAAGGGGCCCTCGCCGTGAACAGCCACGTGTTCCCCAGCTTCCAGGTGCACTGAGGGCAACCTCGAGAGCAGAGGGAGATAAATGGAGCAGAGCGCCTCTGTCTGGCTCCTCACCTGAAGCCGTAAACACACAAAAGAACGGCCGGCAGTAAATGTGTGCCTGACGCGCTAACGCCTCCCCGTCCTCCGTGGATCTCGCTCTGCGTCTGGTGCATTCGCGCAGGTGAAAGAAGGGTGTTCAAAGCCGGAAAGCATCGCATTCGATATACATATACAAATATATATGCTCCGCGGCCCCTCAAGACAGCAGCCCTCCGATCCCCTTCGATCCTCGTCGAGAAGTTCGGCAGTCGAGAGACAGAGACGTACGATAGCCTGCACCTTCTGGGGGTCCTCCGCAACGAGCATGCGAAAGTCTCCTACACAGCAGAAAGCCGACACGTCACGCACGAATATTGAACACTTCTACGTAGATCGAGGCCCCTCTGCCCCTCTCAAAGGCCGCCTCAGCAAAAGGCTTTTAATTTACGCTTCAGGCAGTGTGAGGAGAATCTGAGTGTTGCACAGCCTGAAGGGGCAGCAGCTGCGAGAGCCATTGGGGGCGTTCGATCAGCGAGACTGTCTTAGTTTTTGCACGGTGATATGGCTGTACAAACTTTAGACGGCGTTGTACAGGTAAGGGGCACTTTGCTGCTCCAAAGCCTTGGGTGGACCATTGCCTGCTCTGCGTCAGCCGACGCCTTGGCAAACAGGCGGGGGGGCGGAAGCGCAGGAGGCGTAGGGGAGAGGAGAAGAGAGTTTGTTCGCATGGGTCACCTTGGTACGACAAGGATACGATTTCCTCCAGAAGGCGCATAAGAGAAACTTCCTGGGGGAGAAGCAGCAGCGCCAGACGCAGCTGCAGCCAGGGAAGACACACATACACACATATACACACATACACATACATACACACATATACACACATATACACATATACACGTATACACACATATACACACATATACACACATACACATACATACACACATATACACACATACACATACATACACACATATACACACATATACACACATACACATACATACACACATAGATACACACACACGGTAGCTCGACGGCTATGCCAGCGAATGCGCAACAGCAGCAGCAGACAGCAGCTAGCAGCAGTTAACAGCAGCTCGTAGCAGCAGGCTCCCGCTGAGAGCAGTTGGCCTCAACTCTTTGGTGCTGGACTTCCGCTGCGGAGGCAGACAGAAGGGCGGAGGAAAACTAACCGCGTTCAGTCTGTTCAACAGGCAGGCCCCTTCCACCTGCGCTCGCCTTCCCTGGTCAGCACCCTTCCAGCAAAGGTTTACCTGTGCACAGAGATACTCCAGAAGCGACTGGCATTTCGTGGATGCGGCATACTTCGGCTAAGCCCTCCCTGCTATCGTCGCCAGAGTTGCACATACATGCTCCTGAAAAGGAACCCCACGGGAAGAGAGGGGACACCCCATGAGGATGACACGGAAAACGTGCATAGTGCATATGCAAGAATAACAAGCACGTCTACACCGCAAAGGGGTGCAGCAGTGCCACAGCAGCAGCCTAAGCAGCATCTCGACACAAGCAGGATGGAGGACGGCGGGGCCCTCTCGGCTTGGCAGCCTTTGTTGTGATGCGAAGCCTCCGTCTTAAGAGTAGCGTTTTTCATGCATACAGCACGCGTCTAGCAGCGGCACGAGTGGCAAAAGCTCCCAGAGGCCGATGAAGACTTCGCCAAAGGCACAAAGAGAATCGACAACTGACGATTTTTGAGAACGCTTCCAGGGGTGCTCGCGCGGCACGAGAGGCAAGGGGTATTTCTCGTTGACGGGCATAGTAGGCCACCCCGAGAAAGGGCCCCAGTGTTCGACACTCACGGGCTTTTGCATGCGTCCAGCGAAGTAAAAGTGCTTCCACAGACGCAGATCCTCGCAAAAGGCCTCAGTGGGCACCACGCCATACTTACAGAGCTGCAACAGGAGCAGAAAGGCTTAGGGGGCAGGCGAGGTGGGGGATGGGCGAAAAAAACAACGGACGCCTCAAACAGCCGACAATGAGGCCTAAGCAAGAGCAGCAGTAAGAAGAGCATCAGCAGCAACAAGAGCATCAGCAGTCACAAGAGCATCAGCAGCAACAAGAGCATCAGCAGTCACAAGAGCATCAGCAGCAACAAGAGCATCAGCAGCAACAAGAGCATCAGCAGCAACAAGAGCACTAGCAGCAACAAGAGCATCAGTAGCAACAAGAGCATCAGCAGCAACAAGAGCATCAGCAGCAACAAGAGCATCAGCAGCAACAAGAGCATCAGCAGCAACAAGAGCATCAGCAGTCACAAGAGCATCAGCAGCAACAAGCCATCCTAAAAGGACATACTTCATGAGGGTGGTTGTTGAGGGGCACTCTGCAGTTGTAGAGCACAGGAACCTCGGAGGCTTCTGTAAGGCGCATGGCGAACGCAGCTGCGACTCGTTTTCCCCCGCCAGTGTATCTGGCCACATGCCTGATAAAGGGGGCATAGTGTTCAGGTCTGTGGCTGAAGTTGTCTGCATGCCACTGCAGCAGCTGTTGCTGCGGTACAAGTAGGAGCATGTCATACAGGGGAGAGCTGTTGCGGGAGGAAGAAGAGAGCTCTCCTTCAGGCCGCTGCCCTCTCTTAGGTTCGCCATGGGAGTCTTGCTGTCTCCTTTCCAAAGGCCTTTGGGGAAAGAAGTTTGAGCCATAGAAGATGCAGGCTTCAATCGGCGGCAGTTCTGGGAGAAGAGCTGTGGAGGATTCCCCCCTAATACTAGTGGGAAAGTCGGGCACTTGGCCTCGCATTTCGTAAAGCACCACCCTTCTAGAAAGCGCAAGGAAAAGGATCTCTCGCTCCCGCGAGGAGATCAGACGTAGCTTCTGCAAACACAAGGGCCTTCAGGGGCCCCCTGGTGCCCTCGTGCGGCGTGGAAGCGCCGAGGGAACGAGCTCCTGCCTCCCGCCCCCAGTGTATGGACACCTCGCGAATGCGCGGGATCTCTCTATCTCGCTCGAAGGCTTCCTGGTGCAGCCACGGCACAGAGCACCTGTCGGCCTGTGCAAAGGCAAGGGGCTTTTCGCGCGTCCTCGAACGGCATGTGTACATACAGTGGCCGCCCCATTCCCGGTGCGCCTCGCGGGAGAGGGCCCTTGCGCCTGCTCAGGTGTATGTTATACCTGGTGGTGCGACATGGAGGCTCCTGCAAAGGCGTGGATTGTCGAGATCATGTCTTTTTGGCATGCATTCCATGTGGCTTCCTCTCGCTCCCTAATTTACAAGTCTCGACGCCCCCCTCTCTCCCGGGTACGGGGGAATGGGCAGCAGCACGGGGGGCCTCCCTCACAACTCGAGCCGAAAGAAGCAGCTGCCTTCCCCCGAAATGATGTATCAAAAGGGTAGAAGACGGCAATCCCGCATCTTTGATTCATAAATCAGCGCATTTGCGATAGAGGGGCAAGTTTCTGGACCCTGTTGCGCCCGTTCTCTCCCCTCCTCCACGTAATAGCTGCTCGCTCAAGCGTACTCACAGGCCCGACCGACAGCGCCGCTTTTCCCTACTCCCGCCTGTCTCCCACGCAGAATGCCTGCTGTCTCTTTCTGCGTGTTTTTGAAAGGCTTTTTCAGTGACTGCAGGAACTCAATCCACAGAGGAGCCCGCCTAAAGACGCAGCGCATACACACGCACAGACAGACACACACCAACGTCTCGGTGCCTCCCTCTGCCGCGGGTTGACCTCTTGATCTGCCATATGACCAGCGGCTCCTCCTCCTCAGCACTCCCTCAGGCCTCCTCAACCGCTGCTTTCTGACCATTTGATCACTTCACAAGCATCGCCACTCGCCACTTTCTGCCATCCTCGCGCTTGAAGCCCCCCTGTTGCTTAGCCCACGGCCAGGCAGTGCCGGCAGTCTGAGAGCTCCGAGCTGCCGTTGCAGGCGCGAAGAGGAAATCTCCTTTTGCGCCGTCTCTTTCCGCCGCTGCGCATGTACACTGGCAATAGCCAAACCCTATCCACTCGAAAATGACGACCTCCTCCCCCCCCTCCTCCGCTTTGCAATCCTTGCCAGAGGCACTACTCACCGTTGCCGAAAACAACCTGAACAGCACCCAGCCGCTCTTCTTTGGCCTTTCTGGCGCGCAGCTCTCCCGCATCGCCCGCGAAGTGTACGTCCACCTAAAAGCCTGCGGAAAGGATGCCATCGCAGAGCAGGCACAAACACTCACCGAGCCAGCCCTCCTCGCGCAGGCCGTCCAACACGTGCAAGAAAAAGTCGAGCAGAAACAGTCAGCGGAGACGCAGCCTCGCCAAAGGGTGCCTTGCCCCTGCTGCACACAACATTGCACCGCCTGTCAAGCCTCTCTCCCTGAACGTCCCCTTCAGCCGCAGCTTGTGCCGATGCTGCTTCAATCACTGCCTCCGCCGCATTGGCCTTTCCTGCACCCCCTTCAGCAGCAGCAGCAGCAGCAGCAGCCGTATGCACAGCACATCGCCCCTCAGCAGCACCAGTTGCCTCCCGCTCAACCTGCAGGCCCCGTTACGCCTCCTGAGTGTTGCCAGCCGCAACAACAGCAGTCTGAAGCGCTCACGCAGCAACAACAACATCAACTGCAACAGCTTCAACAGCAACAGCAACAGCAAGAGCAGCAACAGCAACAACAAGAGCAGCAACACCTGTCTCGTAAGGCTTGTATTGCGCGTCTGATTCTTGCAATTGTGGCTGCTAAGGTGGCACGTGACAGCCTCCAGTACTTACACCAGAGCAAAAGGCCTAAGACAACGGCAAACGATCCAGTAGCTCCCTCAGGCTTGGGAAGCGTGTCAGTAGAGAGTCTCGCAACGGCTCTTCACCCCCACAAGGGCTTTTTTGGTGGGCTGCCGCAGAATTTGCTGCTGTCACTGCAGCGAGTTGTGTCTGCTTCCATCGACGCCATAAATGGCGCCATGGCTGCGTCAGGATGTGGGAACGGGCTGTCTCCAGAAGCCCATCAGGAGAACTGTCAAGGCAGCTCAACGGAGCTCCCTCCGCTGTATCTAACTCCTGCACAACAAGGCCGCGTACAGCTGACACCCCACGAGAGGTCCGCTGGCGAACTGATCGAGAAGCTTCTCAAGATGGAGGGGGGAAGGAGCGCAGCCTCCCTCACCCTTGATGCAGCAGGAAGCAGCGCGGTTCAACCAAGGGAGCAGCAGCAGCTAGAGCAACAGCAACAACAGCAGCAGCTAGAGCAGCTAGAGCAGCAGCAACAGCAGCAGCAGCAACAGCAGCAGCAGCAACAGCAGCAGCAGCCAGAGCAGCAGCAACAGCAGCAGCAACGGCAGCAGCAGCAGCAGCAGCAACAGCAGCAGCTGATTGTGACCGGAACATCGAGTGATGCAGGCGGAGAGGATGCCCTCGAGGCGGAGTTCAGAGTGAGTTTTATTTCTAAAAGCAAGTTTCGAAGAGATGGCTTTCTCCTGCTGCGGCATTGCATGTCTCTCTCTACTACACGCTACGTGTTCCCGCCGACTTGATGCGAGTTGCAGATGTCTGTGATTTGGGCTGTGCGTATGTCGGCCTTCTTCGCCTCTCCCCTGAGGATCTCGTTCCTCGCCTTGTTTCCATGTGTTTTGCGATGAAATCACCGACAGCTTCGCTGCATACCTTTGCCTGAATCAACTGAAGAACCCTTTCCTTCTTTCCCCCTTTTCCTCCCGCAGGCTTTTCCTTTTGCCGGCGCAAGTTTTACGTGGCATTTATCTGCCTTTCCCCTTCAAGTGTCTGCGCATCACGTGGTGTATGTGCGTGTGTGTGTATATATCTATGTCTATGTCACTCAGGAATTTCTGCGTCGTGCAGAGTCCGGAGAGGAAGCCTCTCCCCCCCTCTCGATCCCGCAAAAGCTGCGCTTCTACGGGCTATTCAAGAGGATCACTGCTGGCAGATGCACTCAGAAACAACCGTCACAGTTCAACCTGAGGCAATACAAGAAATGGGTTCGGCACACACACACACACACACACACACACACACACACACACACACACACACACGCACACACACACACGCACACACACACACACACACCGTCCCCTCTGCTCGCGAAGGCGGCGACAAAAAACACACTGCCAGACGGCGAACTAGTAGTAGCTCTCACTGGCCGCGTCCCTTAGCTACAGCTAGCGAAGTGCTCTGTGGGGTGGATTCTCGTAGAAAGCGATAGAGCAGAACCTCTTGGGGGGAGGGGAATGAGAGGGGCAATTAACAAGGAAGGAGGGCGACGGACGGGGGCGGCCGTAACTTTTTGAAAAAGACAGCTGGAAAAGAGACTCTGCTCTCGAGATTCTACCATTTCCTTCTGGTGCGGCTTTTCCGTGCAGGAGGCTTGGAAGGCTTGCGACAAGCTCTCCGTTTCGGAAGCGAAGAAGGAGTATGTGCGGTTGGCGAGAGAACTTGAGAAACAGCAACAGGCGAGGCTGTGACTACATGCTCCATGTGCGCACTTCGTGCGTCCTGGCGCAAAGGCGCTAGTGGCTGCTCGGCTGCTTCCAGAGGGGAGAAGGGGTGTTGTACAACTACCCGTGTAATGTTCGGTGATTTACCTTCTACCGGAGGTGTGCTGCTTTTAGAGAAGTATCAGACACGCCGAAAAGAAAGGACGGGACGCCTGCCACGGCGCGTAGCGGCCTGTCCTATTGCACAGTGCATGCATGTATCCACTGTTTAGTGTAGACGAGCTGAGTCTCGCAGCGATTTTTAAAAGGCGAGCACCGACTTTCCCCCCGCTGTCGAGGCACCGCGACACCTTTCCAGCTCTGCAATATGCAGTCTGTCTCCTTCCCCGCAATTCCCACTCCCCTTCGTAGGGATTCGGGGTCTACTTTAGGTGTGTATGTACACCTGCGCATCGCCGTCTACCCCTCCCTGTTCTTTTTAGGGGTGGTACGCATCGCTGTAAGCCCGATGGCTACATGCGTCCCCATATGTATCTCTGTGTGCACACACATGTGTCTGTCGCACATGTTTGTAATGAATCTCGGCTAGCCTCAACTGTATCATCAGATTGCTGCGGAAAAGCTGCGCGCGTCCGAGCGCGGCGAGGAGGCACATGCAATAAAACACCTTGCTTTTGCGGCCTCCTATTTCCCGACTCTCCCCTGTCTGTTTGCCCGCTTTCTCTCGGATCTTTCATCTCTCGCTTCTCTCGCATCTGCCTGCCGCTCAGCGCATTATTCACTGCCTCAAAGAGGCGTCCTACGTAGCCGCCCTCTTTCGGCGTGCTGCTCCCAGTGCGGAACGGCGGCAAAAAGCACACGTTGAGTGCCGCCGAACGGCGTTTGTTAGCGTATGGACCGCTGGCCAGCATTGCTTGCCACACCAGGTTTGGGTAGGAAGTGTGAGTATATAGAGGACGCGGGAAGAGAGGAAGTGCAATGAGGCAAATGGGCAATTTCTGGAAGGCGTCGAGCTGCGTTACCTCCTCCCGTACAGGCGCATCGGGGTCGACGGTTGACAGGGTAGCAGCGCCAGAGTGTGCGCGAAGAACTTCGTAAAAGTATGTGAAATAGCGTTTCTGCCTTTCTGCTTACGAAAAAACGCAGCTTTTGCGTGTTTCGCTATCGCTGAGGAAGGGCTGCGTGGAAGTATCGAGGGTGCCGTGGCGGGAGGGACGGCGCACTCCTGCGAATGGACTACTCCCTGGGCGGGAATCTCAAGCGAGACAATAAATTGGAATTATTCAATGAACTCCGGTTGTGTATGTGTGGGGCTGTGGAAGTTGAGGCCGCGTCATTTCCTTTCAAGTGGACGATTGTCTGCGTCTCCTCCTTCTTTGCGCATGAGGACCTCCCGCTTGCGCGTGTTAAAACCAAAAGGGCGCTTCTTTGGCGGGCTTCCTCATCTAGAGCCTTCATTTATGCGCTTGAAAACGCATGCACCGTGATGGAATTGCTGAAAACTCCTGCAATTTGGCAGTACCAATGAGGGAAAGTGGAGGGGGCGTCATGAAGCCGATGACCGAGGCGTAAGAACGGAACCACACACAGGAGGGGCTGAACGATTGAAAATGCCGCATCTGCGTCTTTCTCGAATATCTTTTGGCGTTCAGAGTGATTGTGTTGCTGTTTTCTGAAGGAGGAGTTATTTCTTGGCAGTGTCCAGGCTCTGTCTATGTCTCTGTGTGTGTGTGTCTGTCTGTCTGTCTCTCTCTCGCTTTCTTTCTGCCACTCACGCATTCTTTCCCCCTCCCGCTGTCTGCTTGCTGGGCAAGAGGGGCCTCCTAAGGCTCTCTTGCCTCCCCTGTACCTCTTCCGCCTCTCGCCTTGCCCCCCCTGCCCTTCTCTCGGCGCAGCGGTGCTTCCCGGGGAGGAGCCGTGTGCAAGGCTTCCCGGCAGAGAGCACAAATGGCTTCGACAAGCCCCCCTTTCGAGCCACACAAGGAGCAGCTGCGGCAGCCTCAGCAGCAGCAACTGCCGCAGGAGGAGAAGGATGCAGAAGCTCACGTTCCTGTATTCGGCCATCACTTGGCGATTGTCGTTCCCCTGTCTTCTGTGCGTAGCTGTTTCGTTCGACTGAGCGGTCCCCCTTCAGCGTCCATTCTCTGGCAGGGGCAGCAGCGACACTTCTGCCGCGTGCTGCAGCTGCAGAAGCTCGAGCGGCATCACCAGCAGGGGGGTGTCACGGGAGCAGCTGCGTCTGTCCTCGCGAAGGCTGCGGCGTCTCTGGGGTCCCCTCAGCTGTATGTTGGCTGGCTGGGGGAAGGGCTGAGTGCCGAAGACGGCGCAGCTGTGCAAGAAGCGGCAGCCGCAGCGGCAGCAGCAGCGGCAGCAGCAGCGGACGTTGTCTTTGTCGGGATTTCCGCCGTTCTGTGCAGCCTGCTGAACCTGGGCAAGGGTGAGCGCGTGGCTGTCGCTGCAGTTGATGTGAACCGCCTCGAGAGACGGGCGCAGCAGCAGCACTACGCGAGCAGCCATTATTACCCCCTTGTCTCCAGCCTGGAGGTTATCCCGCTCACCAGCGACGACTGGGAAGCCGTCCAGCTGCACGCAGAGTCGCTCGAGGACGACATCTTGCAGCAAGTCGCTGTGCTGCTTCCAGGGAGACCTTTTCCCCTGTGGATTGGCAGCAGTCACAAACCCGCGCTCCTGCGTGCCTGCCTGCCGCATCAGCGAGTCGGCGAGGAGTCTCCGAGAAGGCATGCAGCAGGCAGCAGCGGCGTGCAGAAGCATGCGCCTTTTGTCCTGTTGAGCTCCGACACGGAGCTTTACGTGCGGCCCCTTGCGCAGGCAGCGTTCCGGCGAGCACCTCCCGTCACAGCCTTAGACGCGCTGGCTGATGGCTCTGCTGCGGATAGCAGCAGAAAGCGGAAGCACGACATTCTGAGGGTGCTGCCTAGCCTCGACGAGCTCGACGCGGACGGAAAAGGCCTGAGAGACCCCCTGTGCTGCTGCGGCTGCTGCTGCTGCTGCTGCTGCTGCTGCTGCCATGAAAACGCAAGGCCTCATCGACCTCATTCGCCCCCTGGGGGCAGCAGGCTTGCCTCCCTGCCATACCTCTGCTACATGCATCCTTCGCACGTCAAGGCATTGCAGCAGCGGCAGCAGTGGCTGCTGCCCGCCTTGCGGACTGCCCAGCCGTCGCTGGATGACGGAGGAGCACGTCCGGTCTCGCAGGGGCAGAGGGCGAGACTCCAGACCCTTCACTTGCAGCGTCTTGCAGCGGCGGAAGAAGTGGCAGTGGTGCGTGTTGGCGGCGCCCTTGGGGCAAGGACGGGGGGGGAAGCCTCTTCTGCAGACGATCTGCAGGATCGAGGCGGAAGCCATGCGATCCTGATGGGCGTGGCTGCTGCGCATGTGCCCCTCGGGTGCGTGCGACTGCCCCTCTACCTGCGGAGGCTTTATGGATGGTTCATCAGCAGTAGAGTCTCTGTTGCACCCTGCGTAGTGCCCCCGACCCTGCCTTCCTCGCTCCTGCTCACGCCGCTCACGTTCGCGCAGTCGGCTGCTTGCTTTCCTCCCGAGCATTCGGTTTCCGAGGAGGACGCAGGGGCAGGAAGGCCACACGATCCCTCGAAGAAAAACCGCCTCTCCAGCACTTCGCTTGGACGCCTTCTCAGGGCTGCACTGCTGCAAAGCGAAGACGGAAGATCTCGCCTTCTGGACGCCTTCCTTGATGGTCTCGACGTGCAGACGGCGGGAAGGGCGGAGGCTGCCTCGGTCTCACCATCAGTGCAGAAGGACCATCACCTCCCCCCCGCCGACGAAGTCTGCAACGCGCCTCCTTCGAAAACGCAGGATCTGCCAGAGGCCCCTGCTCCGGCTGCCTTCTGCTCCCTCCTGGGGCTTCCCCTCTGGAACGGCGCACTCGTGCGACTGGCGCTGCATTTAAGCTCCGATGAGGTGGCCAGGTTGTTGCATTCCCACAGCGCACTGCAGCAGCGGGAGCCAGAAAAGCCGCACGCGGAGCTAGCCGCTCGTGCCACGATTCCAGCGAAAGAACGCGCTGAGGACGGGGCGGAAACCTCCGAGGAGGCGTCCACGGAGAGCCGACCCTCAGCGTTTCTTTTGACACGGGAGCTCCGAGAGCTAGAGGACGGCCTTGGGGATTTGTATGTCGCCTCATCAGACACGGGGAGCGGCGGGGAAGGCGGCGCTGCCGAGGATCCACGCAGCAGCAGTCCCGAGCACCCCTGCGCACGGCCTTCCCTTCCAGCGGCTTCAGGGGGCAGCCCAGGTGCACAGCTCCAAGAGCCTCTGGAGTGGGCAAAAGTGGCGGCGCACTGCAGCGTCGTGGAAGAATCTGGCATCGAGACTTTCCGTGGGCTCCCCAGGGTGCGCGCTGCAGGCGGTTCCTACCGGAAAGTAGGGGCGTGGATCTCCTCAGAGTCTCCGGGAGAAACTGTCGCAGGCCCTCGCACGGCAGACGCGACGGGGGGGTGGTCTTCGCCTCCAGCTGCTGCTGAAGAGACACCCGCTGAGGGCTCCTCGCCGATGCATCACGTGGCGCTCGACGTTCTTGTGTCGTTCAGCTCGGCAGACACGCAAGAAGGATTGGCCACCTCGCCGAGTGCTCAGAGAAACGGTGCTGCCTCTGCACATATGAAGGCTGCTCCTCCCCACTTTAGCCGCTCACTGCCCCCCGTGTTCGCGCCTCTTTGCCACCACGGGGGGGACGGGCAGATGCGGGAAGAAGACGCAGGTCCCCATTCGGAGGATGACGCTTGCGTGTTGCTAAACGACGCTTTGCGAGGGCTTGTGCGGCAGGGGGCCCTACGGGCTGCGGTGACGGAGCCTTTGCGCGTCCTTGTGGGGTCGGCGGGATCGAGCGACTCTTGTGGGGACTTACGTCTCCCCCTGCGCCACGGAGGTGCATCCTGTGAAACCTTCGGCGAAGCGTTGCCGAGGCGCTTGAGGGGCGAGCATCAGACAAGCCGCTCGGTGCCGTCTCCAGCTGGGCCGAAAGCAAACGACGCTTCTGGACGAGACGGAACAGGAGCAGTGCGCCTAAAGTGTTCGCAGCTGGTAATCGACCCCGAGGCTTTCAGAGCTGCTCAGCGCCTCTGGTGGCTACTGCCACCGACCTTGTCAGCACGCCTTTCCGCTGCAGACGCATACACTCCCAGCGACTCCGCGAGTGGCTTTGAAGCCCGACTGCTTCGGCTGCTGCAGCAGGGCTGCGTAGAGACTCCCGCTGCGGAACTTCCCCTCTGCAGCTGTGGGGGGCAGCGGGGGTGTGCCACTCCCATTGATTTCCTTCTGCACCTCTCCAGTGTGGTTTCTCGGCCCCTGCTTGCCGACTTTCAAGGGCTAAAAGCCTTTGGGAACTGTCCGGATGCCCTTAAGCGCGCAGGCAAGGCTTTGCATGCTAATTCAGGGAGGTTCAGGCTGGGCAAGAGCATCCTGCTTTGCGCCTCGGAAGGCACTCTAGAGGAGGCGCCCGTAGACTGCAAACGCCTCCCGAGCACCCGGCCACTCAGACAGCCCCCCTCCCCTCTCCCTCAACGTCTAGCGAACACTGCAATCCCGTTTTTTGTGGGGGTTTATGAGAAGACTGTGCTGCTGCGCATTGCGGTGCCGTGTTGCACGCAGTCTACAGACGACTGGGGCAGCTGGCTAACCCCGACGAAGACAGGGGGGACGGAGCGTCGGATTCACGCGTGTCGCCTTCCTGCTCAAAAACCTTCCTTGAAACAGACGCTGCGGAGAGCAGGGCTAGCCGGGCCCTTAGCGCGCTTGGCAGTGCCACCTTGTTGGTAAGTAGAGCGGCAAGAGCGAGACATCTACCTACGTCAAGGCTTCCCGAATCCTTGAACGCACGGGAACTTGAAGCCCATTCTAGCGACAAAATGCGAAGGAAGCCTTTTTCTCGGACTGCAGGCATCCTTCTGAGCATCTTTCTCCCTCGTAGGTGCATGCATGCACCTCAAACAAAATCTCAAGGCTTTTCTTGTGTTGCGCAGGTGTGCGGCCCTCGAGGCAGCGGACGCTCTGCTCTTTGCAGAGCCATTTGCGTTGACGTGATGCGGCGGCTTGGTGTCTTCAGTAAGAGACACTTCTCTGGGGTATACGGGATGTAGGGCTTAACGGGTGGGGGAGTGGGCAGTCCTTAGGGCTGTGACGCGTGTCTGCTGTTTTGATGGAAAGGAGCCGTCTGCGGCGGGGGGAGGGGGAGGGGTGGCAAAAGGGGGTTTTGAGGCGAAGAGCAACAGAGAGACTGCGCCGGGTCTGCACGTGGAAAAGTCCTCTTGAAGCCCTTCTTAAGAGCGCTGCTGCCCTTTCCCCCCTTCTGACACTTGAGATCTTCGCACGCCAGTGGGAAATGCGTGTTTCTGTGCGGGGGCGTTTTGCAGCCATGATCGTGCACTGCCGCCTACTGGCTCGGGAGGCAATGCCGTCTGTCCTGATACGCCATGTGCTTTCTGCGGCATTCGAAGTCGCTGAGGCGAACAGCCCGTCGCTTCTGCTGCTGGAGGATTTGGTGAGCACCTTGCGTCGCTGGTCTATTCCCTGTGATCTCCAAGTGCAAGGCTCGGGAGAGGGGGGAATCCGGGGAATGAACTTAACGGCTTGCTCCTCAGGGTTTGGGCAGAGAGCGCAGCACCCCATATGCAGCTAAACCAAAACAGTGAGGGTGACGTTAGGCGAAGATGCGATGTCGGGAAGGCTGCAGCTTAAAACAGCTTGCACCCGGATGCCGCGTTAGAGAGCAGCCTAGCAGAAACTCTTCTGGTGTCAACTCAGGGGGCGTGCCTACGGCTTCAACGGTGGGAGTTTCATTTGCGCGGGGTGTAGAGGGAGGGGGGACCGGTTGAATGCCGCCCTGTAGTTCTTTTTTTGCTGACTATCTTCCTGACTCGCAGGATGTTTTGTGCTTATCGGGAGAGGATGGAGGAAACCTCCCGACTGTAGCCCACGCGCGAGGGACAGCTATTGCCGCATTCCTCTGTGATCTAATAAATGGGGTGTCTGAGGCAGCCTCTGCAGCTGGCAGTTGCCGGCTGGATGGCTTAGGAGGGCAGCATGGAGTGCGAACGTCTTCGCGCCGAGTCCTCACGCTCGCAACCTCCGTGAACCTCTCCTCCCTACACCCCCTCCTTGCGCGCCCCTCACTCTTTGGTTCCTCCAAAGTAGAAGTAAACTGCGACACTTGTAAGCAACGCCAGCAAATCTCGACAGACAGACAGAAGCTCGCTTGCCCTTCTGCCACGTCCCCTTTCTTTGTGTTTTCAAGCTTCTCTGCACACCCAGCGGAACGCCCTCAGGAGCGCAGCTTTGTGGAGGTGTCAGGCAGCAGAGTGGTGCTCGTCCTATACCCGCGGTGCTCTAGGGGGTGTCAGTTCCGTCCTGCTTTGTGCCAAGGAGACGGCGTACAAAACAGTGCTATTCCTGTGTCATCACGTGTTCTTAGAGCCATCTGTATCCCTGCACTGGGTGGCCTCTTGGCCGTCATGGTATGCCTGCGCGTGCGTGTGTGTGTATCTCGTACTGCTGCGCACAGCGATGGCTAGTGCCCGCCTAGAACTGTTGCGTGCCCTTGTAGGGCTCTCCGCAGCCACGACGGAACGTGGAATTCCCTTATCCCCTCCTCAAGCCGTTCATCCCGCCAGTAATCATCTCTTGCCCGTTGGCGACGCCCGAGCGGTGACCACTGACGCAGGGAGTCTTCGGGATATTGCAAATCAGCTGGAGGGATACAGCCTTGCAGACTTTCAGGTCCGATTTCAAACAACTAGCATTCTCTGTTCCACGACTGGCCAGTGACGGTTTAAGGAAAAAAGAAGAAGCCTGGGAAAGCCATCTTCGAGGACATGAGTGGCGACAATGCCCGCGTGCACTCTCTCCGCTTGATTTCCTGCTATTCGTGCAGGCTGTGGTGTCGCGCGCCGTTGGCGAGAGCCTTTTAGGATATCCTCTCAAAGTCTCAGAAGCCCTTACCTCGCCGTACGATGCGGAGAAGCCACCCCTCGCCTTTATCCAAGCGGCTCATCTCCGTAAAGCCCTTGCGGATGTGCGGCCTCGAGCGACACAGACGCACGCCTTTATTCAGTACGTTGCACGCAGCTTTACAGAGGCGGTGCTATTCTTACAGCTACGGGATAACACGGATGCTTTCTTAGAAACTTGCTTGCAGGGTGTCGTGTTTCAGTTGAAACGCATGCCGTCAGCATGACCTATTTCTCTTTCCCTCCTGCCTTCCCTGCCCCTTCTAGCGCATGTACCAAGTGCTCAAAGAAGCCTCAGATTTGCGGGTCAAGGCTATAGGCTGCCAGGATTTGTGCTTGTATTCCAGGCCCAATCTCCGCTACTGCCACGTTGGCGGTCTGCACAAGGTCAGCAGGGGGATTTTCCTCATGGGTGCATGGTGAAGAAGCCCTTCTCCTGTTTCGCCACTAGAACCTGTAGGCTGCTGCTGTCTGTGCGAGTGCTTCTTCCCCGGGAGCTGCTACGCCCGTGTTTATCCCTTGGCTTGGTTGCTGCAGCCGAAGGAAGACCTGCATGACCTCTTGACCCTACAGCGCAGGTACCCCTTGCTGTTGAGGGCGTCCGGCATTGCAGTTCACCAAGGAGTGCTGCTCATTGGTCCCCCCGGCTGCGGGAAAACGCATCTGGCTCTCGCCGCAGTGGGGGAGGCGGGCATTCGTTGTATCCAGTAAGCCGAAGAGGACGACTGAGTCAGCGAAATCAGTGGCAGTGGGGGCTATTTCGGGGGTTGGTGGACGGCTCCGCTTGAAAAGACATTTTCTACGAGCTCCTATCACAGCTGGCTTCACAGCAGCTGCAAGGCACCTATGCACCTGGGGTACTGATTGCCCATGCGTGTGGCAGGATCGGTGGCGGCTGCGATACAGTGTCACTGTGCGTCGTGAGGTGCATGCAGCATTAAAGGGCCCGAGTTGCTGGGCAAGTTCATTGGATCCAGCGAGGCAGCAGTGCGCGATGTCTTCCAGAGAGCCAAGGCTGCGAAACCTTGTGCCATTCTCTTTGACGAAATTGAGGCCCTGGCCACTAAGTATGCCTTCTGTGCCTATCGCCGTGCAACTGCTTGTTAGGCAGGGGTCTTAAGGCCTCTTAAAAAACTTCTGTTCGACAAATTCGCGGCTTTTCCGAGCCGCGCGCGCAATTCGTGGTCTGTAAACGGATTCTCCCATGTGCTTCAGACGGGGCGCAGACACCACAGGCGTCACAGACAGAGTGGTCAACCAGTTGCTGTGTTACCTCGACGGCATTGAAGCCCGTGAAGTGCGCTACCTTGCCCGCGTCATCCTTTCACCCGCCCCCCCGTACTCGCTGCTCGCTCGCTCTATGGAGCCTCGAGACACTTTAGGCCGAATGATCTTCGCTTCTGCGTTTTCTTAGTGCGCCACGTGAAACTCGTGTACTCGAGACTGCCGAACAACGACAGGGTGTTCCTGATCTGTCAACACGCAAGCGGTGTGCGCTTGTTGTGAGCACCTCAGTGCAGCTCTCTCTATCTCTCTGCATGCGGGCAGGACGTCTTTGTGATCGCAACCACTGCTCGACCCGACCTTGTAGACTCGGCGTTGCTAAGGCCTGGTCGATTCGACAAGGTAGGAGAAAAAGAAGTTTACAAGGGCTTCTTTCCCTCACAACCAACGGCTCGCCCTGTGCAATCCCATTCCCGGACGTGACACTCAGATCCTCCGGGGGGGGCATGCGCTGCTAAGAATGCGTTCGCAGCCCCGCGAAAGGCCGCTTGCTCTTTTTACCATCATCGCGGTAATTAGATTTTGCCCGCAGGGTAATGCGCTTGTTTCATTGCGTCTTTAGGTCTGCTTCTGCGGGCTTCCGCAATCGGATGCTGAACGGCAGGAGATTCTAGCCGTGGCTTTGAAGTCGCTCAACTCCAACATCGTCTTGGACACCACAAATCTTGCCAGCATGGTCCCCCCCGCCTTTACCCCCGCAGATATTCAGGTGCGCCGTCCGTTGGTCGCCGCCGTAGGGGGGTGTCGTAACGAACTACACATATACAAAACGTGGGCATGCATGCTGCAGTCCATTACTGACCTCTCACGGACTCAGCTTTCTTTCTCCTCAAGAAGGCAGCATGAGGCCACCAGGCTACACTCACCTCGCCAACATTCTTTTTGCATCGTATGCTTCTGCCCGTGCGCGTTGGTCAGGCAGCAGTGAAGCAGGCCCAACTCTACGCCGTCCAGGAGGCTCTCGCGGCCTGCACCGGCGGTATGCAGCGGTAGCACAGCTTTGGCGCACCATCCACTACAGACCTTTTTCGGTAGTAGCAGGGCTTATGTCTGTGTGCTTTAGTGGGAGGCCTGCGGATGGTTACTCTCCAAGATAGTGTCACTCCTGAGGCGTTTAACGAAAGCTGCACAAGGCCTGCACAGACATAACGTATAGGCGGACATCGGTACTGAGTAATCCCAGGCAGCCATGCCATATGCTTCTTCAGATGGGGATGCCCCTGATCATGCGGCAGTTACAAAGCGGCACCTTACGGCTGCGATAGAAAACGCCAAGCCTTCCCTCAGTATTCAGGTATTTGAGAGGCCCTGCGCAAGAATCGAGAATCGGTGCAGCGGACTTCTACAGCAGGGGGGGATACGAGATTTGGATCCTGTGGTTCCCAAGGCAATACCTCATAACTCAAAGATTTCTGCTTTAGAGTGCTGCATTCCTTCCCCTCATGTTCCGTGCTTCCCGCTTGGCTATCTTTTACTCGCGACCGTTTTCGCTGCTGCCCTCGACATTGAAGGTTGTTTTTCTATGTATTCTTTGATGTTTGAGGCCCTTGTTGTTGTATTTTGGGTTGTAGGCCCCTGTACGTCTGTCGCGTCGCCTCCGCAGGAACTGCAGCGCTACCACCGTTATTGTCTGCCAATTGTGAACAAGGCATGCCACGAGAGCATTCGAGTCCTCGAGAACGTACTTTTGCATTCGTCTCAAGAGAACCGAAGTAAGGGACATTCTGTTTTCAATATGGAGAAGCTCACAGACAAGAAAAAACCAACGGCTGAATCTCCAACGCTGGAGTGTGTCCAGAGTCCGATGCGACCGCCAGGCAGTACGCAGTGCTTGCACGAGAGCGAAAGCAACAGCGAAGCAGATCTTGAAGAGGCATTCAAAAGCGGTGAAGTTATCTTGAGCCCCACCTTACCGCCTTCACCTGGCTCTGCAACTGTATCACCCAGGATTGGAACCTTTAATGGCGACAGGCATGATCCATCTATTATCCCAGAATTAGATGCAAGTATGTGCAAAATCAAAGCTCTTGGGGATGGTAACAAACTGGAAAGGGGAGAAGCAGACAGGAGCTGTAATAATGGGCTACCCGCCGAGAAAAAGAGGAAGAGAAAGAAGCTACCGGCCCAACTGGCTGGAAATCGCGTGGCTTTGGCCTGATTGCCAGTCGCTGCAACAATAGGAGATACAAATCGTAAATACTGTTGCTAGTATGGTACTTCTGATGCCACAGAGGTGCCAACAGCGCGCCGAAAAGCTTGCAGCTGTTTTAGTCAGCAAAACAGCAAGCAAAGATGCTTGGCTGATTAGTTCCCTCTTTTTATACCTGTGCAATTCCAAGAGGGATCATTATTTGAAGTCTGAACATGACACACAGACTCACACCTCCATTTGGAGCATCAGCTGGGGACAGATGCCAGATGTTACGGGTAGAGGGATTTTTGAAGAAGGCAAGAATGAAGTCCTGACTATACTCTTTTTCTCTATGTGCGTCTTGAGCTAGGCGCAGCATGAGAGCCTTCCAATAATCAATTTGTAGATATTTGAATGGAGAAGAAGGATGTGGCAAAGTAGTTAGAGCACCGATGCTATGTTCCCCGTGCGTGATAGGGGAGCTTTGCCAGGCACAACAAATGCATTTCCTTCATCCAGTGTGAGGTGTTTAATCTTTCACTGACTTTACTCCGTCACTTCTGCCAACAGCTTTAAGTATGGCAGAGTCCTGCTGCTTGCGCATCCTGTTAAACTAACTCAAGTATAAGATCAAGCAGTACCCCAGGTTCCCGGATATTGTACGACACGTGCTGATGTTTTGACAATAATACAAGATCACAAGGTACTCTTACTATTTTTTTCTAGATCTATTCGAATCTGGCTTAGTTTACGTGAGCTTTAAAATGTACATTTGTCAATCGCGTGGTGCATCGGTCGTCCGCCCGTCTTCTCAGCTACCCACACGCTCACACATTGCAACAACACCTATTAATACGCGTTCGTTCTTGAATTCAAGGTGTATCAAAGATGTTTTCAACAGCTAGCCTGAATGGATTGCAGTGGTTGCCACTCGGCGCTATCAATGTAGCAGGGTCGGTGTTGCCTTCATTGGAAACAGGTACTGCATTCCATGCTGGAGTTTTCCTCATCCAGCCTTTTAAAAGCTTTGATATGTCCTACTAAATAGATTAGGGTTTGATATGAACTCTACGAAATGCCGCAAAATCGCGTGCGTTGGGCGCAGAGTTCTGTGGACCGCTCTCGGAAGGTCTTGCGGAGATGGGAAACGAACATCAGCATTCGACGATCTAGCAGACTGATGCCTGTATGATTCAGACTGGTTAGAATGGCCAAATACACAATGCCCGTAGGCTATTTGCTGGCATTATTAGAGCTATTCGACTTTCGGTTGCAGACACGGTGTGTGGTGGACACATAGGCGATGCGTGGACCGCAGAATCAGATAGGCGCAGATTACCGAGCCTCATATGTGCTGGTCCAATAAACAGTTGCTTGTGGCTTCCTAAACGTAAAATGCTTTGATTATTACTTTTCTCTGCAGGAGTATCGTGCCATTTTCTAGGCATTTGTTCTTCTCAGTCGTGTCAACCAGGTACTGCGTTATGCAGGACTAGGGGCACTCACTCTACGCTGTGGAGTATGCACGTCCCTTATTAAGGTATTCAGGTGCTCTTTGCTGCTTATTTCATTGTGTTACGTCCATAGCATACCAGATCTGGGGCTATGAGCCGTGCTTCAAAAATGAAATTCTTGCTTTTTGTCGCTGCTTTACTGCACGTGGCGCTGGTCACCGCTGGCCATGTTGTTAGCGTACAGGTTGAGGCAGCATCGTCTGAAATACCTGCGACAAGCTTTTCAGCAGACGAAACCGATTCAACAGCTGCCGAAACTGCAACGCAGAGGGGAGCTGCCTACGTGCCTTTCGCTGAACTTGCGCCAAGACAAAAAGTCATGGGGGTGATAAATACAATAGCCATTCTTCGGACCAAGGCTGCGCTCCTTGAGGATATGAAGTCAGCTTTTGAGCCGAGGTCCACCGGAGACCCTACAGGATTCCTGTATGACAGGCTGCTCCCAGGACCAGCACTCGCTTACGGCGACTGCCGCCTCGGAATCCTCCCCTTTTCTGTGTGCAGGCACTTGGGATTTCTCGCCACTGACCCGATGGTTGCACCGAGCTCCACTCAGAGCAAATTACTTAGGCTTACTGCTGCCAGTTGTCTGATCACTTCATTCTCAAACGGGCACCTCGACCTGCTCGCAGACCCGGACTTGAATGCAATTCTGGGGCAGGAGCTGCTCGCCTCAGCGACACAGGCCCTCGCATCCTTCTGGAACTGCCAGCTGATGACCCCGGCATTCGATATACGAGGGGCATCTCTGGGTTCCCTGAGGGACGCGCTGCGAGACGCGGATACATTTTTGTTCCAAGTTGCAATGCAGGCGAAGGAAATCATTCGTTTCTCCCGGCAAGAGTATAATGAAGTGGCCGCCTTTCTTGCCGCATTGTTCTCAGAGAGCGAATTAAGTGCCGCAGGTCACCGAGAAGAGAAGCCACAGCATACCGGGCGCGCAGTTCGCAGCATCGGGACACAGATCCCTGAACCTGCACGTTCCTTAAGCAGGCAGGAGGAAAGTGACATATTTGGAGGTTTTTTAAGTCGGCTTTTTACGTCCCAGCAATCGGAGAAACCACCTGAGTCTGTGGAAGTAACGCCCTTCATGCCAGTGTCGCCAACCGAGATCTTCGGCAGCACCCAGTTTGCAGGTCTGGCCGGCTCCCTCGGGAATAACCTGACCTCACTCGTGCACAGTACCGCACGCAGCGCTGCAAAACTCGTGAATGGCGAAGCTCCTCTGGATGACGCCGAAGTAGCTGCCTCCAACGAGGCCACTGGAAGGCGGGTCAACACTATCGTGGACATGCTACCTGAAAATGTGGATGGACAGTTCCGGTGAACCAACACAGTGAGGCAAAATGAGTCGTATGTACTTCATGCAGAGCTACAATCCGTCGATGCATCCATTCCATTTCCATGCGAACAATGGAAGCACATGGAAGCCAGTCATTCGTTGCACATCTCGACGGCTCTTGCTATCTGGGCTGAACAGGAATTGTGAGGTAATTAAACACTGAACTTTACTTATTTCGAAGCCGCAAACTCGCCATTGCCGTTGGCACGCTACTGGGGGGCGCCATCGTGTGAAAGCTGAGAATCGATATTGACCGAATAGTGTGTGTAGCGCCGCTACACTAGTTTTCAACATCAAGAAACAATCTACCGTTGCGCTAGTGAGAGAAAAACACGTGTGCTGTTCCGTTGCTAACAGCAGTACCACCGCTGCAAAGCATAGAAATCCCATTTCCAGGATTGTGGGTATGTACCCGCTCGCGTGCTTCAAGCCCGATGCGAAATGACGTTTTGAATGGCAGGCCACTATTAAACTCTCGCCCGCCAGTTATAAGTTGCAAAGTATGCTGCCATGTACAACCAAACTCGACGATGGAATGACCAGTTGCAATGAACAGAAAAGTTCATCATTGTGAGCCGCGCTGGATCCCACACAACGTACTGGGGTATCCTTTTCGTGGACCGCGGCACTGGCTGGAAACCTAACTGCTGATGCAGTCTGTCCTCACCAGACTTCTCCTCCGTACAATGTAGGCGGTATCTACTAGGCGGACTGATTATCCTACATCCTCATAGTTAGCTCCCGCTTTTATCGCTTCATGAGGTTCTATTTGCCCGGTTACTTCAGCATGGCAACTTCACTGTCCTTCATGAACTGATGATCCACGAGCGAAGCAGACGTCACTCAAAAGTTGTAGGTAGCCGCGTCACGCCACTGCACAAGCATTTCTACCAGTTGATCACGTTCCTTCTGATTCTTTGCCCGAAGTGGCAGCTCGATTCCAGCAGGGTTATCCTCGTTGGGCGGTCCAAAGACGCAGAGGCAAATCTTTGAGGTCACTGAAGCGGGAAACCACAGGCGAACACAACAGCTCCTGTGCCCTCCCTATCTCACTCATGTGGTGGTGTAGGTGCGAAACTGCCCTAGGTGCACACCAGGACTGACGAAGCCGAGCATGCAATGCATACCCGAGGAAGCACGTATCTGCACCTAATCGTGCAGAGAATCAAACAGCATCCGACGAATACCCCGAATCTACTTCCATAATGCAGCTGTATTAGCTATACATATTGCACTCTTCAACTGCGGGCACGGGCACTACCCTGCACGTGATGCGTAAAACCGCGAATCATGCCCACCCGTCCTAGACGACTTCTTGTTTGCCTTGACAAGCGCAGGGTGAGAGAGGCCTTTTGCCACATTTCGAATCCGAACAATCGGAACCCGATTATTCCAATCCGTTTCATTACCCACATTCCACTCAAAAGCGCTGCGAAAAGGGCACAGCACACACTAGTAGGACGAAAGTTTGAAACATGAAGACAAAAGAACAATCGGACAGGGGGTGCCGCTGCTGTGAATGCTCTTGTTTTGCACGAATCGTGCCTCACTTGAGGTCCTGAGAACTGCGCCATCTGATTTTATCTGCATCCTTGTCACCGATGTACACTTTGAGCTCCCCGCCTTTGCGTAGAGCATCCTTGACATGAACAGGAAGATCGTGGACGCCATTGGGATACGGATCGACATTCCACTGCGTTATATTCAAATCCAGTTCCGTGACTGTGGATGCAAACGCGTCCATCGGGTCCAGGCCTGAACTCGCAGAAACGCCATATGCACAGCACACCAAGAAAACATAACGCAGACGCACCGAACCTGAGCGGCGAATGGCGCGGCTGCTACAAAGAATTATTTGCATGAAAAAAAAACGCCTGTTGCAAAGCGCGTATGTGCCTACGTAGGCACATACGCGCTTTGCAACACAAGCACGACAGCCGCCTAATTTGGCCTGCGTATTGAAACACTTCGCAAAGATCCTGCTTCGAGCACCTGCGCTCTATGCACAACAGCAGTACGCACTTGAGCTCAGAGCCTCGAGCGTCTTCTGGCACTCATCGCGAATCGCCTTCTCCTCGGGCTTCTTGACTGGCAGCTTAGTGACACTCTGCGGCGGCATCATGCAGAGGGCGCAGCTTGTTAGACACCAGTAAAAGGGGGTGGGCGGTCATGCGGCATGGGAGAAGCCGCATTCGTTCTACACACAACAAGCTAGCAGCTTGTCTCAAGAGACGGAGATCTGCAGGCAGGCTCGGATGTCCTGCATGCAGAAGACCGCCCTGCCTGTCTGTCTGCCTCTTTTTGCTAGCTTGCATTCATTTGCACTGCCTGCCTCACCCCCTTGAATGCGAGCACCAGTTCCTTCGTCTTGATACTATCGTACATGTCTCCCGACGTCATTGCAATCGAGTTTACAATGATGCAAGAGAGCTGCGCAATAGACATCTCTCCGGCGAACGTGGTTAGAGCCTGCAGGATCACCAACTCTCCGCCGCTGCCAACAAACGAATCTTGACCCATCTGCTCCGAAACAAAGTGAGCAGCCACACCTGAGACGCAGCCACAGCACCGCAGGACGCCTCTATTCCGCGCAAAGACCATGATCTGCAAAGAAGCCGCTCTTTGCGGGCTACTCGAAGAAGGGGAGAAAGCTTTCAAGAGAAAGAGACTCGCGAAAAACGTCCCCCCTACCCACCCCCCAGGCCCCTCCACGCCGCAAAGGCATTTCTCGAGAGTGTATGCGTGTGTATGGAAGCTACAAACAAGGCTAAAAGAGACTTCTCAGGAGTCGTTTTCGATACGCCACATACCGAGGCATACGCGCTGCAGACGCAGCTGCTTCGCATGCGCCTCCGAGCCGGCACAAGCGCACACAGCTTGAATGATCGCGCCAATCATGACCTCGTCCATGCCCATGTGATACCAACCGCCTGAGAGGAAAAAGGACCAGGCCCCTAGCGTGATGGCGCAAAAATAGACGAAGGGTTAAAGGCGTTAGATGGACACGCTAAGAACTACAATGCCCACCCTCCTCCACGTCTAGCTCCCCCCCTCTCAGATTATATACGTCGAAATATACCCCCCAGTGACCACGCACCGTAGGCTGCGTTGGCAAGCTCCTCGGGATCCGGTTCTGCCCCTGGAATCTCGCCGTTCTCGTCAGGGATGGCCCCCGAATCTTGCGCAGCCTTCGCGGCTGCATCGTGCAGCGCCTGGACAGCTGCCGCACGCTCATCCTGGGAACGTGTCGTTAAAGCGAGGAGGCAAAGCAGCACACGGCACGCCTCCAGCATCACCATCGGCTGGTTAATCGACTTGCAAATCACGTTCGCCACAGTCGCAATGCCACCTGCACGAATATTTGGCGCGCAAAAATACGCACATATGCAATATGCAAGAATACACACAAAATACACGCAACATACAGCACACACAAATAATACACACGAATAACACACACAAAACACAAGACACATAAATAACACACAACCGCCTTCTCATCTAGGCGACCGGCCCGAAGCAGGGTCTTACACACGGCAATTTCGCTTAAAAAACCATCTATTTCTGCATATATATATTTTATCTACATTGATATTTCCCTTGACTGCTCCTGGATGCGTCTCTCTCCCTCGAGAAGAGTTTTTTTAACTGTCTACACAACACGCACCTGCGTTGCAATACTCGAAAGCGAGTTCTTGAGACCGGACGATACGCCGAGTGCAGCGCAAACCACCGACAACAAGGTCTGTTACCTCGTTGCCTTCAGCGTCAACCTCCACGCATCCCACCAGAATGGAAAACACGTCAGCCTCTACCATCCGCTGTACCGAAGACATGACGCTCGACTGGATACTCAGCAAGTGGATGCCTGCACATATTTACACAATGCACATATGTACACAATGCACACATGCACACAATGCACACATGTACAGAATTCACACATGTACAGAATGCACGCAAGTACACAATGCAGACATGTACAGAGTTCACACATGTACACAATGCACACATGTACACAATGCACACATGTACACAATGCACGTTTTAGACACATACACACACAAGCAATGCGGTACAACGTATACAAGCACACACACACACACACGCACACACACATACCCCAGAAGAAAAGCCCAGGAACACTGCGCCCCTAGAGTTCGATCCATTCCACAAAACTCAGAACCAGATGGCTACGCTGAGATACAGACAGACAGACGGACACTCGATCAGCGACACGAAAAGAGATGCCACCACCAGCAGAGGGAAAGGCGTTCGCTTTTTTGGGACGCGCGCTAGCCACGTCCAAAAAAACGTATGTGCGTCTGTTGCTGTCGCATACCCAACGTCAGCAGGCCGACGTCATAATCGAATTGATGAATAATGCGAATCGTTGTTTCAATACCGCCGTTTTCTGCAAACGTGACAGCGTTCTCGTTCAAACGACACAGGGAGGCCTCGATGTCCAGAAGTAGCAGGAGCGCCTTTGTCTCCTGGCGTCCTTGCTTTGCGACCTAAAACAATCAGTTACAGCGTCGCAGAGTGCATGCGTGTCACACATGAACCCCGTCTCCTTCCTACCCACAGCAGCATCCGCCTCCAGCACACCGCCTCACGAGCACAAACGGTTCGCCACACTCTCTGACGGTGCCTTGGCTTGCAGTCGAAAACTCTCGGGCTCAGCCGCAGCACCAGCAAAGTCGCCTGAAAGCCTACTTGCATGCACGGAAGCAGACAGACACCGAACTTCCGCATATTGTTCGGGTCATTTTCCATCACAAGATTCGCCAGCGTGCGGCACCCGGTTTCTAGCTGCGCGTCAGGGAATTCCTCCGTCAGATTGCTAAGCCACGCACTGTACGCGTTCTCAATTCCTGAAACAGGATAGCACAAACAACATTGTACGCCACAACGACCACCGCACACTCAGCACAGACGCGTCTCACTTATCTGCCTGCTCTCTCTCTTTCTCTGCAACCGCTCAAATGTATATAAGGATTTCGGACGGCCTCCGAAAGGCGTACCTGCATCCAAGAAGGGTTGAATGTTTGGAGTGTACAGCGACAAATTGCTAATCGCTTTGAAGAGCGATTCTAAGCAACGGATCGCGGCGCGTTCATTTGAACCATCGTAATTCGATAGACCCTATAATGTACACACACGCACATATGTATAAATATATATATACACCAGCACACATACGTACAAGTACACATCCATACACCATAATAGTGGCCACTTGGGAACGACTGCAACAGCAAGAGCAACAGCAGCCGCAAGCAGCGCTGCCGGAGACGAACGAAGCCGCACACTGGATGCTGTACAGCAAGCCTCATACAGAGAGGGCTTCTCACAAGCAAAAAACACACAGACAGAGTGAACAACCTCTTTGCATCACGTCCTACCTTCACAAGAGCAGCGGGAGCTCCGTTGGTTCCGAGGTGCTGCTTCATCGACTCGTTCTTGTACAGCAAGTTGCAGAGCAACACGGATGCAGCGTTGCAGACATCATATTCAGTGCAGCGCTCATTCAAGACGCGTACAGTGAGATCGGGACCTCCAAGCTTGTGAAACAATTCAGTATTCTTCTTATGACCGATGCAGATGTTGGCGAACGCCAGGCAGGTGTTTGTCACCACGGCTGTGGCCTGCGGATTTGGCAGAGAGCGAGAGAGCAGCTCGAAGCAGGCATTCACGCCATCCAGCTCGCCTATTTTCGTCTTGATTTCTGGCACAACTGCCAGAGATCCCAACAGGAAGAGCACATCAGGCAGCAGCGCGATGTCCGCGTTCAAGTCCTGAACGCGCATGCACAACACGTTTCAGCCCGCACATCCCCGCATAGCTTTCGACACGAGGACTGGCAGCTAGCCACCCCTCTCCCCCGCTTGTTGGCATGTCGCCGAGGCAGACGCGAAGCTATTTAAAAAAGCTGTCCCTCAGAAGATAGCCGGAATCGAATGAAGCCTTGTTCTGGCGTGAAAGGGGAAATCCCCCGTCTCCGTAGAAAGGGGTCTTGTCAGCCGCTACAGCGGCTGCAGATCTTACCTTGATGATGGCAATGAGCCGCTGCAGCACGTTGGCTTTGAGCAATTCATCAACATGCGCGTCCGAAACAACACGCCTCATGGCGCGGAACACATGTCTGAGCAGCGTGGTTGTGTAGAGGCCCTTGTCGAAGTCATTCCAGCAGCGAATAAGCTCGGAAACGGCGTGCGTCTTGTTGAAAAGATTGCGGTTGACGGCCACGCGTTCCACCAGCAGGAGTCTCGCGCACAAGTGCTCCTCCTTTCTCTCGTTTGTCATGTCAGTAACTTTGTTGACTCTGCTCAAGGCATCGCTAACAATAACCGGACTACCGGTGGTCCTCGCCGTATCCTGGGCGCACGCTGGGAATTTGCATCCTGCTGCCAGAGCCTTCACGCCGTAGAGAACGATTTCTTCGTCCTTCACACTCTTGATGACAGACAGCTCCATCTTGACGAAGTCTTGCTGCTGCAGCGGCTTGTAGTTCGGGGCGGAGGATGCAAAAATTTCCAAGGCCATGTTTCCATACTGGTGGTCGGCGCCAACTGGCGTATTCCAGTCAAGCTTCTCTCCGTTGTACATTTGCATGCGACCGAAGACGAACTCGAGTTCTTCCTGCAGAACTGCCACCTCGGAAATCGTCACGGATAGCGAAGATGCAACGCGATTATTCAGCAGGTCATACACGTCCTTGCAGGTCTTCTCGTGTGGCTGATCATCAGCCATGGCCTGGCGAATCATTGCAGCCTTCTTTCTGAGTTCGGCTGCCTCTTCGGTTCCTGTCGCATCACACAGCGCCTCCACGTAGCTTAGGGTGTCTTCGACGCCGTCGAGGCTGAGAAGCTGCCGTCCGTTGCCCTCCGCAGCGCAGAGCTGCATCATCAAATCGCAGTATGCATCAGAGCACTCCATGTCACCGGCAATCGTAGCTTGCGCCTCCCCCGCGGACAGCAGCGGGATCGCCTCCTTAATTGTACGCGCTGCCAAGTTGGCATCGCTCGCTGACATGGCAGCTAAGGCACGGCAAGAATCGCGGATCAGCGTGGGGTTGTCTGGATAGTCCTCGATGCCCTGAACAATAAGGTCGAATCCCTTGGACTGCTCTATATCGGCAACCATCGCAGCGGCTCCGGCGGCCATGAACACCCTGCACACTGCGGAAAACATAGCAATGCGCTCTTCCTCCGACAACTTCTTGCTCTCCTCCTCTGCCTGCATCCTGAGAACCAGCTTCTCGAGTGCCTTGTGCTGGCCAAGAGCATCCCCGTAAGACTGCGACAGAATCAAACGCTCTAGCAACGCTGCGTATGCGATCATGCGTTCCTCGCTGGCATTCGCTCCACACACCGCCTCGCACTCCCGCAAGGCAGAACCATCGGAAATCTGCGGAATCGGCGCAGCATTCGCCACGGCACCGTTGTACGCAAGCGCCCCCAACAAGTACATGCCCGACGTAACAACGGCATCGTTTTGCTGGTGCTGCTGCATCAGCAACAAGGTAAGGGCCACAATGTCGCCAGAGGCTCCCGTCATATCTGCACGAATCCACAAAAAATACATACACAAGCAAACGCAATGTGTCCCTGTCTGTCTCTGACTCTTTCTCTCACAGTGGCTCTAGCCCTCAGCGCCAGGCTACTCGTTAGGGATTGTTAACAGGGCTCTACAAGCGTTTGGTGCAATCGGATGCGTCTGCTTCAGCGTACACTGCGTAACGAGGGCCGTTCCGTTCGCATCTTCGGCCAAGTATCTGAGGAATTCCAGCATGCGCGCGGTCGTTTCCGCATCGTTTTTGTGGGCTTCCAGCAGCGTGTATGTCTGCGGCAAGATCGTAGGTGCAACCTCTTGGAGGGTGGGCATGCTGTACGGATTTGCAGCGCATGCAGCCAACGTCCTGTAGCCAGGAACCAAGAAGCCCTTGTTGCTGTCTACTTGTCCAGCCGCAATCATACCCCCCAGCTGATGCAGCAAGCCGCTGCTTGCCACTGCCCATGCTCCGAAAGAATCGTTGGGATCGTCGAAGCAGCGATCACACAGCCTACGCGCCACGGTGGCGACGTTCCCGTGCAGCCGCTGATCCTCGGGTGCCATCTGCAGCACTGTCGTGAGTGCAGTGAGGCATTTTTCGGAGTGTTGCAACGCATCTGCAGGGTCTTCCAGGGGGGCTGCCAAAAACATGGCCAGCTGTGAACTCAGTGCGTCTACGGTAGCCACGGTGTTCTCGTCGCCGCTCTCTGCTGTCGCAATAATCTGCAGCATGATGCTCTTGATCTGCTCGTCGGCACCCATCTTCGCGAAGAGCTCACCACCGACTTTTGTGATATTTTCGTTGTCGAAATGCAGCCGCATCACGTCCGCAACCTGGCCCATCGCCCCCAACTCCTTCAGCACTGGGCGGTCTTCCCGCGTGGTGATACGGTTCATCACGCTCAGCAACTGGAGGGCAGCCGCATCGCTGTTCTTCTGCTTGTCGATTGCCGTGGTCAGAACCATGCAAGGGACACGCACGTCGTTGCCGTAGAAGCGGCGCAAGTCATCGCTCATACCCAGAAGCGCCAAGGTAGTTGCCGCTTCGCGAACGATTTCCTCGTCGTCGCCGTAATTCTCGATAGCCGCGAAGAGCGCAACTACAGCACCCGCCTCCGAGATCCTGGCCGCCAACGAAGGATCGTTGCATCGCTCGACAAGCTCGCGCAGCGCCTGAATCGCCACAAGTCTGTTCTCTCTCCTGGGATCCTCGCTGATGATCCGCACAAGCCGATTGACGAGATTGTCAAAGTCAGGCTGCGCAAGAAGAGCTTCAACACGGGCAGGGGTCGTGGCCAGCCCCGCAAGGCACCCGCATGTTGCGGCGAGCACCGGCGCAGACTCCTGGTAACTGTCAATGCCAGAGCATAGCGTAGCCACCACGTTGAGCTCGAACGCGATATCCGCCGATTTCTTATCCGTCTTGACCATGAGACGCAATGCCTCAAGACAATGCAACGCCGCCTCCTCAGAAAAGCTGCTCCGTTCCGTCGCATTCAGAGTTGCGTACAAGTTCAGCACGCTTTCCACGTTGCCTGTCTTGATCGCGTGGAGACACCCAATCCGCACCGACGCCATCTGCTCAACGGCGTGCGCAATCTCTGACATTGTCGACACGTGCAAATCATTCCCAAGGATGTCGTAGTCGGTAGCCGCCAATGCCACGCTTTTGTTCGCCGACACATAGCCCGCAAACTGCTCCAAGTCGCTCCCAACTCCCAAACGAGCGGCTATCTTGGCACCTTCGGCCGATACCAGGAGCTCGTTCAGCTCCCCCAGGGCCTCGTGCATAGCAGCAACGTTGTTCCTCTGACAAAATAAACAGACATACACATGCATGCACGCACAACCGCATAATTCACGTGTGTGTTCCCCTCGCTCGATGTCGTGATTGGCATTCAATCAAAGGCCGAGGTGGCAGGCACCACACACATACACACACATACATACACGTACCACACATACACAGACATACACATGCAGGCATGTATGCAGGACCGTATACGACCCCAGCCAAACGTACAGCCATTCCATCCTTGCATTCTGCAATCCTCTCGGCTATCTCGCGCTCCAGGGCGTCGACAGGCATCAGCAATGCAAGAAGAGGGGCGATGGTTCTCTTGAGCTCCTTGCTCTTGGAATGTGTCCGCATCGCCACCTTCAAGGCAGACAGCACGTTGCACTTCTTCATGACTTCCGCTGATGCTGGATCAACCTTGGCACATGTTGCGAGCACCGTGAAGCCCGCAATCTGGGCATTGAGGTACATGGGTGTCTTGTTGAGATACTGGACCACCGCATTGACTGCGCCAGATCTCACGAGGACCGCCACGCCGCCTCCAGAATCGCACAAGGCAAGGTAGTTGAGGGCATCCAGACAGTTGATCTGTGAGTGTCTGCTGTCGGTGTACTTGCGCATAACCTTCATGATTGCCTCCACGGCACTCTCAATGCTTTCTCTGGCTATTCTGCCGGTGGCCGCAACGTCTCTAGCGCTCGCCGTGCAGTGCACCAGAATGTTGTCGTCAGGTTCCTCCAACTCCACAATCCGCTTCATTTGAGGAAGGCATGCAATATCGCACATGCTCACCAGCACCTGCGTCAGGTCTCCGTCCCCGCTGACTTTGATGATCTTCACAGTCTTCAGACCAGCGCGAATGACGCGCCCTTGGCCATCGAAACGGGATCCATCGATCCAGCTTTGAATTCCCTTCATGATCGTTTCCGCCGCATTTCTGGCTTCGAAAGACTGCCGCAGATGGCTCACTCGGCTGAGACCTGCAACAGCTGCAAGCGCGCGGTACGCCCTGTCGGGATCTCCCTTGGCTGTCTGCATAGCTGTGTCGAGACCACTGAGGTGGCGATTGCAATCGTTTTCCGTTGCAATCACCGCCAAGCAATTGATGCCCGAGTTCACCAGCGCCTCGTTCTGCTCGTGCTCAAGCATCGCCTCTAGCACTGCATCGACGCAGTCTGTGCTGGCCATGTAAGACTTGGCATCTGCCACCTTCGAAAGCTGCTCATACAGCTGCACAGCGCCCTGCACGATGGTTATGTCCTGGATGTTAGCCACAATCGACGCGTTGATGCCTTGAAAGCCGTTATACTCCAAAATGTTGTGAACGCTCGACAAGTTGCCAGCCAACCGATTAAGTGACAAGATCGCATTGGCCTGGAAGGCCGTATCCTTCAAGTGATAGCTGCAACACATGGCGCAGATCTCCACTGCCAAGTTCCCCACCATGTGCTGGTGCAGCTCAGCGTGCTGCGAACCTGTAAACCAACGCACAGTCGCACATAGTGTCGCATGACGCTCATCTGCTTGCGCCCTTCTCTCGAGAGAAGGTCATGAATTGTGGCAGGGAGAAAGGAGTGAGTGAGTACAGCGCCGCGAGAGCCTAAAAAGCAGCACTCTCAAGCAAGTTGTCAAAGAAACCCTCGACCGCACAGACAGACAGAGAGAAGAGGTAAATGGAGAAAGCTAGACAGACAGAGATATATGGCGAGGTAGACAGAGAAATAGGGATACATACAAGCAGAGGGAGCTAGAGAAAGACAGAGAAAGACATATAGATGGACAGCGCTACAAACAGTGAAACAGCGATATAGATACAGACAAACAGAAAAAGAAAGCGAAAGAAAGGCAAACAAACGAAAACTAAGCAGATATGCAGGCAGAGGCAAACAAACAAACAAGAGTGAGTGGTGCTCTAACCATTGGAGACAAGTTCCATTGCCAAAGGCGCGAAGTCTGCGTTCTCGACATGCTGATAGAGGAGGGGGAGGACTGTGGCGAATGTTTGGTATTGTACAATTTCGCTAGCTAGACTCTCGCGCGCAGCTAGGGGAGTCAGGGCCATGCACAAAGCCCCTAGACACTCTAGATTTTCTGTGCAATACGACACAGCTGTAGCGAGTGTGGCAACAGCGCCCGCCTGAACCATGGAATCGACGTTTGAAGGGTTGGAGGCAATGCGGGCAAGCATTTTCGCTGCGCCTCCAATCATTTTGTAGATCTTTTCGGGGTTCGATTCGAGTTGAGTCAGGCCGCTGTTAATCAATTCGCACAACATGGGGATACCCCCCGCGCGTACGATCTCATCCGTGAAAGAAGAAATGTAAGACATTGATCCAAGAGTCGTTAAAGCCTCGTCGTGCTCAGCGCTTCCTGGCGAGCTCGACTTGAGTGTAGAAAGACACTGCTGCAACTGTTCCGGTCCAACCATCGCTGCCAACGCTGCAGAACCTTTTGCAAAGGCACCCTTCTTGCTGCGATACTTATCCATCACACCAATACACTGCTCCAGCACATGGGCCTGCGCCTGCCCCTGTTCTGCCAAGTGCTTGCATGCGTCGAAGGTGGCCTCAACGCACTGCACGGAAGCCTCTGACATATCCCCACTCGCCAGGCAGAAAGCAAGAACTGCCTCCATCCCACCCGCTGCCGCTGCGCCCGCTGCGCCTGCCGGAGAATTCGTAGCAACTGCAAGAGCTGCTGCCACACGCGCTGCCGTTTTCACCTGCACCTTCTTTGTAAAGATGGCCAATAAACCAGGAGCCAAAGCGGCCCCGTCCAACGGACTCCCCGTCTTGTCCATATTCTCGACAAAGGTCATCGTGTCAGCCACAGTCGAAGAGTCGCTTGGAGAACTGGAGAAAACACCACACGCGTTTCAGTGTACTGTGTATACTGCACGGCATCGCGCTCGGTAAGGGAACTCTGTGGTCTCCCTGAACGTTCTTGGCCCCGAAACAGCAGCATGCAGGCACAAGCCAATGATTGCCCCTTCGTTTGGAGCGACGATGAACTCGACACAACGGTGCAGGACCAGCGAACAGCGAATCGATTGCAGTCAAGCCCCCCAATAAACGCCACCTAGCACGCAAAACCTTCGCGTAGTTTACCTGTTGACAATACCCAAGCAAATTGGTCCTCCATGAGCTGCCAGAAGTGCAATCCGGTTTGCATCCAAATCATCCTTGCAGGCATCAGACATTGCCCAGATGATTCGCGAGCAACAAGTCATCAGGTCTTCATCGTCTGGAAAAGTTTCCACTGCGGTTTGCATGGCGGGGAGAACTCCCCTATCCATGGCGTCTTGAGCATTTTCCCTGATTAAAGCGCCAAAGGAGCACCGCACTTCTGCTGGATTGCCACAGCCAGTAACAATCCACCAAAGGGAAAGACGGATTAGAGAGAGGCACACACACCTATTCACGAAGCCTACGTCTAAGGATTACCCGTGTACACCCACAATGGGAGGGCACATGAAGACTCACTGGTAGAGCTGATTGTTCGGGTTGCAAAAATCGGAAAGCGAGCGCAACCCGAACAAAAGCATGCGCTTGAACTTTTGATGTTGGATAATCCCCTGGACCGCAGTCGCCACGCCGGCGTCCGGGTTTCGCTTAACTGAAGACAACAGCATCAGCATGCATGCGACTTGCTGTGTCACGTCCTAAACTCGCTATGTGCGCATCGAAGTTCAACATTCCCATTGTATACACACACACACACCGCAACCCTGTCATATAAGTGGCGAGAAACGGGCGCTGCCAACGCATAGTGTGAAAAAATAATAGGGGGAGACACAACTGTCGTCTAGTACTGCTTATCAGAGCAACCCTTAAAATGCCTAGAGGATCCCTGCAGGAAAGTAGAGTTCAATGGGGTTCTACCATACTCTTCACCGACATACGGCACCCCAGTAATGCAATAAGGCATGAAGGAATGTTGAATCAAATTGCAAAATAGTTGCGAGTGAGAAACACGCATTTCGGACAACACTGATCATGGGGAAAACCTTGTGCTTGGGGACCCGTGATGACCACCCGAGGGCAACGGTAATGGATCTCGAACTGACGTTTTCCAGCCACCATCTTGGCAATGCATTAGGAGTAATTCCTCAGAGGCGAAGCTCGCTGAAACTTATCTCCTTGCGAAGGAGGCGGAAAACTGGCTGAAAGCAGGGTCTACGCAAAAACGGCGGTTCAGGAGGACGGCCCCGGTCCAATGAAAACGTCCAGGCCGCTTTAACTCTTCCAATTCTGTGACAAATACTCAGAAGGCGCAAATTTGTAGACAGGTGTAAAAGGAACACGCATATCCTGGGTGCCCTTGGGCTCTCCTCTCGCCGGCTCGCCACCGCTTCCTCTGCGACACACCGCCCTACAACAGTCGACACCATTTAACAGGGTGCTGGGAAGGGCATTCTGGCATGAATTATGCATATCCAGCGCCTCACCTAGGTCAAAATTGCCTTCTGATTAGCTTTTAAGGCGAAGTGTGTTTGCACGTGAATACCTCAATACACGACCAGCGGCCAGGGTGCAAGGATCCAGCCGCCGAGTGTCATGCGGACCCCTTGGTGGCCACTAACCTTATACTTCCTGGTATGCTATATGTGTGCACCGGATCATCAGATACAGTATATACACACTACACTACTCTGTATAAGGAAACATGACGAACTGTCAGCACGTGCACGAGTGCCTTGTCCAGGGCTGCTGGTGTGCTGCCGCACACCGATGGGCAGTGCTCTAGCATTCCGCAACCAACATTAAAATTTCGCGTGCTTTAGCCAATACAATGTTTCAAAGTGACGCGCTGTGGACTTTATTCGTTGTTTGCAAAGGTTTAGCAAATATCGCACCACGTGTTGGGATAGCAGGACAAGGCTACAACCGGGAAGGGCTAATGGGCTACCTGCCTAAAGCAGGAGCATGTATCCTTAGTTGATGACGGAACAGTATGGATTCAAAGAAATGAAGTAGCGCTCAGTTCTTGAGCGTCAAATAAAGGGCAAGAATTGTTTGATGTTAATTTGTGATGATATTGCGCACTGCAGAGAACTGTAGAGGTGCTCTGCCGAAGGGTGCGACACTGGCTCATCGCTGTGCAGCAGTGTATTTAGGAGCTGGGAATCTTGTGGGGGACAAAGTTCACGAGCAGCATTAGAGTGTACATCTTTGCCTGCATAGGTGGAGTGAGTTGGTGCATGTTGAAAATATTTCCCCGTTCTGCAGCTTGACCTCACGTGTCCCATCACGCACAGGTGGCAAGGCGCTCCCCTTGGAGAGAGGGAATACAAATATTCGATGGTCGGCTGTATGTTCGATGATATTGTAGTATGATTTCCTTACTATAAAGTGCCGCCATTCGATACACCATTACAACATGTGAAAGCCAGGCAGTTAGAGGACACACTGGGCGAAGATGCCAAGAAATACTACGCTGCCACCAAATGTTTAAATATTGGGGGGGATTTAGCAATGTCGCTCCTACATATTTACTCCCAGGCATACTTTCCCGTCATCAAGACCTTACAGTGTGGTGTTGGTGGTACTCTAATCAGTCGAGATGATAGAAGGCCTCAGTCACATGTTGCTGGAAGCGTCCACTATCTCTTCTCTTCTACAATTTCCCAGTCCTTATTACTCTAGTTCACTTGAAAATACTGGCTTACTGTTGAGAGCATGATACGGCGCGGTGCAGATGTTATCTACTCCGCTTCAGGAAGGTTTCGACAAGCATTGTGGTTTGTGCCAAGCTTCGGCGAATTGTCATGAACGTGTGCCAGGAAGTGCAAAAAGTGAAGCTATACACACTCCGACTATTCTTCCATTACTCATCCGATTGCTCATTAGGGTGTTGTCAGGAACAAAAGGGGTACTCTGATGGAATCTATTTCAGCTTTCTGCTAGGATCTGTCAAGTGTGTGCGGCCACCAAGGGGAAGGTCCTGGGAAGAATACGACCTATACATTGAGTGCTACATAACAAACTGCAAGCAGCCATGTGAAATTATTTTATGCCACAACCATGTAAATGCCGACTTTCACACTTCAAGCTGCGGAGCCTCTTCTGGAGGGCAGCTATCTGGACAACTATTCTTTCGGCAAATATGAAGCCCTCCTCTTCAATTTCGACCAATCTATTTTGTCCACATCCCCCTTGTGGAGATCATTAGAAGACAGTTTAACGCAGTAGCACCGCTTTATTGAAGTCTGCCTTCCTTCCCGTTCTTCAATTGCATGGGAAGGCAGAGTACAACGCGCTGTACAGTGGCTCTTGGCTGGTTCGATGCATGTAACTCCGCACTCATAGCGTAAAAGGACTTTGTGAAGCTCCATACGGTGAATGAGCCTCCAGGGCAGATGTTTTGCCTTGGCGGACGAACAGGAATTCTTCCTCTGCCCACACTTATTGTTAATATTTTCCTTTGGAGAAAAGCCGCGAAATCACGGTAGCAAACGAGAGACACTGCGCACATGCCCCTTGCAGCGCGTGCATAATACGCAAATCACAATATCCTAAACCCTGAAGCTTCCAAAGCTTTTGATGCGCCACGAGTGCTCCTGCTGCGACTGAACGTGCAACAGAATACACACCAAAGCGTGTGTAGCAGATTCGTCATACCTCACAGCAAAGGATGCACACGATAAAAAGGGTACCAACGAAAGTCTTCCAAAACCTAAGTGCTACAAACTTAAAGGCGCGTGTGCAGGTGGGATGGCAGACCACAACGACAAAACTCAAGGCCTAGTACGATATTTTGGAATTGTGTGAGGGTCCGGCGATAGTCTCTGTTTTATGCAAAGCTGCCTTTTGCTTAAGGGTGGTTTCATGCCTCATGTATGTTCCACGTAGATCCCTTCAGGCCCTGGCTAGGCCTCAATCGCATGGTTTACCGCAGTAAAAAGTGGTGACCTGCAAAACCGGCATTTGGTCTTGCTGACGAGGCGTGGGCTACTGCTGCATCGCTTCGGTGGGGACACTCAGACTAAGACCTCTCTCCACTGGTAGAGTTGTGGCTCCTGGGATGACTCCGACTGCTGTGGTCACTGGGTGTCAGCCTTCTAGAGAAGAGTACTGGGGTCCCTTCCATCATGGCAGTTCGACAGGACATGAGCAGGGTGTGAGCAAATTCAGAACGACAAAAACTCGAGACCCTTTTGTCGATGGACTGAAATGGGAAAGACGTGTAGCCGCAAAACGCCGAGCTAGGGGGAAACGCACCGTCAGAGAATACAGTGGGCGCATCGGTAATGCACGCTGCAAAGAAGACAGGAGCCCGAGTTGACTAGAAATAAAGAGTAGTAGCTCGAAAAATGTGCCGTTGTGCTCTTAAGAGAAGACACAGCAGAATTCGTGAATTCCGCCTTTTTTATGCTGTGAAAGTTCGGTGTGGTATGCAACGGATGTTTTGTGGACTATGTTAGAAATAGACTCTTGACCTTCGTCAAACATTCATTTAATGGGGGCTCGCTACAGTCAGATGTACAAGTAAAGCAATAGTAGATCTGATCCTTTTTTGGCAGGCCGGTTTCTCCGTTGTACGGAACCTTGAGTGTGTGCTGCACTCTAGGAATCTACTCGCATTTGTTCACCAGTGCCAGCGCCTGCCTGAGGGCACAGCTACAGTCGTCTATGCTGGCTCTCTGTCACTGTAGTGTGCAAAGCCTTGATGCATGCTGTTGCCTAAGCTCTATCCATTTCAGGGCTGTCTGGGTTGTCGTCGTTTTGGGTGGGGAGCGCGCCTTAATGGGGCCGGGTGTCCCAGCTACACTCCCGGATAAAAAGTGAGTTAAGGTTTTTGCAAAGTCTAGTTGGTTCAGGAGAACACTAAAAGTGAATGCCTTGTTTCGTGCATGCAGCCTCATCCGTAGCAGACTCAGAAACTGAGTGGAGCTGTTTCGCTACAGCACTACTTTCCTAAACTCACCAGAGGGGCCTTCAACAGGCAAGCAGGAAAACACTGAAAAAAAGCTTAACCCTAGTTCACCGAAGCTCTGTTCATTCCTCTCGTCCTTAACCCACGGTTGTCGACGGAATGCTGGCAGAGACGCAAGGTGCTGCACCTCCTTTGGAATCCAAACTTTCGCAGGCAGCTACACACTACTACGGTCTTCGGTAGTTTTGAGCACTCAATGCAAGATTAGTTTCTTTCTGATTATGACTCCCATACAACATTTACTGAAGGTTAAGACGTTCTTTCCCGTGTATATATTACCTATCACGGCTATCTAAGCAATATATGCTCTGTGCGGATACACAGACCTCTAGGAAGTTGCATTCATGAGCATCCTGGCTGCTGTTCTCCCCTCACGATAGGGACACCCTGAGGCTCGAGAAAAGGCATGTGCTCTTATGATAGCCAGTGAGAGCTGCCTCTTGATATTTTAGAGATTTGCTACTCAGAATCTTCCCCTTGGTGAGCTTGGAACGGGAGGTACACACAGAATGAACCGTGCTAAGCGACACATGGAATGCACAAACAACCATGCTACAGAAAAAGTGCTTTATGAAGCCTTAATTGCGATAGAGTATTTGGATAGGAAATGCGCTGGTGCCACTCGGTTCATGGAAGCCCTAGACAATCTAGCAACGAAAGTGACTTTCAGCGGAGAATTCTCCTAAGCGCGCAGCTGAAAAGGATGTGCTGTGACCGATATTTCATAGTAGGCCATAAACAATACAGGTATATCCGCCCACAGACAAATAAATGTGAGCACGAAGTACATTATCGAGTCGCACAAGCAGTGTTCTGTGCTTCACGAACATGCAATTGGCTGCTGCCTGTCTCTGGCCCACGGCAAGCCCTAAACAAGCCCTCACCAGTAATGTTATTTCAATAACCAATTTTTATTATCTTCGTAGAAGTTTTTCTGGGCTGGCTCTTTGCTTTAGTATGGCTTGCGCTCATGGGCGCGACTCTCAAGACCTCGTAAGCGTTTTGGTCATCCCAGTGGAGGGCGACAGACTGAATCTTGGCTTCCAGGTCAAACCAGGCAAAGTTTCTCTATGTCTTTGGACTATCTGTCGACCCCAAAAAAGCCTTAAGGGTACACTACCTCATGGACTAATTTGCGTAACACAACTCCCTGTCTTCTGGGCCTGCGTGGTGCCCCTTTGCCTCCATGCATTTGCACATCTGCCAGCGCAAGTATCCAGCCATTACAAGTCCCGTGCCATGAGTGCGCATAGATCAACTTCGTGCCATCTGCCAAGTCTTGTAATTCAGTTCCTTCCAATTGCCGCCGACTTACTGCCTGCCCTATCAACCAAGTCGACAGGTGGCGTGGTAGTAAACATACTCGTTGATCCTGACTGCTGCTCGCAGGACCATTGAACTGCCCTGTCAGCGTCAAGCCACAGAGAAACAGCAGCAATATCGACCAATTGTCGGTGCTGGCCCTATTGTGTGCGTCTGCGCAAGACATTGGATAGCTGCTGGTAGTTCTGGGCTTGTAACCCTTCTGTACGCAGAAGGGAAGAGACGGTAACACGAAAGCAAGTCCAAGAGGAATGCAAGGGTATATCATCTTACTGGAAACACGTAACTCAACCAGACATGATGATGGCACAGGACAGTGCGGACCAGATGAGTGGCTGCATTCGCCCAAAGATCCAGACAATGAGCGCTGAGGTCCGCGCAGATAACCCCTACTCGCGGCTTATGGCTCTACAGCGGTGAGCTTCTAAATACAGAAACTTTTGCATATGATTGTTTTGAGTATAGCTCAGATACACATGGGCGTTTCTGCAGCTGCAAGAACAGGACCATGCTTTTGGCTAGAATGGAGGTGTGCATCGTCGAATAGATGTATCTACATGCTTGCGCGTGCAGCGGGTTAGACTGAATATCAGAAAAGCAGTGCATATAACGGAGCGTTCCATGCCACGATTAATGTTCCTCCATATACGACTCTTTCATTGTCTTGGCCCTTTTTGTATTCCTTCTTTTCCCCATGCTGTGCAAATAATTCGCTGAAGCCACAAGTACTACAGACGTACTTGAATGCATATATATGTATGCGCCTTTACTTGTTTGTCATGTGTTGTCATTAACGCTTCTGTTCTGCTTTTCTTGACTCATCCATATTCTTCATTGCGCCTCGCTGTATTTAGGATGGGCGTTGTTCAAGACTACAAGGCCATAACAAAAAAGGCTGTTTTGTTGGTGGGCGTGGGCGGCGTGGGCTCAGTAGCTGCCGAAATGCTTGTTCGCTGCGGTGTGGGCAAGTTGATTCTTTTTGACTTCGACTGTGTCGAGCTTTCGAATATGAACCGCCTCTTCTTCACTCCCAAGGATGTTGGGCTCACCAAGGTCGAGGTAAGATAAACAGCGCACTTACAGGAGAAATAAGGGCCTTGGTCCGATTGTCTTTGAATACCTACTGTGTTGTCCGGTTTTTGGATTTGAACGGGTGGCACTTTGACTTCTCATCCCAAGGTGATCACCTCCATTTTCAATTCTCAGGCTGCACGGCGGACTCTCGCCTTCGTGAATCCGGACGTGGAGTTGGAGACTCACAACGCAAACATTTGCAAGGACTTCGACCTTTTCCTATCACGTATTTTGAACGGGAAGGGATCAATGGCCCAGCAACAACAAGGCGAGGGTGGCGAGGCAAACAGATCCGTACGAAGTCGTAAACTACACTGCCCAGGGAGCCATCCGGTTGACTTGGTGTTGAGCTGTGTTGACAACTATGCAGCTCGCATCACAATCAGCCAGGCCTGTAATGAAGCCGGTACGAGGGATTATCAGAGTACCCACTCGCGTTCCTGTAGCTGTGAAACCCACATTTCTCTGAGCACCACAAAACATAGCCTTCCGCCTGCTTGTCGCCCATCTCGCTCTTGAAAGCAGTTCACGATGTCCTCTGAACAGCAACTGTTTGGCACGTGACTGCACAATACGCCTGTGAATGGATACGTTTAAAACTGCCTGCATTCCTTCCCGTGCGGGTGTCCCAAAGGAGGCTACTAACCTGGTCCTCTGAGGACCGCTCAGCGCTTATATCTGTGGAAATTGGGTGTTTGCCTGTCCTCCTTGTTGTGCTTTTACATATCCTGTACTCCTGTCGTGGGTCCAATCTTCAAGTCTGCATGCACGATGCTGGATATGCCCATTTTCATGCTGGCCACTGCCCTACCCAGCGTTACCAGATGTGCATCTGCGTATAGGTCCGTATTCGAACTGCAGCACAGCTCCTTCGCTTTTTCTCATAATTACCCTTCAGGCATCCCATGGATGAACAGCGGCGTCAGTGAAAGTGCGACTAGCGGTCAAGTGCAGCTTTGTATCCCTGGGATTCTCGCATGTTTCCAGGTTGGTCAAATGGCGTGCGCATCTGCTGTGAAATACCGATATATGAAGACATTACGGAATAGCGCAGCATGCGGAGTGCGTAAGGGTGCATGATGCGGTTGGGCGCTACATGAGGGTGTGTTTATTGTGTACAGTGCGCCCCGCCTTACGTTGTGGCGACGAATGAAGACGAAAACGCGATAAAACGCGAAGGAGTTTGCGCAGCATCCTTACCGACGACTATGGGGGTCACTGCAGGTTAGTAGTGGCCCTGCGATGGAGACATAAAAAGGTTTATCCCTTTGTCGGGTCCTCTCGATCGACTGCATAGCCCCTTTTTGTCTGCCTCCTTTTCTCCTCGTCTATTGGCTTTCTATACATGTTGCATGCCGTCACACGATTTTTTTCTAGCCTCTGTAGCTACTTGTTGCAAGCGGCGCTCTGACTGGCAGTTGCACGGGAACAGCTTTTGTTTGCTTGCTGCTTGAACGTTCAGGATTTTTGGTGCAAAATGCTCTCAAGTTTCTCCTGGGGTTTGGCAGGCCTTCAACTTTTATTGGCTGGGAGTCTCTACACGATTTCTTTTCATCTATGCAGCTGCGGCCCAACGACCAGTGCGCTGACGTCTGGTGCTGCAAACGACAGGTCAGTGCCAACATGCATAGTGTTGATTTTTAAACCAGGCCGAGGACTTTGCATCCAACAGGAAGGAAACATTGGGATTTGGAAGCCCTGTGCGCATAGGATTGTTCCTACTGTAGTCCTTTTGTTGATGCGGAACAGAAAGAAGCAAACGAAAAGAGCCTCACAGTTGAGGATTACTTCCCCCCCGTGCAGAAGAGTAGTGCTCCAGACAAACCCCTACACGAGGAGAATCCTTTCGGAATAAGTCTGGTGGCAGATGGGGAGGACCAAAACCAAGAGCAAGCAACCCACAAAACAACAAGTTCAGAGAAGGCCACCGGGTGTCTTGAATCGGTCGATGATTTAGCGGCTAGGCTGAAGTCCTTGCAAAGCTGAGCTGGAACATCCTGTTGCATTCTCCATTTTGAGGGAGGCTGACTTGGCATTCGTTCAGTTGGAGGGCGCGAAGTTGCAGCAGTACGATTGGGGCCTCTAACCGTCTATCTACCCCTAAAACTCCTTGTTTGAACACGAATAAGCAATATGTTTACGAATATACACACATATTTGCCTACAAGAGAAAATATGGAGTATATATATGCGTGCTGGTAGAAAAGGGAAGCCTCTCTCAGAGTGTGGTTCAAATGTCATGACATGCCCTGCAGAGGGGTGCAGATGTCTGCGGTGTCTAATGCGTCGGTCAAACTAAAGGGACGCGGGCAGTGTGCGCAGGCCACTTGTGCTATGCCACAATTTTGCTGTGCTATGCAGTAGCACCCCACTTTGCGAATGAGCTTTTACCCTGCAAAGTGAGTACTGAAAAGCTACATTAAAGGGTGTTCCTGCTATCCGCAAAAGACCCGGTGAGAAAGAACGCCTCTTCCTCTGTTAAGTCACACTCCGATGCCCCCACTCTCCCACAGCACAGCCGGCGGCTCGTGTCTGGGAAACGGTGCAAAACAATTAAATCCAATACAGGATTAAAACATAATTGCTGGGGTCCAGTACGGCGTCATGATAAGTGCGCACCAGCGAGGACCGATGTGATCCCCCGGTGGCATCGAGTTTACTGATCCTTGACAATCGCGAGAATATCTTCTCCTCTAAATACAAACACCTCTTCGTCCTCCATCTGGATCTTCATGCCGCCGAACTCCGGCACCATCACGGTCTGTCCGACTTGCAACTTCGCCCAGTCCTCGCACACGGAATTGTTCCCTGACTGCTTGGGTGGCGACACGGCGACAACTTTGGCCATCTGGCAGCCAGACTGTTGAGTGGCGCTCGATGGGATGTAAATGCCGCCCTTAGAAAGCGTCGCAGGCTGCAGCTTCTCCACGACGCAGCGCCCGAAGAGTGGCATGATGCGCGACGCTAGGCCTGACTGAAACCAAGCCACAACGCACACATGCAGAAGCACATAGGCTACTGACTCCCGGTACATTCCCCTGAAATCGAACACGGAAAGTTGCGGTGAGACCCTGTAAGGGCGTCACTGTGCATGGCACCGACACACCTCTGAATTAACCCGTGAAGCGTGTGCGTAAGGAGTGGCCTTCCTTCTACACTACGACTGGCCAAGTGCGTTACACGGAGGCGAGAGAAGGCGAGAGATGTCACTGATGACTATGGTATCCCCGCTACATGGGAAATGGAATGCCCTGTGGGGAGTGCTTCTTTCAGCAAATTTGCGTTGAACCAGGCGTGCTTCAGAGCTTGAAGGCACAACCCATGATGAGGAGCATGAAGATGCAGGTTTTTAGAGCGCAATTCTCTAATGAGGGACTGAGAGGCAGAGACTGCACGTCAGGATAGAACACGAATGGGTGACAGTCAACGAACCATTTTGGCAGGGGGCAGGGAGCAGCGATAGGAGAGAACCACGCCTCAGGAGAGCGGAAGACACGTAGTGCATACATTTGAAGGCTTCCCACAAGTTTTTCGCACTTCATGTACACGAGGAAGAGGAGCGACCCTCTGCGGATGCTGCTGCTGCTGTTGCTACTGCTGTCGTGGGGCTGCGCGCAGCCCCGGCAACAGCTACACGCAGCTCAATCCGACAGACTCACGCTCTGAAAAGCAAAAAACGTCTCGGCAAAGGGAAACCTAAGATATCTCGTGTTTTTGTTCAGCCGGCACTTCCGCAGTACTGCGGCGTGTGCATTTTTGGCGTGGGGCAAGCTGACCCTTCCAGACCTCCAGTTGTTCTGATGAAACGGCCCAAACTGCATTTTTTGTTATTGGGCAAGTGAATTTAAGCTTACTCTTCTTGTACAGGTCTTCCAGCGAGAGGGGAGAGTCGGGAAGGAAAAGGCCGGTGCTGCGCTGGCGCTGGTCGCAGCGGCCAACACGGCAGGTGCGGAGTCTGTTGTATTTGGAAACCTCTTCGTCATTCCCCGGGAGAAAAGAGTTATCAGACCGCAGGTTTTAAAACCTGATGGTGGCTTTGGCTGCCGAAGGCAACCCTCGTGGGCCTCAGCAGATACACTGCGCCGCGTTGCATAGACCTACGGTGCACAAAAACACGGAGCGGCGCATTTTTGACTGCTGCATCGTTCCATAAGATCTCCGTCGCGTACTTCTGTGTCTATTTCAAGTTAGCTTTGCCTGTGGTCCCAGCAGCTCTCTGGGGCATCCTCGGAAGTGTGCCTCCGTGGGCCGCATTAGGCAGAGTGTCTGATCCCGCAAGCCTCACAAAAGCGGCGAGAATATCCGCTTCTTCGGCATCTCCCCCCTGCGTGGGGGTGTATTTGCAGTGACTTTCAGCTGCCGTGGTGGAAAGGCCCTTCGGTTCATTTGGAGGCTGTACACCCCACATCGGTGGCAGTGTGCAGTCCGTCCTCCGGATGGAGGAAAGCGGAGAGCTCTCTGCAGAGGGCTCTGCACACCATGGGCCTCTGTGGGTTAGGCGCCGCCTGCGGGAACAGCAGGCCGAGCAGTCCAATGCACAGGACATACAGAGCCTTTCTGACGAACGCGCTAGTGAGAATGCATGCTCTTCTCAGGCAGGGTGCTGCCCCTCCGTTGCTCATGCCTGCAACAGGCCTAAACGGGCGCACCAAGCTCTGCTAGCCTTCTTTGCGTTCTTTTGGTGCTTGCCCTTGTCTTACGATGCTGGGGAAAACGTGCTACTTGTTTGCTAGGGACGATCGACGCTGAGGGTGAAGCGCAGCATAAAACATGTCTGAGCGGCGGGGGGAGGGGGGCCTCCTTAAGCGTCTGGAAAGCGGAGCACTTTGGCCGTGCCCTGCATTGTCTGTATTTATGTATCTGTATATGTCTACGTATATGTACATGTTTACGTATATCTACATGTCTACGTATATGTATGTGTCTACGTACATGTATGTCTACGTATATGCATATGTCTACGTATATGTATGTGTCTACGTATATATATATATATATATATATATATATATATACATGTCTACGTATATCTACATGTCCACGTATATATATATATATGTCTACGTCTATGTATATGTCTACGTATATGTATATGTCTACGTATATGCATATGCATGTATATTCATATATATATGTGTATATGTGTACGTATGTCTGTATGTGTCTATGTGGATGCACAGAAGCGTTGCTGGAGTACAGAGCCCGGTGCACCTCTGCGCGTTTTTGGATTCAAAGTCAGTTGTTGGATTTGCGTGTTGGTGGACTTCCTCCTTCCAGCTCGTTGGGGGGGGCTAGTGGTGGTTCCCAGCCATCGTCTCCCGCAGCAGTGGCGGCTGCCGGAGGGGCTGTTTCGAGTGGTGTCTGCAGCAAAGGGTCGGATCCAGGAGTGGTCGGCGATCTCCCGAGCCTCATGCGGCGCTACCTGACGTGTCCTCTGCTCTCGAAACTGCTGCAACAGGATCCTCTCCTGAGCGGCAAGCTGGCCACCCTCGATCACGTGTTATGGCAGCGACGCTCCAAGCATGAGCCTCCGACTTCGGGGTGGATGGGGCATGACTCGGCCTGTCCGGATGGTTGTTCTCTCGGCTTGCCGTTGGCGAGTACTGAGGCTGTAGGCCCCTCCCCAGCTGGTGGTGGAGAAGCAGCGCAGGTTGGTACTGGTGCCAACGGCAGCTGCAGCAGTGCCTCCTCCCGAACGAGCACGGTGGATTCAATGCCAGCGAATGAAGGATGCTCCGCGGACTCACAGACAGCACCGAGTGTCGAAGATGAAAGCAGGCCTGTAACGGCGTGGGTGTCATGTGTACAATGTATGGAGCACTTTGCCTACATCGCGGCTTCCCTCTTAGTTTTCCTCAAACCGTCAGAACTGAGGGACCTTGCCGTGGAGAGGCACGCCGCGCAGTGCTGTGGCTTTGTCTTCTGTGGGAGGCGCAATGTCGCGACACCCGAAAAGTAAGCGTGCAGTGTTGATTGGACAGGATTTGGGGGTGTTGGAAGGGAGGGAACGAAGGGGCCTGGCAGTTCGCTGGCGCAGCGCTTGTTGCCTGGGGGGTTGGGGAGGCGCGGGGGGGCAGGGGGACGTTGTGGAGGTTTGTTTTTCGACGTTTGATCCCATCTTGCATTCTTTTGCGTTGCTGCTGCCTTGTGCTGCTTCTCAGACGACGCGCAGCCCTGTGGCGGTGGACTTTAGACTTTCGGGGGGGCAGCAAGGCGCTTTCGGAGGATGAGCTCGTGCAGTTTTGCTGCAGCCGCTGCTGTAACCGGCAGCAGCAGCTGCTGCGTCTTTTGGACGAAGAGCCTATGTACTCCAGGCCAGGCATCAAGGAGTGGATCGGGGATGCGCTGCAGCGGAAGGCTGCCTACATCCCGCATCCGCATGGCTTGTCGGAGTTGCACCCCGCCGAGGGGGAGATGCCGCCGTGTGCGACTGAGGAGCCTCAGGCGGGAGACTCCAAGCTGCCTGATGCCTCTGCAGCAACTGGCCTGCTTGACAGGCAGCTTGGTCGGAATGCGGGTGGTTCTGTAGGGGCTGCCATCGGGATGGAGGACCTCGTGGACGAAGGCGCGGGGAGCTTGGTGGAGCCGCTTCTGGAGCGGCAGACGTTCGGCATTTCTTCTTCCACCAAGCCGTCCAGCAGAGACTTTACCAAGCAGTTCGGCAGCTTGGAGTTGGACACGTTTCGCGTGCCTGTGACTGTCGAAGACGATGACGAGAGCAGCACAGATGAAACGCCTCCTAAAAGTGTAGACAGTCAGCAGGGGCGTGAGGCTTCCGCGCAGGAAGAGAAGGCTGCTGCTGCTGTAGCAGCGCGCGTTGGCGGTGCCTCGGCGAGCAGGGGCAGCGCAGTCACGAGCAGCCCCTCCTTCTTGATGCTGGACTATGGTTCTGCCTCGAGTACTCCTGAAGGTGCAAGTGCATGCGTCGATGAGGCCCTTCTTGGACGCAACGCATCGTGCAGTCCCAGTCGTACAGGAGCCACCGATCCCGCCGAGCCCGGACTTACCCCCACACTCCCTGTTGTGCAGAGGGAGGCAGTGGCTCCCTGCTTGGCGCGATGCTCGCGTGCGTGTTCGAGCAAACTTGAAGAGGCTCTAGTGGGATCAGAAAAGCAGCCGCAAGGGCACCGGCGTGAAGCGAGTCCGCCCAGCCTCCCCGCCACAGCAAACACACGGCCGACTGAGCACCCCTTAAGATCGCGCAGCACACGAGTGCGCTTTGCAGACGATGACGATGACGGCGCGGACGGAGCGCTGGATGGGGACTCGGCTGTGTGCTTCTTCAAGCACTTTTTGAATATGCAGGACGAGGACGACGGGCTGCGGTTTTACAGTAACACAGAACGCCATACTACAGAGCGCCAAGCGGCATTATCTGGTGCCCCTCCTGCTGGCAGTCATGCTCGCAGCGGGGGAGCAGGCGAGCTGCGAAGCATCCTGAAGCCCGCCACGGAGCCGCTAGACCCCACGCCATCCCCTGCGGATTCCGCTGCCGAGGTGCAGGTGGGTTACATGCGCCTCTCAGACGTCGTGATTGCATTCGACTTATTGTCATCCTGCTGCACCGATGCCTCCGCCAGATTTCTGCAGACTTACCATCGCCGCTTCTGCACGTGCGCGTGCGAGGGGGCCGCGCCTGCTGCTGAAGAGGCCGCTGCCAACCACTCGGAGAGCGAGGAGCCTCTGAATCGGGCAGCGGTTCCGGGAGAAGGGGGGTCGCGGAGCATGCACGCCAGAAAAGCCAACCCAGGGGATGAATCCGATAGCATGTCGTGCTTGGACGGGGAGTCAGGCGACGAGATTGAGCCAACCGAGCTGTGGAAAAGGCGACAGCAGCAGTTGCTCAAGGGGATTCTACGCAGTCTGCCGCCTTCGGCTAATGGCTTCATTCGTCTGGTCACAGAGCTCTGCGAAACCTTTCAGCCGCTTCAGGTACATCGCTATGCGACCCCCCACTTTCATCGTTTACTCCTGCGGTTGTGCGTGTATGCCCCTTCCCCCCTCCGTAAAGCGCATGTTAGCTGCAATCTAGTCGAGAGGCCACCACTAATGCTTGCTGTTACGCGCATAAACTTGACCGAGTGCAGTTTAGCGGGGACAAGGGGGGCTGAGCGACGGGATAGCCCATGCATGTGTTTCCTGCTGCAGCCGTTGCCCACTCTTCGGTGCTCCCTATGCAGCTGCTTGGCAGCAGTAATTCTGCTGCTGTTGCTGCTGTTGCGCGCTCGGCCTCTGACGTGTTGTTGCTGCTGCGAAGGCTGTCGTCCGTGGAACGGCAGCCACAGCCGCCATTCGCACTGCCAGCGGCGACCGCCCCCTAGCAGCCCGCACGCGAAGAGGGAAGGGTCTGAAACCGCTGATGTTGCTACATCCTTTTATTTCGATGACGCACTGACTATTGCAAGGGAAGAGGATGTAGGACTCGAATTGGTGGACTTCGTGCGATCTACCATACATCAGTCGGCGCCGTGTACCGGCCCCGTTCGCCCGATCTGTGGAGGCAGTGACGGCTCCAATGCAGCAGAGGCAGCTGAGGAGCCTGTTCACCATCCAGAGGAAAGTGCTATCCATGCGCTGCTGGAGTCCATTTTCTCTCGCATGTCACACCCAATCATACAATTGTGCGAGACAGCCCGCGCTTCTGTTCTGCCTGCCCAATAGAATGCTTCTGTGTAGGCTTTCTGGTGGTGAAAGACACTACATGGTTACTGCCTCGTGATGGAGAATATACGGCTCCACATGCCAGAGCAGATACTCTTACGATGGCTGTTTTTGAACTATGGTCGTGTACTGGACATACAAGGGGGAGCCTGTCGAGCCGGGTCCGGTCAGTAGGCTGGTTTCCGAATGCACAGTTGGATAGCTACCACCACAGACTCGAGCTGACCAAGAAAACTATATTTGGCCCTGGCGGTAATGACTTCTGATTTAATGGTTTAGGTGGTGACAGTGTCAACTGACAGGTTGGCAGTGTGACTACAAGGCTAGGTGCCCTAGGTCAGCACAACCCCTTCGACGCATTAAGGTAATCCGTATCGGTGGCGGCTTGTGGGTTGCACATTACGTCTCTGCATGACCGCCCAATTGTCACCCTTTGTACTCTTCCGGTCAGGCTGCCTGGCGCTTCTCAGGGGAGACGAAAGCGACAAAATGTCAGAAGGCCTATCATCTTCAGGTATGAAGGCTCTGAAAGGGCGCGATGGCTCGTGCTGCTAGGGAGCGCACATGTATCGGCAGAGTTTCCACGAGGTTCCACCAGCTTTAAGGAATTGTTCAGATGCATCAAGCGTCTTCAAAGAGGACGGAGCGCTGAATGCAAATTTGAACAATTGGTGCTGGGACTCAAATTTGATTCATGAACATCTTTTTGACGCCTAAATTATTTTGATGCTAAAACTAGGCCACCGGTATTACAAATGAGGAATCCTAAGCAGTGGCCGAGTACGCGCCCAACACAAACAGCACGCTTCGAAGCAATATAGTCACTATACTGTCCGAGCATGCTGAATTTTTATTTTGGAGGAGAGTATGTTAATGCGCGTTCGCCAAGCGATACCCGCCAGCTCTTCCAGCCTCCCCTGCCCCACAGTCACCCGGTGACCTCGGTCGCGCTGCCTGTGGCAGGAGACGAGCCGAGCCTTCGAGACCATTGGTTTCTTTGCCGTCCGACTGTCACCTTTGCAGGCCATTAATTTTGTCATGTAGGTCCGACAGATGTGGCTGTGCTTTAACGTGAATAGCACTGACTGTTCAAGCCACGAGCACAGGGCAGCCCACGTGCATCTATGGGAGAGGGAATGTGCACAAGTCATTCAAAGGTAACACGTATCACAAACACCCCATAGATGACATATTTGAAATGCCTAATACTTTTGGGGCATGAAAAGTTAGCGGAAAGCATTTTTTTCTCCAACGCTGAATCCCGCGGCCTCCACTATTGGCACCAGTCGTGGCAAGTAGGGGAGCCATGAAAAACTAGGAGCGTTTCCCCCTTTACAAAGCCTCTAAAAATTACAAGATCCTGCTCCTTTTTTAAAAATTAGAGTTCTTGCCAGCAGCCATCTTCCTCATGTGTTTGGCCGAGAACAGACACACACCAAACAGAAATTTGTTGACACTGTAGCCAGCTGTCGTAGGACTGGATTCTAAAATTTACCATGCGCCTGAGGTGGTAGAGAGACTACCTCTATGTGTACGAAAGTATTCAGATCTTGACTTTTTGTGGTTGGCTACTACCATGGGGAAGGCGTCGAATCGCCCAGCCGTCGAGCGACTTATTGAGCGCAATCGTCGCGACGAAAAGCGCAACGCAGAGCTGACGCAAGGCGTAGCTACGCACATTCAGATGATCAATGCCTACCGCAGTGATGCAAGGGTAGAGGCACTAAGGCGACGCAAGGCAGCAATCGCTGATTTTGAAGACTTCGCAACAGAATTGGCGTCCACTGTTCAAGAAAAAGAAGCACAACAAAAGATTAAAGGGGCGGAGTTGCAGCATCGCGTCACCAGTAGATTGGGAGAGCAACATCAAAAACTGACAAATATCGATCTGCAAAGGCAGAAAGTTTGTATGGAGAGCGAGGAGATCCGCAAACTCAAGGAACAACTGGCAACAGCGAAGGTAAACCGCGAAAGAGCTGCTCAGCTACTTGAACGACAAGTTAGGGAGTAAGCAAATATACGAGTTTACGGAAAGACACATTGCATCTATTTTTTTTATTGAGCCAGTCCTGGCAGAAGGACATACCATTCTCGGAGGTCTCACACAGTCTGGTCTCTTTATTTAAGTCTGTGGCCTGTCACCACATTCAGCTAAATTTGTAAGCATAAGTATACAGTGGCATAACCAGTCACCAGAGTTGTCAGATGTGAAGAATACATGTCTGCTTGCCAGAGCTTACGCTCTGTTCATCGCAAAACTGAAGTAGTCGCAGTTACACTGACAGCCTCCTGATCTTGAGACACTGGAGAGAAGGCTCAGCTCTCTTAAGTACATTTATTTAGCGAATTGAGGAGCATGGTACTAAACTTTAGCTGAGTACACTGATGCCTAAATGACACCGAACAGAACGGGTATTACTTGAAAATCGAAAGCACTGAAAACTTCACACTAACGGAAAGTCGAATCGTCTGCAAAATGGCGGAAGAACCTTCGTGTCCTACTCCAGCATGACGCTTGACGGGGTTTGCGGTGCAGAGTCGATGCTGCCATGGTGGATGCACGGCTGAACTTGGCTATGGAAGAGGAGCGGCTGGCTGAGTGTGAAAAAGCCAGGCGCAGGGAGCTTGAACGCAACTTACAGATGCGTCGTGTTGGGGAAGACTTGGCTGATCAGATCACTGCAAGGCGACGTATGAAACAAGAAGAAACTGCAAAGAAATACGCTAGTGAACAGGAACAAGTATGTCCAAAATATATTAATATGGGACTACGGGATTGACCCACCACTAATGTGCCTGTTTTCGAGAGAAAATCTGGTTCAAGAGACACCCTTTGGACATTGAAGAAGCAGCGCCTTGATTGCTAACTTATCAATTGTGTTTGATCGCGAACTTCAAGGTTGGAGCAGTTGTTGCAAAGCTTTTAGAGGAAATGGAGGATGAGAGACGGCAGTTGGCAGAACGCCGACAGATGCACGCGATTTTAGTTCAAGAAGTGACAAAAGAGAGGGAGAGGCAAAAGCAGCGGCTTCGTGAAGAGAAGCTTAGAGAAGAAAGCGAAATCAGGGTAAGGCTAGAAGCCTTTCAGCAGGAAAGTAACCTAGTACTCTTGGGGGTGATTTCTAGGCTCCATGTGTGCAAAGTAAAAACTTGTCCATACATCCACTTGCGTGTATACCACTATTCCGTATGTGCCCAGGAATACCTTGAAATGCAACGTAAACGCACGGAAGACCTGGCCCGGGAGAAGGAACTAGTGCGGAGAGAGAAGGCAAGAGTTTTGAATGAACTACTACAGAGCCAGTTGCAAAAACAGAAAGAAGAGACAGACTATGCTCAGCTTGTAGCAGAGTTGTACACATACGAGCGCGATGAGCAGGAACGGCAGAAGGAAGAAGCCCAGAAGCAAAAACGGTAAGCAGGTAGACTTTTGGCGGCTGTAGAAAGTCTATACGTATTCATTCGCATATTGACGTGTACGAAGTAAGTCGTAGAATAAAAGCATAGACCCGGAATTGCACTTTCGGCAACAATGAAGAGCGAATCCGACGCAGTGGGTAGCCTGGCTACACTGCTCCGTGCGTGAATGTGGGGCGTCGAGGTCTCTGCGAACAGACAAGAAGAGAAGGCACTACTGTTAGCTGCATTTAAGGAACAGATGGAGGAGAAGGAAAGACAACGCCAAGTTCAACTGGCTGTAGAAGGGAAATTCCGGCAAGAGCTTCTTGCGAAGTTTGCTAGAGAAGTCGCGCTTGAGCAGATGACCCAGCAGAGGCGCAAGCTCGCTATTTTGGAGCACAACAAGCAGGTACTGACGTCTCCATACTTAACGTTGAGTGGCGCCTAGTCGGATAACTTAAATGTAGCCACTAAAACTGCGATGAGAACAACTTGGTCAATCCAAGTTAATGAATTCATCACCACAGTGCACAAGGTACAGCCATTCATATGCATTCCTGAAGTCCTACGTAGATACACGGAATTCACTCGTAGGTCACTCCATGAAAAAATCTGTTGTCAGCGCTCTGCAAGAGAGCTTGAACCTAGTATTCCACTGAATGCTCCGTATGGTGCAAAAATCGGGTGTGCACCAGGTGGAAGCCATAATCCAAGAGCGTCGACGTCAAATGGCGAAGGAGCGTGAGAGGGAATTGGAAGAGCACCGCAAAAGTGCCGAACTGGAAAATGAGAAACGAATGATCATTCAGCAAGAGAGGGAGAGACTGCTACGCGAGCACGCAGAGCTCGCCGATTTCTTGCCAAAGAATACTCTGCAAGGCAAACGAGAACAAAATATAGTTAGAGACGCAAAACACCAACATCCTGCAAGCATTCCCCTAGATAAACTGACCACACTCCCCAGAACGATACGACCACTGAGCGTTGGGGACTCCCCTGAAATGTAAACTTACTTTGTTGAAAATTTTACTCTTGGCTTTGCTAGCCACTTGAACTGTACTACGCAAAATGCTTAGAGCAGTCTCTTTGTTGGAAGCGCGTTCCAGGCCCAACCAATGAAGAGGTGATATATCCAACTATTGCTTCTGGTTGACGCTAGCGCGAAACTTTGAGGGCTTACGCGAATCTCGTTGGAAATGGGGGAAATTCGCACTGGCTAGCAACGTAAACGATGCTAACTCTGGCGTGTTGGTGCGTGCAAGCACACACCAACACTGTCAGCAAAAACTGTGCTAGAAAATATGCCAGGTCTTGCGGATAGCCTGTCAACTGCAGAGTGGCGGCACTGTGCCGAGGAAGCCTTACTCTACGCGGGACCGCGTACTAGGTGATCAACGAACAGCAGACGCCTAACACGCTTGCCATGACTTTTGTATACTGTGTGGCCATTCATCGAGCTGCTAACCTGAAAACGGCGTAAGGTTGGTTGCCAAGCAAAGTGATAAACTAAGTCACAACATTAGTACATTGCGCAGTTACAGTAGCGGCACCACCGCAAGAGGTTAGCTCGAGAAGAAACTGCGGCTGCGAATTCATGTGGACACCGGATATGCATTGTGCCACAAGGGGCTCCACAGGAATGCAGCTCAAGCGGTGGGTCCGGGCAGCTAGTTAGCTAGCTGGCTAGCTAATCCACTTTTGCACCTGGGTCATGAGACTGTTATTGAAACTGCTCCAATCAAGGGACAGCTGGGAGGCGCTGCTGGATCGCTCGTCAGCGGTGGTTTTCTCGGGGGTCTTGCCGTTTTCACGCTGTGTTTTCCTGTCACACTTGCCTTTTTTGGCGGGTGCGTGACGCGTCTTTTGACGGGGGTGATGCGACGCGGAGTGCAGCACGTCAACATCAGGCAGCGTACCGCTCGTCGTGGAACGGCGGTAGTAGGGAGTTTCAGATTCGCTGCAGTCAAGCGCTTTTCCGCAAAGCGATTCTCTGGAACCGCGGGCAGCACCGTTAAGTCCAGTTGAACAGGCAGCCAGACTTTTGCGTTGTCGTACGGATTCGACGTCAGGTGCATTCGGAAAAGACAGCTTGTTCATGAGCGGGGTAACGGTCCGCCGAGGGCCGTACAGAGCACAGTCGTATCCTGCGATTGTGGCTGAGGAGTGCGTGTTTCTGACCCCTACCTCGCTCCTCCGGCGGTCTGGAAATGAGGCGTCATCAGGAGTCTCCGTGTCTCTGCCTTGCACGCCATAATAACGCCTTGCCCCCGTGGCCAGGGCGTTCAGCGATACCGTGTGTCGGTGAGTGGTTGTGCCGCGCGCCGAGGTGGAGGTGACCCCGAGGAAGTCCGCCGATGGGGGCACCGCACCTCCTTTGTCCCTCCGCTTCGTTTGTTCTAGCGTGAGCGTGTTTCCACGCTCCCAAGGCCACCTTTGGGTGGCCGTTGTAGCGTGAGAAGTCGTGGATGCGAGCGACCGCGCCGACGGTAGAGGCGCGCGCAGCTGAGCGTCTCGAGAGGGCATTACGCCTTCAGGCAGCGGAGTTAATGGAGAACGCGTGGGCCCTTGCTCGCTGGTGTGGCTGCCGCCTCCCAGACCCCGGTCGCTGTCTATGGGCGTCTGCCGCAAGGCCGTGACCTTCTCAGCCCGCGAGACGGGATGGCAAGCAGACGGCGACGGTCCCCAGCTCATTTCCCCCCAAGTCTCTTGAAATTGGCGGTGCCCCTTCGACGGACTCGGCAGAGATAGGGCAGGGGCATCCTCTACCCGGGGAAGTTCTGAAAAAACTGAAGATCTGGAAAGCCCCTTCACGCCAACGCAGCCAGAGAGCAGCCCCTCCGCCGCCGCATGTGGACGAGCAGCGCTCGGCGCGGCACCGCAGCAAGCGTGCAGGTCTCTTGACCCTGGTACCTGCTCCTTGGAGGCTTTAGGGCTCCACAAAGAGCCTGCAGAGCTATTGATGCGCTGGTTTGTGCTCGCAGAAAGCACAGGATCTGCGTGACCAGAAGGCATAGCCAAGTGCTGATGTGCACCAACATGACGCGCTGACGGCAGATGAGGCAGCCGAGAGGCGCTGTATTGCCGCGGTGCCGTCTCTGTGCTCGAGGCTGCTGTCTTTTGTGCGGCCGCCCCCCAGCGGTCACCCCTCAGCACGAACATTTGCTGGTCGATGGGGGGGAACCCGCCGTCCGAACCCCAGTGCCAAGTACGCTGTGCTGGCCTAACAGCGCACCCGGCAGGCGTCGGCGACTGGCTGATAATGGTACTGCTGGTGGTTGTCGACACCTCTTCACCCGAGCAGCTGGGGAAAGACAAGTTGAAACAGTGACTCCCGCATCGTGATGCATCCAGAGTGACGCATTCCTCGTCACCTGGCGCTCTCAGCCCTTTTCCCGGGCAGTTCCTCGTGTGTGAGCAGCGCAACTCTTGCTGACCACTCGTATGCTCTTCTGGTAGCCCTGCGCCTCCGCGCGCCTCCACGTGTTTGTGCATCCAGGCGTCAGCCTCCAGAGCACCCCGTGCTTTGTCAGTCTTTCCGCCGGCCGCTAACTGCGAGTCGAGGACCCTGCCTTCACCAGCACCACCCCCTGGCAATGCTGGGAGTCTGCTGCACGCAAGCGAGCACCCGAAAAGGCGGCTGCTTTCGCTGTCCTGCAGGGATCCTGCCTGTTGGAGAGGCTCCTCAGCAAAAGTGCTCCTCGACCTTCCAGACTCAAACGCAACCTGGGTGCAGTCCAGACTGCCATCCAGCGCGTTCCGCAGAGCCGTCGCGCTCCCTTCTAGAGGGGAATGAGCAGGAAAGGCCACCAAACTTGAGGAACTCACCCCTGCAGACTCCAAGCTTAGCCTGCGAGGAGAACTCTTCAACTCTTCGAACCGCTGCTTCAGCTGAATTTCAAGTTCCTGCTGAAGAAGCTTGCGTTGAGATTCGTGGAAGTCGTGCTCCCGCTGCTCCTGCCGCCGCTGTAGCTCTTCCAGTTTCGCCTGCAGAGTTTCAATCATCTTCTTCTGCTGTTGCGCTCCGGACTCGCGCTGCTCTTCTTTGGTTCTTTGTAGCCGTTCCAGCTGCTCCTGCAGCATATCGATTCGCTGCTGCTGCGCCCTCTGGAGGTCTTCATGGTGGGCCTGCTGCCGCTGTATCATGAGTTGCTGCTGCTGGAGAGAGGCATCGACAACGCCTGCAGCGGCAGCCAGCAAGGCTGCCGCGGAGGCTGTCTGCTCGTCCTGTCGCTCCTGATGCAGGCCATTGCAGCCGACTTGCAAGTGCGGCATGGAGACTGCGCGCTCACTTTCTGAGAGCCTCTGGCTGCTGGGAGTGCCCGGATCATCCCCCGACTCCTCTTGACTTCTGCTGTCTGCAGTTGTCCCTCTCTTCGCTAGCGCGTTTTCTGGACCTTCTTCCGCAGAGGCTTCCGCCTTTCCCGCGTCTGCGTCCGTTATCGACAGCTGCGCAATCAACGGAGACCGCGGGGTGCTGCTGCTGCGCCCCCCACACTGAGCAGTCTTGGAAGAAGACCCCTGTCCATCACAACACCCGTGGCTAACATTCTGCGTTCTTGCACCTTCTTTGCTCTGCTCGCAAGGATTAGGCGTAAGGGGCTGGCAACCTCCCAACGCCCTACTGGAGGAAGACCCCATCCGAAATGGCGATTCCGCACTGCTGCTGCGGCTTCGCGGGCTGCGCTTAACGCTTGCCTCATCCCCTCTGCGGCACGCCTCCGCTGTCCCGAGCGCTGTAGGCTTCGAGTCCTCAGGCTTCCTCCGACGGGGAGATGCTGCTCCACCGCTGCTTTCCACCTCTGACGCCAAACGCAGAGACGCACCCGAGCCGCAGGTGACTGCGGACCCTCCAAGCTTCCCTTGGAAACCCTCAGCGCTGGAAGCGTCTGTCGCCCTAGCTAGCTGGACGCGGGAAAGCAACGCAGCGCCTCCTCTCTCTGAGGAACAAGAAGCAGAAGTCTCATCAGGATGCGGTGCTTCGCGAGACGGGATCTCCACGCGTCCCATAGACACAGTCCTCCGAGCTCTTAAAAGGCCCTCCCTGGGAGTCGTTTCGCTTGCAGATGTCGCCGGTCCTGCTGCTCCTGCTGGAGGACTGAACTGCGCACGCGCTGAAGAGGCAGCCGCTGCCTCGTCCGGCAGCTCCTCGCTGCTTTGGCTGCTGCGCTGCAAATAGCGGAAGCTGCCCGCATCCTTGGAGGACATGCTTGCGGCTACCGCGGCAAGGGCTCGCATAGGGTGCTTCCGTTTCTCTTCCGCAAGGAGCGCCTTTCGGCCGGTGCCTGCGTCAGCCGCGTCCTTTGAGTGCGCCTTGCGCTCCATGGCGTTCCCGGGGAGGGCACCGCATGCGCCGAACATGTTGAAAACGCTGCTGAGTGCTGTCGAGTCAACAGCCCCTCGCCGGTTCAGTACTTCGCTCCCTTTGTGGCCCGCTCTGGCGCTGCGCACGCGTCCGTGACCAGAGCGCCCAGAGTGATGTACTGGCGCATCTCCTGCAGGATGGAGGCCGAGGAACGAGCCATCCGAACGGGCAGACCCCAGCGAATCGTCTAGCGGAGGCCTACCAGGTGACGCGTCCCTGATGAGCGCTGAACGCGCCGTTGTCTCCAGCCTGGGCGAAGTGCAAGCCACCAACGGCGTACCGCTAGAGGGCTTTGGTTCGCACGCGCTGCTGCCGCTTGTCGCCCGGGACAGGCATCGCCTCCCTCCCAGCGCGACGTCAAGACCAGTCAAACTGCTCGCTTTCCCAATAGGCGTCATGGGTGGGGAAGCCTCTACGCCTGCCGGTGGCTGCGTGGCGTCCGCGTTCCTCGGCCTTCCTGCAGAGACGCCTGAGGACCGTCGCAGCTTGGTCAGTCTGCCACGCGTCGCACTGGAAGCTCCGGAAGAGTTGGCCACAGCGTCTCGCCGGCTGTCAGCCGCGCCCGGAGACCCCGCGAGACGCTCCCGCACGATCCTTCTGAGAAGCACGCATGCAGCAAAAACAACAGAATGCAATACATTCATTTTGAAAGCTGCGTGTCTTGCGTGCAAGGCGCTCCAGGAGACTCTGGAGAATCGAACAGCGCTCAGTAAACGCCACCAGCAATTGCAGCACGCGAAGCGCGTTGCCGACTGAGCGGGGGGGAGGGGGGGAGGAAGGGTGCTTCTGAGAAAGTAAGAAAGGGGCCGTGAACATAAACGCCCGGCTTACACATGTGCGACTTCCCCTGCTCCCGCGTCTTCCGACTGCAACAAATCCAGAGGATCTGAGCCAACACACCGGCAGGAAACCATGCACCCACCACGCCTATTCCCCGAAACCACGTATTCATGAAAGATATATACATTTATAGATACACATATTCATGCACACATACATACGTACATACATACATACACACATATATACGCAAAGATGAGCCTCAATAAAGCGGCAGATGCTTATAGTTTTACCAAAGATATCTTCTGCTTCGGGAAGACTGGCAGAAGACGTGGGTTCCTTCGACACGGCGTCTGTGGTCGATGGCTCGGAACGCAAAGATGTACAAGACGGCACGTGGCCCTGCGCACGAAACCGCAAAAAAAGACGCACATCGCTGTACAACGTACAGAGGGTGATGGAGGTCTGTGAATACTGACTTGAAGGGTGCAACAGAATGCCGATTTCCCCATTGACTCGGCCTTAAGTAGCCGCATGAAGGGCTGCTCGGAGTTGCCTTGCCCCAAAAAAGTCCCTCAACACAGATTCTCTCGTGTCTTGCCCTTCAAAAGAACATGCAAGCACCGGCCGCTTACAGAGACTGCCCGCACGCCCTCGTCGCTCCAACGCGGTCCGGCAGAAAGGTCTCTAGCCACAGCGTGCGTGGTCAATTCGCTCTGCGGCGTCTCCTGATCTCTGGGCGGCCTCTCCCCTGTTAGCGGCTTTGAGAGACTTCGCTCGCTGCCTGTTTGGCTGCGCTCTACTGTGAGAAATTCGCCGTGCGAATCGGCCGTGTGCTCTGCTTGCCGCGGCTCTGCGAGCGCTTCGTCTAGCTTGTCAAGGGCATGGATCGCTTCGGGCTTCTCAGAAGCTCGGTCTTCGCCTGTGGGGTTTGGCGCTTTCTCCGTGCCGGAAGTCAAGGCGTCCTCAAGAGGAGGTACACCTGCCGAGGCAGCGGTGGTCAGCCCCAACAACTCCAATTCAGCGCCCAAAGTAGGCAAGGCACGCAGGGGCGCGTGTGATTGCTGGACAAGCTGCCGCCTCTGAGCATAAGGCGCTGAAGATTCCCCCAAAGCTGCAGCCAGCTCGTATCGCGGGTGTAATCCACGGCGTTGCTCCATCCGCCTACACGCGCGTACAGACACAGGGAGAGGCACACACATATTTATCCACCTCCCCGAGGATTCCCGCAAGCTCTTGAATCAGCCGTGTAGGACAGCGCGGCAGGCAAGCAAGCGATGCTCAGAAGGCCGCCCTCCAGCCTTAAGGGCCTGCCTGCTGCTGGTGAGGCGCTGAGCAGAGAGACAGACGCGCCCCCATGAGCTGCCAAGTCTGTGCACGCCCATATGCGAGACTGACAATTCATCGTTGAAGGCCTCCAGCTCCTTGATGTGAGCCAAAGCAGCCTTCAGACCCGTCTTGAGCTTCGCAGCCTCTGCACTCGGCTGCGGCAGCCCGACGCGATCAACCGGGCTGCTGCCTTCCGCCTCCGACTCTTTTGTTTCCTGAAGAACGTGCATCAGCGAGTTGCGGACGCCGCGAACCTGCTGCAGCAAGCGCTGCTGCTGCTTGGTCCTCACCTCCAGGATGGTCACCTAAAATACGCCACATCCCAGTCGAACCCAAGCCGCAAACATTTGTCGTGGGAAGAAATGACTGGTGCACCTACCAACAACAAAAAAGGGGGGGCGGGTGAGGGGTAAGAGGCCCCCCATGCCGGCAAGAAACACTCACATCTGCCATCGAAGATGACAGAAAAGACAAAAGAACTCGAGGCGCATGCATCAACCATCTTTCACCCCGCCGCGCTAAAAAACACACGCACCCACCTGCTGGACCTTCTCCTCCAGCCGACCCTGAAGCTGCAGTATCAGGGCATCGTTCTCCTCCGCCTCCGTCTCCTGCCGTTGCTTATCATCCTCAAGCTCTTTGATTCTTTGCCTGAGGGCCGCAGCACTTGTGTGGGCATCTCCCTGGAACTTCTGGCGCGCGGCATCCGCTGCTGCAGCCGCATCCTCTGCCAGACGCAGCTTGTCTTCCAACTCCGCCTTCTCTCCTGCCCGAAAACAAGAGCCCCGCAACACCATAGCGCACCTAAACTAAAATAGAACGCGCATCGCAAGCCCTGAAGTGGATCCAGAGAAGAAGACGCTGCGATCGCTACACGCGATGAGCGTTGTGTGTCACGGTAGAGAGGCTACATGGGCGTTTGGCTGGCTTCCTGTGAAGAAGCAGCGAAGGGACAGATGCTTCTAGCTCACGTGTTAGAGATTCAACATTTTCGCGGTATTCCTCCGCCAAGGCCTCTTGCTGCTTATTGACAGCCTCCAAATGACAGGTGTACTCTGCGTCCTAAATCCCATAACAGAACGAGTTACACAGCAGCACGCACAAGCGCTTCTGGAGTGTATGTGTTTCCGGCGGCTGCGCAGAAAAGACGGCTCCTCAGTTCTTGCGCTAGTGCGTGTGTATGGATATATCTCCATGAGTACGTGGAAAATGTATGTGTGCGAGCATATGTGGAAAATGTATGTGTGCGAGCATATGTGGAAGCGTGTTCGGTGTCCGCGTTAGCTCCCCCCTTGCCCAGAATCAGCATGCGCGCAATGAAGCTAGCGCCTCTCTCCTCACTTGTGCAGAGATCTTCGCGGAAATGGCGTCTTTCTCCCGCATAATGCGTTGTACGTCTTCCTCTTTATCTGCTCGCAACACACAGAGCGGCTTGTAAAAGCGGTTGCTGGTCACACTTCAGGATGACAGACACGAACATTTCCTCTCCCCCTTCCTGCCCGCTTGCTTCTTTCGTGCAAAGGTAATGAAGGTGCAAGGCCGCGAGCTCCGTTGGGCAGGTAAAGACCATTGTGTGAGCCGCTTACCACGCAGCAGACGCAAAAGACGTTCCTTCTCGGCGCGCTCCGAAGACAGCTCACTTCGCAGCTGCTCAATCTGTCCTCTCTCGTGTAGCTGGTAATCCTGCTGCAGCTGAAGCTGACTGTGCTGCTGCTCGAGGTCGCTCAACCGCTTCACGAGCTGCTGCTTTTCTGTCCGCGTGCGCCGAAGCGCCAAGGCTGCCTCGTGTATCTCCTGAGACCAGAAGAGAACATGCAAAAGGCAACGCACGGTTTGCAGTCCAACCAGCAGCAAACCGCCTTTCTGTCCTGCAAAAGACCTCCTGCGCAAACGCTTGAGGCGCCACAGTGGCCCCCAAAGTGGCTACTGCAGGTGCACCTCAACGGGCTTATAGAGGGGTTGAAAGGCGGGGGGAGAACTGGGTTTGCTGTCATATGAGAGGGGCTTTTGCGGGTGTCTTCCTTTCGCCTTCCTGATCTCATGGCGCGCAGAAAAAGCTTACGTCATTGCGCTTGTCTCGATCCACACATAAGCGGTCCAGACAGTCCACAGCAGCTGCGTTCGCGTAGCGCAAGCGCTGCACATCCTTCCTGGACAAAGTTCCCCCCTCCACCAGTTGTCCAGCAATCAGCAATAAGTGCTGCAACTGCGAAACTACACAAGGACAGCCAGAAGCAGCAGAGACCTTTCGCGTGCTCCTCATAAAACTCTTGAAATGGCCAGAGGGCTCTTCCCATTTGCCGGATGCGCCTACGTGCGGGTGGTGAAAGGCTTTGCAGTCCACACCAAAGAAAGTCTTGTAGGCGGTGTGTACATATATATATTTGTCTGTATCTGTATGAATGTATGTATGCATATGTATGCATGCATGTATATGTATGTATCTATGCATGTATATGTATGTGTGTATATGTAGGTATTTATATGTGTTGCGCTGACTGGGGTCTTCTGAATCGGTGTGAATGCTCTTGAGGAAAGCCGCAATATCCATTTGAGACGGTTTCGACAGCGTATCGGCGTCACTAAGGGCCTCCACAGCATCTTGCTGGTGCTCCTCCTCGCTAATGGCTGGTGCTCTCTGGGAAAAGGCTTCGCGAGAATCGCCAGCAATCCTCTGGGGCGTCGCGAGTGGCCCTGCAAGCTCATCCGCTTCCTTGCTCAGTTGCCCCTCTCCTGGCGATGACAAAGTGTTGCTGTTGTTACCCTGCCTGTGCACGCCGGTCTTAGTGGGGCAGCTCTCCCCTGCAGCCAAGCATGCCTGCGGCTGCTGCTTGGAGGCCTCCGCACACCGGTCAACAACTCTTTCGCTAGAGCTCGCCGTTGGGGCTTTCTCTGCTGCATAGTCGCTCTCCGACGCTAAGCTGCTAGCGCCGCTTGCGGTCAGCCGCGTTACCGGTGCAGGCGCCTCCTCCGCTTGGGCAGCTGGCTTGTGTGCCTCGTGGAGAGCCTGCTCCGACAGCGGGGGATCTGTCGATACCTCGTGGATGTACGCCTTGAGAAACCCGAAGACCATCATGGAGAGCTCCGTAACAGAAAGTACTGAAGAAGGATCCAAAAGTGCCGTTTCCTTGTACACTTCGTCCCAAAATAAGCTGGAGGCGCATGGCGCGTTGACTGAGCGGCTGTTTCTCGAATCCTTTGGTCCGTAGGAGGCGATAAGCTGCGTGTGGTGCAAGGCAACAGATTTGTTTGTGTGCTCGATGATGCTGAGCACCTCGTCTCGCGAAAGCAGCACGCTGCTCGAGGGTCCTTGATTCTTGGACATGGCCTCCTCGAGAAGCCCGTCTCTGCGCATGCAGCCACAGTTGCAGCGCAGCTCCTTGCCACGGTGCAGAATAAATGTACTTAAGACGCGGAGGAGAAGCCCGTCATCCAAACAAAGGCAAACATCCGGCGCGGCGGCTCGCGCTCATTTTGCCCGAGCAGGCACAATGAGAGTGACGGAGAGAAAGAACGAGAGAGTGCGTGAGTGAGTGGGAAACAGAAAGAGGGAGAGAGAAAGATTGAGAGTGAGTGACAGAAACACAGATGACAGAGCCTTTACAGAAACCCTGCAGACGAAGGAGAAGCACGCAGGATCACGCGAGACCGGTGAGCGAGCTATCCCCGTGTGCTGTCGTTTTTATACCTGAAGACCTGCAGTCCATACACCTTCTCATCGACCTGACCCCCAGCCGAGTCTCGGATACCCAGAAGTTCCAATAAATGTTCCATTCCTAAGGGAATACGCACATGCAGCACAAGGCTTCTACCTCATTTCTGACAAAAAACTCACGAACGCCAGGCGCTCTAGGAAGCCTCCTGCGAAAAGAGGTCAACCAAAGAACGGTAAAGAAAAGAGTTACGCCAAGCAAACAGCTACACGGTCCTCGAGGAAGGCGGCACTCTTCTTCGGCCATGTAGGCCTGTATGCTACGACGTTGCACAAGAGCTACAGAAGGCGCAACCCCCATAAAAGCCCCCGCAACCACGAACCTGCCCAAAAGCTGAGGAAATTTATTTCGCCGTTATTATCCGCCTCAAAGCATTTCTTGATCAAATCTTCGATCTCCTCCTTGTCCATCGGTGCTGCCTGTAGTGCAGCGAAAACGCAAGCTGCTAGCAATAAAAGAAGTAAGAGATCGCAAGCGTCCACGCCGGTAACAAGGCACTGTCAGAGAGCGCCCGCGCACTGCATGGGGCAACACACGCGGTGATCAAAGAGGAAGGGGGAAGTGGGGATTCGGAAGAGGGGGACTTAAGGCCAACCATCAAGAGGTGCTGCATGAGCAGCTGCTTCTCGGCTTCTATGCGGACTAGAGGCCAGCCGCTGCCGCGGCAGCTGATGAACAATTCGATCACCGCGTGTATTTCGTCCATCTTAGCGGTTAGATGGCAGCGTTTGATGGCGTGCGCGACTCAGTTTAACGCCCCTTTTCATGAGCTTGTCCTCCTGACAACCATGAAGCATCAACCGGGAAGCAGCGGGGGTCCACGTTGCTAGCGGCTAGGGTGCTCGCAATGAGAGAGGGCGCACCAATGAACATTTCATTGCACTGCCCTAGGCCTCCGGGACCGCCGTCAGCCAAATGCACCTTCGTGTGGCCCCCTTCACGAAGACTGCGGCGGTGTTGCGGAGAGAGTAGCGCTAGGGGCCTCTTCTCAACGACAGCAGTTGCGGGCTGAAGGCCCCCGATGCAACTATAGGCTTCGACGCCTCTGCCGCGTCCTTACCCAAGAGCTGCCTGCGCTGTATTTGCGCGCTGCGAGCAAGCAAGGTTCTGCAGCGAGAAGCTCTGAGGCGGTCGCCAAGCGCACGAACCCTCTACCCCCTATGGCTGTTATGCCTCCTGCTCTGACTGCATGAACCGTGAGTATGTCGCCGGAAGTGCAGTCTCAGGAGGTCAGAGCAGGTAAATGAAATAAGCATTTTGGGATATTTTAAACAACGGCGGAAGGTGTATCCCAACAGGTTAAGGTAGCCATTCATTGGCGGCAAGGGCCCCCCTTTAAGGACTGCCTACCTACGCAGGCAAGAGACCGCTGCTGCCTCCCAGGGAGACACAGGCCTGGCAGACTGCAGCGCACACAAGTTTTAGAGCGGTTCTGCAGCTTCCAATGAGTTAGAAACCATCAAGCAACAAAGAAAAACAGCACCAGGGAGATACAAGGCAGCTGCTACAGCATGTATGGCCTGCCGTGGCTGCTGCTCGATGTGGCGGCCATCACCGCCGTTCAGAGGCTGTGACCGTGCAACTGACCATTTCCCGCTGCTCTTGGTGCATTTTCTGTTTAGAATGCTGATGACGCATCATTTTCGTCAGTGTATCAGCAGTTGGCTTGAATAAAAACCGCTGGAGACACTAGGTGCAGAAATCTCTGGGCTCAACTCGCAGCGGTACCACTGCTTTAAAGGGGCCCGCCCGCCCTGTTGCCCCCTAACAGGTAAGTATATTCGCGTCTATGGCCGAATAATCTGGGTATCCTTCGCGTTAAATTGGTGACAATAAAGCTGAAACTGACTCACCCCCTGTATCTGCTTCTGTAGGGGAAGCATGTATAGCCCTGAACCCTGATCAGTTCTCCAAAAACAGGCAAGGTGCGCCCAACTCACAAAACTTTTGTCGAGCAACGGTGCACTGCACCCCACACGATATACCTTCAGCCTCAAAATTCCAGGCTTCACAGAATAAAACTCATCTGCGTGCCAGAGTTGCCGCCAGCTGGAGCCACACCGTAGATCGTGTGACATCGCAGCACGGCCTTTCAAGGCTCGCTGCCACACTCAGGAGCAGCCTCAAGGTGCATTCCCCTCCGTGCGAGTGCAGTAAGAGGCCTCCGAATCATTCATATGAGATCGTTTAGAGTCTCTAATTGGCGAGCCTGCATGCAGGGACACATCCATACAGTTGCTAGGAGACAGGGGCTCACATCTTAGGTCTGTAACCCCCCTGAACAGGGATTCGTGGTATCATTTGCGGTCGCTCGCTTTGGTTGAAAGCTACCCATTACACAAGAGCTAGCGTAGATGCTTGGCTACACAAATCGTGGCTGAGGTGGGCGACTTCATATTGCATAACGCTGCTATGTACAGAGGGGAAAACGGGCTGACACGGTTGCATAACCCGTTTGTGTTCTTCTCGCTAGCGTCTTTATTGTATGTGCGTCATTCGATCTGAAGGGAGCAACTCTGCTGCACATCCCAGTTGATCCTGTCTAGTTTCATGGAGTGTTCGATCCGGACAAGGCTCCATTTCCCCCGTAGTACCTGCAGACGCACTCAGGTCGTGCTGCATGCTATCACCAACGTGCGCGGTAGCGCCGCTATCTCATAGCGTAGTAGTTGGCCCTAAAAAAACGAATACAGCAACGTTCGAAGAGGCGGCATTCCTATAGGATGGCCCCGCCTAATCGTATAAGGTACGTAGCAGTATACACCCCCAAAACAATACTCCGCCGAGCCTTCAGCACACATCCGGAAAGCCTGAAGCTACGCTGAAGGTCGGCTTGTGAGCAGCTTGCGCTGCGGAAGGAAGAATATGCGGCCAGCTTGGCCGAAGAGGAGGCCCGCATGCACTACAGCTATCGCCACTATCAGCATGAGGCTCCAGAAGGGTAGCATGTCCAGCGCGCACAAGGTCGCTGTGAAGCTTAACGGCCGGGATGCCACTAAGTATCCCCCAGGGAAGCCTGCAGGGCTTGCAGCAGTCTCAGCGCAGACAGCCGGGAAGGCAGAAGGGTCCGCGGCTCGAGAGGCAGAGTGCGGAGACAGGCGGTGCGGCAGCAGGTACAGCAGGACGATGGCACTCAGCAAAGGGAAGAGGCCCAGCAGGTCAAGAGTCAAGGCTAAAGCGAACAAAAACCTGCATGCCTCCACGACCAGCACGGACTTGCCCTCTGCGGGCGAGACATCATTGTCCTCGTCTGTCAGGGTCAACTTCTCGAAGTCACCCCACAGAGACGACGGGGAGGAAGTGGCGTGGCTGCTCAGGGTGGAGCCGAAGGCAGAGCCCTTTACGAGATAGCCTTCTGTTTTAACAGACGTGTCGTGCTTCCACGCCTCAAGTTTACACCGACTCACGGCAACGGCGCACATCATGGGGGGTTCCGGAGGGACATAACCGCTGCAGCAATCTGAGAGGCCCTCCGCGCCGTCTCCGCTTCCTCCATCGCCATCAATCGCACTCGGATCAGCGGCCTTACGCGATCGTTCCGCGCGCTCTACATGCACGTGCTCCGGAAACACCCAGAACACTTCTTTAGGCCTGTCTTCCCCCTGTTTGGAATCTGCCATTTCAGCCTTTTCCCTAATACTCGGCCGAAGAAGAGAGCTCGCGGTATCTCCTTCGCTAACCGGCGAAGAATCTAAGAAGCCCACCGAAAAGGCACTAACGCTATCTTCTTCTAGGGCGTTCTCAACCCACATAGGGTTGCTTCCAAAGCACGTGTCCTGATACGTGAGCAGCTTTTCAAACTCGCGGCACCAGGCAGCGAAAAACATCTGCGCGCGCATCATCAAAATCCGCATCCAAAAGCGGGCCGGTTAAATCCACGCGCTTCTACGTCGCCTCTTTCGGCGAGTTCCTGTAGCATCTCGCATGCGATTGGCTGGGCTTAAGCAGCGAATACCGCACTTGCTTACTGTGCCTGACACGCGCTAGAGAATTCCTTACCTCGCGCAGATGCGGCATCTCCACCATATCCTTGAACCGATAGTGTAGCGCGGTCTGAAGCTGCTGGTCTGTAGCTACGTCTCTGAAAGTGCAGTTTGCGTTGCAGTGCTCCGCCGCGCTGACAAGCTGCGAGGACTGCTGGCAGTCCGTGGAAGGCCCGTGCCCCTCTTGCTGCTTGTGGTGGTGTGGCTGGATAGGAATGGCATAATGCTGAAGCGTCGAAGGGCTGGGTGTGGAATGCAAATCGAAGAGGTCCTCTGCAGGCATGCACGCGAGCGCGCGTGGATCGGCGCGGGGGTATAGCGTAACATCCTCGGGCTTCCACAGCTCCTCGGGGTTTTTCCTGTGCGTCGCCTTCTTTCCTTCGTCCTGCTGAAATAGAGAGTCAAAGCTGCTCCATTTGATGCTGGTATCTGATACTTGCCTGTAGCCGCAGTGGCTGGAAATGGCTGAATAGCTTAAAGCGGATCCAGCTTCTTCTGGGTGCCCCTCGCACGTAGGCTGTGCGCTTTCTGAAGTGAGCTCATATGCCTTTTTTTCTGCAGTCTTACTTCGTGCACCTTCAACCTCAGCATACCGAAGACCAACTAGGCGCTCATACCATGAGTATATACACTGCTTCCTCTTCAGGATCATGGCATTGTAGGCTGGTGGATCGAGCTGGGATGGCAGTGCTCTTTGCTTTCGGCTCTTGAGGACTCGAAAGGCCAAGGAAGAATATTGAGTGCGCCTCCGTGCTAGCGCCTCGGAGCTCCCGCCGTCGCCTCCTCCTCCTCCCCGCTGCAGTTGTGGATCGGCGAACAGAAGCTTGAGGCCCCTACATGCAGAACTGGTCTTAGCGGAGCCCGCAGCGTCGCGCGGCGTCTTGAGCTGGGAGTATAAGCGGCAGGACCTTGCGCTTTTTTCTTGCGCCTGCTGGGGGTTGGAAAGGCCTAGCCTGGGAGTGCGCATTCCGTCGAAAAAGATAAAGCACGGACTCGTCGGAGAGCTTTGCGGCGAATCCGCAGACTGCTGCCCAGCGTGTTGCCTGATCCACCGATAGGGGCTAGCGCGGACCAGGAGAGACACCACGCTTTCCGACAGCGTGATTGCAGCATCCGTCTTCCTTCTCGAGCCAGCGGTCTCGCTTGCAGCACCTGCCGATTCTTCTTCATGGGTAGAAGAAGGCGCCACGTCCACTCCTTCGCTGGAAACTCCGTAGGCGAAGGCGAGGAGGGCAGGGGCCTCCTCCAATGCGCTTCCGTTCGGTCGCGTGCCGGAGGCGGAGAGAGCCGCCAACCGGGATTCAGACAGCGAGCTCCCTTGAAGTCGCGTCGACAAGGACCTCTCTTTCGATTTTTCGCCAGTAATGGGCTCAGAGGACTGCAATGTTCCCGCCCTCCTCAGAGCGGCAGCAGCTTGAAGCGCGTCGCTGCTGCCGGTGAAGCGCCAGCCAGCCTCGGGAAGCCCTTCCCGAGCTTTGCCCTCAGATGCCGCCTGCTCTTCTGCCTGCATCAGGCTGTGCATATCCAAGGCGAAAACGGACTTGCGGGATGCGGAGGCAAAGGGCAGCGTCCCATGCGTTAGCCGACAGTGGACGTCTCTGCATCCCTCCGCGTGCTGCCGGTGCAGTTGGATGGCGCCTTTCAGCGAGGGGCAGGGATGAAGCTGCTGGGGGATTCTGCCTTCAAGGGTTGCAGTGGCGTAGTGTGCATAAAAGCGCTTTCTTGGCAAGGGCAGCTCCCAAGGCGTTCTCCTACGCCCAGCACCTGACGCCGCTGCAGCGTGAGCCTCCTCTGAGGCTGCCTCCGGAGCTTCGCTGCACAGGCTTCTGCGCGGCTCGTTATGGCAGCCAGTGCTGGAGGACACCCCGTCGACTCCCTCCTCGCCTATCACCCGGAGACGGCCTTCTCCCACCTGGGAACCTGAGGACGTTTCGAGGAGCGCAAGTGGAGATGGAGACGCAGCATCGTCCTCCGACGCATGGCCTTCCGGTCCTGTTTCATCAAGCCTCTTGAGTTCTGCTTTCCTGCTCGCTGCCCCTGCCACACTGGGGGAGAGCGCTTCAGCAGGTCGAATTTTCTCCGCCTCCCTTGCCGGGAGCTTCACGGCAGTTCCATGGGTTAGACAGTCCAGGTACCGCAGAAGGATGCTTGGATGCACCAAGAAGAGCTTGAGCATGACGACGCCGATCGATCCGCATGCCCACAAGGCTGTAGCAGCACCGAGTGCCGCTGCAGCCACCAAGAGGACTTGCAAGATCAGGAGGACGCAGCAGGCCGCCGCTGCGGGCACCAAGGCGCACATTGCAGCAGCGAGGTGCACGCCTTTCGTTGAGCCTCGAGGAACAAGCCGGTTCTGCAGGCGAACAAATAGGTCTGCGGCAAAGAGACACCGGAGGCTGCAGCGCCGCAGTAGGCCCCTTGCTGGCTTCGAGCTGGCGCCACCGCTGTCGGAGTTCGCGGCGAGGTGAACGATGCGCGCGGCCTGTGAGGCTGCCCAAGAGATGGTGGACCTCAGATGACGGCTGCAACAAATGCCGAAGCCTGCACTAGGAACAACAACGGAGAGGATTAAGAGAGCTACCGCTGCATAGGGCGTAGCTCCCAGCTGCTGCTCAAAGCCTTGCGCTGCCGCAGCCAGAAACACCGCCAGCGAAATCCTGGACGCGTAGTCGTACAGCGACAGGCAAACAACGCAGGGCCCCAGAGTCCAGCAGAGCAATCGCCGATAGGCCTGCACGGCGAGCAACTTCGACTTATCCCGCAACTTCTCGACACGGAGAGGAGAAGACGTGGGGAAAACTGTCTCCTTCGCAGGGTCTGTCGGGACGCCCAGTGAAAGCGGCTGGTCGTCATCGCCGTCAGCGTTCTTCTGCTCCGCTTCCGGATCTTCACTCGGGAGCGCGAAGAGCGCGCTATGACTCAGGGGCCTCGAGGCTACACCACGCATGCGCAACAGAGGCAGAAGAAGCGTTTGATGCGAAAACAGGACAGCCACACCACGCCCATTTTTCTGCATGCAGAAAAAAGCCCGCAATCCCCAAATAACGCACCTTCCAGGAGCTTCGCCAAAGCTGTGTGGCCAAAAACACAGGCGACATCTAGGGCTGTCAAAGACCTCTGCAACGCAGGGCAGTGTAAGGCCGCACGGAACCAATAGCCGGAAACCAATAGCTACTGCCTGCTAGGCTGCACTCCTCGCACCATCTCCAGGGAGCACTTGAAGTCTAGGAACAGATGCGTCTTTCTCTATGTGCGCTTTTCTACTGAGACAGGACGCCGAATGCCGATGCAGTTAATACGGAGACACACCGCAGGCACCCCAAACTACGGGCTGGGATGCTTCAGGGAAGTCTCCAGAAGAGCAAAGTGCATGGAGCGACCTACGAAATCACGGTCTTCAAGACTGCCACCGGCCATCAAGAGTCTCTCAACAATTTGCTTGCTACCCCTTCTACAGGCCCAATGCATCGGAGTCCAGCCAGTAGCATCCACACCCCGAGGATCGGCGCCTTGCTGCAGCAGGAATTCCACAGTCTCGAGGTGCCCAGCTTCGGTGGCGTAGTGCAGGGGCGTCATGTACCCGAAGCCTGGTCCGAGGATGTCGAGAGCTGAAAACTGCTTCAGAAGCCTTCTAATCAGCTCCGTTTGACCCAACGAAGCCAAGATGTGCAGAACCGTGTTGCCCTTCTGCAAACACCACCCACTACAGACAAGGATCGAAGAGGATCCGCGCAAAACCTGCTGCACCCGCCGCGCCATTCAGCGAGCGCGAAGTTTGCCAGTCCGTTAGCAGCAATAAGCGGAAAACAGCAACAGGGCAGAGAGGTATACGTGTTTTCAAGATCCTCTCGTGCTAATAATGCGCACCGCATCTGCCACCTCGACATCAGCCCCGTTGTCGAGGAGCGCCATCATCACAGCCACATGCCGCGGCGAGTCAGCGGACTTCAGCCTACACCGTTTGCAAACACCAAAAGCTTGCTGACAAGGAATTCTGGTTGGTGCGTACTGCCTGCAGTTTGCTTTTCGGATGCTGGGCGGGGTGGGAGTAAGGGCAGCGAGGCGGCCTAGTGGCCTAGAGACTCACGCAGCTAACATCAGCGGGGTCCACGCATTAGAGGCCTCAAGAGGATCCACTGCCGCTTCGTTCTGCGCCAAATACAATACAACACAGCCGACACAGCTCAAAGAAAAGATGCAACGGATGCAGCAAGGTCTGTGTGTTCCAGAAACCCGCACACGCAGTGGAAGGAGACACCCAGAGATGTAGAAATGTGCCATGTGTTGGAATCCTTCATTTTTACAAAAACTATGGGGCTCATGGCCTAGCTTGGCTGAGACGTGCCTGCAGAAGGAGCTTCACTATCTCGGTGTGTCCATTTCTGGCAGCCAAATGGAGGGGGGAGCGGTGACTATCTGCATTGCAGGCAAAGTTTGGGGTTGCCCCAGATTCCAGCAGCTCCTTCACTTCGTTGACGTTTCCATCTTTGCACGCCTTGCAGAGCTTGATGGTCAGCATCGTCGCGTGCTATAGGAATGCACGCGTAAGCGTACAGGAGCGGGAAAATTCATGGAGAAGCTAATAATCAGTGTTGCTGAAAAACTATGCAAAAAGGCCTTCGGGCAGCCCGATGGGCCTTTATGAAGAGTGGTCCACTTCAGAGAACCCTCGATGCTGGAATCCGAGCGAATGCTTGATGCATGCGAATTCCTGGTGCTTCATCGTGTGCTTTTAGCAGCAGGAGGGGTTGAGCTTCCGTGGAAGCCCGTTTGAAAAAGGAGGTGGGCTAGAGGAAATCTTCTTGAAGCTCGATTAATCTGGCGTCTTTTAATTTTGCATCGTTCCTGCATCCAGAAAAGTGGTGATTACAAGCCTGCGTCCCCCCGGGGTGTCCACCACCACCGAAGCCGCTTTTGGAATTGCTCGAAAAAAGCAATCCCTGTAGATATTCTTGGCAAGCTTATCATGCATGTGACAAAATAGCATTTAAACAGGGGTAGAGTCAACGAAATTGTGCAAGACTGGGATGCTCTCTAGGTCGTACTGGTCTTGTTCAAGGTCGGTGGTGGGCGCAAGGCCGCCAGCAGTTTGCGATCGCGTTCCGATTCAAATTTACTCGTGAGGTGATGTAGTTGAAACTTTCATTGGTGGAAAAAGGTTTTGAGCTATTGGTCACCAGAATTGACGTGGTGATGAAGCAGAAGCATGCGAGGGGCCCTCACGCTCTGTCGGCTGCGGCAGCTGGGCATTGCAATGGGCTGCCGAAACGGGCTTGAACTAGACATGAGCCTGCGCGATCAAATTTGCCGAAACTGCCCCGAGACGGAATTCCCTGACGCTGTGCTGTTCGCAAAAATTTGATGCTTGTGTCGAGATCTCAGTTCATCCATGCGGTCGCTGTCTGCTGGTACTGCGGAGGGAACCCGCGAGTCCGTTGGCCCTCTACGCTGCATGCTGCATTTCCCCTCCTGAAATCAAAGTAGCCTCCTTAATCCAGCAACGAGCATTCGTTCTGGAAAACGCACGAGCCCAGGGGAGTGGCGCCGCAGGAGGGCAACGCGAGAAAGCATGGGTCAATGCGTGCCGCTCCGGCCTGGCAGCTTCCTGTAGTGGAAGATGAACGATGGAAACCGGTGAGCCTGCCTTTCTTCTCCCTGAGTTTCTGCTGGTTTTCTTGCGGTATTCACGACAGCGCTGAGGGCAGTCCAATTGCTGCTTGCTCTTAGCCTTCTTAGTCTCGAACAATTCCTACCTGATGGCTGCTGGCGCAGGGAGAAGGCGAAAGCGACAGCCGCAGCCTTGCTCAAGGATGAGAGCTTTGTTATCAAGTATCCAGCCCTAGCTCGGGCCCTCAAAGAGTCTGTGGAGCCGTCCGAAGAACCTGGAGGCAGCAGCTCACCGACTGCCGCCGCTGTGCATGCAGAACCCTCCCCAGCTGCAGAGCCATCTCTGCAGCGATCCGGCAATGGCATGCATGCGACCGCTCAGCAGCTGAATGGAAGCGGCTTTTCTCCCTTGGCAAGTCCAGAAGTGTCTTCCACTGTACTCCTACCCGGCCCCGCGGCACAGAAGCCACAGTTGCCCCTCAATCCCACGTCCTCTTCTCCTGCAGCCTCGCCGCCTCTGAGCGGCAGCACCTCGAAATTTCCAGAGCCGACGCAGCAGGCGTCATCACCTGTGCACCTCGCGCAGAGTCACCCCTCGAGAGATCCGCAGGGAGGAGAGGCGGCAGAGACACGGACGGGCCATGTCACGGACGATGCCCTCCCCGCGGCAGCCTCTGGCATCGCCTCCCCCACAGGAGAACCCGCAGAGAAAGTTTTACACCCTCCTGTGCACTATATGAAGCGGTAGGGCTTCTGGAGGAAGGGGGGAGGGGGCCTGCTGGCAACATGCAGCGTGTAGGTACACCGCAAAACAGGGAGGTTAAGGCGGGGCTTGCACGACGACAGGGAGACGTCAGAGCTTGGGTTGATGGCTTTTCGTGCAGGCTGGAGGAGCTGCAACAAGGCTACGTGCAAATCATGCAGCATCGCAACAGCGTGTCACTGCAGTATGAGCTGCTGAGAAAAACCGGCCGCCCCCTTACGGGCGCACGGCTCCCAAGCGCCGTGGCGCTCAGTTCGTCGCCTCCTTTCATGCTGCCCAGCACCTCTGCTCGACCCCTCGTGAAGTCTGTAGCAGATGCGTGGCCGCCAGGCACGATAGAGCAGCAGCAACAGCAACAAGCTCTCCTGCAGCTTCAGCGCATGGGAGCAACTCCGAGCGCTGTCCACCCCTGCATGCCACAAGCGGTCCCCTGGATAGTCAGCGCCGCGACGCACTCCCCCGAGGCAGTCGCTTCCGCCGCAGAGGCGGTCGCTGGCCATGATGGCAGCCTTGCAGAGCGGAGTGCTGCGATTCATCAGCTTCGCCAGCAGCTGCATCCTCACGAAAAGCCTCGTCCAACAATCGACCCTGCAGTCCTCTACGAGAAAGCAGGCATAGACCTAGCCGTGCAGCACCTCAAGGATCGCGCCGAGCGCATGCACGCTCAGAGCCGCGAAATTACGCGGGCTTTAGCGCACAAGAAGCAGCAGGCGGAGCTTGAGGCGCTCAGGGAGAAGAATGCTCACCCCCTGCTGGCCGACGTTACTGCCGAGCAGCAGCGCATAATTGAAGAGCAGCTGCGCTGCATAGACGAGGCACGCTCCCCCTCGTCTAGGCCCCCATCGTTCCGCTGTGCTGCCCTCCTTTCTGACGCGTTTTAGCCTCAAAGTCTCCCCAATGCTTTTCCTTCCCTCCCCCCTGCTGTGAGCATATTAGGGAGGCTCTGAGGCTGTCCATCTTGCTGCTCTGCTGACCCTTCCCGCGGTGCAGGCACGCGATGGAATTGCAGTGGCGCAGGCCGAAGCTGCGCGCATCGAGCTGAGGAGCCGCGATGCCCTTTACCACGCGGCATACGCTGAGGAGTAAGAGACTCTTTCGCACGCAGCGGGCGGAGTAGTTCGGCTGCCTCAATGGCGTCTTTTGTTTGTAGCGCAGTCGTGAAGTAGGCACGTCTCTTGAGCCGCTGGCCAGCTTCGCCTCTTGGGGTCTCTCGCTGCATGCGATGCTAGGCCTTCCGCAAAGCTGTGTTTACCGTATGCGGACCAGTGCAGATGCCGAGCTGGTGCGGCTGCATGCGGAGCGCATGAAGGACATCACCCGCATTCAAGAGACTAACCCTCTTCCTCAGCAGTGCCATGTTACACGGGCAGTTGCTGAGGGTCTGGAAGATCCTCTGGAAATCATGGCCCAGCGCAACGTCGACTTCAGAGTGGTGAATGGCCGTTTTTTGGGGTGCTTGCACGTGGGGAGGAGTTCGTCAACTGGTTGAAGGGCTGCCTGCCCCCCTGCACAGAGGCAGGACGGTAGCGTCACTATGCAATCGGCGGCTTGTGAAAGCGCGACGCACGTTGGCAAGTGCCTGCTCCGCTCGATGCGGCATCGTTCTTGGACCGTGTAGGCTGCGTGCGGGTGTTATTGTGTGTGCAGCAAAGACTCTCGGCTGCGGCTGCTCAGCTTGCCGTGTCTCGCATGCTCCGTAACTTAGGCTACAGTCAAGAGAGAGAAGATGCCGTGCCTGTGCGGCGCGGAGAAGGCCCCGCCGTCTATAAATCCAAGTGTGAAGGATTGGGGGCTGGGGGGAAATCCTACGGAGGGGAGACAGGGGAGAAGGGGGGGACACGAAGGGAAGGAACGGGGCAGGGTGGGCTGGTTTGAAAAGTGGCGTTCGAAGCCGCGGCGCTTTTTCGGGAGCACCATGGCTGCATTCATTATGAAGCGAACCTCCAGAGAGGCCTGGATGAGAGACAAAGCTGTTGTCGCAAGGCGAAAGCAGCAGCACAAGCTGCTGTTGCTGTCTCTCTCTGGATGAATGGCTGTGTCGGTTCTCTGCGCCCCGCTTCGGACTCGCCTCACAAGAAGGCACGTTCAGACAGACACCTTGTCATGCACTTGCGTGTTTTGATACTTTCGGCGCGGTGTGGCTTCCTCAGGTTCCCGAAGGCCTACCCCGAGCTTGGATATGCAAACGCTTTGCCCGTGAGTCAGCAGGGAAGGCGCGAGCTGTTTCGCAAGGCGCAGCAGAAGGACGGCAAAGTGCCCACGTTTGCAGACTTCGTGGAGGAGGAGACGCAAAGAGAGGCAGTCGGAGAACTGGATGTGTTTTCGGGGCCTGGGAAGCAGCTCATGCTCGCGCAGCAGGAGAAGCGGAAAGAAGACGACGACTGGGCAAGGCTGTGCTTGAGCAAGCTGCACTCGAAGAATATGGCCCTGGAAGAGGCAAAGAGCGCGAGACAGGAAGCGGAGGAAGCCCAACGATCTCTGGAAAGAATGCGCCGTCGCCAAGAGGAACTGGAGGCTGAGCGGGATGCCATGGCTCAGCTAGCTCGAAGACGCGAGAAGGAAGCAGCCCAGGCCCGCGAGGAAGCCGAGCGGCAAGCAGCCGCAGCATCTGCATTAGTACGCAAAGCTCCAAGTCGCTCTCCTACGCTGACTGTGGAAGCAGCAGCCAGAGCTGGGGATCCTGCGCGACGAGGGGCCTCTGCTGCGCTGAGCAGATCTCGCACTGTTTCGCTGTCTCGAGCGTCTTTGTCCCAGGCGGCACGGATTGACGAAAAGCGTCTCCTGGAAGCAGAGAACCTGCAAAACTGTGAAAAGACGATTCAAGACTCTTTTGAGGTGCTGCCCCCGAAGCGTCTGCACGCCGCCATCCCGCAGCAGAGCAGACGCAAGGGCGAGATCTTGAACAACGGTGAGCGAAAGGGCATGCTGCACCTAGCCTCTTTCTCCTTCACGCGCAGCCACCCTTGCCACGATTCAAGCTTCGAAGCGGTATCCTCTGAAGCTGCTCTGGCAAGACACACGACTCCTTCTCGGCGGGAAGCAGTGCGAGGGCCCCTTGTGGCTAGCACGAGCTGTAACGGCACCGGAGAGGATGCTGTCTGCGCTAGAAGGGGCTGCTGCCACCCCTGAACAGGACGCAACAGGAAGAAGCAAACGATGAAGCCTACATGGGCCTGATGCCCTCTGTGTGTTTGTGCATGCGACTTGTGAGCCGACTCGCCGCAGCACTGGCCGAGCGCCTGCCGCCGTATCGATGCGAGGAATTCGTTTTTCTGACTCCTCCAGTGGAAACGACACCTGAGAAGCTCAAACTCTTGTACACACAAATGAAGAAGGTCTTCTCCTCTGGAGAGGTAGGAAGGCTGCCTCAGGCACTCTGGAAAACGTTGAGGGTTGCGGGGGTTCCCATGGCGCGTGGCTGTCACGGGCTGTTTTTTCGCGTTATCGTCGAGCTCAAGCGACAGAAGGATCGTTGTGGCCCTCTAGATGAGGTTCTCTTGCGCATATGTCAGCGCTGCCACCAATCCCGAGCACGCCTTGTGGTGTGCTTTGAGCCACGCAGCTTGGGAGCAGTGAGCACGTGCAGATGATCTACGATTTCTCAGTTGGCTGTTGTCAGGAGTTCGTTCGCAAGGACCCTGCCTCGCAGGTACTGTGTTCTAAGAGAACGGCCCCCGGGGAGCTGCCATTTAGACTCAAGATGTATTTGCCTAACTGGCTGCAAGGCAGGCAGCCACACTACTCTCTCGGCTCGGACTTGCACCGATGCCCCTTTACAATCGGCTAGGACGGCTGCCTGGAATCAGCCTCTTATGTGCGCTGCGTCGCGTGGCGTTCGTTTGCAGGAGTATGCCAATGCGCTGGTACAAGCTCTGCCCTACTACCCCTACCAAATCGATATTCAACGGGCCGGGATCATTGCGCTCCTCAACATCTTTGAATGTAAACAAACAAACCCCTGCTTTCTGCCCTCGGTGTTATGCGGCTAAGGGTGGTGCCCCTGAAAACTCTTTTCTATGCTGCTGTCGACGTGCATGCGTATGCGGATGCACTTGAACGCCGCTGTGGTAGAATTGCGCCTTGCTACGCATGAGGCCCTCCACATAAGGGACCACCCTTCCAGAAAGTATTTATGTAAAGAACCTCGAGGCTAAGGGCTATGGCCTTCTCTTTTCTGCTGCGTTTTTCCATGCCTGCGCGTGTTTTCCCGCTGCGCCTCCGGCCGGCCCTTGAGCACCGCTGTAAAATCCTAATCCAGGACGTCTTGTGAGGCATGCAACGCGATGTCTGTCCTTGCGTGCCGGTGTCTCAGCTTCTAAATTCCAGGAGCATCTCGCACCGCCGCTCTTTGAGGTGTTGACAACCCTCATGGCGATCGACGACAAGGAGCTTCGCGCAGATGTCATTGCAGTGATGGCCGCCGTCATTCGACCCAAGGCAAGCAAGGCCCCATTCGAAGCGCTTTGAACCCTCGAAAAAAAGCATGCGCGCTCAGAACCTTCCCGTTTTTTTCTCGTGTTCAGAGCTACATTTATATCTGTATATACAAACATATACGCAGTTGCAGACTCGTGGAGCGTGCGCTGCGATGGCGAAGGGTTGTTGACGGGGCCTAGCTGCCCGCTGCGGGGGTTGTTTTGGCCGTTTTGCGACTGCATGCAATCCGGCTTACTGTCAGCTGCCTTTGCGACACGGCGCTTGCAGGTCGTCATCAACACCGACCTCGTGGACTTGTTGCTGCAGCAAGTCAATGAGTCGTCCAACAGCGAAGTTGTCGCCTTCTGCATCCACATTTTAATCGTTGCTCGCTCTCCCCACAGAAAAACCGCCCAGTATTCTGCCTTCCTCGCAGTGCTCAGCAAGTGGAAACACGAGCCAGCAGTGCTGACAAGGTGAGCAAGATCTTAATGCACCCGCACGTCGCTGGAGCAGACCGCGGCTACCAAACAATTCCCCAACTTCCAATTCCCCCCACTACCTCAGAACGACCTCCCGCCTCTGCGCTAGGCGCTGGCAAAGCCGCAAATTTTTCGCCAAACGCGCCATCCTTCCACGTGTTGCATGCAAAGATTTCTGCCGATCCAGAATCTCTCGTGCGGCTGCACGCGAATTGCGCTTCCGCGAACGTACAGGGCCTGCCTAGCAATTGACGCTGCAGCACAAAGGGCCCAGCTGGAAGGACTAGCGTCGCACGAAAGAAAGAAGCTTTTAGGCGCTGGTCAGCGTTTGGAGGAAGGTGCGCAATGGGGAGGGGGACAGGGGGGTGGAAGCCAACAAAGCTGCGAAGGGCCCATGCAAACTTCCCAGCTGCGTATGTCTATATAGATATATATAGAGAGAGATATATTGCGTTTTCGCGTTGCCTGCCTCGTGGCTTCGTCCACGTACCGGTTGCTGCTCTGTTGTACATCGGTGCTGCGCTCGCGTCCTATAGAGGAAGATACGCGCAAAAACAAAAAAGCGGCTGTTTAGGGGTGTCAGCAGCAGCACTCTTGTTTTCGTGTAGAGCCCTTCGCCGTTGTTTGTTCGCGTTGGGTGCCTGCCTGGAGCTGCCTTAGCGCCGCGAAGGCGAAGACTAAAGAGTCTTTTTGGGTGCTGTTTCGACAGGCTACAACGACTTGCGGCGGCCTCCCAGCTACAACGAGGTCGTGCAGATCTTAGAGTCGAAAACTCCCAAGTGGATGCCAGATGATGCCAGCGACGTTGACAAGGTGCGTACTGGGAGGCGTCCGATTTCAAAAAACTTTCAGCCGCCGCTGCCAGCCTTTACACCGACAGAAGTGCATGAAAAAGGCCTCCTGGCCCCAGAGTCGACAAAACCTCACGAGAGCTTCGGTGTGCGCATTCCTAGTCTCCGCGGCTGCATTTTTTTCCCGCACTGGGCGACGTTGGTGCTTTTGCAGGTCCTGAATGTCATGAAGCTCAATGCGAACTCTCGAAAATTGCAAGGAGCAGCGTGTCAAGCGATCGCCTCGCTCGCGCGAGCTTCCCTTGAACACTGCCAGCATGTGGCACACACGGTGAGGAGCTGCGCTTCACGACACCCCCCGGCCCTGCAAGAAAGGCGGCGACGCCTCGTTTCTTTTTTTTGCGCTTTAAACGGAGGCTTTATGTGTCCCTGCATTGCGCGTAGAGAGGCAGGGGCCAAGGGTTCAGCCTCTGCATCTACATGCGAGCTCCAAGTCTATCCTACCATTCCTCTACATGCTTAATAGGAGGTTCCACATGCATGCAAATGCATTTGCATGCATGTGGAACCTTTTAACAAGCCGTCCTTTTCGCTCCTTTCGCACATCGCACTCCCTTAGAACCTGCGAGTGTTGCACCGGGCATGCAGAGAGGCCTTCCTGCTCCTGCGCACACTGGCCTCACGCGAACCACAGCACCTACAATGCTTGTCTTTTGTTTCTGAAATTTCAGGCATTTCCTGTGCTGCTCTCGGCCGTCTCCACGCACCCAGAAAGCCAAAGCGTTGCCAGCGGCTTTGCAAACAGTATCGCAATCGTCGGTGGCGTCAAAGCCTGCAGGTGCGTGTCTGCGGAGTGTTACCGTGGTCTGTCCATTCATCTCTCCTCTTTCTTGCTGCAGTGCCACAGGAGCCTGTGCAAAAGCTCGAAGAGAATGCCAGAGGAGAAAAGTGAACCAGCGGCAGCGCGCATCCCAAAAGGGAACCTAGCCTTGGCGTGCAGCCGCTGCCGCTGCTCTATGCCACCCCAGGGAAACTTCTTATCTGGCAGCCATACACCCATGACGTCGAAATTCGCTGCTGCATCGATCAAAGCAGTACCTCGATCGGCGCGATGCCCCTCTAGATTCCTCACGCGCACCATTTTTCCTCTGCTCCCACCCGAACAAACACACCGCTTGCACATCCGTGCCTTTCTTCTGTGCTTCTGTCCCTCCGGTGCAGGAACTGCCTCACTCAAGAGATGATGGAAGAAGTCAACAGGTGTATTCAGCGCCACAGATGTGTTCCAGAGGTCGTCAGCGCCTGTTGCGCTGCACTGACGATCCTCGAAGATTTCTACACTCCCCAGAGCGAAGTAGGAAATGCTCTTTTTGCATTTGTCGGGTTTCCGGAAGTTCGATTACCTGCACAGGCGGCCTAAGGTGCAAGGGGTCACGTTTTCCTAGTCCCCTTTTCGTGCATCCTGACCACTTGCTGGGCAGGCACGGCGGCACGCGGGCTGCTGTTGGAGGATGTGGAGGAAGTTCCTCTCGGGAGGAAAGCACGGCTTGGCTTTTTGAACAGCACTGTGACTTGGTGTTTGTTGACGCTGCGCAGGTCTTCGGCCGTGTGACACTGCACGCTATCATCAGCGCCTTGCAAGACAGCAAAGGCTCAGTTGTCTTGTGCGCTCACATCAATGAATTTATCGCGACCTTCAGTTACCATGTTACGACTCTGGTGAGTTGCTAGGGTGTTGTAGAGAGGGATGGGGCTGCTGCCAAGCACCAGCTGCAGCAGGCTGCTGCAGGCTCACCTCGCACCTCTTCGACTCCAAACACACCAAAACGAAGACACGTGGCAGGATCAGAGTGGCCAAGCCTCAGGTTCCTGTCAGACGCTGGCTTCTGCTGCTGCCTTAGGGCAAGCGTGGCGAATCCGCATAAGAGCTCTAGATCCGTGTCCTCTGCTTGCCTGTCTCTGTCTGTTTGCTTGCTTGTTTCTTTGTCTGTCTGTGTATGTGCGAAAAACGGGGTGTGGTGCCTCCGTGAGGCTATGCGTATTGAAACAGGCGGATGCGAGGAGGAGGGCCGTTGAGCTGGGTGTCATCGAGGCCATCGTTAAGAGCATGACAGCGTGCTCCACAGATCCGCTGGTCAGCACGTTAGAACTTGGTAGAAGCTGGGGAGGCAGGGGAAGAGCCAAGGTGGCTGAGCAGCAGGCCCCCTGTTTTGCAGCGGGAAGGGAGGGACTGGCCTGCTGGCTACTATATCCAACCGGTGCCTCGTATAACGCTGCGGCACACTGCGCTCGTGCAGATGTGTGCCTTTGGCTGTCGGGCAATCTCTCGCCTTGTTTACAAAGAGCCTGACGACTCGAAGATCTACACGGAGCTTCTCAAGATGCGCGCCATGACCACGCTTCTCTTTGTCATGTTCAAGCACGGCAAGGAACCCTGTCTCGCCGAGGACGCCCTCAGGTGTATAGCGAACTGCGCTTCCAACGAGCGATGTGCCGCGGCCATCCTCGAACGCGGTGTCAATGTAATCTGCAAGGTACACGACGCTTCCAACCACAGCCTAACGAGACAAGCATCCCTCCATGTGTGGCTCATGGCTGACTTCTCCGTTGCTTCTCGAGTGCTGACCAGGGGGGTGGAAAGGGGGTGAGAAGGCGTTGCATCTAAGCAGTGCCTCACGCCTTCCGCTTTTCGTGATCTCCCATGCCGCTCGTGTGCTCCGGCTGCAGCGCCCTCTTATGAGCTGCAGCGGCCACCGTCAGTTCGCGCCTTAGGAACCAGAAGGCCCTTTCTTCAGCCCATTTTGGGGGGGGAGGCGGGGAGGGAGCGGTGAAGGGGGGAAAGGTTCTCGTGATGTATCCTTGCGAGTGGCATGCTTGGCTCTGCATCAGGTGCTCTTTGCTGCGAGGGCTCTCATGAGCGTCGATCTCTGGGCCTTCTTACCCACGCGCACTGGAGCCGGAACCCCACATGCCTTTCATTTTCGATCTCGTCTGACTGTGTTTCGCTGCAGGTGGTGTCTGAACACTCCGACAACATGGAAGTTGTAGCCCAGGGCTGCCGCTGCCTTTGGCTGCTCTCGTCTCAGCCGGGACTGCAGCAGATGACGCTGAATCGCGGCGTGCTCTTGATAGAGCACGCAGCGGCCAAATACTCCTCCTCAGGTGACTCCAAGCGGCTCGTGATGGAGTTCCTGCTGCGCATTCTCAAGGGGGAAGGCGTTTCGCGCCAGACCGTTGACCCTCTCTGGGATGCCGGGCTGGACTTTGTACGGAGCTCCGATCAAGTTCCCCCGCCCAGCATAGACAGGGCAGCCGGCAGACAGCATGCGCGGCAGCCAGCCATGGGAGCTTTAGCCAGGCAAATGACAGCAGCTGCCCATGCTCCGCCTAGCCCTAGGGGAATCGGCCCGTTTCATATGTAACCCAATAATTTTTTCGTGGCACTCATATCACGCCCTGGCAGCCCTGCATACCTGCGAGGGTGACGTTTCCCATGTACCTACACAGCGCTTAACGGCTTAGTCTAAAGCCTAGCACAGATACGCGCACGCACACCACACAATAAAAGTGCAGCGGCTACACACACGCGGTGTCTCAACATCGACACGAAGGTGCGCTGCGCCACGCACACAGCGATAGTCACTTCCAGGGAAAATGCGCTTTTACGGAAGCACGAGGTAGAGCGCCTCGTGCAGCCTTGATAGATACTGAAGTCTGCAATCGGTGCACGGCGCCGGGAGCAGTCAGTCTGGCACATTGTTCGCAGACATTGCAGTGTCTCGGACCTTAAAAAACTGCGCAGCCTGTACAAAACTTATTGAGAGGATCTCTTCTTTCAATAATAGGAGCACTACCGGCCGCTATTTCCGAGCCGTTTTCATTCCCTAGAGGAACCGCTTTTGTCCCCCCGCACAACTCTATCTCCTAAACCCCACATCTGCTAGCAGCAGGCACGCACTCGTGTTGCACTCAAAATGGCAGGTCTTTGGGGCAAAGCTCTGAGCCGCAGGTGTACACTGCGTAACTGCCCGAGTCCCTTGGGATCACTATTGGCATCACTCGGCCTCCACAGTCAAGCCGCCACCAGCTACAAATTGGCGAAACTCGAGAAGACGTCACGTGCGCTGCACAGCATCCACGAGACCTCTTCCCAAAGCACGGATGCCTCCCATGAGCATAACGGGGCTGACAATCGCCATGAAGGAGCGTTCTCCTACTACTGGCGAGGAACCTGCTTCTGATGGCTTCCCTTTCTCTGCAGCCGCCTCCACACAAGCCCCTTGAGAGTCCCAGGAAGGGGACACAAGAAGGCTCGGAGAACTGGCCGTGGGCTGCAAGGCTCTGCAGAGTAACGTTCCAGGGGGAATCTTGAGGGCTGCTATCGCCGGAAGGCCTCCTCCCAGTTGCTGCGCTTGCACGAAGTCCAGTCCCAGAATAAAAGTATTCGGAAAGGCCTGGAAGAGTTTTCGGAGGAAGCGCAGCATTAAATAGCGGCGTGCGCACGCCTTTGTACCCACAGCTCTTCGGAAGAGATCGTCGAGGACCGCGCAGGTTTCTGGGGAAGTAGCCGAAAGGCTTAGACCCCCTGCTTCAAGGTACATCGCAATGTCTGCATCGGCTTCTTGCTGCAGAAGGCTGGCGAGGAGAGGGTTTTTTGGGGACGACGGTGATTCCCCATTGAACTGCAAATTTGCAAAGCGTCGCTTCTTCTGCGGCGCAGGGGCGGTCTCCCTCCCTGCGGGGGCCAAAGCCAGAGGGTCTCGAAACCTTAGGATAAGGTCAAACTGACTCAAATCCGCGGCAAAGAGGCCGTTCCACGTTGGATCCTGCAAGCGTCTCCCAGAAACAAGGCTCAGAGCCAGTATCCTTTGGTAGCCATCTCTGCAAACGCCACCCAAAATCCACAGCAGAAACAAGTCCTCGCAAACCCGCCAGGTGCAGATGTCATGCATGACTCTCTGTCGGCTCCCCAGACATATAAGTAAGACCGGAGATCTAATGGTCTATCCACCCCCATGCTTCAGGAACGACGAAGGCGCAACCCATCTCGCCTTCTCTATTCCTTCATCTACCCTGCAGACCCAATGGAACGCACCGGGCACATCCAAGTAAGCGGCGGAAACACGGGGGCTCTGGCCGCGGGATGATGAAGCCATGGGGATCTAGTAGGGATTGCACTGCGGGAAATTGATGGAAGCTGCGTAACCAGAAACACATGCAGCAGACATGGCACCTGCATGAGCTACCCCATGCTCCTTTTGTTGATTTTACCTCGATCGTCCGGCCTCTGAATTCTGCCAGACCCCTAGAAGCTCGTCCTAAGCACGCGTTCTTCAATGCAACAGATAGCCAAAACCAGAACCACCACCAAAAGACTGCTTGCACAGAGGGACGCCCCGCCGAAGCAGCATACCGAGAAAACTGCTCCGTCGGCTCCTTCCCTAGTTGCCCGTATATTTTCCGCCCACTCGCTGACTGCAGTCATTCTCTACCATAGTCAACGTAGCCAGCTGCAGAGGGCAGCGGGCCCTACGGCAGGAGGCGGCATCGGCCACTTACTGCTCAAAAGACACTTGCATTTTCTGGCGCTGCTCCTCTGCTAACGGGGCGGTGGCATCGAAAGTCACCACCAGCGCATTCCGATCCCAGTCAAAGGTGCTCACAAAATGAAGAAAACTGAGCACGAGAGAGGCAGCATGCGGAACAAAAACTCGCGTCACACAAAGTCCTGCGCAGCTAGCTGCCAACCTGCTGCAGCGAAAACGGCCCCAGCAGCATCTCAACCGCAACAACAAAAGCTGCACGGACTAAGGCATTTATAGCCAACTCGAAAAAATTATATTCCCCACGAAAACGGCCGTGAAACGCCTTGCTTTGCTGCGTCGCCTTTCTGTATTGCTTACCGCAAGAACGCCACATGCGGGCTTTGTGGCGCATCCCCGTACCCAGCGCTCAGGAAGTCTACGAAGAGGAAGACCATCACATGCTCCGCAAAGTGTACCGCCCCCACAACCAGCTGAGAGCTAAGCCATGAGACGGCCAGGCGCACCGCTCCTGCGGAAAAGCAGAGCAGTACCCAATCTGGTATCCTTGCTAGAGTTGCCGCACAGAGGCCAACAGGTGCAGCCGTTGTTTCCGTGCACCCCCAGTGCACAAGGCGGAAAGAACCTGAGTATCGAGCCGTCGGTGGGACGATAAACGGATGGAAATTCGAGGAAAAGTACTCGCGCTTCCAACTTCTGAAGAGCTCCGGCCTGCGGCAGCACTAGTGCATACATACCTGCAAAGGCCGTGTGCTTGAGTGTCACGCTATGCAGAAGAGCCGACACCTGAGGCCCCCACCAGAGGGTGCGTAGCTGCATCAGAGAATCCTGGTGCATCGGCGGACTAGCTGCGTATAATAGCGCGACGTCCTCTTGCAACAGGAGTTCACATGCCATCTTAGCGTCCCCCCTCTCCTCGCGGATGGTGCCACTGCCGCCAGTTGTGCTCATTCGGCCGGAGCCTCCAGTTGCACCCAAAGACTTCGCTAGCTGCGATGTGATGGGCTTAAGGGAGAAGTCCGTAAAGATGTTGGCTTCCTCCATTACTTCGTTGGGATGGAAAATCCGAATTCTAAAGATGAATCCCTGGAAGTGAACATCTAGGTGCGAATCCATCACGTCGCTGGAGACGGAGTAATCCCGCAACAGCTCTTCACTGCAGCGCAGGCACCCCAGCAAATGGTATCCGATGAAGCCTCTTCGGTACCCACAGTGGCCAATACGTCCTTGCCCCCCCCCCAATTCCCCTTCCCGCCAAAGCATCCCTCACGCGCAGCCCCTCCTCGCAAACCGCCGCGCTATTCCGCTTTCCCCCCATGTGGCGCAGTTGGGTGTAGAAGCCAAGCACAGCGCTAGGCGTCTGGCCGAAAAATGCAAGACCAGCTAAAGGGCCACCGCACTGTCTCAAACACGGCTGCGCAGCCTAAAAGGCAGGCCCCTGTGCTGTGCAACATGCGCTGGAGTGTTCAGCCGCTAGGGAAGTAAGGGCGTAGCAAAGTCACGAACTACCACAATCGCGTTGTTGCAAGGGGCGCAAAGGCTGGGGGGACTTAGTGTCGTGAATCGGCATACTGCATGGCAACAAGGAAGGCCGTCTTGAGCCGACAAACTGCCAGGCGCTCTACTGGCCACTTGCCCGAATCTTCAAACTGCACCACCACGGAGTGCACGGTGGGTGTAGCACCTGCTTGGCAAGCGCAACTCGCACAGAACCCAGAGCGACAGCCTTTAGAGGAGGGCAACAGAAACGAGACATTCGTCTGGCTATGCCAAGGCTGCGCGGTAGTAGGAAAGCCTTCTAAAGGGCACTGCTAGAGGCTGCAACGCCCTCCAGTGAAGGCACAGCCAGCCTGTGGGACCTCCCGCAAAACACTTGGGCGGACTGCTTACCCTGTGCCTGCTCAGGTTCCCAAATGTTTGTCGCCACGACTTCGGTGTGTCGCAAGGCAGCGTCTGAGTGCCAGACTTGCTTGATGGTCAGCGGGACAGAGCTCAGAGCACACAGCACGTTCTTTAGCTCGGCAAACGCCTGTGTGCGAAGGACAACATTTAGAGGAGCATGCACTTCAAGTAGGCACAACGCAAGCGCACGCGCCAAGCACACCCTTCGCCGGCTGGACGCGCAGCAACAAGCGCAACCCCGAGCGCCAGCACCGGGAGATTCCACAGCCCTCCAGTGGTCAGCAGCGATGCTCGAGGACGCTAACACGAGCACAACAGCACCAGCGGCCTTCGCAGCCCTCAACGCATACGCTGGCAGGCGCAACTCGGGAGGACGCACTCGGATGAGAGCCTTCTGCCTTTCAGACAAAGGCCCGACAGCACCCAGAGGGCTGCAGTCTATTTCCAGATTCGGGTACGGCACTGCCTGCCTCGTGGTCTTTGTCTTTGTCTCTGCCTTTGGCCAGGAAGCCGAATACGAACAGAGAGCTTCTGCGTGGTGCTGCAACACAGTGCGCGCGATCTGTGCACATGGAGACTGCGACCATGCAGTTTTGGCCGATGCCAGCTCCAGAGCCACACGGCCCTCCGAGGCCTTAAAAGCTTCCCACAAGACACAATGCAGCATACGCCCATCCTGAAACCGCCGGACGTCGCAACGGGAGCCCCAGAATTGCCTGCACCGCCACACACACCACACCAACGGCAAAGATCAGGAGGCATCACGAGCTGGGAGTGCGAGGGGATTCGTGCAGCCCTCTCGTGATCGCCCGAGGTCATTCTAGCGGCAGCAAAAGCACACGCAGCGCCCAGCCTTCATGCCATGCAGTTGGAGGGGTCTGCCGCTGCCAAGCCCTCCGCTCCTGGCAATCATCAAGGCAGTCTCTGCCCCTTCCTCGATGAGTGCCTCGTCGAGGAAGGAGGGCCCCCTTAGGGGCCCCTAGAAGTCCCCGCGGGGGCACAGCATTTCGCCTTAGCTGTGGCACTCTCAGCTGCTGTCTGGGGCGTCGTTTAGGCGCTAAATACACTGCGTCTAAATTCTCCTACTTGAAGCTTTCGGTGGATACGGCGCGTGGAGTCCTTGACACCACCTCCGAGGTATCCACGACCTGAGGCCCCCTGTCCAGCAACCGCGCTGAAGCCTTTCCGTTCAGTGTTACGCTAACCAACAGGCCCACGGGGCAAGTGTCTGCCGAGTCTCCTGCAGACGCACCGCAGCAACGCACGACAGCCTGCCCTTGAAAAGAACAGCTTTTCTGCAGCACAGCAGCAGCATAGCCTCCATCGACCGACTGCCCGGTGGCCGAAAGTGATTGCTATTTCGCAAAGACACGGCACACCGTAAGGCGAACCCTCCCTGAAGTAAACCGAATACATAGAAGTGGCCGCGGCACCCGCGCACACGCTTTTCGTGGCGCACGCCAGCGTTGCCAGAAGCTCAAGCGGCTGCCCAACCCCCTCAAGGGAGACGCCAGCTCTGTGCGCATGCGCTTTTTCTGCACCTCACGCAGTTACGGCTACTGCGCCCCAAGCCCGAATCCATCCCAAGGAGATGTGCGATACACTGCAGCGCGGCGCGCGTGCAGCAGCAGCCATCGGCGCATGCGACTTCCTCGCGAGTCCAGAGAGGCCTTTCTTCTCACCCGTCTGCAAAGATTCCTTCGTAGAGCTGGCCGGTGGGAAGCGGACGCGGACAGTCTGCAGCCGGTCGCTCAGCCCTCGCAACAACAACCGGCCGATAGTTGCAGCTCCCAGAAACGCCACGCCTGTCTCCCACTTAGGGGGATCGATGTGTGCGGCCTTCTCGGTGGGCATCCCTTCATCCTCCACGGACCCCCCTTGGCCGTGGTAACGCTGATTCGGCACTGCAGGCTCGTAGTTGGCCACTGGAAAAGACGTTTCCAGGTGATAGGCTTCGCCACGGGGCGGCAGCGACGGCAGTCTAACCCACATGTCCGACTTGAGCAACAGCTCTTCCTGCTGATCTCCAAACAGCGCCATGAAAGGATCCTCCAGGGATTGCAGCGCGGCCAAGCTGCTGCGCGCCTCCTGCTGCAGCTCCTGAAAAACACATCGCCCTCTAGCCGCGCAAATCCAAGTTTCCAGCAAAAGAGACGCAGCTGTGCCGGCCACCCACATAAAAAGGCTGCGGGGAGCACCCTCCCGGACGCAAGGCTTTACAAAGCACCTTGGCGTCATATATATATAGAGCCTCAGCCCTTTCTGCACTCCCCACAGCTCCCCTCGTCCCTCCGACCATCCCAAAAGGCGTCGCGTTTCTGGGAACTCTCGCGCCACAACAGGCGCTAGCCCCAGAGGCCCCGTGTGCGCCAAAAGTCCTTTGCAGAATGCATGCCAGGCTTCGCGGAAAGCTGCCTCCAGGGCATGGGCTCTACAGCTGCGTGACACGTTCCCCCACTTGCAGCAACAGCTCTAGCTCACCTGTATGTGCAGCTGCGCGCGCCACAAGATGTTGAACGCCTTATCCTGAGAATCAAAGAGAATAGCGTCTTCCACAAACCCAACACACAGTTCCAGACGGGCCGATTGCTGCGTGGCTACAGGGGCATCCTCCGCGTTCGCTAAGCCTGCCGTGGCGTCCGCAGCATCGTTTCTAGCCTGCACAGCGGCTTCCAGTTGCGCTCTCGCGGCCTCTGACAGCTCAGCCTTGGGGGTCGCTGCTTCCTCGCCAAAGCAGTAATAGTGCTCTCTAAAGTCGGCCGAGGCCAGGAACGACAGCGCCATGCGAAGGAGCTGCACCGGAGACGCCACCCGCGCTGCACCCCCAGACGCCCGGCAAATATGTCCGAGTACCAGAGACAGCGTGAAGCCGCAGACGCCTGAAGCACGCACCAACCACCTTACATTGAGCATGCAGAACACACTCAGCAGCTTGCAAGAGGGAAGCACAGACTCCATGATGCATCAGACACACGCAGATGCCAAGGCTGGCGGCAGACGTCGCGCCCGTTGCTCACTCGAGCGGTACGCGTGCGGAAGCATGCATGCAATAACGTTTGCGTGAGCGTCGCTCGTGAAAGCTGCATTGAGGTTGGCCTTCGACATTGGGGATGATGCAGTCGTACCTGAGGCGGGATTGAAGGGAGGCGCTCCTGAGGCCAGCAGAGCTCGCCGCTTAGCCCATGCCTTTAGGAGGAGAACCGCATCAGCAAAGGCAGTAAATTCCGCGGTGCAATCTCGAAGCATCTTTGCGTGGCAGAGCAGCCTGCCGCAAGCGCCCACAACAGCAACAGCACCCTTACCCACTCATAGTCTCCCCGTCTCTACGAGGGAAGGCCTGCTTCAACAAAACGCTTGCGCCTCCCCGCGAGCATACCCTGGAAGTACGTGGCTCCCTGCCACGCCACCAAAGTACCCCCTCTGAGCAGACGCACCGAGTATCTTCCAGAACGAGGGCGTTGTAATACGGCGTCGGGGGAAGCGCCTTCACTTGAGCTTCTGTAAGCGTTTCTTCCGCCCCTGCAGAAGGCCCCTTGAGGCTCCGCGTGGCAATTGTTCTGTGCCGCACGGCATTCGCGCCAGGCCTTAGGAATTTCTCTTTAAACAGCCCGCCGGGGCAGCAGGGAAACATGCGAATTTCCCAGGTCTGCAGCTGCCGCAGCAGACGCTTTGAAACTCTTTCGCAGGCATCCTCTGCAGCGCCCGCCTCCGGGCTGTTGTTGCTGCCTGCGTCGTAGGGGACGAATCTGAGGCTGATGAAGGACTTCGTGGCATCAAAACGCCACGGCAAAACAGCTGCCTCCACCCGCAGCGCGTTCCTGCAAGCTTTCGCCCAACACCATCGCTCGGAAAGGTCTGTGGACGACGACGCCAGTTCGGCTACCAGTTGTGCGTGAACTGCATCAACGTAGGCTGCGCGCTTCGCAAGGTACCTGCGATTGCAAACGCAACTAAAAGCTGCCGCTCACTGGACCTTTGGCGCGTGACAGGGAACGTGGCCTACACGAGAAGTTGACAGATGCAAGAAAGGGGACCTGAGCGCTAAAGCGACAAGCTGCGCCTACCTGTAATTCAGGTAATCTCGCCTGTCCAGGGCGGCCTCGGGTAGCTCGAATGCCAAGTCCACGTTTCGCGAAAATCCGGGTGGACCTAGTCCTGCTCCACAGCTGCCTATAAGCTCGACCTTGGAGGGCCTAGTGGCTTCCCATACTGTTGCTGTTGCGTTCGCGTTGCCAGGCAACCGCCCAAAGAGACTAGTGGCCCTCTGAGAACGAAGTTTCCCTGCGAGAGCTTCCGCTGTCGCCGATCCCTCAACTAACGAGACACGTACCGGGCGGAACGACTGGAGCAGGAAGTGTTTCAAGAAAGCAATGAATTCAGAGAGGACGGCTGCAGAGGAGCTTCCTTCGGCCGATTCTGCCCTTGGACAGGGGCAGCGGACAGTGCTAAGTAGCTCTTGCAGCTCCAGCTCTAGCAGACTCAAGTGCGCGTCAGCGGCGCTAGGCCCTGAAGAATGAGCAGTGCCCTTCTCTCGAGAAGCCCGTACGGAGGTCCTCCGTCGGCTGGCTGCCAGCTTTCCCATGCTGTGGCGGCAATTACGGGACAGAGCGCATGCGGAAGGTGGCCAGTGGAAGAATCGACGGAAGTCGGGAGAGGACGCAACAGCGGCCGCAACTCCCGCCTTCGTCAGAGAAACGCGCCGTTAATCCGAGGAAGTCCACATTCAGAGCTGCTGCTGGCAGCCGCAGGCTTGTGAAAGTAGAGGCAATGTCACCCATACACTGTGCCAGTTCCAAAATAGCCCCGCCTACCGCAAGTAAGGGCATGAGACACAACAAGTAACCAAAAAAATATTCACTCTATATATTGCGCGTGGAAAAGCTCGATTCAAGATCAGCTGTGGGGCGGTACCCCGTTTGCATGCCTCAGGGTCTGGAGTCCCTTACACAGTTTGACGGCCCTTCACTGATTAGAACATAACCCAAATTGTACGTTCTTTCTCAATCGCACTCTATTTTGTGAGATAGGATCTGAAGGCCACTAAATGGAACCATTTCCTCATAGGAGCAGGGGCCGGGTCGGCCTCACACCGGTTTTGTGGTTCGAGCCACTGCACGTGGGATAGTTGACAGCACTGAAGACCTTCAACAGACCACAAGAGAGTAATTTCAATGATTACGCATGTTTAGAGATTTTTTGATTCATTAAGCAAACAAAGTCTTTTAGGGATGGGCATTTCAAGGTCGATTGTCTGCTGCGCCTTCATGTGCAGGAAGGTTAACTAGCAATCGACTAATGCTCACATATTAGGCTGCATATATGGTAGCTTGCGCTTCTACTGTGTGCTTTGTGTCGCTTTTATACGCTGACATTCTGTTGGCAGGTCTAGCTCCCAGCTATTGGGGTCTGTGATACGAGCGCTAACGATTATCGCGCCCTTCCTCTATGGATCAAAACCCAATGATTCATGGAAAAGGCGGAATGCTTATCCTCTCCCCCGTCAGATGGGAGCACTCACTTCAGATTATCCTGGCTCTTAAGGTAGAGGGGTAGCGGGCCAATTTACACTGAAAGACTTTTCACTATACCAGCTACATTTAAATAAGAACTACCGAGAGTTGCCTAGCAGATTGTTCTGTCCAAAATCTCATTTACTGAAGAACACATTAGGCTGGAAGCAAGGAAATGCACCGTTGTGTTTGCGTGCGCTAGATGAGACGCGTAACTAGCTGTGAATGCACTAAGTGCTTAAAGGGTACAGCAAAGCCCACCCCACCTCGCCCTCTTTCTCGTGTTAGAAAGTCTGAGGGACGCGGGAATCCGAAGGCTTTTCATAAAAAACGATCAAGAACTTTCTGTAAAAAATTGTATTAATCCGAGAGCGCACTGTCTCTCTACGGAAACCTTACAGGAAGCGTTACATGTGGGCTTTTCCTGTATCGCTCAAACAGTACACAATCTAGTCTCATCTTCTTTAAATGCTCAACGGTGGTATAAGCATCAGGCTCTCGCAAGGAGATTTGCAGGCTGAAGGGCCAGTAAAAGTATTTGAACTGGTATTACCATATGTTGATGAAAGGAAACGCCTCTCCCACCTGCTCTGGCACCCCGAGGCGTCGAAGACTACGGCGAACGGAGACAGTCGGGGTGCAGATAAATACACCTCCAACGCAGCTCATGCACTAGCAATAATGCCTCATATAGGGACTAGGTAGAGAGAGACAACACCAAACCGAATACAATCTAAATAGAAAGCTAAAAGCGTTTCTGTCAGGAGGGCTCCCGCCTGTCCCTGCTGCGCTCCCCCCAGGGTTTTGCCTAGAGGGGCAGAGATGCAGACAGGGTGCGCGTCACTACACCCCGAAACACTCCGAGCATTCACAGGTAGTTGTACATGGCATCTAACGCACAACAAAAAACACTGGCTCTATTTTGAGCTAACAGTACTCTGCAATAATTAAGACATACGAGCAGCCAAACAAGCAAGTCAACTCCTTACTTATTCCTAATTACATATAGGTAGTGTACTACGAAGCTTCGAAAAGTATATCAGTCCCCTAGATCTTCCCGCTTCCCAAATAAAGCGCTCTCTGGGGAGACGTACCTATCAGGGAAAATTAACCACGAGAACTACAGCACAAGAGTTCCTACCTGTTCGCCCCTTCCCTGGCAGACAATAGGAAGAACCGCAGTGCGATTAAGAACTGTAAAGCAGCTCCCGCCCCTTTCTTCAAAAAGACAAGGAAAGAAAGGTACACGCATTAGTCAGCAACGCAGAAAGGTCCCAGCCTAAATGGACACATTCAGCAGGAATGCTGAAATATATACGCCCCCACTATAAGACGACACATAGCAAGTAAAATGTATAGAAGGATCCAAGCTACACACTAGTTCAGCACTGCCCAACCGCATCATGGATCAATTTTTGCATTAATACAGCCGGTGCATGCAGCATGGCCGAATCAACGCCTCAAAAGCGGCATATACGTGTAAGTGCCTGTACACAAATTTGGGCTTATGAAGCGTCTTAGCAATATTAGTCAAAAAAAATGCAATACCAATAGATGAAGCCAGAAATCCAGCGATGCTCGAGGCCAACAGATCGATGAGCGTCGTGTCGTTTTACACGACCACTCAGGAGAAAAAGGAAATCAATTCGGTTAGTTGATTTTCTTTACAACCTATAGCCGCAATAAATCGAATAAAAGTTTGTTTGGTGAGCTCTGTGTATCTATTTATGACAGCGTAGCTCGCAGTGTTGTATTCCGCTCAATGCATGGGCAAGTGATCAAGGAATGGCAGAAACATTGATAAACTCAAAAAACAATCCGTAATTATACTTCTAAGATCCTCGTGGAGCTTTTTAACATTACTCTAAAATAGTTGAACGGCCCTCTGAGCCTTGACATAGCTGGAACAATGGGAAGAAGGGGGCACATTTGCTTAGTGTGTCGACAACGATGCAAATGCTATCCTGACCCTTGACTTCCGGCAATTCGATTAAAAATGGTTCATAAGGAAATTGATCCAAATCCTCTGAGAAACAAGATGGATTTGCAAAGCTCTAGGTTTATGGAGATTTTTCAGCCTCAGCTGCCGACTATCAGAGCGTGACAGTAAAAACTGAAGTCGCAGGATGCACACTAGGCTGCCAGAAGGACTGAGAGAAGTTTCCCATGGTAGTATGAATTATACTATAGCTCTAAAGAAAACAATCATGTGTTTTTCGCAAAACCGCAGTGCGTAGCGAAGTCGGGATGTACAAGCAACCGAGTACACGTTGTGTTGTGAACCACAGCAGGCTATCTTCAACGTGGAATTTATTATGCATTTTGGCAGGAGTTACGGATGCATGAGTGTCAAAGCATAAGCTTTGCCTAATTTCGATATACAGCGTGAATCATCACGAATAACAGCGGTGGAGCTGCACACACGTGAAGCGGTGGGACGTCGCGACAGCGCTTCGCGTACTACTGTGGTATTACTCGTAGTGCTGTTCACTATAGTGGCGTACTGCAAAAGGCAGAAAGCCGGGCAAAACTTTCCACAAGGCGTATTATAGATTGATCTTGGTCCGGGCTGCAAACTTACACCCAAATAAGTACGGCCGACAATTTTCCACACCCCATCACACTGCAGAGAGCTGCTTTTCCCTTCCTGGATACCGCTGCTTGGTTTTGGTGGAGCGCTAAATATAGAAGGCAATTATTTTGGTGCTGGGAAGAAACCGTATTCTGCTGCAAGAGAATAAAGCTAACTGGTACGTCACTAGTATCAGTTGTTATGAATAAATGACAGCTGAAATCGTGCAGCGCAAGTGGCGGAGGAAGTGTTAGGCGACCACTATGCGCCCTTGCTGCGGCACCAGCCTGCTCTCTTTAAGTCAAAAGCTACGTTTTCTTTCTTAGATCAGTCTGACAAGCAGCATTTCAACATACGCCAGGAATAAACCTTCGGCGATAAAATGCATCGTAATAAAATTTGGCTACGTCCTTGCGGGGGCTTAGAGGCAAAACTCACGCCTTTGTAGCTTCTTTTTTTGCCAGCACTGGTTATATTCCACCATCCGAAACAAAAGCTCCCCAAACTCGCACTTGTTCTTTTAAAACCCAAATACTTATACGCCTTCACAAACCACTGTTTGTAGCAGCTGAGGCGCACACCGCAGGTGTTTTCGGTGCCCTTGAACGTTTCGGTTGAATCCCGAAAGCCTTAATTACAGGTCGCCATAAAGCCTTCCTGCATAAGCTTATTAAATTTCCAATTGAATTGACGCTGAATTCTAGCTAAGGCATTAACAGGAAAAATAGCCGATAGGTATACCTGAGACTGCGTGTGCGAGTGAGGAACGCTTTTTGTATTGCCTGCCATATAGGTGGACAAGAATTTGCTTAGTTTGTTAATTTCGATGCCGCGCACGCTGTGATTCCTGTACGCTGTTGAATGATTCGCTAACGATAGGCATCGGAGACTCTTCTGCAAGAACAACCTTGTTCAGGAGCTTGAAGTTGACAAGCGCCAGCCGCCCCCTTTCTTTTTCTGGCAGCGCCCCTGGGTTGTGCCCAAAGGCGCTGCTGCTTCCTAGGCTTTGCCTCCTTTCAATAAATCCTGTGCCTGGTGCTCAATATTGCTTTTATGATATGGCCTTTTGAAATGCTAGGAAGCATAGTTTGGAGCTGACCCGGGGATTTCCAGTGTACGACGCTTTGTAAAACCAGTAGGTGGCCAGCAAGTTTCTTACTCGTCGATATTTAGCTGCTATTTACCCATTCTTGCTGTTTCATGGCTGACTATTCGGTCGATTTCCTGATAGCTATTTACATAGCCCCCCAAACGAAAGGCGTACTCAAAATCGCGTTTTCTTACTGTTTTGCTGGGCCACCAGCATGAAGACTGCTGGATCTTTCTGTGGCATCAACTTTGCCTATCACATGCGGAACGGGCGTTGTTGAGGAACCGTGAGTTGCCTCTTCCTGGGCTTTCCGGTCCGCTCGCCTTCACAGCGCGCAGGTGTGACCGCATGCGCGCCTGCCATTGCATGAACCACGGAATACCTAGGATTACATCGTGATGCTCCAACATAGAAGTCGCACAGTATACTGATAGGACTCGACTTCGAAATGAAGGAGCACTGAGCTGCCGTTGCTTTGCCAATCCTTGAGCTTTGCAACCCCCCAACAAGCCTGAGACTTGGTTTGCGCTAAGGAGTGAGCAGGCATATTGCGCTGCTGTGCCGTCTCCTAGGACAACAGATTAACTTCTTTTCCAGTGTGACCCCTTTCTGCGAGCTTGCAGATGCAAGCATTGTATCTTGGTCAGTCCATAAATGCGGGGTGATCTTCTGTGTCCCCCTTCACTGCTCCACAACCTGCGTGGGTGAGCTTCTGATTCCCTGATGTGACTTTTGTTCGCCAATCTGCCTGCTTTCGCTGAGCCAAGTCTTGTTGATTATGTTCTTTGAATTTTGCATGCCTTGCACTTTTGAATTATGTGACGTACTCGATAATATAAGCAAGCATGTTGTTTGGAGGCTGTCTTGCGCTACCTGAACGCGCGACTTCCTTAGGGTTTTCTTTCCTGATTTGTTTGTACTATAGGCTACGGTTGGTTGACAGCCCCAAAATACAGACGTTATAAATCCTAACTTTTCCTTCGTACACAGACAAAGGCATACATGATGCGCTCATTTGCTTCTGAAGCCTTAACTAGTCCATGACTTGTCGATGGGCCCCCAGGCTGATGTGCAATCATTACGCCGTTACCGTTCTTGCGACCATCTGACGTGACCTTTCAGGTAGACCCTACATATGTCACTGATAAACCAGATGTCCGTCTAATTTGTGGTTTTGGGGTCAAAGCTTTGTCGTGATCGATATACCGATCTACTAATAGATTCCCCTGCTTGAGCGTTTTGCTTTCCAAAAGCTTGTGGTCGAGCCGGTCTCACCATAAACCGACGACTCGGGCTGTGTCGAGGCTTGAACTGTAGTATCCCTGCGGAAGACGACATCCTTCACATGAGTGAAGCCGTTATTAGAGTGATTCTCGGTCCAGTAAACGTGCCGCAAGGAGACTCGTTTTTCATTATCTGGGGGTGCAAAGCAAGGCACTTTTCTAAGTCTGATGAGCTCTTCAAGCAAATTACCGACCATACGGCTGTAATACTTTTATAGTGGGCCTAGCATCGACAACACGCCAGAATTATTTTATCAGCTGAAAAATCATGCAGTTTGACGCGAAGCTACCGCGTTCACACCCGCTTGCAGCCCGTCCTTGGCCCCCTACAGCCGTTGTGCCAGCGCCATCTTCCACCGCCAGGGGTGTTTCACCTTAGCGTGATGCCCAAGAAAATCATAATGTCGAGTACCGAATAACTTGTCATAAACCAAGCAACTGTTGTACAACACTCACAGCCAATGGACGAGCAGGGGACAACTGCATCAAGCCATGCAGTACTACAGAGTGTAACATTGCGTAGAAGATATCCGTAGGGAAGCAGTTAACTCCAGCCTCAATCCAAACTTGGTGGAAAGTTATTGTGCATCTTTTATTGTAGTCCCGTCGTCCCCTGCTCCTGCCCCCTAGGGTTTCAAAATGCGGGGGGAGGGACAGCCAGGGTGCGTGTAACCGCATTCTTAATACACCGAGCATTCACTGCTGGTAGCACAAGGCATCTAGCGCACCCAGAGACCATAATATCGAGCAACGCTGTCTTGCAATAAATAAGCTGTTCGGACACAAAAACCGACTAATCATTCCCTTCCTAGTTCTTAGTCAGTGAGGCAGAGAGTGCTAAAGGATACCTCAGCCTGCTACACCACAAGTCGCATCTTGCTTAAAACACAATATGACAAATCAATGGGTAGTCATGGGATTGTTAGTAGATGTTGCTGAACTGGCTAGTGCAAGAAACGATGACAAACAGTGCCATCATCCCAACCTAATGACAGGGAACTTAGCAACAGCCACTTTAAACAGGTTGAAAGTTGGTAAAGCACTCTGATCTGCTCTGTCCTTTTAGTCCCTTCCTCTCATCATCTCAGGACTACACCTACAAACGCGATTCCAACCAAAACCGAACTAAATCAGACCTTCAGATTGCTGCTGCTAGAACCAAAACAAACTCACTGAATTAGAAGAAGGCACTTTGCCAGTACGATCCAAGACAAGGGGGACCCTTCCAAGCACTCGAGAGCGAAACGCGTTCCTGCAACGTACAAAAATTGGCATAAGAGTCATAAATGTAAGCCGTAATTCATTTAGTCTAGCACTATTGAATTGAAACACTCGATAAATCATTAAAATACAACAACGGCATGCAAAAGTCAGCCTCTAGCATTGCCACCCACCCCATGCGAGCACCGTCAAACACCACCATGAAATCAGCAGCACTAAAACTATAATGCCAGGCAATTTCGCCTCCTCATACCTAATTCCCGTCATTTCACAGTCTCAGCTCATTTAGGTCCTTCACGTAACCCTGAAAGAGAAACACTACTTAGGATTTTCTTTATTTGAACGGTGGACAAGGCCAACGACTTCGTGCAGAAAGCATGTAATTCTATTAGGATCTGCCACAGCTCCATCTGAAGCTAGAGGTTGCGGCTTAGAATCAAGGGTTTAGGGCCGGCTCTGCTAAAAATAAGGCGTTCACATGTGTTTTACTTCCTTCTGATTGCCGTCTGCTCCACGAGCCAACCCCCTTATACCCACCATCTGATTTTCCTGTTTTCCTTCAAGCAGGAGTCGTCTCCGCTTCTCTATACTTTCCATGGGCGTGGAAGGACGGAGAGCACCGGCTTCTGACGATGGCAACCACCGCCCCCCCTCTTGATGCCAGTCAGCTGCGCCTCCTGGTAGTGCCTAGCCCGCTGTCCCCCCAAAAGCCTTCTAAAAGGGGAGAAATTCTGCAGAGCAAGAGTGACTGGCCCATCTTTAGACCTATTGCGCTCCCTCATCCGTCCTCCCCCAACGTAATAGTAGACTTCTTTGTAGCGGGAAAGGACATTTATGAGATGAACAAGAGCTGCCGCAGCGTGGGTGTATGCTCTGCTCTTCTCCCTCCACAGCTGGTTCTCAGTGACGGATCGCTGCTCCTAGCAACGCCGGTAGATCCACTCCTGTTGCTGCTGCCACACCTTATGCAGCAGGCTGCAGCTTCTTTCGTCCCCCTTTTGGAGGCGGTTGCTCCCCCAAAAGTGGATGTCGAAGTTCGCCGCAATCTTCAAGCCCTTGCAGGGCATTCCGCAGTTCTACGGCGTTTGCACTGGGTAAGCGACCTTCGGATGCTCTCTGCTGCGAAGCCAGCTCATGGTGAGACGACAGGGGCGGCTGATTGTGCAGCAGACACCAGCAAGCCACCAGAGAGCCCTGCTTCTGTCCTGGCAGAGAGCGCTCCTGCCAGCATTGAAGAGGGAGATGCACGGGGATCCGCCGCCCTCGGTGGTTCTTTGTTTGTCCGATTCAACAACGATAAGACCCTGACATTCTTGCTGCGGAAGCATGGGAAACTGGTTACAGCGATTGCCAGGCAGCGGTCATCTGTACCTTTAGGGGCCTCCGAGGCAGACCAAGGCGGGGGCCCTCCGGTGTCCACATCCGACGCGAGTCTCCAGGCCTTTGCCTTGTCTCTGTTTTCCGCGTATCTGCCAAAGACGCTGACCACTGCCCTCGAGGTACGGCTGCGCAAGGAAGGACTGCTAAGGGAAGAAAAGCCTTGTTTGGCTACCTCTAGGGCTAAGGCCCCTCAGAACCCCCCAAGCTGTGGCGCTAAAGTCGCCAAGCCAGCGGCCAGAGCAGCAGGTGCTGCTGCTGCAGCGGAAAAGATGGCAGGTACTCGGCAAAAGAGAGTCGCAGGGGCGGCTGCACCAGCAGCCAACAAAAAGGCTCCAGGAAGGAAGCGCGTGTAGATGGCGTCGGCTGCTGGCTCAGGGGCGGAGAGAGACGACCATAGGAGCTGCACGCCAACAGGGCCGCAGCACTCCGCAAGGCGAGTCGTCATGGAGAGCGACTCGCCTCACGCTTATTGTCTTTTTGCTCCCAGAGTGGGGAAGAGCTACAGGGTAGAAGTTGAGAGGCGGCCGGAAGGGTCTGCATAAAACGCTAGAGTCCACAGTTTCTCCTTGAACTGTTTGAGTTCTTAGAAGCTTCCCTGTAGTGCGAAGCAGCTCATCATCATGCGCAAATTGAGCAGCACGGTATTGCGCGGAAAACATTTGCCGAATTCTACAACGTTGCGTATCCTTCGACGAAGGCGCATTTTCCTCTAGAGGTGACAGCTGCTGCACCCTCGAGGGCCTCGCTCGATAGTTATGTACCGCAAAGATATGCAGAACTGCTGCTGCAACTGTGTAATACCTTGCAAGGAATCGCAAAAGGGTGCATGGGAAGCTAGCCGACAGTTACGCATCAGTCATCAACTCCGTCAGTTTGCCCCTCAAATTCCTCCCTCGGGGCTGCGGTAATGTGCTTTCTGGTCCTCTTGGACCTGCAGGAAGCGATGGCCCCTACGCCTTGGCAATAAGCTGTCTACCATGCTACAAATCACAGAAAGATGCCTGTTGGTAGGTTGCTTCGGGATGCTGCAATCCTACCGTCCTGCCTACCCTTCTCTATGTGAAAGGGAGGCCTGCGAGCCACTAGTCTTTCTGGACCCGTTGTCCGCGCTATAAGGCTCGTAAAGCCTTCCAGTTCGTTTCTGGATGTTTCAGTAAACCTAGTGCGGAGTGCCGGAAGGACTCGACGGGTAACGGGTGCCTCTTGAAGGGTTTCAGTATTTAGGAGGCGCGACATCTTACGCTAAGGGGAAAAAGCTCGTCGTGGTTACGGCCTACTGGTCGGCGTCTCTGCACGCCTTCGCCAGTAGTTTGTATTACCAGGGGAAACTGCTTCCCCTTTCGCTGTAAAGAAGATTCATAAGTGCGCGTCCAGGTACCAGGGCCGGGACGGCTGCTGCACGCCATAGGGAATATTTCACTGTTTTGCCTTCCTCTGGCCTAAAGCGCAATTAACGCTCTCTCCCTCTATTGTTTTCTGCCTTCACCTGCGTCTGCAAGCGGGGAGATGGTCAAAAACTGCCCCAGGTTTCCCCGTACCCCCAGTTGCATGCCTGCCGCCGCCATGCAGTACAGTACTGCCCAACATTCTGGAATCCCTACCCAGCGCGGTTGGCAACACGACCGAATGGTCCTACGATATGGTCTCCGCGAACTGCCGTCAGGCTATGAAGCGTGAACCTTGAAAATGAGTATCGCAAACACGATATCCTCCTGGACAATAGAGAACTTAAAAGCCCTGACGTCCGCCAAATGCAGCCCCTGGTTGCGTGGGGTTTTGGGAAGCCACCAGGCCGGTACCACCCTGCGCGCTCATGCCAAAGAGCTTCCCGATGCTTCGGCGTTGGTTTGCTTTGGACTCTTGCGCCTTCTTTGCAGCATCGAAGCGGCGGCCAACGCCGCCGTCCTCTCCGCCCCCAAAGCGGGCAATGCTGCTGCGCACGTCATCGGGGCTTAAGGAGCAGTGCTTCAGGAAGTTCACCAGATCCAGCAATTCTGTGTCACTGACCATCTCAGCCGCTGCAACAGCGGAGCGCACACAGCAGATTGGAAGCTGTACACGCCAGGACTCGGTTTCCTCCCCTGAGGGTTGCCTTAGCTACAAAATCTGCGTAAAAGGCCCCGTTTGCAGTGAGTGGGAGACGTTCGAGGGGCCCTGCACGCTGCTCTTCCGAGACAAAAAGCGAACGCTTAGCAACCATGCAGCAACAGGCACTATGCGCGTTGGCCACCGGTGACAGCGAACGAAACGCAGGGGCAACATGAAGAGCAGGCGAGGAAAAGCCATAGGGTCGTCATCGAGAACGAAGGCAGAGAAACACAAGGGTGACAGCACAGAGGTAGAGAGAGGATAGTTGCAGCATGACATGCGCATAGTTCCAAAAGCCTTCACTATGGCAAATACCTACCCGTTCCCCCAAAGGGAGGTACTTTGATAAAGTTTGCCCTAAAGCGTTCATCGAGGCCTTCGTCAGTACACGAGACATATATAACACGGTCAGGACGCCTGCCCAGACGCGAGAAGTCCTATGGAGGATCCCAGCATACACAAACACATGACGACAACAACGGTGGAAAAGACATAGTAGTAAAGGCCGAAAGACCTTGCATGCCAGTCCAGGTTGCGCAACCCGCCCTTCGGATTCGCGTAGAGTCTTCCCTCCCGTGGCGTGCTCGCTCTACGGATCTGCCATTTTCCCCCAAAAGAAGGCGCGAGAAGCTGCAGACTTGAGCAATTTTTGCACGCTGTGTCTATATGAGCACGGCTGCCCAGCAGAAAAGCGTGGAGGGCTGGGTGGAAAGGAGGGCAGAGCAGCCCCTAGAATATCGCCCTCAACTCTGCGACGCCTCTGCAGTGGGTATCATGTGAAGAATTACGCGTACGCTTTCCCTTTGCGCGTGGCTATGTGAAAGTGCATGCGGATACATGCCTTCTCGGTCACACCCTTTCGCCCTAGGTCCTAGATGAAGGCGGCGCTCATCCTGTTTCCGCCACCCCCGTGCATGCGCGGGCAGAAGCGCTCTGGCCTCACCTTAATTCTACGTCCGTTTCTCCGCGTCATATGGTCCACGTTGAGACACGCGGTAACAGGTAGTCCCCACTGCTGCAGCGCCGTCTGAACCACGGGGGGCTGGTCGGCATTCCAAACGACCACTTCAAAGAAGTGAGACAGTTGGCTCACCAGCAAATCGCTGTACGGGCGCTTTCGGAGTTTGTATCCTCCCGTCCTCTGAAAATGCGCAGCAGCGCAGACACCGCAGCAGCCTGGCCTTGTGGGAATGCGAATGGCGCGCAAAACAAGACGCCTGCAAGCCCCCAGACCCAGATCTTTCCTGCCGTACGTCGTGTCCAATTTTCGCCAAAACACCTTCAAAATCCAGCACCAGCGTTGGAAGGAACTCGGGATAGTTGAGGTCTTTAAAATCCGGCAGCAGAGGCTCCTGGTCTTCTGGGAAGGCCCCCGAAATCGCCTGAGAGGATAACCGTCAGCCGCAAAACGACTTAGATGCAACCGATTCAAGATATACCACGAGGACGCAACGAGACTGCCCACGCAGCAGCACCATGCGAAAGCAGCAAAGAACGGCAAAGGAATAACAACGCCATGACACGAGGCGCAAACAGGTACCCCGTCCGCAGCCGCCGTCGCCGTCCCCCCTTCCCCTCGTATTCGATCGAAGAGCAAATGGGGGCACCCGTAATCGAGAGACAGCCGTGTATGAGCCACGACTGTCGAGAGCACGAAAAGTCATAATGACGACAGCAGGGCAGCGAGAGGCATATACAGGGGCAGTGATACGAATCCTTTGGCAATCGGGGCATGAGGAGGCTGACGCACGTCTTCAACCGCATTAAGGATCTGTTCGTGTGTTCGTGTCATTTGACTGTCCATCTTCGTCCACATCTCCCTTAGGAATTCTGAACGCAAGCAAGCGAAATGAGTAAGAAGCAGATAGGCGCCAAGCGAGCAATGCAGGCGAAACACTGCAATGCCTTCACATAAGCAGCGGCGAACGTGCACGGACAAGCACGAAGAGATGAAGCGATGAATGAAACTCACGGACGTCGAGAATCCCCGCAGCTAAAGGAGCAAAGCACACATCAAGCAACTGGATTAGGCCAAAAGGACGGTGCATGCGGCATGATTCCGACAGAAGAAGGAGCATATACACGTACAAACATGCATCGAAGAAAGAGCAGAAGCCCTTAGGCAAGCAAACCGCACATGGAGCACCATACAAGTACCGGAACGAAGCACATGCTTGCCAGAATAGACTCAAAGATGAGAGGAGAGAAATGGAAAGAAAGAGAGACAGACAGACAGAGCGAGAGAGAGAGAGAGCAAGAGAGAATCAGAGGCCCTCAGCAACGCTCAGGTTCATGCCACAGCCTCTGACGCCGTCGGCTGTGTAGTCTACCCTACCTGAAGTGCTCAAGTTGTGCTGCCGCATGTAGGAAGCCGACCAGACACCCCAGCCGACGCATATTGCCCCTACGACCAGAGCTCCCATGGAGGCGCTGCTTTTCTTGGAAGAGGCGGAATTTTCCGAAGCCTCCGTTTCTGCTGAGTTTGATTTTTGGCTCGCAGTGCTTGCCTCAAGAACTTTCGCTGCGCCTTCGCCCTCGACCCCCTTCTGCAGCTTTGGGCGAAGCAACCCCTCTGCCAATCTCATGGGCTCCTCTACCACAGGGTCGCTCGAAGCCACGAGGGCCCCTGCCTGTTTGGCTGCTGCAGCCACCGCTGCAGGAGTCGCAGCGGCCACAGAGAGAGGTACCACTGCAGCGGCAGAGGCAAACAGCCGAGAAGCAGAACATGTTGCTCCTGGGTAAGGGGCTTCTCGGTGGCCTCTCAAGTTGGGGTTCCTCCCCTGCCTCGAAGACACTAGACCTGTGGGAGAGACTGGTGAGGCTTTTTGAGCATTCGCTGCAGACCTCGCATCGAGCCTGGGGGCCCCCACGACGAAGCATGCGCCTTTCCCCTCGAAAATCGACAGACTTTGCCAGACAGAGTGCTTCTCTGTCGGGCTTTGCTGCCGCTGGCGCCGCAGCACCCTCAGCCACGCGACAGCAACGCGGCTTCCGCCGGAGGCGACGCTCTTCGTACTGCAGCAGTGCATGTTGAGGGCCCTAAATGCGTCTGACTGGGCTTGCCCCTCTCTATAGACATACTTTCTGGAGCGCGCCAGAAGAAGACCCTAAGAAGGCGGCAAAGGACGGCGCAGCAGCACGTCTAGCACCGGCAGACCCTGGAGGGCCCCTATATGCCCTTCCTGCCGCTGCGCTTCGTGGTACGAACTACGCTTCCCCGCAATAAACCAACGCGTAGAGCAGCGGCAATCCTGCATTTATTCTCTATAGCTCAGCCCCTAAGGAGGAGGCTGCGTGAAGGGCCAGGCAAGGGCCCTGCTGCGGGCCTGTAGTGGGGCCCTCCCTCGCTCCAAAGCGCAGCCTCCATTAGGGCTACAATTAAAAGCGCATTTGTGTTGTTCCCTTAACCGCTTGTCATTTGTCTAAGGCATGCTGGAATTGCTTTTGCTTCGGTGTCTTCACAGCTGGCTCCAACCCCCCTTCATTGCCTCCCCCCCGCCCCCCACCATTGCGTGATGCGCTTGGCTCGCAGCATCGAGAGCGTTCTGTTTGAAGTACGGTGCCCGAGAACGGACCTTTCCGGTGGTTGACTTTGGCTGCTTTTAGTTTAGGGGGATTATTTAGAGAGCTAAGGGGGCAGAGGGCTCACAGTCCTGCTGCCCGCTGCCTAGAGTGTGACTCTCTCAAAAACTTAGTTAGGATTGCGCTTGACGAGTGCCCCATTGCGAGAGTTCGCCGTGTCCTGAGGACACTACGCGACAGGGAGGGGGGTTGGGGCTAGAAAAAGAAACCCACAATCGTAAGACATTTAACGCTTAAAACGTGGCCACATGCACGAGTGGATGCCCACCGACCGGCCCGCCTGCGTTGCCGCCGAGGCAGACAGGCACAAGAGCTGCGTCCGCAATAGTTTTTACGGCTCGCACTCAGCTACTACAAGAGTAGCTGGTGTCCTTCCTTCAATCGCACTCATCCTACATGGCTATAACTGCCAGCTAGTGACAGACTGTTCTGGACCTTTTGTCCCAGCTGCATTTCGTTGCATGCAGCGTCAGATTGAGACTACTAATCTACGGTCCTTTGCGAATGTACACACATATAAATGGGCTTAGGCATATATACAAAGGTATCGAGCCCTTCCTTCATAAGAGATATGTAAGGGATAGATACCACCCCAAGCAGTCCGCGAAGGAAGGAAGATACGTTGGCTGGGGTGCGTGTATCGCTTTGTTTATCGCTATCGGGTGGCTGAGTATGGAGCCTGTGCCTTCTACAGGCCTTTTGTTTCGGCTCCAACTGCCTCTTCGCGGGCCCCCCCGGAGTTGGAACAAGTGCTACTCTGCGCAGCAGCCTGTTGCGGGATTTCCTTACGAAGACTTAGCTGCCTGTACAGCCCGGGCTGGACAAACTGCGGGAGCTGTAGCCCCGAGGCCGCTTGCTCTGCTGCTGCAGATACACCTTGAGACTCTCCCTCGACAGGTTGCCCCCCTGCCTCCTTGGGGCCCTCCACGGAGGGGGCCCCCAGGTTCTGGGGACAAGCGGCGAACTGCCACAGGTTGAGATGAAAGTCGTACAGCTGCCCCACGCGATGTACCACTGCGAATACACCCCGAAACACACGTAGACTAATGGCATGAAAATACACATTAACTCTTTTTATGCATATACACACACACATGCACGCATGTATGCATGCATATAGACTGGCGTGAATGTGCGCACAGACGTAGCCGAGAAACACGTACAAAGTTCCATTGGCTTGTTCAGTGCATCACCCGCGAGCTTGCGGTGGGTGGACATCTCGTGCACTAGCATCCGTTTCGCAAGAAGAAAAAACACAGGCGGGAGTTGAGCCTCTTCGCAAAAGGCGAGCTCCTGAGCAGCAAGCGAGCACCAAGTATGCACAGTGCCGTACTTCCCCACGATGCCTGTTCGCATCACAGCTCTACTACGTGCAGAAACAGAGAGAGAGAGGGATACAGATAGAGTGAGGGATACAGACAGAGAGAGGGATACAGAAAGCGAGAGAGAGAGAGAGCGAGAAAGAGAGAGGAAGAGAGAGAGGGATACAGAGAGAGAGATACAGAGAGAGGGATACAGAGAGGGAGAGAAAGAGAGAAAGAGAGAGATCATGAGGCCCACCTCCGGCTTTAGGAGCTTCGCCCCAGGAAAATTCCTTATAGGTGTTAGAGGTGCTGCGCTGGGAGATCCCGCTGGGCCTGAGCCTCCAGAGGCTGAGGCGTTTGCCAGTGCCCCTCCACCCCTCTGTCCAGCTCTCCCTTTGTTTGCGCCTGCTAGTGGCGTCTTCGCAGTCGGTGTTGCTGCAGTTGCTACTGCCGTGGCTGTTGCCGCTGCTGCATGGATCGACCCTGGCGCTGCCGCGGACAGACACAACTCGGGAGCTCGCGTCCGCAGCTGCTCCCGCCACGCCTTTTCTTCTTCATAGGCCTGCAGCGCTCACAGGAGAACTGGGATGTCTGCACACAAGCCTGAAACTCCAAACTCTCCAGCTCGGCAACGTGCAGGCGCAGCCAAGACGCACGCCAGTGCCACCCGGGAAGCTACGCAATTCTAGGGGAAAACCATGTTTTCTACATGCAGCTGACAGCACTAGAGGGCCGTCTAACAGCACTAGAGGGCTGCTAGGAATAACTAGAGAGCCGCCTAACAGCTCTAGAGGGCCGTCTAACAACACTAGAGGGCTGCTGGGAAGAAGCTTCGCTCCTGGCTTCACGTAAGACGCCACTGTAATGCCCTCCACTGATCCAGAGCACCTCCGAATATCCCCCTTTATATGTCTGTCTCTAGCCGCCCTCCCCCGTCGCTCGTGTGCGCCTCCCGTCCCCCCCACCTCCTCCTCCAGCCCTTCGGCGTATCCAGCCCACCTCCACTTCCTTCGCAGTCTTAAGGCCCAGGCTGCGCCACTCATGCAGCAGTGCCAGACGGTGCCGCACGCGGCGTTCTTCGATCAAAAGCTGCACCAAGCGCTCTTGCTGCTCGTCCGACTGGAAACGGGCTAGCGGCCTGCGCCACACACAGGCGGGCATTTCGACGAATCGCCACGCAGTACACACGAGAAGCGAGGAGGACAGAAGGGCCCCTCACCCTTTCCCCGCGCTGGCAGGGAGCAGCCTGAAAGAAGACGCTAGCCGACACAGGCTGGCTGCTGCTGGCTGCCCCGAGGGGTGCGAAGGGTGGCGGAGGGAGCACACGGCGAGGCATCTGGAAGTTCCCCCCTGAATCGTGTTGCCGTTACGGTTGGCAGTGCCCCACTCCCCTTACTTGAAGAGGTTGTGGAGATCGCGTTCTTCCTTGGTCCGCTTCTTGTCTCGCAGATGCATGGACTTGACGTCCAGGAGGCCTCTGAACAGCAATGCATGACAGACACCATGAGAAGAGGCAACGCAAGTCGGCGCGGGGGAGGGGGGGAGGGAAGCACATGGAAGCCCCTCCGAGGTAGTGCGCATACCCGTCTAGGAGTCCCCCCTTTGCTAGTTAGACAGCTAGCAACGCTTCTGGCGGTTGCATGCGGCCAGACTTCTGCACGCGGTGGTCTTAATTTGCACCAAAGAGCACCACACGCAGCAGCTGAGAGGGCCCCCCAAAACTGCGAGACAGCCCTCGGCGTACCAACGCGAAGGAGCCCAGCAACACAGCAGCACGAGAAACTCTGGGAAGCTAGCTACCTGCTAATGATGGTATTCTTCCTATAAATGCGCTCATCCAGCTTCGAGTTGTAGATTTCGATGATCTGCAGCTTCAGCTGCCGCTCCTGCACCGCCTCTCCCTCTAGAGTCGCAAAAACACCAGGAAGGGAGCAGGGCCCGTCGCGCTCAGGCGCATGCCCTTGGATCCCATGCTTCTCCCCAGGCGAATTTCGCAAGGCCTTCCCCTTTCTTCTCCTGTTGGGTGCATTGCCCCCTTCGGTGGTGTTCGCCTCCCCTTCCCCCCCCTGCTGCGTGCCCCTCTCACCCTTGAACTCCATGTCTGCAAGGATAAGCTCCGCGTCGTTGTCGAATTCCACATCAAAGTCGCCACGCAGCGGCCAATAGCCAACGATGGAGTGCGAGGGCTTAGGACTCTTCCGAGACAGCGGCGAGGGGCTGGCGCCTCCACCTGAAGACTCTGCTGCAGAATGTACCAAAAACACACAGACTCACAGACCACATGATACCCCACGACGGCGTGCAAGTGTGTGGCTGTGTAGGTGTGGTGTGGGCACGCATTTACACACAATCACAGACGCACGCAGATGAACACGTTGTATGCATTCACACACATTTACATACCCCTACACAAACATGCACACAGCGACACCCATCTACACAAACATGCACGCAGTGACACCCACTTACACAAACATCTACACACCTTCACACACATATACACACCTTCACACACATTTACACACCTTCACAGACATCTACACACAATTACACACAGAGACACATTTACACATCAATACACTAGCATGCACACACGCGAGCATACCGCCACCTGCTGCACGCACCAGAGGACCATAAAGAACCCCCCATTTGGAAGCAGCCGTCCTTACGGAGCCGTGATATGTGGAAAGAGACGAGAGGTCATTGACGCTGGAGGATGAGAAAAGGGGCAGAACGCAGAACAATCCAGCGGCACACACGAACACAGCGGCAGCAACAACCGCATTCACAAACGGCTGCTGTGCTCCCACCCCCCGCACATTCATCCTGTCTCACCAGGCTCCGCCTTTGTCAGCTTTTCTGCCTCCCTCCTTGCCTTGGCCTCCTCCGGGGTGAGCGCCCCTCCGTCTGGTCCGTGAACAAGTGACGACAAATCCGGGAGAGGAGACGCCGCAGAATTAAGATACACGCCCATGTAGTGCTTCTCGCACTGCTCGGGTGTCTTAGGCTCCAACGAGGCATGACAAACCAACTCAGCGACCTCCTACTCAACAGCGCGATGCATAAGACATATGCACAAACAGGGATTCACAGTCCTTTTCAGAACCTGAAGCTGCGCTGCGAGAAGCGGAGCCAGTTGTTTTAGGCCTCGACTATGGACTGCAGCAGCAGCTCCTAGCACAGCCAAGCTTCTAAAGAAGCATCCAGAGTAGGTTCGCACTACTCCCACACCTGGCGTTGACCTCTCCGTCGCGTTCTTCAGCCCCTCCCCTCATGCCCCAGACTTGACTAGACTAGGCCTTTTTGCCCGTACCAAGAACCACCTCTAAAGCTATTCAGGATTCTGCATGCGTCGTCCGCATGTGTCTGCCCCTCTGGTCTGCCCTCAAGGCCTCGTCTTTCGAATTGCCTGATCAAGAATGAACCTTAGACCCCGTAGCGACACTCCCCCGTTCTCTCCTGGATCCCCTCTCTGTTTCTGTCTGACTCTGTCCCTTCCCAGAGTTCTACCCGTTTCTTGCAAGCTCCTGCCCCTCATTGGCGCTTCTAGCTACCTCAGTGCACCTTCCCCATGTATACACACACACGCATGCAGCATGCGCCCCCTGAAACATGAAGCCCTGTGCACCTCCCCCTACACCTGTGGTCGCACTCACCACCCAGTTGCCGAAGCCATATTTGCTGACGCCATCCACGAGCAAAATCTCCTCCTCTGCCGTCCACTCCAAGGTGAACACTGGGAACTTGTTGCGGCCCACGGGTATATACGCATGCGAATTCTTGTGTTGCTGCTGCTTGGTGCTGCTGCTGCCGTTGCTGGGGGTGGTGCGGCCGCTACAGAAGCACGAGAGGCAAAGATCAAAGTCCTTGCATTCTGCGCAACGAATCCTGAATGCGCCACTGATGTCTGCTCCGCAAACATCACAGTGAAACTGCGCATGCAACGAGAGGAGCGACCCCAGGGCCCCCGCCGCTAACTCGGCGGGGGCCGATAGAGGAGAGCTGCCCGACAACCCCCCAACTTCCTCTGATGTCTGAGCCCCCCCTGGTTGCTGCTGCTGCTCCTCCGGCTGCTGCTGTGGGGGAGCTGAAGACGAGGAAGAAGACTCAGTGTCCGCGGGAGGGAGAGAGGCGGCGCAGGCATCGTCCGCCCGTAGTCGTTTTGGACTGCAGCCGCCAGCACAAAGCATACGCATGAACGTGGGCAAAGATGCATACACAAAGCCTAAGTGTTTGTTCGGCTGCTGAAGCTGCATGCGCGTACTCCGTTGGACACCAGCCCCAGACACGCCTGGTCTCACTGGGGACCCACCTCCGCTCCTCCGTCTCCCGCTGCATCTCCCTAAATACAGAATTGAACCAAAGGCACCTGAAAAGCTTCAGGTGTATGTACACCTGAGCCACTGTGCTGAGTTGTGTTCTAAGGGTCGAGAGCCACGTTCTGCCCAGGGACTAAAAAAAGGAAGGGCGAGTGCCGCGGACAGCAGTAGGTGCAGGGGCCTTCGGCTTATCTATTCGCGTGCACAGAGTCGAGCAGCAGACCCCTTTGCAGCTCAAGCACTGGAGGTAAGCAGCAGCAGCTGGCAGCTGTGTGCGACCCCCGCGGCCGAATCCCGCATTCGCGAGGCCAACGACAAAACAAAGAACAAATAAAGAAAGGGAAAAGCCTGACTTGGATAACGAAACAGGAAACGCATCTGTACGAAACAACCTGGGACCGCAGCCGCTGCATGCACGCTCGCGCGTTGGGGCTTGTAATATTTGAGGCCTTGGGAGATCTGCGTGAATACGACTACTGAATAAAAGTAACTGAGCATTTTCATCCTCCTGTGCGACCAGCGGTAAGCGTTTTCTGTAATGCACAGGCACCTTTGCAGTAGTCACAGCCTGTCTCTCCCCCTTTATCAAGAGCAACTGCGTTAGACAAACTAGAAGTGCCCTATCTATCAGCTCAGTTTCGCTTCCTTGAAAGGCCTTGGCCCCGGAAGGAAAGGATACTGAAACTCTTTTATTGTAGCTGTTCCAGTCATATATCGTCAAGCTACAGCCTCTCAAAGGGTGTCCCACAATTTGGCGAGTTTGCAACTAACGAAATAGTTCAGCTCCCCAACAGAAGTATCAGTGCCACATCCAGCTGTCTATTAGTCTTTGGACTACAAAATGTAGCGGGCTAAGTTACCCTGAAGCACAGTCTACTACACTACTTATTTTCAACGAAGAACTAGCAAAATTTGGCTAACTGGTTGCTGTGTTCGTGTATCTTATTCATTGGGGAGCACCTAAGGCTTGAAAAAAGAAGACACAGAGTCGTGTGGGTGTACGCTAGATGCTACGTAGTACCAGCTGGGAATGCTCACAGTGCTGAGGGTGGAGCAACGCGCACCCTACCTGTTCCTCTTTCCCCATGTCAGGACCTCTGAGGTACACAGGCTGGGCTGAAAGGGGTTCTTTTGGGAAACTCTCAGTAAATATTCTTCAGACTTTGTATGAGTCTGGAGTTCAGTTTCTCTTTACGGGGAACATAGATGGAACGTCACACCGAGATGTCGAACCTGCTTGCAATCCAGCGGTCCTTCGTCTCCTGAGAAAATACACTTTGTAGGCTGTAGACTTGTAAAAGTTAGGTATAGGTCTGTTTCAGGGCCACATGCAAGCTCTGCTTATCGTTTTGACCTATTCAGGGACTACGAGTCCCCACATGACAGCCCTCAAGGAAGCCTTCCTTTCATTGCATTCCTGTTGCATGTCTCTTTCTACGACTCTCCTTGCTTCTTTTGTTCTTGCTCATGCAACCACTCTGTCTAAAAATGGTATTAACGGCTATCCACTGGGATAGCATGCATCAGGCGAACGCCGTGATAGGGCCGTCTGGATTACAGAGGTTCGGCAAGCATATGAGGCCGCTGAGCGTCCCTCTCCATGACACTTTTAGGATGAAAAAAGGTTTAATGCAAGTAAGGGATGAAATATCCAAAACGTACCAGACTATGGTGCTTGTAGCTCTCCGCATAGTGTGTCAACAAGGAGACGACCCTCAACCCCAAAGACCCCCAGAACTTAAAAGCGTATCCCTATCTGTTATCTCCCAGAGGTATTTACATCTGCTTGCTCCTGCCTCCTAAATCGTTTGTCTGACAGGGGAGCGTACAACCGAAATGCAAGTGGCTGGACAATGTGGGCACCATGGGTATGCACCTACTGTCACCCACAACCACTGGACGCACAGGAGCACAGGGTGTTCTCTTTTTGAGAAATATCCAAATGTACAACAAATACTGGATAAGAACAGATGAAGCAAGCAGCTATTACTATCAGCAGAGAACAACAGTACCCATAGCCTGTAGGGTTAAGTGTGGCACGCTGCCCACCTTTCTTCTACGCTGTCTCATTTCCTCCCTACGAGGCATTGTGCAGATGCACGCCCATGTATTATGAGCACTTGGCATGCCGCTTGATAGCTCTCATATGCAACAAAGGCTAAGGCAACGGATCCCGCTGTGAGCGTGTGGTGTTGAAGAGTTTGAAGGAACAAGTCCTACGGGTCCTTCGCGTCGCTCGACACCGAAAAACGGCTGGTGGATATGATGGACTCAGTCTAGAGTATAAGATTCAGCGCACGCAAAAAGGCACTCTTCTGAGGACGCTCTGTCGAATGCCTCCCGCTTCCTGAAAAAGAATGCAAAGATGCAGTAATATGTAAGGTCCTCAGCGGCCCAATCGGTCAATAACAACCGGATTTGTTTCCCTCAAAAACACTTAAAGCAGAGTCTGCATGGTGGCATGTACTGCACTACAACAACTGTCTTCTTTTAAGGCCACCTCCGCCTCACCGGGGGCTTCGTCCAACGCGATCCTGGGACGCTGGTGGACACAGCATGTGGCATGGTGACCTGCAGGGCCCTCTCAGCACCAACTTTTCTCGAACGCTCTGTGCAAGAGCCCATTGAATTATCCATGCATGTTGAATAGTCTCCTTTTGGGGCAGCTTGCTTCCTGGGTGTCTTCGTGAGCTGCATCAATAAGGTAGCCTAAATGTCAGAGCGCTGCGCCTCAGCCCATGTAAAACAAAGTCGACAACGTGAGACATTTCGGGGATTACAGGTCTGGGGCAGCAGTCAGCAATAGCTGAGTCTAGTCTTTCATGAGGAGGAAAACGATTCAAGATGCCTCGTTGCTGGCGTATCCTGATATAGCTGGTGCATTAGGAGTTTTTTGATTTTCGTGCCGCGGCGGTGTGCTTGCTACGCGCACACAACAATCAACGCATAAGTAGTACCACCACGGAACGTTAAATGGAGTAAGCAAAGGCTTTGCCGGTGGATGGTGCTCTGCCTACGAAAACGTTGGGGACATCGCAGAATGAACAGTTGCAAGCTTCAGTGCCCACTAAAACAAAGAACTTTGCTACAACGCAGGCTAGTACTTACTACCCGCAGTCACGATCATGGGAAAGACTCCCGCTTAACAACCAGAGATGATCAGGCAAATGGCAGTTGCATGCTTGAAAAAGACCGCGTTTGCGATGAACTATCCGCACCCTTTCGCGGAAGTCCTTCCCGAGTTGTTCAAAGAACGAAATGTCAACAGGACCTGTCCATCTACCATCTTCTCACTTTACCCGCGTCTCGTGCTACAGCAGATGCAGCAGCAAATCGTTTTCTAGCCAACTACAAAAGCCGAATACGTTTGTTATGGGAATGCTGGTTAAGAGCGCACTAACAGCAATAGCCGGTGGATCCCTGACCCCCAAAGTAGCAAGCAAGGCTAACTAAACCGAGCCAAAAATTTTCCGGAGCCAAGAGACAGGTACTAAATTCGCACAGGATTCTGAATTTTTAGTGCCTCCTGTGCTGATTCGTGGAGTCATGAGCAGAGACTCCTTGCGCAAGAGGAAAAGAAGGCGCTGGCCCCATTGATCCAAGGAAACACCAGCATACCCCTCTTTTGCTCTACGCATTGAGGTGGAGTTCTTGGGTGATGCTTTGGAGAACACCCAGTGGCGCGCGGCGCTCCATTCAGAGCCTCTCTAAAGAAACACTTTGCATCAATCCCAGCACCAAACTCGAAGTTGAACAGTGTCTCTTCAAGCTTCCTCATCTCTCTGTGCTCGCTCCTTAGGGTTCGGGAGGAGGGGAGCGGGACAGGCAGGGCAAGTGTTCCTGCTTTCTCAAAAGGCTCAGAGTCTTAAAATCTAGTCGGACATAGCAGCTGATGCACAGACACCAACCAGTAACTCATTTCGTATTGAGCGAACTCTACTTCGTTTCAATTAACACTTACAACAGCCAAATCGAAAAGCCAATCGTTGACCAGCTCCTAATAATACATGGCCGTTGTAATAGAGTGTGCCGGCGTGCAATACAGCCCAATACAGTGACGCTACATGCACAAACAGGCAAGTGGACTTAGCGCCTATGAAATTAAAAAATGTAAGTGTCTAGAGACACAAAAGCACGGATCTTCTGGGGCCAATCCGTCTCTTCGCGGGATACCGCCGATGGTTTTGGCAATTTACATCAAGTGCTGGGCTCCGTACATTCAGCAAGTTCGTCAGCGGCCACCGGTTCAGAAGGGTAATCATTAGATGACGTAGCATCACAACCACTCCGAAAAGAGTTTCAAGCTCCCAATCTACATGACCACGCAGTGGACCGATAAAGCACTCCGCGATAGACAAGAGGCACCAGGAAACACCCTATTCTGTTTTTCTCATAGCCACTTCATTGCTGGCAATGCAAAGCAGGTCCTCCCGTTACAGCCTCACCGAGCTTCATGTCCGACAAGCTAATATTGAAGATTCACCGACGCAGGGCGAAGAGTCAATGCCATACCCTTGCTTGGTGGCCACATCCAATATTAAGTATGCCGCAGTAGTTCCCCCCAATGGCAACGTGGCGATTTATCATGGACCTACAAAGTCGGTCGTAGACGTTTCTAGACATAACGAAGGACCACCCCCAAGATAGAACAATACACCACAACAAGGTTCGTGACCTGCAGAACGCCAGCAGGAGAGCCTCTACACAGGCACCCACTCAGACGTACCACAAACCGCTTGTTGCCCCTTCAAGCTAAAGAGAAACAATGAACGCAATGTTCGTCCTTTGAATATCACAGCTCTACCGTGTTTTCCTGCACTGCGGTGTCTTGCTCTGCGCGGAGGTATGTGTTTTCCTGCACTGCAGTGTGTCGTTCTGCGCAAAGGAGGCATTACTGGGATGTTTAATATCTCGCACGGCCGCTCGATGAGTTCGTCGAGAGGGGCCCCCCTTGTGTGCTGTGGAAGCGGGTCTCGAGGGCTGCTGTGGCAGCCATCGCTTTCCCAGCTCCTGGGATTTCTCCGATCTTTCTCGGATTCGTGTAAATATATGAATATGTAGCATGAATAAATTTGTGTTTATCGGATGTCTTTTGAAGGCAAGCCTTTAATTCTTCTGTCTTCGAGTCGTGGGCTTGCCCCGGCAGCCCTGTTCAATTTTCACGGCCTCTCCGCACATATGAGGGCCCGTAATGTATCTGTCTCACGTCTTAAGAAGTCACAACTGTGCCTTCTAATTTGCCAAGGGGGCGGCGGACCGCTTGCCCCCTCAGCAGTTGGCGTGGTGATGGCCTTGCCGCAGAAGCTTTAACAGCACAAGGTACTGCCGCGCCGAAACCACCTGGATGACGGTAAACGCAGTCTTCAGTGTGTCTTTAGCGCAGGTGAAGGACGTCTCTGCCCTTTTGTAGCAGTCACGCACCGCAAAACCACTAACACCAGCGTTGACTGACACCTTGAAGGCGCGTATTAGAGGCGAACCTAGGGAGACCCTAGTTATCTAGAGACTGTCGCAAAACCGTATGGGCAGGCCCTGCGCGAGGCTGGGGAAATGGAGATTCTTTCTCGTCATCTGTAATAAGATCCGAAGGGAGGGGTTCTCGCTCTCAGTCACTCCGGGTGCAGCACGCCTCCGGAAGGCGCAATAGTATCACCGGCTAGTCCTCTACAATGCGGTTCTTCCACACGATCGCACCAAGATGGGACTGGAAGGCCGTCTGCGTGGCAGCGTGCTTCGCGCTGTCAGGATTTGCCTTTGCATTGGTCATCTTAACCTGCATCATACCGGTGCACAAACCCAATTCCGTGTTTGGAGGCACCTACTTTGCAGCCAGCTTTGGCATCGCTCTGCCTATAGAGAGTGAGAAAGAGGGGCCCTATCACACCTCTTGCTTACCGCAACCCTTGCTCGGTCTCGTTTCTCTTGGTAGTGAGTGCCGCTCGTGCGCCTCCCCGCTTGCCTCCGTCCTAGTGGGTGCACCTTCACGCGCAGACGTAAGACAGTCGCCTTCGCCCCGCCACGCGCAAGCTTCTTCCTTGTGTGTGGACTGTGTGTCTCTCATCACGTGGCGGCGTCTGTGTGTGCAGGAGTACACTACGGCCTCGTGCAGATATTTCCTCTCCTGGGCCTGGACATGGCGCTTGTAGACTCTCCAGACACTGGAGGCGACGGAGCTTTGGCAGCAGCTGCAAAGGAGGCCCCTCCAGATCACGACATAGGGGCGCCCTTCCCTCTGACCCCACGCAAGCTCCCTTTGTACCATGAACTCCCTAGAATCGGCTTCTCGGCAGAGAGCGCAGCAGCTATCGCTGCTGCCGCGCGGTCCCAAGCGGCAGGCAGTCATGCTGCACGTGCCTCTGGTGTGACAGGTTCGCCTTCCCTCGAGACAGGTCGAGACAGCTTGACTGCAGATGCTACGGGAACCCCAGGAGAGGTGGTAACAGAATCTGCTGCTGCGGGGCCCTCTTCCTCCTCCGCGGCGTCTCCCTGGCCCTTGGGTGGGGGCGTTCATTTGCTGCTGGCAGTTCATGGTCATCGTGGATCGTGGACGGCGTTTTTTCCCGTTTCTGAGGCAGTTTTAGTCTCCGGGAGTTGGGGAGGAAGCAAGCTGTACAGACACCCCCCCCAGGCTCTTCCGCTGCCTCTCGAGGCGCAGCCTCAGGCGCAGCGTCCCAGCAGGTGGCATGTCTTCTCCTTGGATTTCAACGAAGAAGCGACAGCGCTACACCCAGCGCTAGTTGACCAGCAGGTTCTTCATTTTGCCTCCCTTGCTTTCGGCGCTGCTGACTCTTCTCCCTACCCGGCGAGGGACGCACTTTTTCTCGCACGGTTCCAGCGCACCCGCCTCAGCAACTGTTTTGTGCCGTGCGTCGCAGGCTGAGTTCATTTTCTCCTCTCTGCAACGTCTGCTGGACGTTTACAAGGCGGCGGGCAAGCAGGTGGTGCATGTGGCGCTGTTGGCGCACTCTATGGGGGGCCTCTCTCTTCTGAGGGCTGTCTCTATCCAGCAACGCGCCCGCCGTGGGGGATCTCCGGTCGATTTGCAGGCGCTTTCGATGCTGTCGCTACTTTTTGTCAACTCGCCTGTGGGCGGCCACCAGCTAGCGCAGCAGATGGCGAGCTTTTCCTGGCTGTACGCACAGGTGCAACGGGATGTTGCGCGCGTCTTCGCGACAGAGCGGCGTGGATTTATCGCGCAAGACCAGGAAGATAAGCGGCAGGCATTGCTTCTGCCAAGGACGATTGGCGTGTATACTGTGGCTTCTGGCTTTCACGATAACTTGGTTCACGAATCTGTGGCAGGCTTTCCGCGGGAGAGCCCAGAAGTGTCTCCGGCGTTCCTATGGGCACGCTCGACCCTCAGAGTGTCTAAGCTGCGCCTCACTTCTCAGCGGCGACAGCTGCTGCAGCAAGAGCAGCGGAGGGGATTCCAGCGCCTCAACAACAGACAGGAGGATCAGACAGAGTCCACGGCATTCTCCAGCAGCGGCCGCCCCGGAGACACTGTCGAAAAGCTCGGCTGTTCAGGCTTGCAGGGTGCAGCCAAATGCGGCCTGCTAGCCAAGAATGTTTACTACAGGCACGTCTCGCTGCCTCTCACAGGGGGCGTTCACGCAGCCTCCTGCCACAAGTGTCCCCTCGTTTCGATGCCCGAGATGCGGATCCTCGTGCAACTGCTGCAGGCACAGGCATCCCTGGCCGAGCAGCTCACTCCAACAGTTGCCATTCTCCAGACATTTCTCGAGAAGCAACGCGAGTACGAGCAGCGACGGCAGCCGCAGGAAGACCTTTTTACGCCTCCGGATCAGCGAGCGAGACTTCTGGAAGAACAGATAACGGCTTTAGGCGCAGCCCTAGATTCGGGAGCTGCGGTGCTTCGCTTTTTACGCCTGCAGCTGCCGCCTTTACTGCAATCGGGATTGCAGCTGCTTCATCCCCTCTGGAGGCTCACGGAGCGGCAAGATGCGCTTGCTCTAGTGCTCTCGGCTGTAGAGACTGAAGTCAGGTACCAACTGCACTTTCCAACTCGTTCGGAAGAGGGTCGCCTCTCGAGGCTTCTAGCGTCTCCCTCACCCGATGCAGCAGAAGCGCTCACTCGCCTTGGCCTTTGCAGCGCCTGCAGCAGACACGCAACCTGCAGCTTTCCAGAAACAATGCTTGCCATTCTCTTCAGGACAGGCACTCGCAAGGCACTGCCCAAAGAGCGGCACAAGGGAGCACCTGTGGCAGGAACAGGAGGGCCTCGCGAAGATGAAGAGGAGCTTTGTTGGGATGCAGCAACCGAGCTGTTGCTGCTGCCAACCCGAATACAGGCGGCGCTGCCGCTGCTGCAGCAGCATGTGCTGCGGCTGAAGCTAGGACTCACAGGGGAGGACGAAACACCCCTGCAAACAGCGGCAGAGGAGGCCAATCAAGAGGGGCTGTTGGTGAAGCCCTCCAACGCATTCACAAGAGCCAAGCTTCTCGGAATGCTCCCAGTGTCGCCAGAAAGTGTGCTGCCTCTCCCGGTAGAAACGCAGCGACTGCTGCGTGAGGCGATGAAAGACTCCGCCTGCAGCAGCGGCTGCAGCAGCACCGTCAGCCCAAGCGGAGGAGATACCAGAACCCCCTGCAGGGGAAACTCCCTGCAGGAGGCTTTGCGGGAGGGGTGCAGCAAGTCGTGGGGTCCCTTCACCGTTTATCCCCTTAATCTGCAGCCCTCTCTGCTTTGGCCTGATCTCGGGGGAGTGCTGTCTTCCTCATCGAACGCCAGGGTAGGGGGAGGCGAAAGACAAGGAGGGCCAAGGCTTCCAAGAATCAATCCCCTCCCCCTCCCTCTGCTGTCTTTGCAGCCCGATGAACCGCTGGCTTCCACTCGATACTTCTACAACACGTTTTTTGATGGTCGTGGTATCAGGCCTTGCGACCTGCGATTCCTTGCCCAGCCGCTGCCACAGCAGCAACAGCCACAGCTGAATCCTCGGGGCGCCAAGTATCAGCAGCAGCACCTGCATGCAGCTTTGCTTTCTCACATTGCGGCTCTAGCAGCTGCAAGGGCAGCGGCGGCTGACAGGGCTGGCACTCCAGAAGAGAAAGCAGCAGCAGCAGCAACAGCCAATGCTGCAGCGACTGCCGCTGCTGCCGCCGCCGCGCAAACCTCGGGAAGACGGACTTCCTACCTTCCCAGGGGACTGATGCTGCTTGCAGTGGAGCATCCAGCCTCTGCAAAGCTGAAGGTGCTTAGGCAGGTGCAGCAGCAGCGCTCACGGAACGCAGCTCTCAATGCAGAGGCAGCGCCAGACACAGCCGCTGTCGCTGCAGGCGTTGGACTGGAAGAGTGCAGCCACCCAGAGCTGCTGCAGCGTGTGCTACATAAGATTGACGCTGAGACGGCAGCGGCAAGTATGGCGCAGTCTGCAGCAGCAGCAAAAGAAGCGGCAGCTGCAGCAGACGCCAAGGCTGACACGGCAGACATTGGCTCATTTTGTTTCTTTGTCTTGCAACCCGATGTGCAAACGGGGTATCCCCTCCGCAGCTGCGGCTGGATGTTCAACGGTGGAGGGTCAGTCCTCACCTCTCTCGCAGCGTCTTCCAAGCAGCAGCAGCAGCAGCAGCAGCAGCAGCAGCAGCAGCAGCACTCCCGACACGAAGAAGAGCCAATAAAGCGACCACAGCTTCCCAGTGCGTTTTTACTAGGCGTCGATGTGAGCGCCTTAGGGTTTCTCGAGGCTCCCCAAGATGCTGGTAGCTTCACTGCGTGGGCTGCTGCTTCTGAGCAGCAGCGGCACGAAATGCCAGAAGAATTTGCATCAGCACCTACAATGCAGTTTGAGAGCAGCTGGATTGAGTGGATTGCACGCATTGGGCTGCCGTTCCGCATTCTTTTGTCCTCCATAACTCCCATGAGGGTCAGCGTTCCCATGTCTGCTCACACCCTCACCATGGATTACAGCAGCGCCAGTTTCGGAAGCTCAGTGGAGACAGCAGCAGCGAGAGCTGCTGCCGCGTCTACTGCTGCGAATGCGGGGAGGCTGGGCATGCCGCAGTTGGTGTGGCTACCGTATGTTGAACGCTGGGCGCATTTCACGCCTTACGACATTACGGTGAGCGTCCGTCGTGTGAGTCAGCAGCAGCAGCAGCAGAAAAAGGACACCAGCAGCAGCAGCAGCAGTACAGCACCAGCATGGCTACCCAGAGTGACTGCACCAAACTTTGTGTGGCTGATGACGTGGCCGTACCGCTCAGACAGGGGCATCGCCGTCCGACGTGTGGCGGTAAGAAAGGCGGAGGCTGCCTCTCAAGCGGCACACGCTACCCTTGCCGCTGCTGCTGCGGAGCACCGGAGCAAGGCGGCAGCAAAGGCAGCAGGAGCGGCAGAAACGACTCCACCAACAGGCGGGCCTGCCGGCGAGGAGGATCCTGAGAAGGCTTTTCATCCAGCTGCGAAGGAGTCTGGACTGCTGCTCCTACAGCAGCTTCGGAATACCCCATCAATTGACTCGCCGCGTTTGCAGGGTCTTTTGGCTGTTGCTGGCACCCAGCGTGCCTCAAGGCGGCGGAAGCCACAAGAATCGCATTGGTTTCTACGATGGTTGAAGTCGCTCTTTCAACTGCAGGATATGGAAGCCTCTCTGAGCGTACTGGCCATACGCGTGCCTGCCGCCTCTTCTGCCACGAGAGGCCTCCTCCCTCCCCCTGCATTGCCTCTAAGGACGCCTGCACGCCGCTCCAAGCCATACATCCTGCCCACGCCGTCACAGCCGATGGACGCTGGTGGCAGCGATTCTGCACACCCCGCGGAGGATGCACAAGTGGCAGCGACGCTGGCACCACTGTTGACGGTCCAGCAGCGCCTGAGGGAGGCGGAGCTGCGGCTCAAGGAAGCGGAGCGCCTCGTTGTGTCAAGGCTGCAAACGCATTTACCCCTGCTGATGCTTCAAGATCCCCAGCCACAGATCCCGGCAAGTGCATACACCGCAGGCAACGGGGGCGGCACCAGCCCTGGCAACGGGGAGTCTCTGGAGTTTGTAATCGAGGCCAGGGTGAATTGGCTGGCCTTGTGGCGTGCCCTTTTCTTACAGTACTTCTCGCACTTCCTTGCTGGCATTTCTGCCTCTAGTTCGTTGCTTTCGGGGTTCACCAGCCTCTTCGTGTACTGCAAATACCGCCTTCTCCAGCGGCAGCACGAGGGGTCAGTCGCTGTCAGATCACCGACTTCTCTGCTTGTTGTCGGCTTACGGCATCCACTGCTGCAGTGGCTGTGGAGTCTTTGGCTGCGGCTCCGAGTGGGCGCGTGGCAGGGGGCCTTGAGAGCAACGGTAAAGGCGGCTGCTGCGGCTGATTCTCTGCAGCAGCCGGCTACATATCCCCTAGGAGTCTTCTGGGGGAGTCAGGCGAGTTGGTGCCTGTATCTGCTTTTCTTGGCTCTGAACGCTTTTTTGTGCAGCCTTGGCCTTTCCGGGAGGCTGCACCAGCTGCCGCTCCTGGGGGCCTGGCTTTTTGCAGCTGCACCACCTACCGCCTTCTTTCCTCTTCCCTTACCAGCAATGCTGGAGGTGCTCCTGCTGTGGTGCTCCTCCGTCGTACTGCTGCTGGCTGTTCGGCTTTTCTTGCTTCTGCTGCTTTGCAAGCAGCACGCTTCCCTGCCCCGCTGCTGTGCGAGGCAGAGAGCAGGAACACTGATGGCACTGGCGGCGTCAATCGCCGCTAAGCACGCGCGCCAGATTCTTCTCAGAAGCCGCCTTCGCTTGCCGCGCTGTTGCAGAATGCTCCGGAGCAGCTTGTTGCATATTCGAGCGAAGCAGTTCTTCACCTCCGCGATATGGCCCAGAGGATCCTCAGCGGTCTTTCCTGCACGTGCCGATGCGGCTGACGAGGCAGTCAAAGACGCCGCAGAGCCAACTGCGACTGCGCTGGGCGTGTCTTTCCCTGCATCGGCTGCAACTTCAGCGGTAGCAACTGCACCAGTAAGGGCACTGGCACGGGAAGCAGCGGGCGCAGTCCGTCCAGCAGGGAAAGCACCACTCGAAGGTGGTCACGCCGCTGAGGCTGGGAGCTCAAGCTCTTCTGAGGGAAGCCCTGAGTGCACCAACAGCAGCATGCACGAAGCCGGCAGTTCTCTGTTGCGGCTTCCCTCAACAGGCAGGAGCTGCTTCAGCAGCGACACCAGCAGCTCTCACTGCCACGACGTTTCAAGAGCCTCTTCTCCGATGCGCCGGAGCTGCCGCACAGAAACGGACGGCGTTGTAAAGGACTCTGCAAGAGAAGCGTGGTTCGCGGGAAGAAGCCGGAGCGTGCCTGCCTCTTCTTCCCGTGCTTTTAGGCCACATCAAGTCGCCTTTTTTCTTTACCCAGCGCTGCTCGTGCCTGCTGCGCTGTGCCCCCATCGACTTGTTGCGTTGCTCTTGCCCCTTCTTTTCTTGCTCTTCTTCGTCGAGGGCAGCATCAGCGGATCGCGTCGATCCTGCAGCTGCAGGCGCAAAGCGTTGGGGAATGTGCCTTGTTGCGTTGTGCGCTGGGTAAGAGTGGAGTGCTTCGAAGGTTCCCTCCTTGCTGTGTACGTGCAGCCCCTCTGGCTGCTGCTCCAGCTGGCGCTCTGCGTAGGCTACACGGTCGTCCGAGACCTCAATCTGCACATATACGCTGAAGATGGCAAGAGCCTTGTAAGCCAACACGTTCAGTAAACTTCAAAGCTCTCCAAGTTGCAACTTTAGTGCGCCCTCCAGCCCTCCAGGTGCACCGACGGGGGAGCCAGAGGAAACAACGTAGGCCTCGGGAGGGTAAACGGGCTCTTTGTATTGCCTCTCTGGCTACGACGGAGCCTCGCTTTCTGAAGGACGACATGAGTGTTCCTTGCGAAGCGATGCCTGCATGGCTGTGTTCAAGCCACCCGAGGGGCCCCTCTGCCGCTCGCCTGCAGCGGCATTGTCTGTACACAAGAGGAGGGCTAGCTACGGGAGGGGCATAAAGAAGATTTGTTGTCGCGACACTTCTCGCTTCGCATCGAGAAAGAAAAGCCTTCGCAAAACATCGGCTTCTCTGTCACGGTCTCCCGGTGCTGCGTAGCACGATGGACAGCCTTTCTTTGGTTTTGTCCAAGCACTTTGTAGTGCACATTTGCCTCTAGAAAAGTTCTGGATCTGTCTGCTTCTGGCTGCTGCTGCTGATGTGTATGTGTGCAGATCGCTGCTGCAGACGGCACGATATCGCATTTGCTGGCCTCTTCGCGCCTCGTGCCCCCTCTCCTTATGGATGCGGCTTTGCCCGTCCTAAGCGTATGGGCAGCAGGGGCCCTTCCTGAATTTCTGCAGCAGTTTCTGCCCTCCAGCCTGCCAAAGAGAGGCTCATGGGGTCTCACAACTACCCAGGACAGCTTCGCGCTGGCTTATTTCTGCTGCCTGGTGCCTATTTGCCTCTTCGTGAGGCAGCGGATCTTGCGGGTTGTTGCCGCTCGATCTAGCAAGCGGACGAGGCCCTACGCCGAAGTTCGCCTTCAAAACGAACCCACAAGCAGCAGCAGCGGCGCTGAAGAAGCATCTTCAGGCAAACAACAACAGCGTTGCTGTAGCCGGAGCGTTGGAGGCGGATCCATGCGACATTTGGCCGTGTTTGCAGCCCTGCAAGTAAGCAGCGTCGCGCTCTGCTTACGATAAAATTTTAGGGCCATTAGCTGAAGTAACCCCCACAAACGGCCAACACCATTTTAACAGACGGATCTGGCAGCTCAGGGGGAGGAGGAGCGTTTTTCCACGCAAAATTAGGCCGCCTGCTTTTGGGGAGTCCTTTCCACGATTGCTACTGCATGCGTTCGATGTGTGTGCCCTGGTGCAGCTGACCCTTGCAGTGGTCTTCGTAGGGTTGACGGCTTCAACTCCCATACACACTGTCTTTCTCCTGGCGGGAAGTGTCGTCTTGCAGATCTTCATTTGCCCCTTCTAGCCTGATCCTTTGCTCCTCCCCCCCTACGCAAACGCGTGCGTCGACAGCAGACCTTTTCGCCGCTGCCCCCTCCCTCAACAAATCTGGCATCTGTGAATCATTTGTAGAGTGCAGCGAATATCCCTTTTGTGCAGACTATACAAGGATTTTCCGCCAGTGGGCGGACTTCCCTGTATTCTGCACAAGAGAAGGATTCATCAGCGAGGGAACCTCCCTATCGGCCCCGCAATGCATACTATTTTTCAAGCCCGTTCCCTGGTTTGCATTTTGTCGTGCTCCTTTTCTGCCAAACGAGGTGCGATCTGCAGCACTTGCGTTGTAGCTTCGCAGTAGTGCCATCTTGCCATAAAGTGTGCTTCTATCAGTGGTGACGGCGGCCGGAGTAACCCCTCAGAGGGAGAATGCGGCCCTGAGGCTTCTACTCAGGGGGGAATTTCCATGATTTGAAATGCCGACGCCTTTTGATTTTTTTGCGCTAGCCCGTGTACACCAGGCGCAAGCAGCAGACGCAGTGTCGATCTCTGCCGAGAAAGAAACAAGCAAAATCCAGCCCTCGCCAGAGCTAAGAACCCGCTCAGCAGCTGAGGCTGCTGCCCGCGACACAGGTCTGCCCTGTGTGCTCGCTCTGTTGCTCGCATGCGGGCGACGTTGATGCTTGTGTCACACTTTTACAGCGACGCCTTCTCTACTACGTGGCGTATCCAACAACAGCAAAGCCCAAACCCTTCACAGTTGTGTGTGCGACAGCAGCAGCATCCGCTGCCGCTTCAACTACGAGCAAGCAATGTAGCCAATAAGCTTTCCCCTTTAAGGAGGTTCCCGGCTTCTCCAGGCCCTCTGACGGCCAAGAAAGCGTGCCGTCGCCTGGAGCAGAAGCGTTTTATTTGCGCTGCTCCAGATGCAGCCCCTATATGGCTGCTGCTGTAGCCTCAAAGTGTAGCTGCTGCACCGGCAAAGGCAAGATATAAGCAGCACCTGCATGCTTGACCCGAACGGCACTGCACTGCTCTCAAAAAGCCACTGTTCGGATTTTCTGTTTTCCCTGCCTCCCCGCTCAGCAAGAGGATGATACATACGGCCTGTGTAACAACTCCTGGCGCACGGTGCCTTCCTAGAGCTAAACTGTCAGGCGCCTTTCAGAACGATAATCACGGTGACTTTGTCCATGCGCTCCAGTTGCAAATAAGAGGGAGGCCCCTTCTAGGCCGCGCTGCCCCCACTTGAGAGTCGCCGCTCCCACAGTGTCTCGCAAGGCGGTTGGGGAGGGGGGTCTGCCTCGAGAACTTTTTCTGCACTCACGGTGCCCCGCCTCCTCTCCGCGGTAAATTTCCGCGTCTGTTTGCGGCGCTTGATGCACCGTGTAAGAGGAAGTCTTCGGCGTAGCTAGGCCTAAGACAAAACGAAGGCTGCTCCTGGAGGCTTCCCCTGCTTTGAGGGACGCTTTCTCCAGCCAGCCCAATACGCCGCATCGCGCCAAGCGGGACTATCACGGGCAACACCCCTCGCCTCCTAGGAGGTGCTCCTCCGCTTCCTTCCCTTGAGGCTTTTTCTGCCGTGTTACTGGTGGAGGCAAGCGAAAAATCCTCAGCGGAGTGCCCGTCGTGCCGAGTGTGCCTCCTCCCTCTTCCCTCTACCTGCAGCAGAGACACGCCAGCAGGCGATATCATAGACGAGGGACAAGGGCTGAGCCATTTGCGGATTCGCAGGCAGCCGTAGAAAGTGGGAGGAGAGAGGGGAAGAAGGAAAAGGTTCTCGGAGGAGGTTCAAATCCGCGCAGGGTGCTTGCTGGGCGTGCTGTCTCCTCTTCCCACCTGCTGCGACATCCCTTCGGAGGCTTCGAGGGCAGCGACAGCACTTGATTCTCTTGATGCCTCCTCTGCCCCCTCCTGCCCCAGAGAAGCAGGAGCGTCGTGGCTTGCGTACAGCGCATCCACACGGCGCTGGAAGAATGAAGCCGTCCGCCTGGCTACCTACAGCAGCAGCAGACCGAAGAAAGAATACACACACCCCGGGGGAATGGTGTGCGCGAACTCAAGCCCCTGAATAGCGGCGAAAACGGTCTAGACGCAGACAACATACATAGGCTCAACATGACAATAAAATCAACAAGTGCCACTTCGGCGTAGACGCGCACCGTTGCAACACACCCTTGGCTGCTGCATCAAAGACTAGCCTTCCCCAAAACTGCTCGACCTATACGATACCCTACATGGCCACGCATGCAAATACATAGGTAGGTGTGCAGAAGCGCGCGACGTTTGCGCATGCTTTACAAGCGAAACTGGGGCAGACAGCGTGACTCAGATGCGGCTAATTTGGCAGCGGACTCCACACGCAGGCGGTGAGCATTACCTCTGTCGGGGAGGGCGTTGGCCGTTTACGCTCTACGTCTGAGCGCAAAGACACCTCAGAAGACGAAAGGCAACCACCATGCTACATGCTGGCGAGCACGAAGACTGCGCGCAGCCTGCAGCACACCCTCAATCAAGGTCCCTGAGCTCCACAAACACAGCATCAGGGGGGAACAAAGGGGGGGAGGGGGGCGATGCCTAACCAGCTGCCTCTTCCCTTCGCCTCCGCGTGTGCAGCTGAGAATCGAGATGCTCTCTACTACGCCGTCGGACTGCTGGGGGGGCCCTGTTGAGATCCCCTGCCCGCTGCATGCTTCCCGCGCGCTCCTCTTGGCGGTCTGAGTGCTCTGCCGCCTGTCTCCGGCGGGTGACGGCTGTTGCAGCACCTGTTGTTGCGGCTGGTGCCGCTTCTGCTGCTGCTGCTGCTGCTGCTGCATGCCCAGCAGCCCCTGTGCGGCTGCTACGGCGCAGAGAGGAGACGGTGCGGCCCCACGATTCCAGAACGCGGCGCACAAGCTGCAGCAGGAGCAATAAGGACAGGCCCCTCGAAACAACCGAAATAAAGGCCACGAAAAGTCACTCCTACTGCATACTAGGTCCAACTTGGGTATGCCAGTGCAGCACAGAACCAAGCGATTTCGCCACAAATGCTCACATACCCCTGCCACTCCAGGTGATGACGCGCTGCCCCCCTCTGCTGCGGCCCTGCGTATTCGTGGGGACCTCTGGTGCAAGCGTCGCCGCAGGAACTGCAGCCTTCGCTGCTGCTGCTGCTGCTGCTGCTGCTGCTGCGCCTCGATGTCGGACCCTTCGGAGGATGCCTCCCCCGAAGAGACAGTCTCTATGGACACAGCAGACTCGGAGGAGGACGGCAGATCTTTCTGAAAGACGTGGATGCAACGTTGCTGCAGCAGCAGTACAGGGCGCCACACGCAGATAGGAAAGATTTAGGAAAGCGCAGCACACGAAACGGGAAAGCCTGCAATCTCCCTGGCGTTCCCCATACAAACGTTCGGAGGATGCCCAACAGCAAAACACCGAAAGCTAGGCGCTACTTCTGACAATGACCAAGAGACGTACGACATCCAGAAGCTCCCGAGTGGTGCCATTGTATGCAGCGATGTAGGAGAACACGGCCTTGCACAGCGGGCAGGACGTCTCACGTTGAGCCCATACCTGCAAAAAAGCCAAATCAAGAACCGCCTCATGCATCGCTGCAGTGGTGGCGTTGCAACGAAGGGCCACAGCGGAGCGGCGCACTACTCCGACCCCCAAGATGCCTCAACAACCTCCGCAAGAACTGTACCTGGATGCATCTTAGGTGAAAGCAGTGGCTGCATGCGTCAATTCGCGCCAGCGGAGGGGGTGTGAACGCCTTCTTCTCGGAGACACCTTGAGCGGCAGCCTTTGCAGTTTTCTGACTTCGCGTAGCTGCACAGCCGGCCTTAAGGTCCCCCGCAAGCTCCTCTTCTCCCGCGCTCCTTGCCAGACTCACCCCCTCCTCACCGCCTCCCTTCGGCAGCAGCTCGTCTAAACAGCAGCCTGTCGCAGCAGCAAAGCAGACAGGCACGCAGAAGAAGAAAGCGCGAAGCTGAGGGAGCAGACAAAGCAACACCGGCTCACAGGGGCCTCTCCTCGACAGCACAGAGAGAAGAGGCACTCCACGCGCCTATGGACCCCCCCAATTTTGCAAGTCGCATGCTACTCGCGCCACCTCTACGACTCCGACTCCACTAAGCAAAAATGAAGCTGCCTCGGTTGGTTGCCACTGCGGCTTGCCTACCGCATTGCTGCTGCTGTAGCTCCTCATCTGTCGCAGAGAAGCCACTGAACTTGCATCGAAGGGCCTCCGCCCCTCGCAGCCGCCGCTCCCTTCGCGGCACTGTCGGGTCCAGCTGGCACGAAGCTTGATTGCTGTTTTCTGCAGCTGTTGCTGCTGCTGCGTCTGCGTCTGCTGCTGCTGCATGCACTGCTGCAGCTGCGTTCTGCCTCGACGCCCTACGCGCCGCTCGACCAGAGGAACGGGCAGCAGCAGCAGCAGCAGCAGCAGGCAAAGTTGCGGCTTCGGCTGCGGCAGCCGATGCTGTTTCTGGTGCAACTGGGACAGACACAGCCTCCCGCAAGCTGAGCAGCGGCCGTTCACTTCTCAGCACGCGCTGGCGGGGGGCAGCAGGTGCAGCTGCATCTGTTGCAGCCGCTGCTGCATTGGCAGAGGCGGCTGCAGCAGCACCCGCACGGGAGTGTCCATTCCTCGACAGCAGCGACTCCTGTTGCGGAGGTGAGGCCCTTACTGGAGCTCTCCTAAGCGGCCGCCCCCTACGCGCTGTTTTCGTAGGGCCCCTCGCACGCGCCTCCTCAGAGGTCCTGCGCCCAGGGGGCCCCCCCCCCCCCTCATTGCTGGTGACTCTGCAGCAGGATCTGGAAGGACCCCTCAGCCGCGATGGCCTCTGACCATCGGCGGCGCCTCGCTGGCTTCCAGCACCAGCGTGTCGAGACACTGCGGGCATTCTGCTGCTGCCGATGCCAGCGCTCCTGGGAAGCCGCGACTCCCCACGCGCCTCAGGCCCCTCCCGTCGGTGTCTGGACCTCCAGTGGCCTTATGAGCTCTTGCAAAGAGACCGCAGCAGTCTGGCTGTGCGTCGTATAGCCATAGAGCGACTGTAGAACGCAAGGCAGGCACGAAAAGCGAGGCTGAGCGGCGTAGCTGCCACGCCAGGAGGCTTGTGTCTTCCACAGACTTACAGCGCCTAGGGAGCTCAAACACCACCAAGGGACTCCGGGAAAAAGCCAAGCGACGGGGGACGGCACCCCAGAGTGGAGGACGGCGCAAAAGCAGACGGGGGGAAGCCACTCCGCCGAGGCAACGGGGGAGCACTCTGTGCAGCTAAAGAGTCTTCGTTTGGCGCTGCGCAACGATGAGGTGCAAAGAAAGGATAGCGGGGAGTAAACAACGGCACTAGAAGGCTGTGGCTTCCGTCGGTCATTCGGCTGCCTCTAGTGGCCGCCGTATCGCAGCCACGAAGCCGCCACACCACTACACGGAACGGGAGGCACGGATATGGAGGAAGGAGAGGAGCCACACAGTCGTGGGCTCCTACAAAAAACGCTGTAAGAAACGAATCTGGTCCAAGAAGCCAAGGGAAGCCGAGAAAATGCTTAAGCAATCCTGCTGAGGCACTACCCGAAGCCCCCGTGACAGCCAGTTGGGCCTAGACAGCACAACACGCCCACACGCCTTGCGCGTTTCTGCCCAATACACGCCCCGCTCGACAGAAACCCCGCCTTTTAGCACACTTGTGTAAAATATATGGCGGTGCAGGCTACGCAAAACAGCTGCCAGGGGTACCCCTGCAAGGATGGGGGGCCCCTGGAGGTCACTGGGGGGCCCCTGTCTTCCTTCAAAGGATAAAGGATGCGCTCAAGCCCTCTATGCGTTTGTCCCCGACAGGCACTAGCGCGCGCGAGGAGGTTTCTCAAGGGCACAGCAGTCAAGACAGGAAAGGCGACTGAACCCCGTGAGCATGCGCAACGGGCGAATCTCGGAGCCCAACTCCCACAGGCCCCAAGGTGTGCCTTTTTACTTGCTTTGTGGCCCTAGTGTGTAATACTGCACCTGAATGCTCGAACTTAGTTGCCACAGCCACAGATGTGTGCACCCTCCTGCGGTTGCAAGGGAGACTATGGGCCGAACCGCCCTGAGTGCACACACCACGCTTGCCTGAAGCACAGCACTCCTCCTCCCGCTGCTACCGCTGCTGCGATGAAGCCGTGCGCCTTCTGCTCAACAGGCGCCGCGATTCTGTAGTGCTCAACACAACGGCCTCTCGGAAATGGAGCGCCTGGCGACGTACCCCGTTGTTCACTCCAGCAGAGACGCCAGTGTGTTTAGTGCGCAGAATGGGGCACCACACTTATAGATGCGACTACTTATAAACATCTGCTAACAGCGACCCTCCCTTCTCCTGGCAACTGTGCGGAACTGTGGGGAGGTTCTGAATGCCACGAAGGCCATGTAGTTTTCCTGGGGGGCCCAGGAGGTCTGCCCTGAACTGCGCGCTGTTCTACGCTACGCTAGACGCCCATTTGACCCAGAAGGATAAAAGGCAGACCCCTCAAAATGTTATTAATAAGCCCATGAGAGAGGCCCAGAGGGAAGCAACAGAGACAGTGTGTATAGAGTGCGTCAACCGAAAAAAAAGAGCTTTATGACAGAAAAGAGGAACACGGGCGGTGAGGGGCAGGAAGAGGAAAAGGATGAGGCCCTGAGGAAGGGAGTGCAGAGACCGTTACAGCGTCGGATATTTTAATCCACACGTGTCGGGTAACGTGGGTCTATCCTTGTGTCCTCCTGTCAAAATCCTCTTTCTTTGCCTGTAAAGGACCTGTGCCCCCCACCGCATGGCCTTTTGTGCACCGCCCCTCCTAGATCTCCGTAGAGAGACCCTTCATCACTCCACTCTCGACTCAGTACAAACTCTCTAGAGAGTTGTTGAGGGTCTTTTTAAAAAGAAAGTCCCACGTGTCTAGCTCGGCAACCCACCCTCTCCCTCCATGCCTGTTCCTGTCCTCCCCGTGTTTACGCCTCCTATTCGCTCTTGGCTCTTTGTGCTGCGGCATTTTGTTCTGCTCGCTGAAGAGTAAAAAACATATGCCTCAATTCGGGGCCCAGACAGCCGGTGAGGCCCTCTCCGCACCTGAGTTCGCAAGGTAAAGGAGGGTCCGCACACACTGAGAAGCGCCAAATGGCAGCGCTGGTGCAAGGGCTGCCGACGCACATACGTCGAACCGAACTGGAGGCCCTCGAAAGGGCCCTTGCTGGTGCTTCCGTGCTGCGGCTTGCCAAATACTATGAAAGAGGAGACAGGAATGTGAAAAAACGCATGGGGAGCTTCACTACGGTGAATAGTGGGCAGAGAGAGGGAGGGGGGCTAAAAAAAGAGGGAAGAGGCGCTTCTTAGTGATGAATGAACCCCATCTCGAGCAACTCCTTGGCAGCTTGTTGCCCTTGCATCTACCGAGCTCTACTATTTGCTTCACTCTCCGGAGCTTCACCAGCGTACCGATGCTCGAAGTGAACTTCGACGGTCGCTGAGCCCCCCGCGTATTCCTCAGACGGGACTGATGCACCGTGCTGATCTCTTCGAAGGGCCTTGTGCTGCCCGCGCTGCGCATCCTCGCTGATAGGCGCCCAAGGGAGGCTATCACCACGACCTAAAGACACTCCTGTTGGATGCGTGCCTTGTTCATCTTGCCCGTCTTCCGCCTGCTTATGCTGCCTTGCATGCGTGCGGGAAGAACCAGGAGGCCCATCTTCAAGAGGCTTCTCATCGGGCGCCATACCACGTATTAGCAGCAAAGAAGCAGCTGCCACCAACACAGCTGCAGCTGCTGATCCTCGTGTCCTCCATAGCATCAGAGGAGGAAGGGGAGGCTCTCGCCTGAAAGGCTACAATGCTGACTGCTTGCGCGCAAGTCCTAACGCTTGTGCCCTATCCCACACGCTACACTCGCCTCGATACAGATTTCAGTGCTTCCAAAGATAGCAAAAGGGTCGAGACCTCTGTTCAAGCGCGTGGATTCAGTGGCGCCCTCCCCTTCCTCCACCCCCTAAAATGCCGCAGTGCAACGAAGTGGACAGAAATACAGTTGCTGCTGAGTGTTTACAGCAGCATAGAAGGCCAAGCACAAAACAGAGGGGAAAAGAACCAGATAAAAGCATGGAAGGAGGGCCATATCGCTGTGTGCCGCCTGTCGGCTGCGGCGTCCACGCAGCCCCGGCTGTATGGGCCTGTGCATGATCCGTTGGTCAGTCAGCGATACTCGTTGCCAGCTCCCACTGTTCCTTCTCTTTGCCATTTGTTGAAGGGAAATACCGTTCGTAATTAGCCAACCTACACACGTGCCCGCTTTCACCCGTGCTCATCAGGGCAGCTTATTTCTCCTGGCACTCCCCCTCGCTTTGTCTTTTGTGTGCATCTTCTGATACACATATTTCTAGGGTCAACAGATCTTACTCTTCTGAAGGCTTGGCTGTCGTTCTCAATGCCGTCAGCTACTCTTACGGGGGCTTCAGGGCCTCTGCTCTGCGCTGATCTGCCCCCCCTGGAAGTGGGCAAGGGCCGAAAAGTGCACATACAAGACCTTGTGGCTCTCTGCCGTTCAGCAGCAGTTGCCATTCTCGACGTCTACACACGACCGGAGGAGGAGTGGGAGCTAGAACACAAGGAAGGGCACGAACCCCTTACAAAAGCGGATTTAGATGCAAATGCGGTAAGGATATCTTTACTGTACTCTAGATCCTATTGTGCCCTTTGGAACCTATTTGGATGCAGAATACAATTCAGGCTCAGGACTATGTGAGGACGACTGCAGTGTGTACAGACCTTGAGTGGAGGGGTAGAGCAAAACTGCAGAAATACATAACGGAATGATGTAATGAGGCGCTGCTTAGTCTGATCTGCCTCTCTCTTCACTCCCCCTTCGTGCTAATGACCCTTTTCAGATATTGACAGACGGACTGCGCAGGCTGTGCCCGGACTGTCTGCTAGTTTCTGAGGAAAGCGCTCTAGCCTCTCATGAGGATCGGCAGGCCGCTGAATTCGTATGGCTAGTGGACCCCCTAGATGGTACAAAAGAATTCCTTAAACGCAGTGGCGAATTCACTATCAACCTGGGTCTCTGCCGATATGGCGATCCTGTTTTCGGGATTGTAGCAGTTCCAGTAGAAGACCGGATCTACTTGGGTGGAGTTGTTGTTGGGGGTGCCTGGGAGATGGAAGGCAGCAACCAAACGCTAACTCCAATGCGCTGCAGTACTTTTAAGTGGGCGGACAAGGGCCTTAGAGTCACAGCTTCATCCTCTCACAATTCACCAGGTACTCGGGCATTCGCTGCGAGGCTCAATGAGCCCAAACTCATCAGAGCCGGGTCAGTATGCATTAATGGCACTTATGCAATATAAGCAATTATGCTATAAGCTTTAGCATTCAGGTCGCATTGCGTGGTCCTTTCCCTCAGCCCTCCTCTCTCTGCGGATACCGGTCGTTTCTGCTTTCGATTTCCCCCTTTGCTCTCCTAACCCTCCATCGAGCTTGCTGTCTTCATGCATAAACCGTTCTCCTAGGTTGCACCCGGTGCCTCACTACTTCGATCTTGCTGCCTCTGCCTTCGCGTGCTCTACCTGTCTATCAAGCGTTCTGTGCCTTGCAGCCTGCCTCATATGATACCGGGCCCATGGAAGGCTGTCTTATGCATCCCCTTAAGGCCCCAGTATTGGGGCGGTGTTGGTAGTTGTTGACCTATATTAACCCCATTAAGCGGCTCATGAGAATATTCATGTCTGGGATTTTTCACTCGGCAGGATTTCATGCCAGTAGAGCGATGTTTGTCTATGAATGCAGTTCTTCGCTAAAGTTCGTCCGGCTGGCCCGGGGAGATGCTGAGGTTTACCCTCGCTTTGCTCTCTGCAGTGAATGGGATACTTGCGCACCCCACGCTTTGCTTAGGGCGGCGGGAGGAGAGATCTGGCGGTGGAGCGACGCGGCTACTGGGGGCCCCCAGGGGCCCCTCGAATACAACAAACCGTCGCTGCTCAGCCCTTTCTTTGTGGCTGTGGCTCGCCTTCAGGACGGAGAAGACACTGCGCCGCCAGCTGCTCCTTCCTCTTACCAGAAAACAATAGCCGAAACCATTGGCTGCTAAGCACTGCCTTGATCCTTTGGCGCCTTGGTTGCTTCATGGTGATCTCCTTGCGGATTAGCTTACTGCTACTTTCGAGTATCAAACCCCACCCACTAGCAGCCAGGCTGTCTTAGCGTGTAGCAAAAAATACTGGTCTGTTAACGGTATCAGGAAATTTCTTGTATGCAATGAGCCCAGAGGCCCTTATTTTCCACTATAAAGTAAATCTGATTTCCTCTTTACGCCAGATACCTGCACATAAACAACGTGTAGCTGTAACCAGAGGGCACAATCGTGTCCCTCGATACCCTACCTCATGCCTCTCTCCATCCGGCCCCGATATTCTACACTGCATGGCCACTACACGCCTCGAAAAGCCTCGCGAAACTGTACCCATAAGGCAATCGAGGCAATTTGTGCAGCAGATGAGCGAGGTGGCTTACTTCTTGAAGTCACCTGCTGCAGCAGAACCAGGCGCTGCAGTGTACGAGATCGGCTGGTCTCATGGGAGAATGGTATCATAACATGTAGGGCCCCTGGATTTGTGCTTGTGTTATGTTTCTCCACCCAGGAGGGCTCATATCAATACGTCCTTGGCTTTACACACGGTACACTGAAACAAGCCTGCGCAAGCTCCCCTTACTGAGCGGTCAAGGGAGGGTCCTCCAGCACGAGCCCTGGTGAGTGCCACTAGAATCTGGCCGTTGGTGCAGGCCCTGCTACTATGGCGCGGCTCTTTTGTCAAAGAAAAGAAGTCTGTTGTATGATGGTACTCATATAGCCAATTGTTTCCCATTAGCCTGCCAATATAAGAAATTGCATCATTCGTCCTGCGTGAAAAGCAGCGCGATATGGCAGCAGATTCAGCTTCTCATGGAGTAGACTCAAGGGGGGCATTTGGGGCGTCCACCACAAGGGGGCTGTTTGTAGCGTCCAGCAACCCTGGGATGACAAAACTAGGCGAGCACAAGCAGAGGGGGAGAGACAGTTGCAGAGCTGTCAGCCTGGGCGGGAAGCAAAATGGAGTGGAGTTGGGCCCATTACTTCAGGACAACTATCGTTCATGCGTACTAGACAGAAACAATATGCTTTCACCAGAAATTAGAGGAAACTAGCTTGGGCCTTCCCAGTCTTACGTGGGAGATGAGGAGGGAAGCAGAGAGAAACGGCTGTCAGCAAGAGAGACATTTGCGATACTTCTGTCAAGGCAAAATGCAGGACTCGCACTATTCCCTGTGCTGCCGAGCTGACCTTCCCCTTGGCTTTCGCTAACCCGTCATGCTTTGAGCATCGGACTTATATGTGCATACCATACAGCGTCATCTTATTAGACGCTATATATTGACTACTCCCTTTTGCTAGCTCGTTGGCTGACCGTGCACCTTGTTTCATCTACCCTATCCCGCTTCTCATGATGCTATTTAGTCTGCGTTGTCGTACCCTTACTCCGCGTAGCCTTGGCCCTTGAGTGTATACTCTTCCTCTACTCTTTCCTGCAGAGGAGGTGGCTTCCTCTTTGTGTCTCTATTGCTGTCGCTCTTACCGTTGCCTTTGGAGTTCTCCTTCCTTGTTTGCTGCCTCTCTTCCTCTCCTGACGCCTCCTTTAACGTGGTAGGGTTGCCCTTAGGGGTTTTATTTTGCCTGCTCACAAAGGGGCTTCCGTGACGATCTTTAGATCCTCGCATGTTCTGCTCAGGAGAAAGAGTATGCGAGTGGAACGCATCCTGTGCAGCAAAGTTGAGGAATGCGGAGTGCTTCTGCGTTTCCTGGACGCATACAGTTCGATATTTTTGAGCCAACAGCTGTGGCCGAGAATTTCAAGTATGCAGCCTCGTCTTGAGGCTTTTACCATGGGGTATAATGCAGGCGTTTATGCACTAAGCTCGAGAGTAAATGCAAGAGCATGCAGTGAGATTGTTGAGTTCCATGGATGTATTTCTCAGCTGAGCTTCTGCTGCTCGTCAGCCCCCAACCTCTCCCGCAGCACCCGTCACTGCGTTACCAATTGCTGCCACCCTTTGCCTTCTGTTGGTAATGTCTCCTCGCGGTTATGGCGAACCCAGAGACTCTCTGCTCGGACCTCCAGATCCTGCAAAGAGACCTTTCTGTGCTGCTGCACCCAGGGTGTTTTGTCGTGCACGAGAAGAGTACCGAGGCCTCTCTTGTGTACATGTTTCTGCTCTTCGGTCATCAGAGAGTAGGCTGGAGTGCACTTTTTATACTGCTGCACCTGAAAGGAGAGATGTTTGTGCATAATTATCTCCGGCAATCGTTCCCGCAGCTCAAAGAGAGCAGCGGAGAGGAGTACAGAATCCGAACAATGTGGCAGCACGCAGCTTCAAAAGTACATAATCCAATATCAGCTACATATACTTTGTCAAAGGGGGTTGCAAGCATGAAGAAAGCAAATGCAATTGGTTTCAACAAACCTATTTCAGTAGTCAGGTGTTTAATTTTCCGCTTCATCTTCGGCACTAGCCAAAGAGTCCGTCCTGTTTTCATTTACCTCTGAGTTGTCCACTGCAACAAACGTAAGAGCAGCTCGTTCACACTTCATCGCAGGTGTGCATAGCGGAGGCCTCAAGCATTCAGAGGTTTTCCAGCGAGCTGAAGCTGTGGTCCCTCGCAGTGCCTGAATACTTCAAAACAAAGCCATGCAATCCAAGACCACCAATATCGTTAGCAGCAGCGGCGGCAATGGCGAGAAGAACGGGAGGACCCCTTCTGATGGGGTAACACGGGAAGTGATTCGGCTGCTACACACATCATTGTTGCTGGCTTGTTCACGTCTATAGCCTCGCTTCTGGCTCTTCTAGGCAACACAACCAGAAGACTACTCATTTTGCAAACATGTAGAAAACGTAATTCTAGCTTCGTGCACCTGGACCTTGAGAATGCATTAAAACAACAAAAAAAATCCTCAAGAAGAAAGGTAAGAAGGAACGAACGACAGGCGGGCACTCTCAAGGCTAGCTTTTCATCACGAGGAAATATAATCGGCTAGCACTGCATTGCAGCCTTTTGTGAAGCCTCTCTCTAATGCAAGAGCCACCGCCATATTTATATATGCAAATGCGACCATTATCTTTGATACTGGGATACTGATGCTCTTTCCGGTAATGCGTGTTAAACAGCTCTGGCAGAGCTACCAGACTTGTCAAAGTGGAGATTGGCAGAGAACGTAGAGAACCAAAAATTGATGCGATAGCCACTTTGAACTCTAGTGTGTCCACCACAAATAAACTACAGCGGTATGTTTCAAATAAAGTAAAATCGTTTCACGTTTATTTTCAATATGCAAGAGTATGAGATCATTGGTCAAGGTGTTTGCTTATTGGGATTTTGCATTTACGTTTAGAAGCACTTCATTTGCAGTGTAGACATAGGTCAGTGGTGGCCCTATGTTTGGTAGTGGTTCTATGGCTCAGATATAACCTACAAAACTATCTTACAGAATTGCTGGCAAACAACCTTTGCTTGGAATTTCGCAAGTAAAATTCGGCGGCCGCTGCGCCTATCTTTAGCTCGTTGTTAAGATGCTGTAGTTCACGAAGCTGCACCTCAGCGATTGCTGCCGTTTGTATTTCAACAATCTGTAGTTCGTTATTATCCGTCTGATCTGAATGTTTCTTATATCGTATTTGAAACAGAGGATAGCGTAACGACAGTCAATCCATCGCTGAATCAGATATAGCCACTGTATATGGTACAAAATTGGCCTTTTGCTGAAGCACACTAAATCACTTTTCACTGTATGAGAATAGCCATCCATGCACTATGCTTGCTGCAGCGTAATCTTAATCCTGTCCACTACGCTGCTATGTGCAGCTGGGTGCGAGCGCTCAGGATGCTTGGAGGGCGCAACTTTTTCCACTTCTGCCGCTCCGTCTTTAATTAAGGCAACAGCCCTGGGTGGCTAAGTCAAAGAAAAGGAGAACGATCCTTTGGGAAGCAGCACTTTAGAGCTATCTCTTCAGCTATAGCAGGGCATTAGTGAGGCGAGCTAGGCTACACTGGAACACTTTCTACTAAGATGGATATGTATAACTAGAAATAAGTAAAGAATTTTAAAATTGGTCTGTTCGTTTATTAATCTATTTTGGCAGAGTACAGTTGGATCGAACCACGAAGAAACAGTATTGTGAATATGCTCGGAGTGGTAAAAGAGTGTAGCAAGGCGCACCCTTACTGTCAATCCTTCATTACAGCGTTACGCTGAGCGACGCCGACGAGTAAGTAAATGTTCTTTCGCAGAACACTTTAAAACTTTCTAGAGTTTTCATTGACTCCAAAGTGAAGTGGCTATCTTCAAAGGCCTTTAAAGATAAGTTACAGTTGGGGTTATGGCCATTGGAGCGGTGCCATAGTCGGTGAATGCCCAGCGCACAGCGGATGGAAAGGAAAGAGAAACATTGAGCACCATCAACAAGAATCATCAAAGCATGGCCCCAAGAAAAGCCACTTGAAGTTCCTGTGTGATTTGTGTGGGCCCTCATAGCCAAAACGAACATTGGTCAAAAGCTCGATGCGGAGCGATTCTAGACCGTAAAGAATTCAAGCCTACTGCCAACCCGGAATTTCGCACTGTTTGACTGTAAAACGTGACTGAATTTCGGGAGCTGCGCGGGATATCACATAAAATAGGAACCGTGGGGCATACCATCTACAACCCTCTCTACACCTCCAGTCAACAAAAAGACTCGTATGCAGAAGTTACTGCCTCATATAGAATGTATCTGCTCTCTTCACACAGCACAAAAATCGTTCAACAACCTACATAGGGAGAGCAGTGCCACAATGTTACAAGTTCTTAGCTTGTTTAAATGCGTTTGTGAGCCCTTCTGCAGGCTGCCCTTATCGCTAGGCATGCATTTCCCTCTTTAGAAACACTCTGACCGGATATTCGTCTCTGTACCAAGTGATAGCGGTACTTCAAGAAATGTTGTGCAGTGCACCTTCGAGTGTTGCCTGAATTGCACGCAGGTAAATTACTCGCAAGATCCATTTCTGTTACAGTCGGAATACATGCTTCCAACGGCGAACAATCATGAATTTATAGTCTAATGGTCAACCCTGTCATTAAAATTTATGCGCTGGTTGTTAGCGTCTTCTTGCGGAGAGCACGGGAGATCTGAGAACATGAGGGGGTCCTGGGTGAAAACACATCTATATTCGTGAGAATTCTACCAAGAAAGAGCTATAATGATAATGTTGATTCTTAAAGAAAAATAATTGTTAACCAGGGGCTACGCACAATCGAGCAACCGTTCTTGCATGCGCGCTTCAGCCCCAGGCGATGCATGGTGCTACAAGCAATTAAGCTTCAAATTAGAGATTCTGGAGCGTCGCCACACCCAGGAAGGCTTCAGATTGGTAATAATTAGTCAAGGTCTATCATCTTAACACCCAAGAAGACGCACTGGAACGGACGGATAGACCTGTAGCCTCCTTGTCATGGCAGGGCCCCCAAGTGCCCCTCTCCGTTATCATAGTTTCCAGCTTCGCCCCGGAAATGAGTACCGTGCACACAGCAAATCCAGAACCTCCCTCTGCACCCAGGGGAAATGACGCTTCAATAACCATGTACCCCTCCTCTCGTCAGCTTCACCCTCCGTCCGCAAACGCGCCCTCTCCCCCATCTCATCCTTTGTCTCATTTATGTGAACCAGCTTCCTCGATCTCCCCTAGTTCAAATGCCAATCAGGGCGAAAGTGATCCAGCAGCCCTTGCCTTGCTCCCAGGCATGCTCCTTGGTGTAGAGGGGAAGCTAAGGAAGGCTATCTCCATGATAACCGATACTTTAGGACCCGTGACTCTCCCATGCCTCTTTGTGGGCGGGGGTGTCCTGGGAGCCGCCGTAGCAACAGCCTCATTTAGAACTCGCATGCGCAAATTGGGGGCTGCCGTACCAACGACCGCCCGGGCAACTGGTGTAAAAACGCTTCCTGCCGGAGGCGCAGCCGGCCACAGGGCCCCTCTAAAAGGCAACACTGCACAGCAGACAGCGGCGACATCTTCTCCTGCGGCCACAGGAGAACCGCAGCTTCAAGCCTCCTCCATCCTTGCCGCCGAACTGGCCAGACACAGAAAAAGAAAATCCTGGGAGCTCGACGATGAAGACGAAGAGGACTGGGAGAACCCCAGAGCTGGAGAACAGCGCCAGACGCTCCGTTCCGCGGCAGATCTGTTCACCGCTAGAGAACTCGCAACCCTCTTTCTGTTGCCGGCATGCTTCATTGGCTCCGTCCTTGGGGGCGGCTGGATCTTCTTCAAATATCAATGCGGTATTCACGATGTAAGTCTGACCTAGCCTCTGCCTGCTGCAGATAAAAGGTTTCAGCTCGTTTTTGGTGGGGTCTATAAGGCAGTGACTTTTAGATTCGACCCCTGAAAGCACGGCAGAAGCTCATTCAGGAACGGGCAAGGCCAGCCTCTATGCAGACTGCTTCTGCTTACTCCTCTACAGGCCTTCGTAAGTACATCGCAACTCATGGAAGCGGCGAATGCAGTGTGCGTTCTGTCTGTCTTGTGTTGTCGCAACTGCAGGCGCAGCATTTCATGCTTCTGATGAAATGGCTCTCCGGCAAGGGCCCATACCCGGACGCCGCGGGGCCCCACGCTGCTGGGCCTGCCACTTTGCAGCCCGATAGCCATTCACGACAGTAGCAGCAGTGAGTCTACTGGTTCGGGTTGAAAATGCATATAGCACAAAGTCACTACAGATTTTTTCGCATGCGAGAAGTACCCGACGGGGCACCGGACGAAGAGGCAAACAACGACTAGAGGACAAAAGAAACGGTCCATCTTATCGGATGCAAAGAACAGCATTCGCGGAGCACCAAAGCGCAGACAACACCCTCCAATGCCCGCGCGACTTGAGTACCCCTCAGCCAGTCCACAGGCTTACAGAGCCAGCTGCAGCGGCCACTGCTGGTGGTACTAGTGCGGACAAGCACTGTGCTGTGGGGTCTAGGCTATGCAACAGGTGCAACACTACGGTTCTGCCCGTCCTAGCGTGCTGGTAGTGCTGGCTGCAGGCGCCTCTTCATTATTATGTTCCTTAGTAGTGATATCGTTCGCTTCCAGATCCTGACTCTTCACATTGTCTTCCTTTTCCTTCTCCGCGGCCCCTTCCGTGGCTGCCGCTGCTTCTGCTGCAGCGGCCCGCCTCTTCTGCAGCTGCTGCTGTGCTGCTTCATATGCGGCAGCAGCAGCGTCGTACCGCTGCTGCATAAAGGCCTCATAGGCCTCGGGCTTTACGGGTGGGTTCCGCGACACCTCAGCCATGCACTTGGACAGCGAAAAGTCCTGAAACATGTGTGCGCAGATAGCGATAGCGCTGCCATAAGCTCAATAAGTAGGCATTCGGACAAGAACACACAAAAAGCTAGAGCCACATGACTAATAAAAAAGCTACGTACTGCCCTTCCAATACTTCACACTTCTCAGTGGTTCCATGTAATCCACTCCACCATCTGGGAGCCAAACAGCCATAACCGTTCATGCACCGTCTCTGCATACCTCGGAATCTTCTTCCTGTGTTTTGTTGTTCTTCCGCAGCACGAAGAAGCACTTGACCTTCTCTCCGGCCTTATTGGTTTTTTCATGAAAGTCAACTTTGACACCGCACGGGGTTTTATCGGCTCCCCCCTTCTTCACGTACGCGTTTGGGTGGTACTCGAGCAACGCCAACACAGCCTTTTCGGCAACTGAGTCCGGCTTGAGGGTCTTCCCCGCCTCAGTCTTGTCTAGCAAGTCGTTCATGCATTTATGTAGATGATCTACGCTATTAAACGGCGTACCCGCCACTAGAAGAGGCAGCCCTGCCAGCTGACGACGAAACTGCTGCAGTTCCTTCTCCCGACTCATGCGCACACGCGGTGGCAGCTAAAGGCAAGCACGACAAACAACCGCTCATACGGAGAAGGAAAATAATAGCGAAACCCTCACACACTAAGCCACACTCGCATCGTATCTCAATCTCTAGTAGAGGTGATATTCAGGGGGTCATATTCCAAAACGATTCTGCTGCCCTAAGCCTCGAGTCCTGACTAAGAAATAACAACCGAATGGCGAGGTTAGAAGGAAAGCGCACAAGGAGAACAGAGGCAGTAAATAAGTACGTGGGGAGTCGAATAATGAAGCACCTTACATCAGAATTGCAGCAGGCTCGAACACTGCTTGGGCTCATGAGGGAAAGCAAAGCCTCGCTTCCCTCCACTTGCAGCTTCAATGGCTCCTTAAGAAGCTCGCGGTCTCCCTTAAAGCTACCAAGCCAAACGGCGCACTGCCGTTTGTTGTCAACGCGAGACACGTAACGGATCTGTACCTGAAACACACGCCATCAGTTCAGACGACGAAAAAAGCCTCTGTACATACAAGAAGGCCCAATTCCATAATTCGACACCCGCACGCACCCCACGCCTTTGCACCATTAGCCAAACGCGTTACAAAGGGTCGTACCTTCTCTGGAAGATGTTCTCTGATGGCATCCTTAATTGACTGCCACTTGGGTGCTTCAGCTGGTAAGTTGCTGAGCCGCGCGAGGCACCTGGTGAAGCACGGTAAAAAGATGTCCAACGGCTGGAGTGAGCCCTAGCGAACGCAGACTTTGCGTGTGCGTCAGATCTGTGAGCCGTATGAACAACTGCAAAGCTTAACTCACCCAACAGCATGTGGATCTCTACCAAGAGTATTGTCATCCCTTCTCTTCTCGGCCTTCTTCTCCTTCCTACGAAGAATGGGAAGGGGTCCCTTGCGAACAATCCATGCGTTTCCCGCTTCATCAGTGCTTACGGTGACTTCTGTGCTGCCTTTTAAGGCCTCCAACACCTCGGTCGCTGTTGCCTTCAAGGCCTGGATGCGAGGACTGCTAAGCACAAAGCTTATGTTCAGAGCCACCTAATGAACAGGACACGACGAATACGGAGAGGGACATGGGGAATCAGTTTGGGGCCGACAGCTGTGCCTACATTCACACAACACAGGGCAAGACGAAGCTCGAAACATGGCCTCTCGACTGACTCCTTTGCCTTCTTTCTCAGCTTCCTGGATCTTCCCATGGAAAAAGGCATCGGTTGAAAGGTTCTGGTCAGACAGATAGTACTCCACTTGTCGCTTTAAAGCGGCCTCCAGTTCCTCTTTGCTCATTTCTCCTCTTGCCTTCGGTGCCTCAAGAGTAGAGGCGCCTGGGCCTGTGCGCTGACGCTTGTTGGGGCGGCCCTTCTCCGTCTTCTCGGCACTCCCCGCGCCTTCTCCATCGCCTTCCTGTTTAGGGAGCGTCCTCTTTCCAGCCTCATCATCCGCATGGGTTCCTTGCTGCTCGTGGACCGTTGAAGCAGTGACAGCTGCTGCTGCAGGAGCACTGCTGCCTTCTTCAGCAGCCATTTTGAAAGAAGTGAAACCAAAAGCAAAACGCAAACGTGGGTAAATGGAAGAAAAACTATTCCCACGGATTCGCGAGTGATGTTTCCTAGAGTGCTGCAAGGCGAGGCCCCATGCTGTGGGGCAGTGAAATAAGGCCGTCGACGAAGAGACGGTAGCCTCGAGGCTTCACAAGGGGCCTCCTCCTCTCTTCCCTACATTGCGCATCAGGTTCTGTCTGCAAAGCAAATGTTTGAGCCGTCTTTTTGGCTGGACACTGCTGAAGCCGCAGCTTGTCAAGAGCCCAACACTTTTGAACCGCCAACGGGTGCATGGACATGACTCGTTGTAGCGACCGAGACCAAACGAACTGCTGCATTGAATGCTTTTGCCTTTAGGCACCTGTAACGGTTTGCTAAGCGAGCGCAGCTGCTCCCTGTATGTGTTCAGATCTGCCTCATGCAAGGAGTACGTACTTACCAGGTGGCCTCCGCAGCATCGCGTAGGTCCCCGTGCAACTTCGCTTTCTGCCCCTGTAAAACGCTTAGCTTGCTCTCCCTGGGCGTTTTAAATTGCACTGTCAGTTAGAGGGGTTTGATAAGTCTTAACGCCGATTGTATTACTTGTAACACTTATTCTGGGCCCTGCAGAGCACCAGTTCGGCTATCATGTAGGGCGCCGTGTCTTGGAGCACGTGTACAACTTCCGCTAAGACAGAGCCTATAAATGCCGATTAAGTGGCCACCAAAGGGTCCGCGAGGTATTGTATCAGGCCATTTTTATTGGTTGTGGTGCGGGGTTAGGTGTCAGGGGTATCAAGAGCGTACTCAATAAAACAGGACCGTAAAAGGATATCCAGTGGTTCCTTGTGAAAGGCAGGGAGACCTTCGCTAAGAGCACACAGGTCTTGGACGTATGAGGATGGGTGGCCGTGCTCTAATGTCTAGTCTTAGAGACGTAAATTGTACGTGAAGGTACAAGGGTTTGTGCTCATGGGATATCTCCTAGCAGAGTTGGCCGGCTTTAAAGGGGCACAAGCTTATTGCTCATGCCCCTGTGTTCATGGCTTAACGACTAAAACCTAGACATCTTGAAGATACGGCGGCAAGCACACACTGTAGCGGGCCGAAAGCTACATTTCGGGCAATTTCTCCTGCGCGAGTCAAATTTGATGAACAATTAGCACAGAACTGGCTCTTTGAGTTTATTGCCTGTATGCCATATTGGTTGGAATGTGCAAGTAGCTTAATGCGGTAGAATACAATATGGTTTGCCTAAGTGATCTTGCGTGGAAGTAACTGTGAATGCCCAATGGATTAGAGGCTATAGCAACGTGCACACTAGCTGCCCATTCTACAACCTCCCAAGATCCTGAGAGAAGGGAGCAGAAAGAGCTAGCTTGTTTTGGAGGATACCTTTTTGCTTTGTATCAAGCTTTATATTGCGTTTGGAGGCAAGTGGTTCCTGTGGCAACTACGAGTAGAGCATCACACCCAGTCTGCATGTTTCATTGAAAAATGCACTTGTGACCGCTACGCTAGCACACGAAGTTCCTCAGTCTAGTTACAATTTTTTCCTTTCGTCTATATAGAGCAGTATAGATCTCAAGGCGGAACTTTGCAGGGCCACCAGGATAGTGAGCTAGAATCATGCGTGGCATGAATGCCGAATGATCATATTGAGAGAAAATGCAACGAACGGTAGTCGCTGCTACTCTCTGCGTACAAAAAGCCTCCCTACAGGCGATAACGCCCCAAGCACGTGTCAAACATGTCTACTTAGCAGGGTGGATCCTCGTCTGGACCCCTCAAATCAGGCAACATACCTTACTTACCAGTACTAGCAAGGTGCACACTAATCATATTAATAATAATGTAATTGACTTTATAGTAAGGCGTTGCAGTCGGAACCTGCTATTTAATAATATTTCTCTCGATACAAAACGCATTCATGAATGAAATTGCAGTAGTTTTGTGTAGAGTTACTCTAGCATAATTTGTAATATTAGATTTAGTGATGGTTTTACCCTAAGATGCTCTAATTTTCGTGTATTCTTAGTAAGAGCAAAAATGAAGTGCTATTAATTCATAAATATCAAACTTTAACGAAAAGAGAAAAAAAATTTATAGCCTGATCACTGTGTTCACGCTGTTAGCCCAACGTACGTCCCGTTCACTGACTCGTGTTTATTTTGATGTAGCGAAATTTATTTGAGAACTGGAATAAGAGTAGAAAGCTACATCCTTTTCCATATGTACGTGCTATTCTTAAGGGTGAAGAAACTTGACCCGTCGAAGCTTTTGAGCCCTACGAGTCTCATGTCAATGCATCCCTGTTTAGAAAAATGATATTTTCAAAACTCCAGAGGTAGGACGAAGCTTCAAGTAGGGTCCGTGGTATTCCCTGACGGCTTCTACCCCTGTCGCGCTAAGATATATAATGTTCATGCTTGCGTTCATAAGGTGATGCTGACCACAAAAATTTGGATGGCCATAAGGATAAGCATCGAGGCTGCCATCAGCCGGATGGAGAAGCAACCCGATTGGTGGGCTGCAGATGAAGAGAAGCACCCTAATGGTGGCTCACATTTGTGTAGAGAAAGTCACCTGCCCGCAGAACTAACTACCTTTCAAGCTTTCATTCTAACAACAAGGCCTGGTACACGATTTCTGTTTGATTTCAATTAGTGTAGTATAGAAGTGTTCAGTGTACCTGAGACTGATATACATGTGGAAATATGGGACAAGGTCAGCAAATCCTTTTTAGGCAACTTGCAGGATTCTTCAATTTATTCGATCAACTACATACCGGCAAGTAAACATTATCTGCTATGTGTTAAATCTCATTTCGGCAAGCCATGTAGGCTCATAAGGAGGCCGCCCAAACCAGGCAATCGCTGGATGCATAACTTCAACGTACGTGGAGGAGTAGTCTTTCAGAGAGAAAGCAAGAAGTATGCTTCTGATAAGGTAGGGGTCACGTCCACTGATTTGGGCATATGTCTATCTCAAGAACCTTCCTACATAGTGTAAGAAACAAGTGACGGGGCCGAAGCTGGATGGAAAGTAGCTTGGAAGTGGTTTGGGTACGTGCATGACACAGCCTGCGCAGACACCGAACCGTTACAAGCATTCGGTGAAATGCCAATAGGTGTTTCGCTCGACTTCAGTAGTAATATTTATATCCCTTACCTGTATAAAAGTTCCCGGCGGCCTGTTGTGAAGGAGGAAAGGGTTGACAGTCTTTCCGCCTGCTTTGTCAGCAGAGCACTACAGAGAGCTGCATGCGCACCCCAGCCAATAAGGCCACGTACTACATTCCTGCTGCGTACCTGCACGCGTGCTCCATATTGGCTATCATGCGCTGGAGCACTTCAAAAAACGCGGCATCTTATGGTGAAGTTCACCTTAAGAACTCTAATTAAGTTTATGGTGTGAACTTGGGCTAGTGCTCTTTTTATGTAAATCCTTGAAGCAACGCCATGCAGCTGGGTAGTTGCCATTGGACTCGATCTTTCTAGTGAATGCCAGCTTCACAGAACTACCTTCCTTGCTCCTTGGCTTCACCACACAGCATTCCGGAATTAGGCCACAAAGGGCAGCGGCGCGGATTTTGCCGAGCCATCTGAGCACTCCAAGCATCTGTACCCAGTAACCTGATGTACATGCGCACAACGTTCATCCTTCTTACAGAGGGTCTAATCTAATCATTGGAATCGGATAGACCAACGGCGAGGTCAGTCAGTCGCTTCTTTTTGATGCGAATCGCAGGAGTACCGCACTATTAGAATTTTTGCCATGCGGCTGTATAGCGCGCTAGGCTGTACTCCCGGAGCAAAGGTAGCTAGTTTGTGGGGAAGGCCCCTTAGTTGAGAATTTAGGAAAAGGTGTGCCACATGGGCAATACCTGACAAGCGAAAATGGACAACGCCGAACTTCATTTTTTTCGGGTGTTGAAAAGAGGATAATAACCATGAAGGAAAGCTAGTATGGGATGTGACTAAGTGGGCAAGCCCTATGAAGAGGCTGACCCAAGTGGCGCAACGAAACGATGATCTGAGCGAATGAGTGAAATTACGAGGTGCAGGAGCCTCTTCCTAGGCCACAGGGCCAGGGCGCCGATACTCCTGAGACAGAGGAATACTACAGCTCCGTGGCGCATGACGATCTATCGCATGCACCAGTTTAGTTGTTCACTACTTTGACAACTTCAAAAATCTTGTGCCTTTCCTACACACTAACTGTTGTGGGCTAAAGGCTACAGTCAGGCACTTTCTACTACACTGTTATACTTAGTCAAGAATTAGTAAAGGATCGACGAATAATTGGTTTGAGTGTCCGTACAACTTTTTGCTGCAGAGTCTAGTTAGTTTGCCTAAACGATGAGAAACAGTGAATAAAGCCCTTTGTTCTAGATGCTATTTCTAAGTATCGGCGAATGCCCAGAGTGTAAAGAGCATACAGAAAAAAGCATCCCAGCTCTTCGGCTGTCTCCCCTCAAGCCAGAGCCCTGAAGGGTGAGGGCGGCAGGTACAGGAAGTCACTTCGTGATGGTTTCAATAAGTTGGAGATTTGGGAGGCAAGCAGTTCCTTATGAAGTGCAGCGTTGCATCCACGATCTTGGATCATCCTATTAACTATCCTTCCACTTGAATGCCACAGGCATACCCTTCTAGTTATAAATCCAATGCATAACTTCAGGCTTTCCACATCGCCTCTACTTAAACGCATTCTACTATGCTGGATACGTTCAAATAAGAACAAACCAATCGGTGTGTCTTTTCCTGTATCTTGCTTATTAAAAAGATATGCATGCTCTGTACAAGAAAAAGTGTGTTTGTGCTCGGCGCTATGTGAAATTAGCTGTGAACGCTCTGATTGCTCAGAGGATGCAGCGACGCACATCCTAGCTTTCCAGCTCCCCAAGTGTCGGAAACCCCAGGGGACACGGAAGGGAGACCGCGGGAATCACGTTGAGAAGTCCTTAAATAGGTTTTTGTGAAGTTTTCATTAAATTTCAAGTGTGTCTGGTCTGTGTCCTTTCAGGCCCCCATTGGCCGTCCGAATCCCCCAATGTTCCGGCTCTAAGGGAGAGAGGCAGTTTAAATGCGCGTTTCCGCACGCCCTGTTAGCACTTTGAGCATCGTCCTCACTGAGTTTCTCTGCGGCTTCGTGCACAAGCACGCAGTGTGTACCGTCCACTGGTCTTAAGTAAACTAGCCCTACTTTCCAAGGCTGGAAGAGTTATTTACAAATTGACTAAAAGGTTTAATTACTTGTGTTGGCCCGTCAAATATTGTTATCCGGGCAGAAGAATGCACCGCAGCTTCGCTTCTTACACTCCAGACTAGAAGGAAGGGGAGCCTAGCCCCGCGGATCTGCGGAGGACGCAGCTAGAGAGGGCGCTGCCGTTGCAGCACTCCACTGGTTACGGGAATATGCAATGGTATACCCGCGGAAGTACTTTTTAGGGTGCTTTCCCAAGCAAGCAGTGCACAAAAGGTCTCCCAAGCCTCAAGAACCCGCTTTCACCCCATGTAGTATTCGCCCCCTTGAAACACTCCTTCTGACAGCTAAAATTTAAAATAAGGTATGGCACTCCTATATAAAGGAAGGAGTGGCCGCTGCACTTGGGGCTGGGAGAGGAGAATTTCAGCTCCGAAACTAAGGCTCACTGGATCGTACACTAAGCAGTCAGTGTATTGCCCTTTTTGTACTTTTATGATATACAAATGAAATGTCAAATTTCATATATAGAAGGCGCCAGATGTATTGGGCTCGTTCCTAAATTTGTTCATTTCTTGGATTTCTTTTAGTACGCGGAGCCCTCGCGGCTTCGGGGAAGGCACAACAGGGACTGGCTAGAATTGTGCTAAACTGCGAACAAGCTCCACCTAGAGTTGTTTCTCGCCTTTAGCGCCATCGTTTTACTGCCCTCTGGCTGGTATTTCGCCTTATGGTTCCTTGCTCCCGTGTTCTCTCCGCAAATAATCTCGTTGTACGGCATCGCTCGCCCCCCCGTGTGGCTGGCCTGTAGGTACAGCTAGCGCAGCTGGGTGGTTCCAGCTGTTTGGTTCTGGGATTCATATCTGTGTATTGCATAAAGGAAAGACCACAGCGCAATGTGTTATGGGGAGGGGGCTTAGCAGTTGGCAGCTCTCCCCCCCCTCCCCCCCTGTTGCCAGCTCCAGGGAGTATTTTTGAATGCCTTGTACTCTATTAAAAGGCGATCCTGTGCTTCGATGCCTCCGTAGTTTTCTTCCCTCCGCTGATTGCTCGATCTGCATTTTGCTGTATTGCACGCTGGTGACCTGTGCCTTGAATCCCCGGAGTCCAGATGTGGCTCTCCAGGCACCAAGCAGCGGTATTCTGCGTCACACTTTGCTACAGACCTCTCCTGGGTGTGAGCTCTCAAGAGGCTCCGCCTAGTAATGTAGTACATGGCTCCGATAAGCCACTGGGGCAGGAAGTTGAGGCACCCGCCACCAAGTTGCCGCAGCCATCGCCCATCAGTCTGCCCCTAGAAGCTGCCCCCGTGGATCGGAAGCAGCTGTCTGATGGCTGCAGGAGTCCGTGGTCAGAGGGTCCAGATGAAAAAACAGGAGCTGTGGACAAACTGCCAGAGGCACTTGTTCCGGGTCCCAGGCTGCGCAGGCTAAAAGCCAGGACAAGGATGAAATGAAACATGCCTCGTATGATTCGCCCCGAATGGGGAAGTTTGCTAGGGTAAGCCAAGGTGTACCTTGCGTCCATCGCGTAGAAGGGGCTCTTCCCATTTGCAATTCTGGGGCCAGAAGAGCCACACGGCAGTCAAAGTGCTCCTTGGCGTATAGCTCTACTTGTCTTGTCTTTTTATGATTGTGCAGGGATTCCTCTGTGTAACCCGCCCGTGCAACGTGTCCCTTGCGACTCTTGCGTGCTTGCAGGGCTCTTGGCTCTGCTGTGGCTGGCCTTGCTCTTTGGCGAAAGACGAGCGAGCTCTACCACAGCCCCCGTCAGGCGCTGCGGAAGGCGAAAGTGCGGCTTTTAGGTGAGAACAGGCACAGAAATGAACCTTTGACATGGTAGATGCTGCTGCCAAAAGATTCAGGCCCACCCCAGCTGCGTTGGCACATGCGACTTCCTTCGCCTCCGTTGCACGAGGGCAAAAACCAATCAGACAACACGGCCAGATTACTTACGAAGATGGGCCCTGGGGGAGTTCTCTTCACAGCTGGGAGGGGCAGAACACCGTAGCGAGGTACACGAATGACAATGCCTTCTTGGATGAGCTTAATCCTGCAAGCACGCGTGTGAGTGTGCATACGTGTCCGTGTGCATGTTTATGTGTGTGTTATATTGTTGTTTCCTTCTTGGCCTCTCGCGTTTCCGGTGATGTTCATGCCAGACGCCGCCGTCTTGGGACAAATATGTGCGGGATTTGCCGGCCTTAGACGAGGCAGAGTTCCCTGAGATACAACCATTGCTTAGGCGGCTCAAAAAGAAGCCCGTTTCGCTGTTGTCGATCCCAGGTCCCTCCGCGCGTCTGGCCGCCTTCCTGGGGCTATCGGACGCACAGAAGGCTGAGGGCATAGTTGTAAAAGGGAAAGTCCACTGCGGGTTGTAGCCCGAAGGAGGTGGCCTCGGAGATGTTTGCACACGAAAAGCTGGCGAGGGGACTTCCCCTCGCTCTGCCCTCTTTGGGGGCGTACGGGGATTTCGACTCTAGTACCCCTTATCTCATAACCCCGCGAGGGAGAGCCGACGTTGCTCTCTACACTCGGAGGATGCTAGAAAAGGTAAACGAGCAATCGGCATTTGCGTAGATGATCTACGGCCTCTGGGGTATGCACAAGAGGGGCTGAGTTCACAGGGATATTAAGGGCTGCAACTTTTTCGTCAGTCAGGACGGACATGCCCTTCTAGCAGACTTTGAGGGATTTTGGCGCAACGGAGTGCCTGCAACAATGTACGGCGACGAGGTTGAGATCATCTTCACGCAGCACTACATCACACCAGAGCTTACGTTTGATGGTGAATACCAGGTGTTCGATTACAAGACGGACGTCTATGCTCTAGGCGTCACCTTTAAAGAGATGCTGGAGTGGACATCCGACTTGCCCCTTCCCCGCAGGGAGGAAGCGGAAGATCTTGTCAGGCACATGCTGGAGCCAGATGCTGAAAAGCGCTACGATCTGAAGCAGTGCGCGGACGACCCTTAACTCAGTAACCTGGACTTCGCCCAGGTAGAGCAGCGTAAATTCAGCAAAGCTTTTGAAGGCAACTACATAACCCCCTACAAGCTCTTATAGAGGCTAAACATGCTCTTAGGAGGACAAGGGGGAGGGTAAGGCGAAGGGAAAGGCGGAGGGCCCGATGCGGGGGATTGGCCGCAACCGGAGTAGGATGCCAACGAGGACGGCGTTAGGGGGAGGTGAGGGGGAGGTTTCCAGCTGCCCCCATATCTACATATGGCGATCTCTCCCCCTTCGGCTCCCTCGTCTTCTTAGTAAATGCGCACAACTGGTGCCGAACGCCTTCCGCTTATATGTGCTTGCTCCTTCGCTCCCGTCATCGCAGCCGGAAGGAACTAAACGGAACGAGATGGAAAGCCAGCGTAGGAAGGCATATGGACACATCGATGTTCATTGCCTTTACCAATGTATATATACACGTGCGTACAGGACACAGCAGGGGTTCAGAGGGAGGCAGGCCGTAAGGGGGCAGGAATAGTTCTCCTCCCCTCTAGTGTCGGGGGCTTGTTCCTCGTTTGGAGGAGCTGTACTATATCTAATGCTCCAAATGCACTTTCTCGATGTCCCTTGTTGTCCTCGTGACACTGCCATCTGACGCAGCGGCAGATTGCGTTAGAGCATCCGGAGGAGAACGGGAAAGCAGACCCGTCTGCTCACCAGCGTTCATGAGGGGCCGAGGCAGAAATGCCTCGAGGACGCGCACCAATTCTGAGGGGCTGCATTATCTACTGCAGACTCTTGAAGCCGCCCCACAAGGCATTGTAGAGGCCGTGGCGACTCCGTTCAGAGCCCGGGCCGGCGAGGCCCCTCCATTACTATTTGGTGGAATCATGCTCCGAGCTAACTACACGTATGCTACGCAGCAGCTGTACTGGCCTTCCTTCGTGCCAGGTATCGTTTAGTTGCCGAAACAATGTACCAGCCTAGTCGCGGGTTCTCAGGTTCTCAGTGTAGACAGCTGAAACAAGTAGGCAAGCGCTTCAGCTGCGTTCAGACGTGAGCGGCCCCCGTAACTACATGGCGCAACCCCCCGTCCAGCGCTTTGTATGGGTGTGAATTTACCTGAGCTAGCGGCAAGGGTAGCGAGGACCTTCCGCATTCTGCAGAGAAGTCCCTGTTTTACCGCGCTTGCGGTTGCCCTTGGTAGGAGGTACAGACATTTCAAAGGCAGTAGCAATACTTTAGGAACGGCAGCTGGGGCTACGTAGCCTTATCAAGCGAAATCAAAGTGAGCCACCTTCAGCTGCAGCAGCAATTGCGGCCTAAGCACGGCGCGAACGGTGCGCTGCTGTTGCTTCCCTTGCTAGAGCACTGGAGGCGCTCCTGTGGCGACTTCCGCATCGTAAAGAACGCCTTGGTGACTGTTGCGTTTCCTGCTGCTGCTCTTGCTTGCCTCCTTCTTGGTGCAGCAAATGTTGCAGCAAGTGCTGCAGCAGAACCGCTACGACTTCGACATTAACGGAGTTTCCAACGAGGGCTGCCCGCTTCCTGAAGGAAAGCACTTTGGGGAACCCGAAGGTCTCTGGGAAACCGTGCAGGCGCAGCAGTTCGCGGCTAGAAAAGAATCGCACGGAGTCTTCAGGGAGCAGCCGGCGGAAACGGGTTGAATTTGGAGTGGATGCGGATAAATCTGTTGCCACTGCTTCTCCCGTGGGTGGTGTTGATGCTGCTGCTGCTGCAACTGAGGAGGCTGCAGTGGTGGGTGCTGCTGGCGTTGACATTTCCGCTGCTGCGGCGTCTGCATCTGCAGACTGCTGAAGGTGACTCCGAATAAGAAGTAGAGGCCCCCCCCTATGGAGGTTTTGCCCGTAGCCTTTTGTAAACGTCCCGCACACAGTGCAGCTGGGAGTGACTAGCTCCAGTCGAAATCCATTGCGTCCCTGGTCCTGCTCTTCTCCATTTCTCGCTTCCGTTTGAGCCTCTCGCTTCGCCTGAAAAGATTTGTCTGCTGCGTCTGAATACGCCTTCCTGTCGACAGCGTTCTCGACTTTCTGGGGACCCCCCTTGCCGTCGTCTTTTCCCGCGTTTTCCTGTCGTGCTGCTTCTGTCCCCGAACTCTCTTCTCCGTCCGTCGGTTCCCTGAACCTTGCAAGTCTCCAGGGAGGCACTTCAAGTTGCGGTTTCTCGTCTTCTGGGATATCTTCCTCGAGGAACTCTTTGATGGGGAGCGCTAAAGAAGAGCGAGGGGCCCCGTTTGCTATGGGCGGCACTTCCAGACTTACGAAAGGCAAGGCCCCTACCGGTCCAAAATCAGCAGTATACTCAGTTGCTAAAGGCCCTTCGCGCTGTCTCCACTCTGGCTGCCTCGACGGCTCCATGAAATCCTGCTGCATAGGCTCTGAAAGCGGCGCTGCTCCCCTCCTTGCGAGGCAGTAGAATCGGACTCGTGTGTTGGGAAAGCCAATCTGTGTGGGGGAGAGAAGGAACTGCTCCAAAGTGTAATGCTGCATTGCTAGAGTCTGTTGGAGCTCAGCGCAGCACACTGAGCTCTCAAACCCCGGCACATTCTCCAGGAAGAGAAATCGGGGAGGCGAGGTACACTGCCGCAGCAGCTGCAACAAGTGCAACAGGCCCACCGCCCTCCCATCTCTCGAATCCAAGCCCTTGCCTCCTCGAGTATACGGCTGACAAGGCGGGGAAAGCAACCAAAGATCTGCCTTGCCATCCACTTGCTGCAGCGCCAAATGCTCTACTGACACGCACTTTGGCAACGCTGAAAAATTGTGCGCGTAGACTGCATTCGCAGTCGTGCTTATATCGTAGGCAGCTACAAACTCCACGGGATGGAGGCTTGAATCCCCCTGAGTTAAAGTTCGCAAGGCCGCTTCTAAACCCAAGCGCAGGCCGCCAATTCCACTAAAAAACTCAATAACGCGCAGCGGAACACCATCAGGGCTATTCGGGGGCCCCCTGGGAGACACCTTTCCGGTGAGGCGGCACTCTGAGGGAGGTGAAGGGGGCCCCTCACTAGAGCTCTTGCCAGGGGTGTTCTGCGCAGAGGCCCTGCCCGGGGGTGGGGGCCGAAGAGGCCCCGAACGCCCTGAGGAAGAAGGAAGGGCAGAATGAGGCATGAATCGAAAGGTAAGGACACAGGTGGAGCCAGGCAAACACGACAAAGTCGATGTGAATTGGAGGTCTAGGCTTGAAATTCGGGGTTTTCACGGTTTTGCAACTCTGAAAGACGTGATGCACAGGAGTCGTCCATAAAGTCGATGATGATTCGTGGCACTCGTGCTCCGATCCTTCTACCCCAAATCCTAAACCTTGGATGCACCGCTTCGAGCCCATTTGCAAAAATGCCTAATTTGAAACCGCGGTTTCCTGTTTACCACATTATCGTGTCGTAGGCCCACTGGATCCCTCCTGGGGCCCTCCTCACGAAGGGTCCGCCTGACTAGTGTCGAGAGGGCCCCCTACCTGCCACATTTTTTCGGCCTTCGTTTTACGCTCCTCGCTTTGTTTGGTTTGAAGGTATAGCTAAGAATGCCGAGGAGACCAGTTACGACCTCTATCCGCGTAGACAACCTCCGGGGCCTCATGAACCTACCAGTACAAAATTCCGCAACCAGCCTTTTGAACCTAGGGGCACTCCTCCACTCGGTGCATGAGGAAAGCGCGACAGTTACGACCCAAAGGAGTCTTGGAAGAGCCCTGTCCATCTCCTCTGTACACACTACATTCGAGTAGGGACCTCCGTTTGTTAGACGTCCAAACGACAGCCTCCCTGTAAGGCACATGCACAAAACCGCAAGACACGAGACATGCACTGGCAGACACTAGCAATTTGGTCTTTAGGCTAATGTTTCAGGGCAATAAAAGATACTCGGCTCCAGGCTAAAGCCTCGCTGCCTTCTTTGCTTTCCGGTGTCAAGTCCTAGTGTGTTCTATGGACCATTCGCCCCTGACCGAGATCTCGCGATGAAAACTGTCATTACTTGTCGAGGAGAGAAGCGACCTGTAAGAGTCGCACGGGAAGTTCTCTCTTCGGCCCGTAACGCTTCCCTGTACTGTAGGGAGCCAAGGCATTCTGAGGGAACCAGGAGTTTCTGAGGCAGCAAGAAGAACTGTGCTGCATCGTGAGGAGTCAGGACACTCTTAAAAAAAGAAACGGAGGAAGCCTATGGAGGGCCTTATACATAGAGCTACGCAAAAGGCATACCCCTGTGTCCGTGGGATCGCTGCGCCCTGTCGCAGGTGCACGACTGAAAACGTTTAGGGGGCCTCAGGGGACTACTATGATGGAAAAATAGCACCACGGGGGGATTTTGTGTGTGTGTGTGTATTTGTGTGTGTTTGTGTGAGTGTGTGTCAGGCCTGTGAATAAAAGGTGGGAAACACACCTACTGGCGACACTCCCTTTTAGGGGGCGTCATGCTAGCACCATGATAAACACGGGCATCGGGCAGCTACCTCAGGACACAAAAGGCCTGTGCTTTATCGCTAGGTTCAGTCAAGCTAAGCTCGCCTCAAAAGAAGAAATAATTGATGTCACCTGGAGGGAAAATACGGGAGAGATTTCCTAAAGCAGAAAATGACAGTGGACGACTGAGCTAAAGAAGCGTATGACTGAGGTAAAGCACCAGTCGCATTCTGATGGCCCGCTGTTGCCTACCGCGAACAGATGCCTTCTGGCCATTGCTGCAGCTTACTAGGCTTTATCCAGATTCCCCCGAGGTTGCGGGCTACGCATAAATAAACCGCAGGTTCTTGTGGAGGCTCTGCACTGTTTGTTTTGTCCTATACTGTAGAGTCCCAATTTTATGGACCTCATGTTTAAGCCTGATAATTCTGCTCCTAAAAGAAAGAGGGCTACGCCTTGTTGCATTAGAGCGTCCCTTTGGAAGAGCACAGTTGATGGAACGCTCGCAAGGGCGTGCACAACACCCCTATTTGGACAAGCCACCTGACGAAAACAGCCGAGCAAAATAGGAGCATCTTCATCATTGTCCCTTGCATACCACGTTGCCTTAGGAAAAGATACGCTGTGCGTCGCTCCCTCGCAGCAGTTTACAGAGCAGCAAAGGGCCGATCGATGCCACTTCGCCCAGTAACAGCAGGAATGGACAAATATCAGGGAAGGGCTAGCGGAGGTGTTAATTATAACGAGCTACCATCAGGCTGATTATCTGCTGGTCGGCCAACGCATCGTATTAAATTAATTCCCGGGTTATTCCTAACTAGTGTTACGCCGCATCGAAAGGTCCCTTAGAACGAAGGGGCGATTGAGGGGCAGATGGCTTATCTGTTGAAAACAGTCAAAGTGCAGGAATCGATTAGCTGTGTTGGGCACAACCCGGTATTGGCGCCGAAAAATGACGGAACGTGACACATGCGCCCCAATTCCCTGACCAAGATCACTATGGTGCAAAATTTCCCTATGTTTTACACTGAATATGAATACTGGCGAATGGCTGAACACATAACTCGGCTCAACATTGTATTTGACATTGGACTTCAAAGACACCTTCTCTCAAATCGCCCTTCACCCTAATGACAGGCTCAAAACGGCGTGTCACACTCGCACGCGCAAAGTCGAGTAGACCTGGATGTTATTTGGAGTTGCTGATACCCCAGCTGCACTGCGACGGCAAGTTGATAAGGATTTTAGTAAGCCTTTCAAGGAAATGTGGATAGCTGTCTTCATGATGTACCCTTTAGTATTAAGCCGAAAAGTTCAGGAGCACCTATGGCAAATTCCAGTGCACACTGTAGCTGATGCGAGCCAAGCAGTGGCATCTGAAGGCATTCTAGTGCTCGTATTTTATGAGACGGATTATGTTTCCGGGGTTCTGTCTTTTGGTTGGAGGGATCCACCTGCCTCTGACAGGAAGTGAAGCAATCATAGCGGGGCTTCTACGTCCATGGACCAGCATTGAGGTCGCGATTTACTGCGGCGTTTCATCCTACCACAAAGCTTCATTCTGGATTAATTATGATCGCTTCTTTTTCGACTCAATGACCGGAGAACCAAGTTAGAAACCTGGTCAGAGGGGGCTGATGCCACCGCAAAGCCCGTTATTCGCGGCCTTACAGCTCCTCCAGCATTTGTGCTGCCCAATCGCTAGCGTCACTTCTTCCTAGCAGCAGCTGGTGATGTAGCGGTTGGCGCCACTTTTTCCTAGCAGGCTGCGCATTCTCCAAAACACCAAAGTATTCCTTTTTCCCCCATTGAAAAAAAGCCGAGCAGCGGCATCCAGCGGTGAAAAAAGCTCTATGCGTTGTAGCAAATCAAAAAGGCACTTATTAGATGGGCGTTCTTCTACTTTGCAGATCGGCCAGCGGACTCGAATGTACCTTTAACGTAGTTTTCTGAAAATTGATATTTCTAGAGGTGTTCGCTGATTTGAGGTCCCTCCTGTAGTACTACTTTATAGTGTATGCGGGTACTACCAGCGTGGCCACTGATCTCCTGACGGCCCAGCGATTTACTAGTGTGAAGAGTAACCGCCCTTATTTGTGATGGCGTTAGGAGCCTATCGACATTGTGTGAGTCTAATGCTTTTGAGGGATGCACCCGCCACTGCGGCCCAAAACTAGAATGGCAGATGGATTAAGGAGTACCACGTAGAGTATGACGCAACGTTTTTTTCGTTCCACCGTGCCATTTTGCGCAAATTACATTATTGTCTTCTTTTGGACCATGGTGAGACTTACACCACAGTAGGATTTCCCAGAGTCTGTCTGGTGGCCTATGATGCGCCCCGCGGCAGAGGTGTGCGCAGTGTCGCCGGTACTTTGTTAGCGGCTAAAACCGCTATTTGAACCCAACTGTTTTTTAAGTCGTCCTGCTTCTCAAAGGATTTGGACTTGCATCACAATGGACAGTATTTTGGCTTGCCGACGGTCAAGGGTAAGCCGGGCATCTACGTTCTCGACAGACTTTGCAAAAAATGCGCAATTGAGCTCTTGTTCTAGCCCTGTCATGGCTCTGAAAGCCCCTCAATTATTCTTAGCTCTGTTTGAGGGCTCTTCCTCAGAAACAGATTTACGGACAGATATCGTTCGTTTGTTGGTGCTCGTTGGCGTGCCCCCATGACGCGCCTACATGCTAACGATAGTATGACCACTGCTAAGCACCCTGAGGAAGTGCGGACAAACAGAGCGCCCTAACCTCACTTTTCTGCGGTACTTGTGGCTCTATGCTCACAAAATTCAATTGCTTGGATTTATTTTCGTATGTTTCTGGGTGGATTTATAATACAAGAGATACTCGCCTACTAGTTGCTCTGCAGCACCACTATACACACTGGGAAGCTTTTATTCAATTTATTCCTGGACTTGGTGGTCCGGCAATAGTGCCCATCCTTGGCAGCAAATGTTCTCAGAGCAAAGCTGGATAGTGTACCAATTCCAGGAGAATCAGTCACCAGATCTTGATAAGCAGCGAAGTCTTAGTCCTGGTTGACCGGCAGACTTTACGTGGCGCACCAGAAGTTAAAACGGACAGATATGTTTGCCGCCAGGTAGGTAGGACCAGGTACAGTCCTCTCACGAATTAATGCTTGTTTTTTCTCTATTGGTATCCCTGTAGGTTGGCGGTGCCACATACCTATTAAACTTGAATTCCCAAGGAAACTTCTAAGCTTTCCAAAGTATTCACGGACTTGTCCGCACTGGCATATAACCCGTGTGGAGGTAAAGGATATATAGTTCTGCGTAGAAGTGCCGGATTCTAGGATTATTGAGCGCCGAAGAGATGCGGGGGCACCTTCTGGTAAAAAGGGACAGATAACGACGTCCTCAGTGATTGATGGTTAAGCAGATGTGGGCTTTATTGCCCGCAGGTGAATTTGCTGCTTAATCTTATCGGAAGCATTTGCCACATGTACGGCAGCCCTCATCTTGTTTCTTGGTAATTGTCCTTCACCATCGTGTGCTCTGCTTAGAATGGCTACCTCCATCTTGAAGAGTGTTTCGATCATTGTTCTGTAGCCATTCTATGAACTGGATTGTGCAGAGGCAATCTCCGGTAAGTTGTTCGTGCATTCTCCCGTATGCCTCTGTTGATGCTTTGACATGTACTATGCTGCATGCATCTGTGGTTTATGCATGCAGAAATTGCCCTAAGAGCCCTAGAGACACTGCTGAAAATGGTGAATAATTTTGATTATCTCCACACATTTACATGTCTTCTATGCTCCCGCAGCAGGCGGCACACACATTTTAGCGCTCCAAGGAGAGTGAGCCCGTACGCTTGCGGTATCATCTTGGTTTCTTTTCGCGTCCTTTACTGGCTATTGTGGCTTTTTTCTGATGTGCTTCTCTCCAGCGGCTGACACATACAGCTGAGTTGCTTTCGCGTTTCTTCCCGCCTAGGGAATGGTGACAGGGGGAAATTTTTCTAGCTGTGGGTCTCGGCGTACAGGCATTTAACATGGGTGTGTGCTTTGAAATTATCTGAGGAAGATAGGACGAGCCAGACCACCCAAGGATAATTTCTACTAAACTACACGCTTTTGACAAAAAATTGGTTAAAAGCTTACTGATTTATTTATTTGCTGGGATATATTGCTGAAGAGTGGTGTTAGCCTGATCTAACAAGAGAGCATTGTGTGAGAGTGTGCTAGATGCTACGTGGGACTAGCTGTGCGTACTTGGAATACTCAGAGGGAGCATCTATCGCCCCCGCGCATTTCTTTCTTCCTCGATTGAGGAGCTTTAAAGGGTAGTGCCTGGGCAGGGCAAGTCTAAATTAGAAAGCACTCAATAACTCTCCACGAGGTGTGCACTGAATTTGGAGTGGAGTGCATCCCTATATGACAGATGGAACGCTGCGCATTGCATCCAGCGCACTCGCTCAGAACATTGCTTCTTATCGTATTAACCAATAGGTACTCCTCAAATCAACGAGACATACGAAGTGTCAAATCTATTAGATGTGAATGCTCAAGAAATGCGTAACTATATGCAACCAGTTAGTAGAAAGGGACAAAATGCAGCTTGCCCCGCTACATTGACGAATACAGTTCCTTGTGGGCGATCTGTAGGCTCTCTGCATATTCATGTAGGGGCTGTTTTTCACATTGATGCATAAGATGTACGCAATAAGCTGTGAACTTACTTTTATTGTTGCTGCTTATTCATAATCAACATCTGCTGGTATGGTGCTAAAGTATAGACCTCACGAATGTATGAAGCCCTCCACCACACTGGTTCCTTTCTTTTTCGCTTTACTTACACCATCTTAGTTTAAAAATCGAAAGTTCAACATTGCAATTTGTGCAGCAGCGGGAGCGAGTACCGCTTCTCAGAGGGCTGCTTGAGGTGTACGTGCAACTCCCCCTTCCCAGCAAGTGTAAACCCTAGATCTCACCGCCTTCTTCCCAAGCCCGCAAGTCTGTTTTCGCCCAAAGACCTAAATTCTGAGCGTCATAACTACACGAAAAATGACCCAAGCCCGTGGATTCTCTTGGGGCTGCAGTGGTGTGCGGGCGGCGGCAGGCCCCTCGGATCTGGTGGCATGCACAAGCGATCCGAAATATGAAAATCTGGCCCCTACACCGTAGACCTTGTTTTGTGACGTTGGTTTTACCTCGCCTCCATCCCTTCCATTCGCATTCGGGGTCTTTTTTGGCCTCCTTTTTCTCTCCGCTGCGCAGGAACCTCTCAATAGCTGCAGCACCAGCATGTCTGCACTATTCCCCCGTGTGACCCGTCTGGGCCCCCTCATGAGATATTCCGGTGCCCTACGTACGGCTGTACGGCCTTTTGCGAGCTACCAGGGGCAGAAGGTCACATCAGATCAACTCCTCAAGAAGAATGATGACTGGCTCATTGAGGAAACGAACTTCTGCCTGGGGCGCGTTGCTGTACGTACACCCGCATATACTGCTGCATTTGCTGCTGCCGGTGGTCATCTGTATGTAGCTACTCCTGCTGCTCCTCCCCGCATCGTTGGCTTGAGTGTTTCCCGTAATGCCGCTGTTGTGCAGCGGAGCATATGCAGCCTTGACATGCGGCTTTGCATCACTCTGTTTCAAGAGAAACACGGTCATCTATCTGGCATATATCTGCCGGTGTTGCTTTTAGTTGGTGCCACTGGCTTTGAGGCTGCAGGTGCTGCAGTTCTGTGTACATGCGCTTGCTCCTCAGCACGTGGATCAGCTACGCATTGTGCTGCGTCTTTGCCATTTACAGCTTTCTGTTGTTGCATAATGCGTTGTGGAAGATGAGTTGGCCACAGAGTATCAGGCATCAGTGCCACCAAAGGCGTGCCCATGACCATTGCTGCTGTGCTATTACCCGTGTGCTGCAGCCCATTCGGTTCAAAGAGACAGATGACTTCGCACATCGTGTGCTACACCTGATGGATGCACAGCTCGGGAAGATGCATACCCGCTTGAGAGATGGCACTTGCATTCCCGTCATGGGTCTCTATATCCCTTGTATCATGGATAAGCCAACGCCCCTTCATCAGTGCCTGGTGAACAGCAACTACATTTCACCCTGCGTGCCCTACATGTGCCTGACCCCTTTATGCAATGCTGACTTCGTTGAGTGGCTCATGGCGGGACAGGATCTTCCGTGTTCAGCCATCCTCTGTCGGTGGACCTGAATGTATTTCGGTGACCACAGAGCTCTGCGTTGCTGAGCCTATCAATTCCCGTTGCTGCATCCTCATTTTCTCGGCCATCTTTTTGCTGCTGGTGCCTGCCATGTGCTGACTTTTGGTGCTGCAGGAAACGCCTCTTCTCAAGTACACGTGGGATGAGACGTACACTGAGGCGTACGACAACTAGGACCACGAGGCAGCGTGGCAACCGGGGCGTCCTCCTGCCCAACTAGTCGCTGAAGGCCCCTACCACCCTCTCTAATAGCGCGAGGCTTGCCTGCCAGCTAGCTGTATTCATGTAGCCAGGTGCATAGACGCGCCGCTTCCAGGACACTGCCAGGCTTTCCAGGCGCTGCCGCTTCTTTAAATATGCAACAAGCAATGAGGGGTGCTCTTGCTATTTTGTGCCTCTGTTGATCGCGTAGCTTCCTATACTTCCATAATGTTGTCGACTGCCTAAGATGAGAGGGGCCGCGTGTATGTGCGCGGCCCTCACGCAGGAAGAGATAGCTAACTGGGAGGCTAGTTGAGCGCCGTCCAGCAAAGGCGGTGTGCCTACGAATTCTATAATTAAACGCACCCCACATTCAGGGAAGAAGAGGGCACTAAGCGACAGCAGTGTCTGCAGGGACGAGCACGAGGACGGCGACCTTGCGAGTCCACTAGGTTGTCAAGCTAGTCTTGCTTGCAGCTAGTCCGCTGAACGCGCATGCGTCACTGATTGCGCAGACGCCTGAGCAACGCCTGGGCTTGAGAAAGCGGCGTTGGGTGTATTGATGGCAGCTGCTGCCGCCGCTGCGGCTGGTGCACTTCAGCCTCCTGCTCTTCGTCGCTGGGTTCTGTTGGGGCGTCGCTCCAGGCCTCTTCCGTAGGCGCGTCACTATCAGCAACACCAGCAGGATCTACTCTTGTCGTTGCTCGTGCTCCCTGTCTGGGGGCTACTTCTTCATCGGCCTCAGAGTCGCTAATGAAGCTGCTGCTGCTGCTGCGGGATAGGCGGTTCGTGCTGCTGCTGCGGGCGGCGGAGGAAGAACCTGTGCCCTGCTGCTGTCCAAGGGGAAGTCTGCTGCTGCTGCTGCTGCTGCTGTAGCCCCTTACTTCGGCCGTTGCTGCTGCTGCTGCGCTTTTACCGCGAGAACATGCTGCTGCCGCTGTTGCCACAGCACCGGAGCGGGGCCTTGGAGGCGTAGGCCACGCCAGTCTGCTGCTGCTGTGAGTCCTAGGAGCAGCAGCAATCGCAGGGGGAGCGGCAGCAATCGCAGGGGGAGCAGCAGCAGTCGCTGCGCCTCGCTGCAGCGGTGGGCCCCCCAAAGAATCGGCAACGGCTCCAGGAGCGCGAGGAAAGCGGGGCTGCTGCTGCTGCTGCGCTTGCTGTGTTACTGCGCGTTGTTGCTGCTGTAGTTGAAGCAGCTGCGGCATTGCCAAAGCGGCGCTGGGCTGCTGCTGTTGCTGCTGCTGCTTCTGTTGCTGCCCGAAAGAAGGGACTCTTGGCGTATCCGCTGGCCTCTCCCTAGGAATTGTTGGCAGTGAGGCTGCCTCTGCTGCCTTGCTTGCCGTTGCTTCTGCTGGTGGCAGTGGCTGCATCAGGTTGCGAGGAGTTACGCGGCCGAAGTTTGAGTAAGGCTTTCGTCCCACAGCCTTCGCCGCGGCGAGTGCCTCTGCAACAGGCGTGGGAGACGTGCTGGCTGCAGCAGCAGAAAGGGCCCTCTGGAGCTCGCAACGAGGAGTAGTGCCGAGGGGTGAAGATACACCTGAAGGCCCCTGCTTTTCGTCATCCGCAGCAATGGCCACCTCCAGCCGCTGTAGCAAGTGTGCAGCGGCAGACCCTGTCGTCCCCTGAACCAACCGGTACAGTCGCCCTGCAACAATCCGAAATAACAGACACACAGCTGCGCGCATGTCACGCTGCGGGTGCTGGTGGTACTGCTTCTTTGTGGCGGCTTCAAAATGCAAGCGGTGGGCGCTCGTGTACCTGCGAACTCTCTTTGGCTGGCGACAAAGGCTGCATGCGCCGTTCCCACCATGGACCCGAAGCCGGCAGCTTCCACCGCGCACTGGAAGCTCTGCAGCCGAATTTCTCTGCGTCTCTGCTGCTGTAGCCGCTGCTGCTGGTGCTGCTGCTCTGCAGCGGCAGCTGCTGCTGCCTCCGACCTGCCCCCAGCCTCGCTGGCTGCTGCAGCGGCAGCAGCTGCTGCTGCCGTAGCGGCCTCTGCGGCGGCTCTGCCTTCGGCACCCATCAGCGTAGCGCTAGCTGCAGCAGACGGGCTGTCCGCCGCAGCAGCAAGCAGCTGCGGCCTTGTGGCGAGCGAAGTTAACTTCAGCGTGTGTGTGGCGAAGGTGAGAACAACGGCGAGCGCCTTGTTGAGGCTTTGCAGCGTTGTGGGGCTTTCCAGGAAGCAGGCGCTGCTGATGCTGCGCATGCACTTTAGGTGCTGCTGCTGCAGCAGCTCCGCGCTAGGGCTCCCGCGGCAGCAAAAGGTCAAAAGCCGACCGAACTCAACGTCCACCACCTGCACAAGAAACGGGGTAGTGCCACCTACTCCCTTCGTGAGCCGTTCTGACAAAGAAACGCCTAGGGGCCAGACGTACACAGCTGCTTGCACCTTTCTGGGGGTTACGAACGCATTCACGTCAGTGGCTTCGGGCTAGTGACACACATCGTTGGAGATGTAGGAGAGCAGACATGTGACAAAGTACGCCATCTGCCCCCTCGCCTTGAGCGCCGCACGGAAGTGAGGTCCTGCGTCTCGAAGGCCAAATAGATCCTGAGGCGCAGAGTGCAGCCAGCAGAAAACAAAGGTGCAGACACAGGCAGCAGAGGAACTGCTGTGTGGTCCTAAAAAGCGACGAATGAGGTGCTAAGAAGAAGGTTTTAATCGGGCTAGCCGATAAAGGCGGCCACACAGCTAGGTCAGTGATATGTATATATATATATATATATATATATATATATATATATATATATATATATATATATATATGCATGGCGCTGTGGCGCTTCTGCTGCTGGAATGATTTGGAGGAACACAGACGAAGTTTCGACGCCTTAGCACATAAGTGCGATTTCTGCAATGGCAGGCAAGACCAGCGAACCTTTGTCTTGAGGAGGTCGCGCCAAACGAGGGCCAGCTGACGGCTTGCCAAATGCAGCTGCAGCAGCTGTCTGTACACAAGCTGGTAGATGGCGATAGTTTCTCGGGAAAAGAGCAGACGTAGGGGGCCTCGACAGTTTAAAGTCAGGCAGAGACGACGGTATATATCTGCGTCAACGGCACACAGCCCGACGGGAGATGCATGCCAACTTCAACCATGTTCAACATCTGCTGTCTTGCCTTAAAACACCCTTTGGCCGCATCTTACCCGTGGGTCCAAAGTCTAGGGGATGCTGCAGGAGCTGCTGTTGAGATCCTCTTGGAGCAGCGAGAAGCTGAGCATACAGCTGGGGCTTTGTTGCGGCTCTATGGAGCAGTTGTGTTGCCTCAGAAAGACTTGCAATTGGGTGCAGAGAAAGCGACAAGTCGTCGCACAGCCTGCAGCAGCCATACGGGGAGCAAGAAAAAAGTGGCTACTTGCGCGTGGCAAGAAGACTTCGAGGAGCAGCAGCAGGGAAACGCCCACGCGAACAGACTGCTACCGCTAAGAGCCACACACAGGAGCAGCAGCAGGAGCAGCAGACCTTGCTGCGCTGCATACCATTCGTATTCGGGCACGCTTCGGATCGCAGCGTCCATCCGACCCTCCAGCAGATGTAGCTGCTGCAGCAGCTGCTGTTGCTGTTGGTGCTGCTGCTGCATCTCTAGGCTTCTCCCACCGCTGCCAGCAGCTACAGGCTGTGGGTGCAGCTGTTCAAGCGTGGAATCGCACGATCCTAGGAAGGCAGCAAAAACGTCTCCCCGTCCTCCAAGGCAGAGAGCCCTAAGGCCCTTGAGCACACCCACAAATCCCTGTGCGCCTGCCGGCATCTCGGCTGCTGCTGCATCGGGATCTCCCAGGACGAAGGGAGAGCGCAGCAGTGCGTACACTGCAGCAGATGCTTCCCCTGCTGCCGCCGGCAGAGCGGCAGACAACGCCTCTGGCTGCAGGAGAGCAGATGAGCTGCTCTCGCCTCCTGCAGCAGCGAAGAAGCGACTCAAGTCTGGGCAGGGCTGCAGCCACAGCACAGCACAAAGCAGCACAAACAGCGGCACTTGCAGTCATGCAGCACCCGGAAGACATGAGAGAGTCGCACTCGCAGGAACGAAAGACGCGCGAACGGCGCCACGGGCGAAGCCCTCCTTGTCGTGCAGCCACTGGGCACGCCAAGATCCGACTCCCCAGAGAGACAGCAACGTTGCCACACCTTCCGACAGTCCCTAAGGAGCCGCAGGCTTCTTCCAACTTGAAGGATCTGAGGCGCAAAGGCCCTTAGCACTGCGGGGACTGCCGACCACTCCACTGTGAAGCGTTCCTGCCACTCCCACGGCCAGCACGCCAAGCCGCCTGCAGCAGGCACCGAAGACAGCGCAAAAGAGACGGCTGCAGAAGTACGGCAATAAAGCCCGCATACGCCAGTGGGGGACTGGAAGCTCTTGAGGCAAAGCAGCAGCGCCAACGGCAGCAAGAGCAGCCAAAACACTCCGCTTAGCGCACCGCTGTTGCCCGCGCCATCTTCCGAAAGGGGATCTCGAGTCTGCTCTGTCCAGTCCCTGAGCACGGAAAAGCCTTAACCCCACACTTTCTGAGCCCCCTGCTCGCAATCCAGCCCGTGGACCTCTGATGCTGGGCAGACAGAGCTCTCAAAAGCGACTCCGACGAAGCACTCACCGAATAAAATACTCCTTGTACGGATCGTGCAGCTCCCCGCGCAGAAGCCAGCGACGGAGGAAGCGCACAAGAGGACTCATGGCTTGCTGCAGCAGCAGCAGCAGCAAGTGCCTCGCGGGATCTGCTGCAGGCAAGCGGTCCGCTGCTGCTTCCACTGCATTCAACAAGGCGCCCCCCCTCAGCCCCCAGCAGCACCGCACTGTCTCCGCTGCTGCTGCAGCAACAGCTGCAGCAGGAGCAGCAGCAGCACGAAGCCCGTGGAGGGACAAAGCGCCTTGACGGACTGCCGTCTCCCACGCGCAAACTCTGAAGCCAAGCTCGCTCAATACATCCCCGATTCCTGAAAAAAACGCAGATCCCACTGCTCCGATTTCCTCGGTCCGACAGCCTGCCACTTGCTGCGCATGCAGCAACAAGCGAATATCTGCAGCGGCAGCTGCGAGCTGCCGCAGCAGACACTGCAGGCCACCCGAGGAACCCCCCGCTTCCTGCTGGAGCAACGGGTGCAGCCACACAGAGAAGCGTGGCAGGGCAGGAAGGCAGCATCTGCTGCTGTCAAAGCTGTACGCATGCACTTCTAGCTGCTGCTGCTGCTGTTGCTGCTGTTGCTGCTGCTGCTGTTGTGGCTCGTCCGTAGGGTACCTCCTCAGCAACAACAGGGCGTCTTGCTGCTGCTGCAGCGCGACAGACTGATGCTGGGCCTCGTCGGCTGGCTGCTGCACTACGCGCAGCAACACCCCATCGACACCTAGCAGCAGCGACAACAACTCCTCGAGCAGCAGCCGCTCCCTTGTTGCATGCGGCAGTAAAGGCCAGTCCGCGGCTAGCTGCTGAGGCAGCCAATTCACTGCCGCAACCACCGCAGCCTCTGGAACGCTGCTTCTATTGTTGTCGGCTCTGCCTGGGGGCTGCTGTAGCAGTAGAAGATCCTGCTGATCCTCCATTGGCAAGGGGGGGGGTGGGGGGACTGCAGCAGCGGCAGCAGCAAGCCCGTGCTGCTCCAAAAGCGCAGCTATGCTGCAGCCACCCCACACTTCAGCTGCTGCTGCGGTGGCATCCCATGGATGCGGGGACAGAAGCGCAGCGGGAAGCCGCATGATGGAGGGAGGACAATGCCGTATGCCGGCCCGCTCCATTCGCCATCCGCAGTGTACGTACACCCCAGGTGCCGCTGTTTGCTGCGCGACGGGCGGTGAATCGAATGCGAGCGAAGCCACCAAACAAACGCGGCGCTGCAGCTGCTGCTGCGGGAGCGGAAGCGGATGCTGCTTCAGCAGGAGCTGCAACGACAGGAATTCTTGGGTACCTTGATTTCGTAGAACCAGCTCCTCTTCCTGTTGCAGGAGCACCTCTCCCATCTCCTGCTCAGGGCAGTGTTGCTGCTGCTGCTGCTGCAGCCGCTCGGGGATCAGCTGGCTTGGCAGCAGACACGGACGGAGCAACTGCCATCGCAGGCGCGAGTCGGCTGCTGCAGCAGCAGCGGCCGCTGCTGCTGCAGCAGCCGATCCAGGGGAGACGGGGGAGATCTGTCTTGCCACTACGGGTGTCGCCGCTCCCCATTCCTGTCTCTTGGGAGGCCTCGTCGCTATTGTTGCTGTTGCTGCTGCTGGTGCGGCGGAGTGGACGACCTTTGGGAGCTCCGCGCGGGTGCCTCCTGCCCCGAGGAGCCAAAGCGCCGCTGCCGTGTCTCCTTGTGGAGACCCCACAAATCCCAGCAGGATCTCCGTCCCATGGGCGCAACAAGCTGGGGTGTACGTGCTGCCGCTGAGGCAGGGTTTGTGGGGGAGCGCTGGGTAGGTGGGAAGCAGCAGTAGAGTGCTGCAGGGGCTGTTGGGGAAGGGGGGATTTGCTGAGACGACGCAGGGGGCCTCTGCTCCTGCTGCTGCCGTCCCTGCTGTACGAGGGTGACGCACACCAACGGCGCCGGCTGTTGTTGGCGCTGCGGCTCCGGCCCCACAATCCACTGTCAAATACTGGCACCCTCCTCTCTGGCCGGAGGATAAACCCACGGAGCAGTAGAGCTCCAGGGGAGAGGCGAGCGGCTGGCGCGGCATCTGCTGCTAAAACGTGTGCCCTGTTGCGGTGGGCGGTAAGCCACGAGGGCTGCGGCTGGAAGGCTTGCTGCTGCTGCTCGCCTCACAGCAGCGCCAGCTGCTGTGGTCGCCGCTACTCGTGGCTACTGCTGAATGCAGCGATCGAGGGAGCTCCGTACACACATTCACCAAAATGCATGCGCAGGGGAAGGAAGGGCCCCCTTGGGGGCTGTCCGGGCGCCCTGCGCGGCGAACGCGGGCCCTACAAGAAAAGGCAGAAATTCTCAATTTATAGCCTGCAAAGGGGCAAAGAGACATTAGAGACACCAGTGTTTCTTTTTTTGCATCCTCATCCGCTGCATGCAGCCGCGAGAGGGGGGCCCCAGGCGGTCGGGTTGTGGAGGTGGGGTGTTCTCCTGGTGGGGTCGCTGTTGCTGCTGCCTTTGAGCCCATTTCTGCCCTTTCACTTCCCCGATTAAGGCTCTCCTGGGCTTTTTGTTTAAATCGCAAAGACGGTGTTTTGGCCTAAATAATTTTCAGCGCCTCTACGGCACAAGTTACCGCAAATGGAACACTCTTCCTGAGCCAGTCCTCGGAAAACTGTTTGGCCCCTATTTATTTTCATTAGTTTATTCCCTACGGTAACTTCATTTAGGAATAAAATATCCATGTAGAGGTGTTGGCCTCCGTATCTGTGCAGAGAATTGCACATATACATGCCTGCCCGGATATCTTTGTACAGAAAGTTTCATGAAGGGATTCCACGTTCCCTCTTGTTTCTGCGGATAGCTGCATGCTTCCATGTGTAGTTAGGTAGTTAGCGTAGCGCGTCGCTGGGACTAATCATGCCTAAATGGCCCTCTGTGCCCCCCTTTAATCCATGTCGTACATGAGTGCTGAGGTACCTATACGGAAGTAAAGGTGGGCGCATTCCCCGAGGCAGAGGGTAAAACAAATCACAGCATAAGGACTTAATGGGCGAAGTGTCTGCTGAAATACCGGAGCAGCAATGTCACGGCTCCTGATCATTCAAAACGCAACAGCCCTAGGGCAAGCACCCCACTAGCGTTTGTCTAAGGCCTCATGACCTCCCGGCACGAGCACGCAGCTCTGCACACTGCTCCATCCCTTCATATTCATCATACAAGAGTGTGCTAGAGACTGCAAAAGTCGCTGCAGCGGCAGATCCACTTTGTAGTCATTCTTCAGTAACGCAGGAAGAACACCCGACCGCGCACAAGCTGTTCCCGCTGCTTTGGCTGCCATAGCAGCAGCGCAAAGTGGCAGGACGTGGGTGCAGCTTTAGTTGGTTTAGTCTGAGTCTCCTACATTTTTGCTTCTTTTCTTTTTCCTCTTTTTGGATTTATGTTTGCTGTGCTTCTTTCGGAAGGCGCTAGATGCTTCTGCGTCGTCGCTGTCGTCATGCACTAAGTCCTCTGCTGCTTCTCCTCGGTTCGCTGCCCCTGCAGTTGGCGATGCAGCCTCCATGTCATCGCCAACCGCCAAATCACGTTGCCGCTTCGCTGGAGAAAGCAACTGCTCGTCCCCAGTGGCTGTACCATCAGCCTCTGCAGAGGCTGCAGGCAAAGAAGACGCAGCGACCCCAACATCGCCGTCCGCAGCTGCTGGGGAGGTTTGTGTTGCACCCTCTCTCTCCTCTGCTACAGTTGCAGAGCCGAACCCCTCCTCCTGTGCAGCGTCAATTGCTGCTGCAAGCATCAACCGCTTTTTCTTGTGGGGCCTTGCTGCATCGCTCTCCCCGTCTTGCTGCTGCTGCTGCTGTTGCCGCTCGTGCTCCGTTGCTGCCTCGTCATCGTCCGTGTATCTACTCCGCTTTTTTCTCTTTTGTTTCTTCTTCTTCTTGCTGCTGCTGTCTTTGCGGCGCTTCGGGGTGTCCTCCTCGGCCGCACTGCGTGCGCCTTCCGCGGAGTCATCGATAAAACCATCCCCATCCTTCTGCTTCCGCTTCTGTTGTTGCTGCTGTGGCTGCGGACTACGCTGATATGGTTGTTGCTGCTGCGGCTTCGCATTATCTGGCGCTGGCCGCAAAGGCAGAGACGCCGCAATCTCCCGTGCTTCCTCTGCCAACTGCTCTTGTACCAGCCGTTCCTGCTGCAACAGCATCTCTTGCTGCAAACGTTTCTGCTCCTCTTGCTGCTGCTGCAGGAGCAACTGCTGCTGCAGCCTCTGCTCCTGCAGCTCGCGCTGCTGAGCAATCCACCGCAGCTCCAGTATGGGGGCCATACGGTTAATGTGGTGTAGCACTCGGTCACGAGACAGTTGCTGTGCCCCCACTTGCGCATGCGCTGCTGGAATGTCTTCTATTCCTTCTGGAGGCACAACAACGACTGAGAGCGAAGCCTCTGCCGTTCCTGCGGCTGCTGCCGTCGAAGGTGGGGAGAGCAGCCTGCCGTCACTGCCCCAACACAGCGGCACGCCAGCTCTTGCAGCGGCCGCTGTAGCAGCAGCCACGAGAGATTGAGGACCTTCAGCTCCAGCCAAAATCGAAAGAGGAAGAAATTCTGCGCGCATCCAAAGGCACACATCTGATGCCAGGCATCCTATCAGCCGTGCGTCTCACGCAGACTGCTGCCTTCTAGGCCCTCAAGCGGGGCGAAACCGCTCGATAAGAAGCCTCCTGGTGCCGGCCTGTCCTAGCAAAAAGAAGGCAGTGTTTCACGGGCAAAGGTTCCACCCTACCCAGTTTGGCTTGCAGCCTGAGCGGGGGGCTGTGAGCGCTCCCTCTGCCGTCGAAGAGGGCCTTGATGATCTGCGTGCGCTGCATGCATAAGAGCAGCGTCTCCGCCACATGCTTCACTTGGTGTATGAACACGGCTGACTCTAGCTGGCCCCGCAGACTGAGTGCGCGTGACTGGTAAGCGTCGCACAGGAACCCCTGCGGAAGCGGACAGACCAGATCGTGAGGGTTCAAACATACACACACACACAGCGCCGGACTTGTTGGCAGTAGGGCTGCATGCGTGGGGTGGCGGGTAAGGTGAGCACGGAAAGCAACGCAAGCCAGTCGGGGGATGACGGGAAAAGAGGAGAAGACAGAGGTAATACAGCTTTGCTAAAGGGGTGCTCAGATAGCGGATGCTTCAGATCTCAAAGAGTTTGGAGCCTACGATGTTGTATGCGAAGCGAACATCCCGGGGCCATCGCCGCATGGCGATTTGCATCATCTCGATCCCGGCAGAAAAGTACTGCAGCACCCACCGCATCGAGGGGGCCTAGGCAATTGGAACTAGTGCCGAGTGCCACAGAAGACAGCTTTGAGGAACCTTTCTCCCTCGAAATTGCGGCCTCTGTTGCGAAAAACGTGTACCAGAGCGTTTTAAAACTGCCCCAAACCTACGCCGCAGTCATGGAAGAGTCGGCCGACGGCAAGGTAAGTGTTCCTGTCGGTGGGGACTGCGTCGATCGCCGCTAAATAGTAGAATAGGGCCTGAAAGAAGCAGCGCATGCCCGACAGAGCTGCATCCGCTTGCACTCTGAGTCTACGCGGGAAGCGCAGAGACAGCAGCGGCAGTGGCAGCGGCAGCAGCCCTCTAGCAACGGGGGTTGCGGTCCAGGGATGGCTAGCTCGAAGCAACAGGTCGACTGTTCTTCGTCGCTGCACTCTCCCCCTTGGCAGCACAAGAACAACAGCACGCGTATCAGGAACCCTAGGAGCGACAGTAGAGCTCTTGCCCTGTTGAGTTTGTTCGCATCCGCCTTGGAGACATCTGATCCAAGGACGAGGTCAGTCCTGGCAGAAAAGGCCGTCGCTGAGAGAAGGAATCCCAAGTTATAAAGGACTGCGCCACGTAGGTGACGGTGGGGGTTTGTCTCGAGAACTCGACGGAAGGCGCTCAGCGCAGGACGCTGCACACAGCCAGGCAGGCATAAATGGGCAGCTACACTAGGCCGAGGATGAAGGGCAGAGGCAGAAGCCGGCAGCGTAGCACGGGCAAGCCAAGCGAAGACGAAGAGGAGGGCTGGCGAGGAGGGTGGGAGGAGGGGTGGCGAGAAGGCCCAAAGGAGATGCATGCGTGTGGCACTCGAAGAAAAGGCAAAATGCACCGACGCGAAGGGGTACAGCAGCAGGAGACGAGAACAGGCAGAGACGGGCTGGACAGGATCCGTGAGGAAGCAAGCAAGAGACGAAGGGGTTAGCGACGAACCGTAAGCCCCTGCTGCGCCATCCAGACACCCAGCCCCAAGGCCGCATGCGCGTTGCCTGTGAAAGGTGGCTGCAGAGCGAGGCAGCAGCTGTATCGAAACTCCGCGTGGGCCTCATTTGCTCTGCAGCAACGGCGAACAGGGCAAGCACAACGGAGCCAACACTAGGAGCAACGCCTGCAATACTGCGCCTTCTCGCCGGTGCAGCAGATGCAGGCAGACTGCGGAGATCCAAACTCGTCATTTTTTAGCTAGTGTCAGTACAACTCTTCTGGTCCTGCTCGTGCTGCCGTGGTAGGGTGGCCCCCACTGGGGTGGCAGGCAAGGAGCAAAAAACGTCCAGCAGAAGCAAGTGCATGGGAAGCAACACGACAGCAGCGCGACAGGAAACACGCATGCACATCGATCGATTCGCCTGTACAAGAACCGTACAGGAGAGGGCATACTTGGGGTGCCCGGCTGAAGTGAGCTTCTTCGCTCTCGCGAAATGCAGTGCCGCAATCAACGTTAGGGCCATGGGATCCCTGTATCTCTTGCTGCTGCCACTCTTCTTCTTCTTCTTGGAGCTGAGTGCGCCGCTGCTCTTGTCCGCGGCTGCCGAAGAATCTCCTACTTCTAAAGCCCGCTGTGCGAACGCGAGCGCCTTTTCGTGGCAGCCCACTTTCTGCAGGAAAGATGCGGCATACAGGCAAGCCAGCGCGACGTCTGCCCTGCTGCTGCTGCTGCTGCTAGATTTGCGGATGAACGCATCCGCAGCAAAGTTGGCACCGTAGAGCGACCGACGCTGCAATGCAAGGAGCATGCGGAAGAGCTGCTGCTGCAGCTGCAGGTGGCTCCGCAGAGGAGGCGGCAGCAGCGTTCCCAGTCGAGCTAGCAAGAAACGCAAAGTGCTCGCTCTTAGGGGGAAAACTTCCTCTGCAGCCCAGCCGGGTATTTCCCATATTTCGTCCGCTGCCGCTTCTGGAGTCTCTGTGCTTGCTGCTGGCTGCTGCGATCCTGCGGCTGCAGCAGATCCCGAAGCTTGTTGTTGCTGCTGCTGCTGCAAAGGAGGTGCTGCTCCATCGGCTGCTGGAGCCGCAAGGAAGCGAAGTAGCAGAGAGAGCTGGGAATGCGCGCCAAGGGCAGAGAGACAAAGACAAAGATTGAAACAGCATAAGGATGCTAAGACACAAACGCGAGCATCCGCACTCCTGTTGCTGCTGTTGCTGCTGTTACTGCTGTTGCTCGTGTCGCCTGCAGTGGTATGCGGAGCTGCAGCCTCCCCCGCGTCTACTGAGGTAGGCCATGGCTTCTGCTGCTGCTTGCTAGTGCTGCTGCAGCTGCAAAGGTGCAACAAAAGCGCCGCGAAAACTCTTTGGGCATCGGCAGGGCGGTGCGCTGCGAGAAGCAAACATCCAAAGTTGTGAAGGGCCTCCTGTGGGGCCCCCTCCGCTTTGAGAAAGGCCTGCACTTTGTCCTTCAGGGAGAACCCCTGCTGTGGCTGTTGCTGCCCGTGCTGATGCAGATGCACTGCATCGAGCAGAGCGAAATACGCGTTGAGCGCCTGCACCAGCTGATCCTGCTGCGGCTGCCCCCCCCCACTCCCCATGAGCAGCACCTCGCAGCAGCGGCAAATGCCGAGCAGCAAGTCCAGGCTGTTTGGAGCCGCTGCTGCGGCACGCCGAAGCAGCACCAAGGCTTCTGCATGCAGCTGCAAGTGTCGCGCCGCACGTACACCCGACTGGGCGGGATCCACGACCACCTGCTGCTGCTGCTGCTGTGGCTGCTGCTGCCCCTGCTGCTGCTGCCCCAGCTTCCTCTCGCCTCCCACGCGCTGTGAAGGCTGCTGCTTTCCTACCCCGTCCAGCTGCATGCAAGGGCTGTCGCCTTGTCCGTCCCGCTGCTGCTGCTGCAGCGTAGCGGCAAGGTACTCATCCGCAAGCGTCTCCGCCTCTGCCAGGAGAGCGAACCCGCGCAAGGCTCCAACTTCGCTGCATGCAGGAAGGACTCTGGCGACAGCGCCTAGCGCCAGCTGCGCCTCTCTGCCTCTGCACAGGGCCACTGCACACTGTGCAGCGTGGAAGGCAGCCGCTGCATGCAGCCCCGTTTGCCTGCATGCAGCGGCGAAGTCCGCCAGGGCGGCCGCAGGCTCGCCGCGCTGCTCCCGCAGCAAGCCCCACAGATACCGCCTCTCCGCCTCCAAGTGGGAGCAGTAGGCTGGGATCCTGAGCTCCTGCAGCAGCTGCTCCGCCGCAGGCAGCTGCCGCAGCAGCAGCAGCCGCCCACACAGCTGCAGCAGAACCGCGGGGTCGCTTGGGTTCGCTTCGTGCGCCTGCAGCAGCAGCTCGTTCTGCTCTTGCAGGACCGCCGCTGTGCTGCTGTCTCCTTGCAGCAGCGCCACAGCAGCAAGAGCTCCGCTGCAGCGAGGGCTGAGGGAAGCAGCGCGGCGAAATGCCCGTAAGGCCTCCTGGCGCCTCCCGAGTTTCAGGAGACAGTGCCCCACAGCCATCCGCAGCTCCGCGTGGAATTCGATCTCCGTGCAGCCCACATACGGCTTTTCTTGCTGCGCTTCCCGCCGCTTGTCTTGCTGCTCCTTCGGAGGAGGCAGGTAGGCCACGAGTCGGGTGTACAGCAGGAGGGCGTCCGTCCAGCGACGCTGCAGCACGGCGCAAGACGCCAACCCCAAGTACGCAGCAGGGTGCCTGGGGCAGTGTGCTGCAACCTGCTGGAACGTCTCCTCCGCGCGCTGCAACTCGGCTGCGCGCCGCTGCTGCTGCAGCTGTCGCTGCTGCTGCAGCACCTGCAACAGCTGCTGCGCCTGCCCCGAGCCACCCCCCGCAGCAGCGGCTGCAGCGGCAGCCGCAGCAGTGGCGTCTCCTCCTGGACCCTGCAGTACGGCAGACACCAGGGCCGTCATGCCTCCCATCAGGAGGCACAGCAGATCGGGATCTTTGCGCTGCAGCAGCTGGATGTCGAGGAATCGAGCGGAGCAATTGAGGATCCTCGTGACGCCAGAGCCTCGGGCAGCATCCGCAAGGCCCGCAGCAGCGACGCCCTTGTCTCGCCACTCGGACGCCTTCAGCAGCAACAAGCGCTGCAGTGCAGCCTCCGACGCGTAAAGACCCCTGAACAGAAAGTAGCTGCTGAGGGAGGCGGCAATCCGCACGCGCCAGTCCCCTGTCCATCCTCCCCTCTGCGGCAAAGCAGGCCCCTGAGAGAACCCCTCCTGCTGCTGGGAGGGCTCTAGCGGCACAGGGGGAGGTGGAGGGAGATGAGGGACAAGGCAGCAGGCAGCAGCGTCTCTCGCTGCTGCCTGCTGCAACAAGGCCAAGTCCATTTCTTGGAGGGGCCGGCTGCAGACGTCGCAGTTGGCATATAAGACAGTGTTGCTGCAATAGTCCGCATCCTTGAGGAGCTCCTCATACGCTTCGTAGGCCCCCAGGCGATAGTAGCTCAGCGCGCAACCCAACCACCCCTCCAGCCTACAAAGTTCCCTCTTCAGCATATCCCGAATAAAGGCCAAGTCGCTGACGCGCAGCACGCCACCAGCTGCGCCATCCTGAGCGTCGGCAACTGGCAATTCAGATGGCGGAAAAGCAGGGGCAGGGCCTCCCCCCGAGTGGACCTCGCCATCTATGGGCAGATGGACAAGGGTGTTCGTATCCTTGATCGGAATATACATGGTCGCCGCTACAGGGTCCAGCGGGGACTACCGCGCTGGCTTGCCTCGCGTGGGGGAAGGGGGGAGAGGGGTGCCCTTAGGGGCCCCCAGAGACCAAAGCGGATATCAGTGGACGCTCAGCCTCAAAGCAGACAAGAACAAAGGGGCCCCTACGTTTGCAAGCAGAGGGAGGGATCCTCGGGGGGGCCGATCCCTCGCAGTGCAGCCCAAGAGGCAGTGTATTGCCCGCATGCGACGGCCGCGCTACTAGGGACTAGAGTGCTTAATTCGTGGTACAGGCTTCAAAACGAATAAAACATGGGGAGGGGAGAGGGAAGCATGAAAACCACGGACTACGGTTTAGGGCTTAGTGCTCAGAGTTACAGGCAGTCCCACTGCATGCACTTGGCTGGCGGTAACACGCAGCCCCCCCCAAAACATTGACGTACAACTAAGTTCTGGAACTTTGGGCTTAAACGGCATTGATAATGACTTTAGAGAGGCTGAGGCTCCACTGGAAATGGCGGCCTTCTTTGCCCTTGCATGGGAGACTTCGAGGCCCCTGAGACACCCGAAAGGGCCACAGGGAGCACCCTGGGGCCCATATGCTTGCAGTAGCCTTGATGAAATGATGTGTGTATATATAAAGGCGAAGTTACTATGCTATGTGTAGACTCTGAGCTTCCTCTAGAGTTGTTCGAAGCTCCGCGGCCTTGAAATGATACGCTAAACCCCTTTCTTTTACTGCCCTGATACATGCCGGTTTTTCACTTCCCTTTGCACGTCTGTTCGGGATTCGCGCTGCCAAAAGCATAGGCTGAGACATATGCATGACGAGGAAACAGTCCTTATGCGCATTGAATGTCCTCACGGCAGCTTGTTTGGAGCAATACTGTTGTACGGGGCCAGGCTACACTTTAACGCTTCCCACTACCCTAGCTATGCTCGTTAAAATTTGGTTCAGTATTAGCTTATCGGTTTGTATGCTTGTTACTTTTGATATGATGTAGAGTTCTGTCAGCTTTACACAACAAGGAGCAATGCTGAATGACTGTGCGCTAGATGCTGTGCGGAACTAGCTGTGTTTGCTCAGAGCCCATACCTTTTGATTGATGTACCTCAGAAAACACAATCTGTGAACTGTACAGAGAAAGCTGTTTCTGCGCGAAAGACGCTTTTCCGCCGCCTTACAACTCCTCCTTTATTCGCGGTGTGTGATGATCTGTGCAATTTTTCTTTACAATTACTGCTAGTGACGTATCGAGACGCGAATTTCTGTCCCAACACTAGACGGGATTTCCAAAACACCAGATTTTTACCTGCTCTTATTATCCTTTCACCGAAGGCCCTGATCTCCAGTGCGAAGAATGTAGCATTGTCCGGTGTGGTGGTGCATGCGAAAATCTTTGCAGTAGTTTGATTGGGGTTCTTTTACGGCCCATACGGACTGTCAGTCTTTATTGCACCTTAGGAAGAATTTTCACGAGTGATAGTCCTCGAGTTCTTCGCTAACTTAAGCACTTTCTGAAAGACGACTTTACAAAAGAGCATAGTATGGACAGCGTAAATATGCTTGCTGACACCCTCCTGCGACTCCCCAAAGGGGTGCAACCGCTCTTGTCCGTTATAATTCACGAGGTCAATTAAAACTGCACGTGTCTCATGCTGTCAACACCGGTGCATCAGCTACTTATGCGAATATCGGGAACAGCTGGTGGGTAAACACACCACCATGTTGGGTACGGCCTGCTGTGGTCTAAGGCAAAGCAGAGACCCTCCTGCTTGGAGATGCCAACTTCGCTCGGCAGTGCTGTTTTGCTCAAAGAACATAATCATGTTCTTTTGGACTGTGGTGGGACGTACCCTACGGTGGGCAGCTTCCGAAGTCTATCTTGTAGCGTGGGATGCGTCCTGCGGTAGTAAGCCTGGCATTTACGTTGTTAACTACCGCAGCAACTATGCGCAATTAATGTTTCGTTCCACCTGTGTCACAGCTCCGAAGTTCGCGAAGTTCTTCCTAGCTCGTGTTTGAGAACTTCGCGGTTTCCCTAGAAAACCAATTACGGATAGGAATTGGACCTTCGCTAGTGCTTGTTAGGGCGTCTTCGTGACTCGCATACACATTGACGGTTGTATGACCACTGCAAAGCACCCTGAGGCAGTTGGACGAACAGAGCGCATGAACCTTACTTTTCTACGGTACATGTTACTCTAGACTCAAAAAATCCTATTGTTTTACTGCATTTTCTTCCGTTTGACGAGTAGCTCCATAATGCAAGAGAACACTCTACCAGGTCTGTGATCAGCAACCACCCTTAGTATTGGAGAGATTCAGCTGCGTAGTTCATGCGGGTGCATGCCTAAGGCTCAAGATAGACAGATACGGAATCAAGATAAGTAGCGGTCGCCCGAGTCATTTGATCCTGAAAATTCAGTCTTTGTGGGTCCGCAAGCTTTACAAGGTGAACCAGAAGGTAAGCAGCCAAAATTGTTTGCCGCGAGGTGGCTAGGACCACTTGCGGTTCTCTCACTACTCAATGCTCATCGTTACTGTATTGATGAGCTTCAAAATGACATAAACTATCAGATTTCTATTTCCTGAAAAACGTTGTAAGCTTCCCAAAGTATTCACAGTTTTTGTCGCGCACGCAGGTGACATGCTGAGATGAAGGATGCCCAGTTTGGCGTAGAAATGCCGGATTCTAGGATCATCAAGCGCAGAAGACAAAATAGGCGGAGGTTTTTTCGTGGGCTAAGTTGGGGAACGGCAGACTAAGTGGCTCCGCGATAAGGCGTTGTAGACATCGTCATGTGTGGGAGAATTTGCTGCTCAGTTTGGTTAACAGCGTAGCTGCCATGGACTGTATTACTCGCGCTTGTTCAGTATTGCTTTTTCCCATCACGTACTCCACTTCAAATAGATGCTTTTTCTTACTGGAAAGCCTTTGATTTGTGTGGGTTAGGCATTTTCTCAGCTTATACTTATGCGCAGGCACTCCCAGGTTACTGGCGGTACATTTCTCCTAATGTCTCTTCCGGAGCTCTGTTATCGCCTATACTGCACGCGACGGCTTTATGTGCATGCAGACATTGCTCTACGAGATACCCAGGGAATCCTAAATCAGTGTATCCTAGCTATTATAACGCATTTTGCTGTTCTTCCGTTTTCTGATAGCAGTAGGCTCACACATTTCAGCGCCTTGACAGCAGCGAGTCATCACGCCGCTGCGGTCGTGCTGGTTGGGCCCTTTGTTTGTAGCTAGCTACTGTCTACAACTCGCTGCCTTGCACGCAATTTCTCTCGGCGTATACATAATAGGCACAGGGGAGTGTTAGAAAACGGAGTGCTGGTGTGGCGAGCCTATATACACAGAAAACACTATCCATAATGCTCGTTACCTGTAGTTAAGAACTAGTGAAGAACTGACAATAAGTTTTTTTGTTTGTATATCTTGTCTATTCCAGCGCATTCTTATCTCAGTACAGCAAGGCGCAGTGCTGTGTGCGTGTGCGCTAGATTGTTATGTGGAATAAACTGTGAGGCTCAGTGCGCGCAGAGGGCGCATGTAGCGCTTGACTTGCCTTTCCCAAAGGGACAAGCGCGTGGAGAGGCAGAAAATGTTTCGTCATGACACTAAAATGTCTAATATTAAGTCTTATTGAGTCTGATTAATCCTTAGGAAGAGTCCAAGTGGAGTTTCACAGCAGTATTGAGTAAGTAGCTGGATCAGAGCCAGCGGACACAGGAGTGACTCATTCAGATGCGCAAGGAGCCCAGGAGGCAGCCGCCAAGGCAGTTCCCCATGCTTTGATATTCTGTTACGCCGTTCTACTACCCTTGAGGCTGCTATTGGGATTAGCAATATTTCGACCGCCACTGGAATTTTGACTGCTGTCACTGCTGCTTCACTGCTAAAGCTGCTGGTACTACTCTTAGTGCTGTTGCTGGCACAAAACCGCGGCAAGCTCTTCAGGACTTCGTGTCTTTCTACTGCTTTTGGTTCAGCATCCAAGTCTCACAAACTGTTGTTGCTACTGCGACTCCAAGTTGTTCGTCTGCAGCCATAACTGAAAATGTGCCACTTAGGGATCTATGTCCATCTCCAAAAAAGTGCTTTATTAGAAGGTATTTCTGCTGCTGAATTGATCGCTGTCATGGCCGGTGCAGCAGCACGAGGCGCACACATCCTATCCAGTGCCAGGTCACCTGGCTGCTGCACGCGAGCAGCGGCAGCCGCAGCCACTGCAGCAGCGCCTGCTAACAGTGCTTACAGCTCCGCGTTGTCTAAGCCCAGGTGCTTGTTTTTTTGAACATGAAAACTTATAGCTGTGGACCGGCGACTCTCTGTAGATCTCCTAGCCTCCCTGCCAAACCTTTGGCAGCTGTCGCCGCCGTCCTGCCGCTTGCAGCAAGCCTTCTTTGTAGTACGATCCCTGCTGCGGCAGTAAGTGAATCTGCCGCAGCTGGTATATCTTAGGGGCGTTGGATATTTTTCACAGTCAGCGTCTCTTTCATGCCCCTTGTGACGGCTGCATTACTCCCTTCGTAAGGGACACCCTTGCATGCATTGTGACGGTTGCTGTGGGTCCTGCTGCTGCAGCACCAGCACAAAACAAACGTATTTGTGGGTCTCCACTTAAATGGCATGACTGTGATGCCTTCGGGGTGGCCCTCTTAGCAAGGCAGCAGCAGCTCCTGCTGCTGCCGCTATCTACAAGTAGCACCAGCGGTAGAAGCACCGGCAGGAGTGGCAGCAGCAAAAGCGACATCAGCAGCAGGTCTGCATGCTCGAGGATGCAACAGAGAACTGGAGCTTCAAAGGTTCTTAGCGCCGTACAAAGATGCGGCAAAAGCCGGTGGGCGGCAGTGCTATTTCTGGTACTGGTGCTGCAGCAGCAGCACCATCACGGATTCGCAGAGCAGCAGCAGCAAACACAGCTAGTGGTACAGGATATTGCGGGGATTAGTGGAAACGCAGCAGAGGATCCGAGCGAAGGCATCCTCGTGTTCGGGAGGACTGATGAGCCTATCGGCAACAGCAGCAACATCAGCAGCGGCATCAGCAGCAACAACAGCAGCGGTAACAGCAACAAGAGCGACAACAGTGAAGGCCATAACACGGCAGGAGAGGCGCTTTCGCAGCTCTCTGGAGAGGCGAAAGTGGCAGGAGGAGGTACAGCGCATGCAACATCTGCAGTGGCACCACCAACAGGGTCTGAAGGAGTAGCAGTATCCCATGAGTCATCCGTAGTAGGCATGCCTTCCTCTGGAACGGCGGCTGCAGCCGCGGCTGCAGGCGGCGACCTTGGCGCTTACAGCTCAGGATCCCTCCCTGCAGCTCTTCCCAAGGTGATGAGGGTTCGGCTTTTTGGTTCAATGTTTTCATACGCTTACTACTTTTTGGATGTCATGGTTGGTACTCCTCCGCAGCGAGAGAGCGTCATTCTTGATACTGGAAGCTCGCTTCTCGCCTTTCCGTGCAGTGGTAAGCGCCGGGATAGATGGACTCGATTCTGCGAAGGAGTGGAGGGATGCTGGGGGCAAGGCGATGGTTGGGGTGGTAAGGATTAGGAGCGGGTGGGTTATCTGGGGTTCGAATTTGCAGTGTATGTACACTGCGTCTTGCGCGGCCGTATCGCGCATGTCGCTGCTTCTGGTTGGGCCCTTTCTGCATGGAGCGTGCTGCTGCAGGCTGCGAGTACTGCGGCACACATTTGGACTCCCTGTTTAATCCTGCTCTTTCTTCCACCGGGATGTGGGTAGATTGCAGAGACACTCTAAAGTGCTTCGGAACGTGCGGCGGCAGGCAGCGGCTGGGTGCCCCTGCCGGCAGCAACAGCTGCGGCTATACACAAACGTACAGTGAGGGCAGCAGCATTTCAGGCATCTACTTCTCGGACAAGGTTTCTATTGGAGCAGCGGACCAACACAATCCCAGTATTCGATACGACTTCATTGGTGCGTGCTGAATGCTAAACGGTCGACCCTTCTGGATCGAGCCGCGGACGCGTGCCGACTTGCCTTGGGGGTCGTTCGCTCTGCGCAACGAATTCATGGCAGTTCTGCCGAGAGGCCCCCGTTCCCCTTCGCCCCCCTTCCTTTCGTCCCCTTTCTCACCCACAGCAAGCCGAAGACGCCGTGTCATATGGCTCGCATACTCGCGGCGATCCGACCGTCCTGCGGCTCGGAACGGCGGGGAATGGGGTGGTGGCCACGAAGGAAACACAAGACGCCACTGCTAGAGAGGGGCATGGACTGCTGCCTTTCCAATAGCCTCTTGGAATGTTTTTGCCTTTTTGCTGCGGGGCGTCTGCGCAGGCTGCCACGTGCGGGAAACCTCCCTGTTTGTTACGCAAAAGGCCTCTGGAATATTCGGAGTTTCGTTTCCCAAGGGTTTCAGACAGCCAACGCTCATCGACGTCATCTTTCAACAGGGCCTGGTCAGGGACAAACTGTTTTCTATATGCATATCTGGTACGCACCGGAGAGGTGCAGCCACGCAGTTAGGTTTTGAGCCTCCACGCGCGCTTAAAAGTGTGGCGGCTCCTGCATCGCTTTGCGAGGACAAAACTTGGGGTTGGAATGTGTGAGCGACGCTGTGTGGCTTAGAGGACGGCGGCTTGTTGACAGTCGGAGGCATAGAGCCAGGTCTTGTTGACTACAACGTTACCTTGGGATCTTCGCGTGTGTCACCGTCTTCCAGGAGTTCTGAGTCGCTTGTAGAGGGAGATAAGGCTGTTGAGGACACTGGGAGGGCCCCCGAAGAGGCCCTGAAGGGGGCCCCCCCTTTGGGGACAAGCCCTGACCCAATGCCACTGATAGCTTGGACGTCGTTTACCTCGCGTGCGGCTTACCGAGTGCAGATCGCGCAAATGGAGGCGGACGGAGTGGTCCTTGGCAGGGGGGAAAGCTCTTTCGGCAAGACGCTCGTTGATTCAGGTAGGGTTTTTTTAGGGCTTTGAACTTGGGGTATAATATTCATTCCTGATGCTAGCCGTGTGCGGCCTTGTCTTTCTTTTTTCTTTGAGGATCGTGGTCCATTTTCTTCTGGTTTGGTGTCTAGGCACGACGTATTCCTACTTCCCGCCGGCTGTGTTTGCTGCATGGAGACAAGTTTTGAACAAGTACTGCAGCCCTGCCCTCTTCTGCCAGCGGGAGAAGGATGGTCGGCCTTGCTGGCGAGCTACCTCTGACTCATTCCTTGCGTCACAGCTCCCCGTAATCAAGCTTACATTTCAAGAGGGGCAGTCCATATCCTGGGCCCCCCAGAGCTACTTGTACAGGCGCACCGGAGGGTAATCCAAAGAACCTCAAACCCCAAGTTGTAAACCCTAACGGATGCGCGTACGATGCGAGAAATTAAAGAAAAGCCGCAGCTGAAGGCACAGCCAGGGCGTGCGGCTGGTCTTTTGGGATTGGGGGTTTAGGGCTTTTAGGGAATGTGCAGCTGTGGCGGGGGAGGAGTTGAGCTTTTCTGGGATTGAAGGGTTGAGGTATATACATACATATACATATGGTTTTGGTGCGAATTCTAAGGTTTTGGTGCGATGGCCTTGACGACAACCACGCGCAGGAGAGTGTTTTAGGCCTGTCCTTTTTTAAGCACAAACAAATAATTTTTGACCGCGAAGAGCATCGTTTAGGAGCCATCAACGCAAGATGCCCCAACTACTTCCTGGAGGAGAGGCCTCAACCCCCAGATGGTGGTAGGCGACTAAACCTGCCTCGAGCACAGCTTAGAAACCCCAGTACATATGCGGCCCTAGAGCGCTGCGAGCCAGTACCGACGGACCGCAAAGCGACATTTGGAAGAGTTAGCCGCACCGACTGCCTCTCGTTGGAGCCATGCACCGGTTCCACATGCCCGCATCTGCGCTTGTTTGAGGCAAGGAACTTGGGGTTTGCAGCGCAGGGTTTCCATACGGTATGCCGGTGTTGCCGCAGGGACGGAAAATGTGGAGAAGGTGCCGCTTGTTCCGGAAAGCTTTAGCGTACGTGAACACAACACCCTCAGGTTGCGTTGTGTGTGCCCTGTTCATAACAGGTTTAAAGAGTGGGGTTGTGGGATTTGAGAGTTTAGGCTCTGCGTCTCGGGTTCTGGGTGCAGGTGCCGGAAGAGTCATATCCCCGCAAGAGTCCTCAGGTTGTTGCTGGCAGTTGGGACACACAAGCTGAAACCGGTAAGAGCTTCCAACCTCGAATTGAGGCCACTATTATGAGCTGTGTACACGAGCGATATGCAAGCGGCCTCGTTAACGCCTACAGGGGTTTCATTGCTCCCGATGGAATGGGCTCCCTGATCGCTACATTGGCCGTTCAGGGTTTGCTGGTTGTTTCTCTGCCTGCGTTGGTGCTCAGCGTCTTTTATTTTTTGGCTGCTCGTGTGTTTTGGAACTCTGTTCCTCGCGGCATACGCTTTGTGCCGCTGCCGCAGGGGCCCCTCTCCTGCTGAGGAGGGGCCCCTCAGGGCCTCCCCTACGAGCGGGGCCTTCCTGGAAGCTCAGAGGAGGGCGCACGAAGCTCGGTTGGCGGTTTGGGAAGCCGCAGGGGGCAGCAGTGATGAAGAATCGACACAGATACAAGAAAAAATACGTGAGCCTCCATAGGCAGATGCATTGCAATGTCTGCTTAAGGGCTAGTGAAGGTTTAGGGTGTCTGCCGAACCATTGCGGTTTTGGACTGTCGGCTGGTTATTGGAATATGGTTTCTTCATGGTGCTTGGCTTCAGGCATCACACCTGAGCCGCTGCAGGATGGAATGCTGTCTATTTTGGAAACCCCCCGGGGGGATTTCCAACATGGGACGACTCTGGGAGATTCTAGTGTATCTCCAACCAAAATGGGCCCCCCGGAGAGACCCTCTACATGCGCGCTTCATACAAAGGAGGATACAGCCGGCTAGCTGGCCGACTAGGTGGCACAGCTAGCCATGTGCATGAATGGCCGTCAGCCATTAAGAGGCAAACTGCTTAGTTCTCCAGTTGTAGCTAATCTATGCATTGAACAGTGCAAGCACTCCGTTGATACTGCCATGTGAAGCTCCACATAAACTGCAGCTCCCAAGGCTGCTCCTGCGCAGTAACAGGAGCGGCACCGGTTACAGTGGCTGTCGCAGCTGCTGCTGGGATGACACTACCGTTGGGATAATTCCGTGGATGGTTTTGCACAGCCTTTCAGGTCCGCATAGCGTCCGTTGTGGGTATCTAGCAGCCAGATGGCTCCTTACGCAAGCTAGCTCTGAGACGGGCACGTCGTCTACTAGCTTGCTGCGTAGTTAGCCAAACCATGGAGTCAGAGCCCATAGAATTTCATTTCCAATGGCCATAGCAAAGGGAATCAGATTTTAAAGAGTCATCTAGACGGCATCAGTGGAAGCGGGAGCAGCTTCTGCTGCTTCTGCATACGGTTTAGGGAGGTTTCTTCGCGCTGAAGGCACAGATACTCCCACTTCTGCTCACAAGTTCTTCCTAGGATATGAAGGCCCACGTTTAAAGCATTTGAGGCTTTTGCAGTTGCAATATATTTTACTCAAGTTGTTGCTCGCATTTTGGTTCCTGAAGGCGCTGCACGTTTGCAGCCCGTTAACACCCCACAGCAGCCCCTCTAAGCTGCCCTATGTATACACCAACATGCATACCAGTAGGAACATAGGGCTTGTGAATTAACAGGAGCACAAGCAGAGTCGAAAATACAAGCAGAGGCTGAAATGTAGCAGCAACGCAAACCCACCATACATGCAAAGAGCGCCTCCTAAAAGTTGCAGGATTAGGCCCCGCAGGAAGCAGCCATGGCAGCAAGTGTAGCGGAAAGAAGCGTCAACATTTTTACTTTACTTGATTGAATCTGTACGTATATGAGCCTTCACACAAGCTGATCTCCCATGTGACTAAGCTTCCAGAAGCCTCTAATATGCTTGGTGTCCCTTGAGGATCGAAGGGAACTAATCCCCTCTCTGTCCGCTGCCACGTCATAAACTGCAGCACACGGGCACCACCTTCAAGTTATGGCAGAGCCGTTCAATTGAGAGTGAGCTACGCTCTTTCTGTTAGTGCTGTGACTGCCGCTGTTGTTGCCGGTCCGGCTCCTCCGGCTTCTAATGTTGTTCCTTCAAAAACGATATTGCATGTAAGTTTTGTCTCAGAGAAAGTAGAAGGGCTTGCAGACTTACGAGGGCTTCACGGCGAAAACACATGCCATACTCTTGCGAATGCCTTAAGCGAAGCTGCAAGCATAATGCTTTCCTGCGCTACAAAAGCCCAAGGGTATGACTAAAGGGGGCTGATATATGGGAGGCGTATAGGGAGTCGCACTGCTACAGAAGCCTCTGAGAAAACTAGGGCTACAGTCAGTGAGAGGGGTCTGCGGCGGCCGCATGGTGCTGTGGGTGTCCACCAGTGGGTTGCTGTAGCGCAGCTACAGCTGGCACTGCAGAAGGCATATTCTTCCGCAGCGTCCGCAACAACTTCTTCCTTCGCACACACTGCGAAGCTCTCCTATGAATCGTATCGAGTTTTTAGAAAAAGGGGATCACGTCTACAAAGGCATCTTGCGGGCGTCTTCCCTCTAGTATATTTCTTCGTGAAACAGCTACCCCACGTCAGTGACACCAACGGCACAGGGGCTAGGTAAGGATTTCCAGAATGGAAAGGTGATTCTATGGTCCCTCCTTGATGCCCGGCCAACAAAAGCCGATGATTTGGAAACATTCAGACGGACTGAAGCTGTCTGAGAGACGCAACTATATCCCTTTCGCCAGTTCATCTGATGGAAGCACACATCGCAACGCTTCAGGACGTTGACTTCAAGGTTTGAATGCGAAAGCATATGCGGCTGAGGCTAGGACTTGGAGGTTGCCGTTCACCAGCCAGCGTTCAGGCTCTAGGGTGACGGCGTTGGATCTTGTAAGATCGACACTCTGGTTTTTCTGCAGTTAATGTGGCCGCTGCTGAGGAGCGATAGATGAAAGCCTTAAGGACGATGACGAACGCGGGTGGCAAGCCCTTGGTGAATCCGCCTCCCTTCTCTCTTGGAGAGGAGGTTACGGAGGTAAGGCTTCCTGTATGCTGCCCGTATTCCGCTCTACCCGGACTTGCTGTCGCCAAGCAAGTGAAGCTGCACGCCTATAACTGAGCACAAGAAGAAAGCGACAGTACATGCTTGTTAGATCTGCCTTGGAAGAAAGAGGGGCGGGGTCTGCATCTTGCGGGGGTCATGCTACTTGTGTCGTTATTGTTCCAATTTCACCGACTGTTGTTGTGACTGCTGTCGACACTGCAGCCAAAAGATTGAGGAGACCTTGCAAACTGGACTTATTTTCAAGCTATGGTCCTTCTAATCCAACCTCAGCAATAAGAGTGTTTTTTTGCGGTAGTGAAACAGCGGGTTTTTCCCCAAACAGTTTGTGGTATCTTGCTCGAGCCTTACAAGTGACCTTGCAGAAACCATAGGCATATTCGCCCCCAAAGTTGCCCCGCAAGCCAAGTCCTTTTGTTTTATCCTCTCACAATACCACTGTGCATGCAAAATTGGTCCAAGATGGCTCTTCATATAATCAAATCCCGGATTGTCGACAAGGGCTAAGAGGGGGGCTGCAGGCTTGGGAGTGGCGGGGGCTACCCCAACGGAGTGGTGACCCAGAGCAGTTCCATCGCGTGTACACAGACTTGCCCTGCCTCGTTCAATGTATTAATACTTGTAATGATGCATTAATGGAGGGCTGACAAGCTGCAGAACCCCTTATTTCGTGAGCTAGTAGCTTTTCCAGTCTATGGCTTGGGGTTTTGCGTAGAGGGACCTCATTCAAGGCCGTATGCAGCTGCCGCTGCGAGGCGGCCAAAATATCACAAAACATGGGACAATTGATACCTTCAGCACGGAAAACAGAAAGTCTTCAGAGGCAAAAGTGGTGCGGGCCTTTCACCGGATGTTACGGCACTGCCACTCAGAGACTTAGGAGTCCAAAAGCATTGACAGGGACAGTCCTATTCCTGCAGTCCATTTAGAACGTTTCCCGAGTCAGGTTTTAAAGGGGCTTAGAACACCTCCGAGCCCGGCTTTGTCTTTCGCTAGTTGCCTTCCTAAGGGTATGCAGGAATAAATAGCGACTCCTCAAGGAATTTCGACAAGGCGGAATACGCTGACTGCAATGGCCACACTGGGTCCTAGATTACCTCCGGCCGCCTCCCCGGCTACCGACACGCTCACTCCAAGACCGCCGTAAAGCCTAAACTTTGAGACCCTATGTTGTGACACAAAACGACATGTCGTAACCCCTGTGCCCTACAATAGGGCTTCCTAAGGGGTAGCATTGGTTATATCTTAAGGGTGCAGTGTGTCCTTCGCTCCGTAGGGTGAGGTCGTGCAACATGATGTTCGACAAGCGGATCTTACGGGGTGTTCCCTTTAAGCTGCTAAAGGTGTGCACTCACTCCAGGAAGCCCAGCAGACAGTTGCCTGTACACTGCATATATGCTCGCTACAATATAGGAGAACCCGCTTGCATAAAATACAATATGCCGCACAGTGTAGCCATAAGTCAGGTATGCGCTTGGCAATCATAAAAACCATTGCTTAGACCTCCACCGAAGATCGATCTAGGGCATTGAATTTAGTGTTTGCCGTTGAGGACTTGTCTTTAGTGGACTCTTCTTCGTTTCCAATCAGTGTGACAAATGCATTTATACATCCGTGCAAGGCGTAGGGAACGATCCGTCTTTTTCTGGCTTTATGTCTACGGTTGGCATCACAATGTGGCCTCTGTGGCTTTGTAGGAGCAGGAAAGCCCCCTTGCCTCATCCTCATCTGTTTTCTCGCGCGATAAGCTCATGCGGGCTCAGCGCACTTCAGCGCAGGCTTCGCTTTTGAAGCAAAAGCAAAAACATCAGCGGCAGCCGCAACAACGAACAATGCGGGGCGCAACAGTTGTGCCCTCTTTTCCCGTGGATGGTGGGAAGGAGATAGGCTTGCAGACCGATCCGCACATCGTGACGCTTACAGCAGTAACGAAGGAGGCAGATGCATCAGCACAAACAGACGCAATACGGGATCGCCCTATGTCTCCTCTTCTCGCCCTTAGAGCTGAACTTGTAGACGCTCACACTCAAATACAGGACGGCGAGCTATTCAACTTTGACGAGTAATTCTAAGCCACAGTTTCGTGAACAATGCTCCGTCAGCTTGATGCCACAAAAAGAAAAAGAGTTCGGCAACATGCAGGAATTGGGGTTGAGGGTTAGAGGGACTGGAGTAGAGGGCATGTATGCAGGGAAGTGGTGCCAGTGCTGGAGGTCCTAATTGGGCGTGTGATAGAGCAGAGCCTTAGCGAGGTAAATCCTTGACCACTAATCCTAAGCCTCAAAAGCAAGGCTGTGCACGGTCTCGACAACAGATTAGGATTTTATATGTAGTGTTAATGGTTCAACGAAGTCTCAAGAGAGCACGGGAAAGATGGGGGCAAGGCAAGGGGCAGCAATAATTTAGGCTCAGCAAGCTGAAAAAAATATAAAGCAATACTGACATGGATCAACAGGGGGAAAAGGAGTACTATGAGCAAGCATTGCTAGTATTAGAGCATCAGTAACAGAATGGGCACAGACAAAAGGACACCACAACAACGGAAAGTGTACGGTAATTTGTATGAGAGATACGGAGATTCAGAGCACACAATCACAGGGAACATTTCTCGAATCATGCTCTTGTAAAATCAGGTAGTGCAAGAAGAGGAGCTAACTGCCATCCAGCAACAGCGTGAGGCCTTCGAACGAGAGAGATTGCAGCAAATAATCGCCGTTCAGGCCCTGGAGGCAGCGACGCAAAGACGCCAGCAAGAAGCCGTGCATACAAGCCCTAAACCCTAAACGCTGAAATCAAAGTGCTAGCTGGACTCTGCATTTCCCCTTTACCCGTTCTCATCTGTACTAGAATTACGTTTTGTGGGTCTGTCGCTGTGTTACTACCTTCCGGCGAAGGCCAGGCGAGTGGCAGAAGCAGCTGCGCACGTCAAATTGGAGCAGTTTGCAGCACAGAAGAGAGACGCCGTGGCCTTTGCAAAAAAATTGCTTAAGGGCTCAGATGCGGCACTGCTAGAGGAGTTGAGGGAGGAAGGGCTCTTTCTCGCTCCTAGCACGGTGAGCTGCCGGTGTGAAGGCATATTTCAGACTGACATGTGCGGCTACTATATTTGGCGAGCTGGAACAGCCGACCGTAAAGTACAAACACTGGCATGGAGAGTCACAGCACACAGCAGAATATACGCCCTATGTATGTTATGTATTTGTAATATACGGAATTTGAGCACGCCACATTCAAGTGAAGATGCACCTTCTGAGGCGCTGTTGCATCTGCTTGGTCACTGTGTTCTTCTGGCTGTTGCGTTATTCTCGTTTCTGTTCTGTTGACATGTATCTGCTATCCCTTCCATTGATTTCTCGTTACTCTTATATTCCATCCCTTTCCTACCGTCCAATTATATATTTCCTTGCATGGCTAACTATTCGCTCACTGAGGGCCTCTCTGGTCACTTGCGTGTTTGCTCACCGAAGGCCGCAGTGGAGATATCCGCCTGGCCACAGATCCTACCGAAGGCAATCCATCTGGTACACACTCTCAATCTAAGCCCCAGGCAGAATGTTTGTTTACCTTGATACATTGCTGGTGTCAAAAGCACAGTGGGTGCTCATTAACATGATGCATAAGGTTTGGAGACTGCCTTATCGTCTTCAGGCCATGCATCAGACTGAAAGAAACTTCCAAGTCGTTGCAGGTTTCTGGGGCCCTAAACCTAAAACTCTTGACCCTAGAGCTTTAAAACCAACCCGCAACATTGCTTTCTTAGTCTTTTGCTGCGCGTCTACACGGCTATTAACGGCCCTGAGCTGTCAATAGCAAGAACACTCCTTAAACCCAAAGCCGTGTATCTTAGGCACTTTGAATGGGTGTGCTTTACAGGCGTTGCTAATGCCGCGTTATCCCCTGTGGTCGCTGTGATGAGCGACCTCGTTACAGCGTACACATTGCACCGTGAACCTCAAGCCCCACGCCCGAAGCCTAGCATGGAACCCTAATTCCTAAATACAAAGCTCCAGCTGTAAACCTGAGATTGCGTGCTACATTGTGCGATGCAGACGGCAGAGGCAGGCTTTAGCACATGCAGAAAAGAAAAAAAAACAAGTTGAAGCTTTTGACAACCGCGTAAGGTGCTGTGATAGCAGCACAATGGGTAGAGATGCATGTGCACTGATCAGCAACTGCAGAAGGAAGAATGATTAAGTGGCGCCGAGGAAGATAGCCAGGAAGTGCAGGACCATTGCTGTTTGCTGGTCTTTGTTTGCTACAGATTGCACAGCGGCGCCGGGAGGCTGAGGAGCGGCGGCTGATGAAAGGAGTGGACACCTTAGAGGCGACACGAGAAATGGAACGGATGGAGAAAGAAAGAGAAGCGCTTGTAGGCCGAGCTTTAGATGCGCTGCCGTCTGTGTATTGATGCTCGCCCATAAGCCGCACTTTACCTCAGGAAAATATATCGGCCCACAAAACTTTGGGACTTTTTGTGCTCGCTGCAATTTGCACTAAGTGCGGAAAAAACGGCAACACAAATATACGACCTTCATTGATCTGTATTATTAACATGTGGCTGTTGAAGGTGTAGACAAAGAAGTAAAGTGCCAGATTGTGTGTGCTCACTTCTCAGGAGAACGCGATGTTGGCCAACGAGGACCATAATGTGTTGCTTCTGCCAAATGATGAGGAAGAAGAGCTTCATACCGAACAAGCTTCGCAAGAGGCACAGCAGACAGAAGAACACTCAAAACTTGAAGAATAACTGCAATCATTCAGCTCTAAACCGTCAGCCTGGACCTCTAGGGTCTTATTCATACCGTACTAACTTTTCCAGCAAGCAGGTGCATGGCATCTTTCATCAGATCTGCACATATACGTGAGAATCGACGCAGACTCACCTGCCGCGTAAATTCATCGGATAATGTCCAGAGAGCATGACATTCCCAATGCTGAGAATGCAGTAGGAGTCCTGGCTGAGGCCCCACCTTCCCGCATGGGTTGTACCTGTGTGCTCACATCAGTGGATTAACAGCAACCACATGTGTAGCTCTGCTGATGAGCAATAGAATAAAGTGAATAAATGCTCAGCATCATAGAAAAGGAATGCCTGTATCTTTCTGGTTAAGCAAATGATCTCTGGAAGCCATTTGCTGCGAATTCGGGCCTCTTCACGAAGGCCACATTGGGTTAAGTAATATCACTAGGGTTTGCGAAGAGCTTAGAGTAAGAAGGATTACTTAAAGTGGTCGTAATATAGCTTATTGGACGCACAGGACGCGCGTCATATACGGGCAGAGCCTACCGGGGTGCAAACAGATGTCACTGGAATGCTGACAGAACACGTGTACAAGTACGCCTGAAAATCCATTGCCACCGCTGACAGAAACACAGAATCTGAGATGCCTGAAGAATGTGTCGTTACACCTAGATACCTTAACAGGTCCAAGAATTAGAGGTACGCTGCCTTGGTTGGCCACGCAGCCCGATTACGAAGACTACCCATATTACTCTTTAGACGAACCGAGTTACTGGTACTACCAGGATTCTTCTGGTTATTGGGACCCCAGAGTCCCTACGATGGCAAAAAGATGCCTTGTGAGCAACCTTCAAATGCAATGCAGGCGATAGTTCACACAACTTCTGGCCAGCTATGCAAGGAGCATCGGCTAGAAAGCAAACCCCTTAGGTTTTGTGGGCCCTTACACCGACACAGTGTGCCGCCGTGGGTGTTTGTAGCAATAGAAACACAGCGATCGCAGCCGTCTACCTTGCCATTCTATCACGCAGATGCAGCACCACTACCCCTTTCTGAAACAGCATAAACACCAGCAGCTCATTCTCTGGACTGCACAGTGATGGGCAGGAGTGGCAGTAGTTGGTTGCACGCCCTAGTATACCGCCACCGCCTCCTTATAAACTTTACGTATGCATGTTCTATCGCCACTCCTAGAGAAGAGAGCATCGTCTTTATTGCAGTCACTTGTGCCTGTAATGGATACCCATGGCATCCTTGTCAGTGGGCCCTTTGCCCCACCCGTTGACTCAAAATTCAAATATGTATTGATCGCCTCTTGTTTTAGTCCTCTCGTAAGTTTCATATCGCATCCTTCGGTTTAGGAATACCAATGTTCGTGAGGAGTTCTGAAAGCATACCAAGCCGTGGCTGTTCTCCTTCGATTCACCTCTGCCAGGATGCCTGGGGGGTACAACGCTAGTTTTGAGCCAATGACTGAATATCTAAGCCTCACAAAAAATTGAAAAGCCAAAGACTGGCGTTGATGCGAACTCGGTGGGGTATCAACTAAAGCATTCTAATGGCACACAGATGCGAAAGCAGTAGAGAAGGGTGCTCGTACATCGGGGTGTCTCAAGTGTAAACCAAAAGTACGTGCTGTGGGATATTGACTTAAGAAGGCTAAGAAAGAAGATCGCAGTCATGCCCAGTGCAGTAATCTTTTAACTCGTACATACGACCTAAAAAAATCTGGAGTTTTTGCATCAAGTGCACCTGCATCTGCTCTTAGAACTGTTGCACAATGGATGGAAAGGGAAGAAGGCCATCCTTCCTGTCCTGTTCAAGTTGCTGCTGCAGGAGTCTGATTTTCTCCATGTTCCTCTGTGAGTCCCCCTTCTTCTTGCTGTTCGGCGCGTGAAGCACCCGGTTTGCGTCCAGGTCAGCAGCCAACGACAGCAGCCAGCGACATGAGTTTATCTGCAGCAGAAGCAAGGGAAGCTGAAAACGCCACAGGCGTGAAAACAAGAGAAAAGTAACAGCTTCTTCAGATGCTGCACTGTGCGCGGGGAGGCACACCCTTTGATACGCCAACAAGAGCAAACACAGCGTGGTACAAGTCAGCAACAGTTTCAGCACCAACTCACGATGCTAATGATGTGGGCCTCCATGAGGAAGGTGTCCACTGTCAGCGACGCCAAATGGCCATCCTCATTCACCTAAACACAGACCGTACGCCATGAGCTATGGGCGCACTAGGTTGCCGAACAAAACACAAAAGGATGGGTGGGAAGGCACCGAAGAACAATACAGCGCGAAAGCTTTGAGACTTGGAATGTCGTGAGGGTTTGAATTTCTGGAGATAGTTGGGTGTCCGTGGGGGGCATACAAGCGCTGCGTCCATGAGGCCGTAGAGGGAAGAAGTGAGGCGCTGTAGGCAGAGATCCAGCCCTCTGTGCTGCGCATCTGTGACCTCTGACATGGCAGAGGCTTTTGATTTGGGGTGTTGCCGCTATGGTAGCTGTTGCTGCTGATGTCGAGCTCGTGCAACAGATGTCGAAGGTCCAAATGATGCAGTTCGACACTTGTTCTCTGTCTTAGAGAGTCGCCTGGCACCTCTGTAGTAGGTGCTCTTGCAGCAACAGTGATAGCTGCCGCCGCTCCACTAAAAACAGAGGGTTCCTATTCCTTCAGCCTCTTGCCTCCGATGCGACTGAAGGGTATCTGACAGTTCGGGTCCTCGGGGAATTGGTGATCACCGTTTTACGGATTAACCCGGGCTGCCATTTCGCTGCATGCGCGCGCTGGAGAGTGAGACACGAAATCTATACCATAGACGTTGGAGCGCATTATGAGACTCAATAAGAGAGCAGCTTGAGCTTAGATATTGACTGTTCAGGTGCTGCTCTCGGTTTCAGCTCGCAAGGGTATAGGTTTCCGGGGCAGAGCATGAGTGCATGCCGAGCAAATTGGCCGAAGAACACAGTGCTTGGGTTTTGGAACATAAGTCTAGCTCCCCCATGACATATGGGATATTATATTTTCATGGATTTGCGTAGCTTGCTAGAGTGTGTAGGGTTTGGCGTTTGGCAGCAGTGCTGTCTCGACAGTTGGCTGGCTAGAGCCGCGGGGCTGCCCCTCCCTGTCGTGTTGCATGTGGGGTTTTGCCGTGCAGGCTCAGTAGGCACTACACTCTTTTTGAGCCCCTTTTCCCCAGTGTCTTTTTGTTTTTCGCGAGGTTTTTGCGCAAAGCACCAATACCTGAAAATGGCTGGCAGGAACGAGCGCACCTACATCATGGTGAAACCCGACGGGGTGCAGCGCGGGTTGGTCCCAGAAGTTTTTAGCCGCTTCCAGCAGAAGGGATATCAGTTGGTGGCTTTGAAGATGAAACAGCCGACGACGCAACTGCTCGAGCAGCACTATGCCGACCTTAAGGGCAAGCCGTTCTTCCCCGGACTTGTCAACTACATGGCCAGCGGCCCTGTTGTCTGCATGGTATGGAAGGGTACAGACGTTGTGAAGCAGGGCAGGAAGCTCCTCGGCGAGACACGGCCTCTTGAGAGTAACCCCGGTAAGCTATGTTCACGCACAGCGACTGCTCTTTCAAGGGATGCATGTTTGGAAGACCAGCGCTGGCGCTCCCCGAAAGAGCCGCCTTTGGGGTTCTTTGTCTTAGTGCGGTACTGTGTGTGGCTTAAGCTGTCTAAGGCCGGGGTGGGAATAAATGCGCTGAACTGCCTTGCGCGTAGAGAATATTGACCTCGCTTCGGGTCCGCACAGGGACGACGTTTGGGGGTTCAGGGTGGTGGGTTTGCGTCTCAGGGACTCTGCGTGGTGACTTCTGTATCGACGTTGGTCGCAATATTGTGCACGGATCGGATTCCGTGGAGTCAGCGGAGAAGGAGATCGCCCTGTGGTTTTCCCAGGACGAGATCTGCGAGTGGACACCCGCGGGCAACAGCTGGATTTACGAGTAAAGTTTAGGGTTTGAGGTTCAGGCTCCAGGCTTGGGGTGCGAGGCAGAGAAAACTGATCGGCTGCAATCCAGGCAGGCGAAGATCCGGCGCCCGTAGACCAACCCGTTGTCTTCACCCGCAATTTTGTGGAAAGGGGTTTACGGATTACAGCGGGTATGGGCACCCTCACCGCTTAGTGATTTGCCGGAAAACAACCAGCTGTTTTATTTAGAGTTACTTCAAGGCGTTTGAGTGGTCTGAAGACTCAGAGCGATCTGTGTGTTGGTTGGCTGATGCAGCAGAGAGGGTGGTAGCCTTGCACTCTGTCGGTGAATGATGGTGGCATATCGGGTTTTAGGGTTAGGTTTATGGTTTAAGGATACGAAAAGCCAATTTTAGTGTAGTACTTGGGGGGGGAGGCATTTGGTGGGCTCTATGGTGTCCTCTTAATCTTTCGCATTGCCTTGTTTGTTCACCATGAACGAGACAAACAAAGTGCACCAGGCGGGGACACAAGGCGCGGCCCGAAAGAGAGGCATTAAGGCCATACACAGTGATAGAGACAGGCAGCAGGGATGGAACTATGGAGGGTGAAATAATGCGATGATAGAGCAAGAAGAAAGTGAGGGCAGATTGGCTTAGGTACACTGTAGCGCCCCATATATGATATCCGTCACTTAACTACAGATCGAATGCAAAGACGTAGATTTTTTGACCTTCCGAAAGACCGCCGCCTACTCCTTGCCCTACTTCCGCAGGATTTTTGCACAAAGGGGGAGGAAGTGGTATTGTGGGTGTTATTGCATTTTGTAGGCTCTCGGAGCATTCGCAGCTAGTTGTATGTGGAATTGAGCGTATGCGCACTCCCTACATTACTGCGCGAAGTTCGCAACAAATAGCACGTAAGAAAAGTGAAGCTAAGTAGTGAATTGTTTGCAAACAATTCACTTAAATGTAAATCAAAATGTGATAGAAGGGGCTAAAGGTCGCGTAGCTCACTACATATATGGGCAGGAGGGGAAGGTTCAGGTAGCCGTGCGAAGGCGGCGCAGAGTGCCACAAGTGAGGCACACAAGAGGATGGAATGCAAACCACGCAAAAGGGTGGCGAGGAAATAGGAAGAGAAGAATTGTTTGCTCTTGTGGGATACTTCGAGGTGCGGTGAATTCCCAATCGCAGAAGCACCGGATTACTCGCTACGTGATGCCTGGACTTCGACACTTGTCAGTGGCTCGAGATTTAGTCTACTAGGCCCAGTAGCTAGCGGCAGTGAAACGAAAAGCAGATCTAGGCTTTTATAAAAAGGAAGGGCCCAACTGGTGTTGTCCAGGCGTTAGCTCAGATCATCCAGTCCTTAGGACGGTTCGTCCGTGTGTTCACTTAAACGCATGAAGCTACACCAGCCTTTGCAACGGCGTATCTGACCGTGCATCTGTACTGTTAACCACGTGTCAACGTGCATGGGGTCTGTTCAAAAGAGGCAGAGTTTTGATGATCGCAGCGAGGCTTGAGAGGGTGCATGCTCCCTGCGTGATTTTTGGGGATGGTACCAGGGCTTCTAACCCTCTTTATGCCTTCGCAGTAGAGCTGGCTGACCGCTTGTGGCTCGAATTTACAAAGTGATGCAACGTTTCATAGGCAGCTAGCCGCACTTGACTTCGACATTGGCGTGCCGGTGGATCCTGAGACAGCGGCCCGCTGTCCTACAAATCCATTTGTCAAAGCCAAAAGTTCATGCTCTATACTAAAGCCAGCAAAATCCCCATGTACACTACTTTTTTTCAGTGCGACTGCTACAGCGGCTGAACTGTGTCTCGGTGGTGCAGCAGCTGTGTGAGGAGTCGCGTGGGCAGCATCGATTGCATCGTTTGGCTCGCTGCGTGTCGGCAGCGGCTGATGGCTCTGCTACTCTGTCTGTTTGCTCGTAATGCTTCTTCTTATTACACCCTGGAACCTCTACGCCCACTAAAAGGGGCTTTAGAGACAAAAGCTAAGTTTGAGGGATTGAGAGCCGCTCCACCTCGCGCTGGCCTCTCCTCTCGGCCGCGCAGGTCAGCCGAGAGCGCCCATGCGCCAAAATTCTTCGTGGCATTTACTACCTCCTCTTCCTTTTCCTAGCACAATTTTTTGCTGCTTAGTACAGCATTGACACACAAGAGAGGCCTACCTGCTCTGTCTCAATCCCTTTCAGTTAGAAGCCTTGTCGTGCTAGCTGGGGCCGGTGCGCACAGTGTCTCTGCATCCCCAGCGCTACCCAAACACTCGACCCTAAAACCTCAGTATTTGTCCAATATGGAGCCATTCGGGATCGACAGCGGGGACGTCCCTCCGCTGTCTCAGCAGAGTAGCCTCCGCACGTTGGCCGACCGCTTTGCATCGAGGGCTTCCCAGCCATTAACTGCCTCGTTTTCCCAACAGATGAGCTTTCCGGAGGGTGCCCCCGAGGACATCGGCAAGCAGCTCACTCGTCAGCTGACTCAAATGATGAACAGTGGGGCGGCCAATGCTTACACCGACGAGAGCCCTCGAGGAGAAGAGCATTCTCCCCTTGTTTATTACCTGGGAGCACGGCTCCTCCGTTCTGGATTGCTAACACAGGTCACCGCTCTGTCCCTCCAGATCCTTTTCTTTCTCCTTTTTGGGGGAAATGGATGGTTCAATGCCAACATCTTTGCTGCCCCGGACGCCCTCAAAGGCGCTTCCGTGTATGTCCACCTTAGCGCCTTCCTAGAAGTCGCTTTCCTATTGGGCGTCATTCAAGTTGCGGCTTTCCAGGTCCTTGTCGCAGACAGCAGCAAGTGAGTAGTCCTTGGCCCTGTGACCAAGGGTTAGGTTACCACACAAATACCACCCAGATCAGCAACTGCACCAACAACAGCTCCCAGCTTCCTCTCCCGTTTGTTTTCGTTGGCACGTGAATACACATTCTGAGGCAGTGATGCGTTTTTGCGATACGTTAAGCCACGCGGCCTTTGCTGTCCTCTTCTAAGTCGTTTGCCCTGCCCCCATCCTCTCGCCTTCTCTGCCGCCCTCCCGGCGGGTTGACGAAATGCCTTCGTGCTTACCGTGTGGCTGTCCAGATGCCACCGTTTAGTATCTTTCCTCCAGCACTGATCCTTCTTGGCTGCCTTTTTCATGGTGGCGAGTGAGCTGTGCGCAAATGCGTTTGATGCTGATAGGTGGACTGTTGGCTTCCGTTCTGGATCAAAGATACTGGCATGTGCTGTATCATTGGACGTGGCGTCCGCAGCTCTGCGTGTGGCCTCCTCGTTACACTTCTGCCGCTTTGTTTCTGCCCGTTGGCTAGGCCGAAACATGCAGCTTAGAGGCGAGTGGACCCTATCATACCTAGGCGGAACGTTGCAGGGACTCTCTCTCTTCTCGTATGGCCTTGGATTCGCCGCACTAGAGCTCTACCACGACAAAGGCACGAAGGACGAGTACGCCTGGGGAATGCTTTTCCTATATCCCCTTGCAGCCATCGCAAGTAAGCCCCAGCCCTTATACTGCTAGCTCTTAAACACAGCACATGACACTTGATGGGACCTACATATTGTAGGCTTCTGCTCAGAAATTCAAACAGCGAGACCCATACGTTGCCCCGGAATAAGTGCCACTCACCCTGGTTGCATAATCACGCGAACTAGAAGTGGATATCCAGTGGGATGCAGGTATCACTGTCTTGCAGCGCTCCAAGCGTGTCGTGTCCCTTCAGAGGTTTCAAAGACTCTTCTGTGTGTGGGCTTTTTATTGTCTTGCGCACACCGCAGAACTGAGCAGCATCTACCTCTCCGTGACCTCATTGTCGCCGCTGCTGCAGCTAGCTGCGCTTGTTCTGGCGTATGTGTGGGCCGACACCTTCGAACCGCAGCTCGAGCGCTGGAGTCCAGAGCTACATACGCGCCGCCTAGACGAGAACATCCTCCCAAACCCCCGAGAGGGGGCACCAGGAGGCCCAATTACTGAAGGAGAAACCTACACCTACACAGCCGTCCCTACGATGACAGAAAATGCAGCCTCGGGCGCACCCATGGGGGCCCACAGCAGAGACATCACCTCCAGAACTAGGCCCTTCGAGACTTTGAACACCTTAACATCCTCAGGCAGCGTCCTTGACGGTCTCCCCACTACCTATGACTACGATGTACTGCAGCAACAAGTTAGGAGCCACATGGAGCAGCAGCAGCAACAACAATGAAGACGACGCGCGGGATACACAGACATCGCGCGCTGCAACAGGCACTGTGGCAGTCGCAGCAGACACTGTAGCACCAGCATCGCTTTAGAGCACAGGACAGAGAAGGCTCCCGACGTGCCGGCCACTTTTTCTGACGCTTCCTTTCCTGTTAGCACAGGTTCTAGGCGCCAGGGAGAACTGCAAAAAATTGCGTTTTAAGTAAGCGGGCGAAACGGATGAGCTGAAGCCGAGGTGTGCCTGCAACTCGTGGCAGTAACCGGCAGCACAACTTCTTGTCTCACGCTGCTACTGCAGCGTTTGACGGAGCTGCGGCGACTGCGGCTATTAAAAATTGACACAAAGGGAGATGAATTTGAAAGACGTTTGTTATATATACATATATATCCGCTTTAGGGCTTGAGGAGAAATTTTAGAGACCCGCAGCCAGCACAGCATGTTTCCTGCACCACACAGACAATCATTCAAAGACAGCAGCTTGGCAGCGCGAGACTAGCTGTTTCGCCGTAGTCTTTGTTCCCTCGGCAGAAACCAAGTCAACCTGCATGCCAGGGCTTTCAGCCAAGAAGCTCACTCACAGATTGTGGGTTCTGCGTGCATGGGTAGCTTACGCGGGTAAGGAAACGGTTTTCTCTGCCTTTCGCGACGAAGAGCTGCGCCCCGCACTCGGCGCACTCAATCTTGCGGGGGCCCTGTATGTGTTGCTCGGGATTCTGCTGCTGCTTTTGCAATAAATCCCTGATGGCCTCTCCATGCAGGCCAGTACGGGCTCGAGGCTTCCGCTTGGACGCCCCTGAGCATGCACCCTCGATAAGAAAACACCTGGAAAAGTAGCAAGGGAGGGAGCAACAGAGACACGTGTGCAGCAATGTGCCTAGGAGCCCAACGGACCTTTTGTTTCGCGGCCTGCAGCTTCCTGCAGTAGCGGTGGTTCACACTGGACAGAAGTGCTTGCTTTTCTTGAGCCGAAAAAAGAACTCAGTAGCCTGCCCAAGACACTCTGCTGCGGCTGCTGCTGCTCCTCGCGTTTCTGTTGCGGTGGTGCCTCGCTTTTGTCATGGCGCAGTTTGCTTGGCCTTGGCTGCTGTCTTTTGGGCTTCTGCGGGGTCGGCTGCTGCTGATGCGATGGAGCCTCATTCAAGCCTATGGAGTGGAGTAGAGACGTAGTTTCCTCGGATGCAGCAGTTGCGCCTGCCCCAGCGGCAGTAGCTGCTCGGGTAGCATCAGGGGTTCCTGCCGCGAGCCTGCCTTCTTTGGGGCACTTCTGCTGCTGCCCTTGCTGCCCCTGTTGCTGTAGCTGCCAGGGTGGATTCTTACGGAGCACGCTGCTGCTGCTGAGGCTGTCTTGGTTGTGGCTGCTGCTCGTTCTGCTGCGGAGTGTTGCCTGCAGTGGCGGCAAGGTGGAGGAGGCCGTGTCTGGGGGCTGAAACTGCGTGAGGAGTCGTGGCTGCTGACGCACTAGACCACAGCAGCGGTGATGTGCGCATGCAAACAGCAAAAGCACAAACAGTGAGAAGCTGGCATGCCTACCCATCCTGTTCACAGCCTTGTTCTCGCCGCTGAAGGTAGCAGCAGCGCCTGTATCTGCACGCAGCCACGTGTGCGGCGGCAGTAGTAACAGCAGCTGCAGTATGCTGGTTGGAAGAAAGGGCAGATGGGGGCAGAGGCAAGCCTTGGCCAGCCCACGTCCCCCGAGCGTCGGCCGCAATACCGAGCTACCGCTGATACTGCCACCACTGTCTTCCGTGAGTTAAAGTAATGATTGTGCTGATCCAGCAATAGGGAAATGTGTTAGGTGGGGGAGGCCTCCGTGTCTTTAGCATCGGAGTACCCTGGGGCTGCCGAACGGGAAGACAAACCTACGGCCTCAGAGCGCAAGCGCCATGTCCTACGCCCTAAATCCTCCAGCTAGAACACACATTAAATGAGTTTCTACATGACTACAACATAGCGCGTCTTTATTAAAGGGCAGGAAAATTTAGCGCTCTCAGCTGTAGCTGCTCTCGTGGTTGTTGCTGATGGACCCGGCAACAGTTGCAGTGACCTCCTACAGCTGGCGGCACCAGCAGCAACAGATTCCTGTAAATGTTTTTATCTCTCTCTCGGCATTCCTCTTGTCTCTCTGTACAGTAGGTTGTAGCTGAAGAGCAGCAGCAACCAGCCGTGGCCAGCAGCTGTCCGCAGCATCCGGCGGCGGCACGTTCAAGCAAGCGGCTGTCGCGGCAAATTGGTGAAGCATTACGACCTTTGGGCTCAAAAAGCGGTAGAAAGCGTAGTACTGGGGGCTCCAGCTGCAGAGAGGGTACGATCAATCAGCTAAAGCAGCAGCAGCAGAAACAGCAACAACAAACTTCGGCAGTCCCGTGGCGTAAGAGAGGCAGCGACCTCAACACACAGAATTATAGCGCCCCGAGCCGCACACCCTACTCGTCCTAGGCATCCCCATTACCCTAGCAGAGTACTTGTGGAGGAACGGCCGAGCCCACCAGCTGAAGGCTTTGTGCTGTAGGGATTAGCGACTTAGGGTGTAGGATTTTTCTGCATCGGCATTTCCCCGCACTTGATCAACGGGTTAAGATGGTGCGCATCCCATTCCTTCCACCTTCATCCCCCAGCCCGAACCGAATCATAACAGGAGTCATGCGTGGCTCCACTAATTCATAACACTTTCTGTGTGGCTGCTTTCAGTGGGACCTCGGCCGCAGCATGGCAGGTTTTTGGGGTGGTGGTGGGGAGGAGTCTGGGGGCAGCTTTACTGCGAATTATACGGCGTACCCCGTTTCCTTCGCTGCCAAGGATCACCTGGAAAGCGGCAACAAGAGTAAGAAAAACGAAGCGTACAGTACGGGTGTATTCATCGCGGAAGGCACGAGAAGCACGCTTCTGCGCCAGCTTGATATCTTTCTTTCTTGAACAGTAGGGCTTGTGGATAATGCAACGCGTTTTTGCGCAGTCCTTCTGCCTCCTTCGGCCCTCCATGCTCTCGCGCGCCTGCACATCTCGTGGCCAATGCACTTCCGCATCAGCAACACCGCAAAGGCGAGAAACCCTAAGCCACGAGCCTTGCACTGCCTCACAGAGAGCCTTAGTCAGCGGGGGTCTCTGCATATACGCAAGTCCGGCTTGGTGCATGTCCGACAGATCTTAGGTGAACGGTTGTTCGCAGCAATTTGGGATCAACGGGAAGGAGGCCGGAGTCTTTTATGGATGCTTTGCAGGATCGCCTAACGCACTGCGGCGTCTTGGAGTTCGTTTCGGAGGAAGGAACATGTTACATGCCTTACTGGGTAAAACCGACACTCAGTGCACTGCATGGAGAGCAATGGCTTATGTATAGTGTTTACAGCGTGAATTCCCGGCTTTCCTTGTGCGCGGGAGTCTAGCCCGAGAGCTTGCCGAGTTTGTGGCCTAGGTTTTTTGCGACCAGTCTTTTTGAACTCAAGATTTACGGTTCGCCGCATGGGGATGACATATTGGGGGTGGGAGTCGGTGGTTTGTTTCGATTGTGGCTTGGGGTGCAGATGATGCAGAACCTGGAGCTTGAGGAAGGAGGCCTCGTCACCGTGACCAACGTGTCTCTTCCCAAAGGGACCTTCGTGCAGCTTCAGCCCCTTGAGACGGAATTCCTAGATATTAGCAACCCGAAGGCCCTGTAAAACATCGACCCGAGCTTTCGTACTTCACGCAACACTCTGTGTAGCAGCCTGTGTCTGAAAATCTCGTGTCGTATTGACACTTTTCACTCAGCTCAGAATGCGTGCAAGAAAACGCACCAAAGGTTTGGGTTTCATGCTCCAGGCTGGAAATGGCTTTGCGAGGATACGCGGCGCTGACAAAGGGCGAAGTGGTGTCACTCCCCTTCCTAGACCACGTCTACCACCTCCTTGTGGCGGTAAGTTCTGCTTCCCAGAATAAACACAGGGACTATGAGCTGCTTGGCGCGTGCATGTGCCTTAAAGTTCGTCCCGAGCCTCGACACATACGGCCCCAGTAAAAAAGCCTTCACTCTAGATCTTTACCGTAGTCCGACGGCCGACGTCTGTGCCTTGTGGGCTGACTGCAATCGCCATTTAGTTTAGCGTGGCACACAGTATCGTTAGCTGTCTTTCACCCCCAAAATCTTACTTGGGAGATGTGCCATCATAGGATCTACGGCCGGCCCCCGCCGTATCGATTGTGGAAACGGACATAGAAGTAGAGTTCAAGGCCCCCGAAGCTTCAGCCCTTCCCACACCTCATCCGGACGCCCCTGGAGGTAATGCAAACGGTTGGCTGCAGAAACAGACCGTTTGTCACGCTCAGACTCATCTGCCATACAAAGAAATGTCTGCTTATCGTGCCATTTGCTGCCACAGCGGTTTCTGAGGGTGGATACGTGAGCAGCGACGAAGCCTCAGACGATACAGGCGAACCCAATAGCGTGAGCCATATGTCTAGCTTTAAGATTCAAGGGTAAGGAGTAGGAGGCGGGGTTGCTGCTCCCCGACGTTTCGTACGGACGATTCTAGGGCTTGAGGTCTGCTTGTTTGCGCTGCAGCGGTTCGGAGGAGAAGGCCGCCGCTTGGATGGGCGGGCCCCCCGCAGCAGTAGCAGCAGCAGCAAAGTAACAGCAGAGGCCAAGACCCTTAGACGCAAACCATGGCTGGAGAAGCTTCCAAACGGCATCCGGGTACGCCAGTAACCTTGGCGTTTCTATCCCAGCCGGGCAGCGCAGTTGTGCCGGCAAGCTACTTTTATATCGTTTGCCCAGATGTTGGACGTTTTCACCTGCAACCGTAAGCTCTGGGATATCTTTCTCTGCATTTGCTGTGCTGCAGCGCGAGTGCGCAGCCTACGAGGCCCTTGTACGGTCGGGTAAGATCCCTGGTGTTGTGGGGAAGGTGTCTGCGGCTGCTGGAGTAACAGCGGCAGCCGCAGCAGCGAAGCAACGCCAAAACTCGGGAGCAGCGGGCAGCTTCCAGCTCTTCGGAGGTGCTGGGAATAGCCTGGAGTAGAACAGCCGCAGTTGCTACTGCTCTAGCTTTACGTTGGGTACAGCTCTTAGAATACCCTGAGCTTCATGGTGGGCTTTTAGGGGCTTGCAGGACTGCTGATTTGCCTGCGGTCGGCGGCGCTACGTGGCGGTTCGAGAACCTGCAAATGCCCGAAAACCCCGAACCTAAAGCTCTAGGCTGCCCTTATCGATTTGCTTTGTAATATCTAGCAGGAGCGCGTGATCGTAGGATCCTGAGTATGGGGTGTTCTATAACATTCGTAGCCAAGGCGTGAGTTAGGGACCCCGTGTATGGTGCGTCCGTGAAGCCAGGGCCCTCGTGGATCCTAGAAGAGAGTTGCAGAGCCTTATATTCCCCGTAGTAATGCAAATAGGAGGGCACTGCGGGGTCATCATGGCTTGCCAACCAGACACTGGAGCCTTGATGGACCTAAAGGGGCTGAAAGGGTTCATAAAGGAGTATATAAAGGAGTACAGCGAGAATAGGGGACTTCTAGGAATTCTACTAGGTGCCTAGGCCACACATGACGGGGAGGCAGTGCGGCTCGCATCCACTGGCGCGGCCTGTAACGGGGATCCTGGGGCCAAGAGTTACACCACAGAAGCCCCAGCATTCACGGGATCGACGATCATGGAGTAGCTCTTGGCAGAGGCCTGCATGATCATTGCCGAGGAATTTCGTTGAAGGATTATATAGCAGATGCTGAGCGAAACGGTTTTGGCCGGGGCCTTTCTTCCACTAGGTACAGTCTTGCCTGGGACTTGGGAGGCAAGGCCTAGCCTTCATGGCAGCCCCATATCGATTATTGCGTTCCGCACTTACTTCTCCTTGTAATAGTGCTAGATTCTGGCTGAGGAAGAGCTCAACTGGCTGCGGCCAGTCCGAATCTTCAAGAGCTTCGTTCTCGTAAAGCAATCTTTCTCCCTTGTGTTGGCAAGGGTCCTAACATTGCTGCGCGATGTGTTGGCAGCTGCACTGCTCGCTGAGCAGTGACATCAAATAAAGCTGCGGTTTGCGTGGTTGTTTGCTTCCGGGGCCTGGAAGATGGCGGCGGTTCAACTGCTTCGAGGTCATACTGACGCGGTGGTGTCTCTGGACCTGTACACGCCCTTCCCAGGGTCACCTTTCTGCTGCGCTTGTTGCTGCTGCAATGGTTATATAGTCACCCCTTTTCCACATCCGCCCGATAAAAGACCGCCTAGCAGCAACAGGAGCTGCAGCAGCAAGCATGTGAAGCGCACCAACAGCGCCTCGGCCTCCGAGGACGATGGTTCTTCTGCGCGCAGTGCATGCAGCTCCAGCACCATCAGTAGCAGCAGCTGTTTGGTGCTGAGCAGCAGCGATGACAGAACTGTAAGGGTCTGGGATGTGAGGCAGCAGCAGGCAGCCGTCAGGGTCTCTCTGGATCCATGGGGAAGCCCAGGCGACGTAGGCGTAGCCCGCTTTTATCCCGGAGGGAATGGGGTTATTGCTGCAGCATGCGGTAACAAGCTGCTCACTTTCGATCTGAGGCACCCTCTGCGGCCACTCATGCAGCAGAAACAACGGGAGGAGCAGCAGAAACCAGGACAACAGCTCGTCACAAGCAGTGATACGGAGTTGAATCCGAGCGTTGTTGATATGAAAGCCATGTCGTGCGTGGATTCGGCAGTGGTAGGAGAGGAGGTTGATGAAGATGATGACTGGGTGATTAATGACTTTGACATCTGGGTGCCCCCAGCTGCAATTCAACAGCAGCTGCAGCAATGCAGTAGCACTGCCAAGGGCTCCAACAGCGGCAAGAAAGCAGCAGGAGAAATAACAGCTTCGGACGAATCCCTTGATGATGTGCTAATTGCTATACCTACTGATGGGGGCAAGGTGGTGGTGTTACACCAGCGCAAGCTACAAGCGCCGCTGCTACTGTCTCTCCCGGCATCCCCTCAACATGGTAGCATATGTGGAATCGCGCGGTTCAGGAAGCATGCCGTGATGGACCTGCTGAGTGGCGGGTTCGCATCCTATTTGCTTGCTACGCAGCTGCTCATGTGTCGAGATTTCGTGGCGTTGGACTTCCCTAAACTGTCATGTTTTTCCACTCGATCTGCTGTTTGTCGTGGTAACGAGACAGCATTGGCGTTCCCGGGGGTATTTTGCTGTTGGTGGCGTTCTATATAGTGCAGGAAGCGTAGGGTGCCTGTCTGATGATTTGCGCTTTCAGGTACGACTGCCAGCTGAAGGATTGGGACTTGTTGCACCGAAAGGCCCGCGGGTGCGTTGACACTCAGAAGCTGACACCAGATGGGGAGGAGCAGCCTGCCCTCTCAGGCTGCAAGCGACAGCAGCAGCGACGGAAGCTCCAGGGACAGCAGCAAATTTTCAACCCCCCTTTCGTGACTGCCCTGGAAGTGGATGCACCGGGGGATCGGGTCTTTATGGGGCTTGGTGATGGCGCAATCAGTATGCTGCAGTACGCAGGTAGGCCTCGCTCCGATATTGTGGCTTTTTGCGCTGGTGTTGCCGCCCGCAGCATTTTGCTTGTCGCTTCGTGTGCCTCGTGGCCTGCTCAGAATCTACGAGGAATGCCCGCCTAGTGCTTCCTCCCGTGTGGCGGGTGGAGGCACATGGAGCTGCGGTTACGCAGCTGCGCCTCCTATCGCTTCAGCAGCAGCAGCAGCAGCATCAGCCTAGGGAGCTGCTGCTCAGCTGTAGTGACGACAGGCGACTGTGCCTTTTCTCACTCGATGAAGAAAAGCCATCGCTGCTGGTGTCGCACCAGCTACGGGAGAAACCCAACGCTTTGAGGGCTTGTCAGCTATGCTGCTGCGGCTGCACAAGCACTCGATGCATCAATCGCAGTAGCGGGGACATGCTGGAGACTGTACGGGCTTATGTGGGGGATGTTAGCCCGGACATTAAAATAATAGACTTGCGCCTCTAAGTGTTGTCCTCTAGAAGGGTATTTTGTCATCGCTTCTCATTCAGACAAGGCTAGCCTAGTGGGATTCCGTAGGCGCCCTTCTATTCCTCAGATCCTTTTGAGGCTCGCTATCGTGTCTAGTCAGGCGTATCCGGCGAAGGAAACATGCAATGATTTTAAGGCAGAAAAATATTGGGGGAAGGATCACGCATGGAGGGAGGCAGATGGACTCCCGCTGCTGCTGACGGGTTGAACCCCGTAGCTTGCGATAGACTCCCCCAAAGGCACAGCGTTCCCTGCTGCTGCCGTTGCTGCCATAGAGACTGCTATCGCAGCGTGGATGAGAGGCGAGGGCCAGCGCACTGCAAAGGATGTACAACTCCTCGGGGGCATCTTGCCCGCTCACGCAGGTACCTAAAGTCTGGTGGTGCCCCCAGCTAAGTTCTCACACCCCGGTACGCCGCCGTGGACTTCTAGGAATTGGATTCTAAGGATTATTTTTATCCCTTGCTTACGATGGCGGCATACTGCCAACGCTTTTAGGGGCGAAGGTTCCCTAGCGCGGAGGAGGAGCTCCGTTTGTCTTGCTGGGACTATTTTCTAGCGCCCATCGGGTCCACTGGGAGGCCCTCATGTCCAACTAAGGCTGTGCAAGGGACGTAGGCGTCTGATCCTGTCTAAGGTCAGGACGTTCCTGAAAAAAAAGGGCCTCCTCTTGGTCTCCAATGTGGTTCAATGTGATGTACACATCCGTCCCTATTCCAAAGTGTGACTGAGGAGGCACGAAGCGGTCAGCGACAGGAAACACACAAAACCAATCATGGGGCACCAATGACATCAACATACAGTATGGAAGAGTCAGAACGGGGGACTGTCCCCTTGTTTGATAAAGCTGACCTGCACGTGAATATCCCCCCCAAAATACCGTGCAAAGGCACGTGAGAGAGGCAGTCCAAATCCTGCGAAAGACATAGTGGCACTGACAAGTATATATGATGCTTTTCGAGCTGCCGCTAAAAGAAGAACGAGCTTTGGCCGCTCGTCCCCCGTTTTCTACTCCGCTGGCTAGCGCCTGCCATTGCGCCTTAAAACTCTGAGCGTGCGGAGAGCACTCCAAACAGCCTTTCCGCAGAAAGCTGGATACACTATCATGGAGGAAACATCGCAAGCAGCGAGCTACCCTGGGGCATGCAGTCAGCGACCCTCTTGCACATACGCAGCTCCAGTAGGCTCCGTACCGTATCCGGCCATGTCTGGCCTGATGAAGTTGGGAGAGAGGGACTGGCTGTTCTCTGATATCCTCGTATTGCTCTCGTCCACTGTACTGTATCTGCATCCCAGTGCACACAGGCACATGTGACCGCGAAGTCGCAGCATGCTTTAATACAGCAACCACATAGCGCACATGCTACAGATTTGTACTAATGGAAGTACTCTCTTAGCTGAAGCTGTCTGCGCGCAGCCTACAGGTAAGTGTTGATCTGGGGCTTTATAATTTTACCCGAAGCTCCACATGGCCTGCAGCTTGTGAGGAGGGACCCCACCGCCTGCGGAGGAGCAGTCATGAAGACAGCACTCGGGCTTAGAGGGTCGGAGGATAGGGACTGCAGCTGGCAGAGGGATAGACGGCCGAAGGGCCACGCACACCGAGATAAAGGCACCGGCCGATGTGCACCAGAAAGTGAGCTAGAGCGATGGGCAATAAGGAGCAGTGAACACTGCCTGAGCGGTGAAACTATGGAGCATCGAACTGAAAGGAGATGCGTAGGTACCCGCATAAACACGGGCCACATGAATGGCAAGCTATGTACAAAAAGAGCCGAGCAGGAGCGACGGGACCTCCAGGGCGAGTGACGGAAAAGCGAGACAGAGGCAGTGGAGGAAACAAGAACAGGATGAAAATGACAGACGAGGAGAATGACACATCGAGGATACGCTCAGGTCCTGGTGAGGGGAGGGAAATGCCAGACCTTTGTCTGAGACCTTGATGACGACTTCCCGTTTGCCCTTGTAAACTTCCACGCGCACCTCAGGCAGGTCTTCGTCGCCTGATATGAGGCCAGCTGAATGCGAACGCAGGAAGTTTCAAGCACGAGCACTTCTGAAGTGAATGGTAGAACTGATAGTCGTCCAGAGAGCACAGAGAGACAGGTCCACATGACCAGAGAGGGGGCAAGGCTGTCTTGCGTGTCGCGCTTCTAGGTAGAGCATAGCTGCGTGCACGGTGGGATGCCTGCCCGCAGTTGCACGCATGTAGCCTGCAGAAGCTTCAAGAAGGCGAACGCCTCGGGGTTCTGACCCTTGCATGTGGAGTCAAGCATCGAGTTGCCCAGGGTATAGAACTCTACAGTGGCCCTCAGAGCGTTTTTGAGGACTTCAGTGATAATCAACGCCAAGTGCTCTGGGATCGTCGCAAATTCTGTCTCCAAGTTCCCTACAAGATAAAGACAAACGAGAGTTCCTCACGGTTCCGCAGTATGAGCATTTTCGGGAGACGACATAGGGGCAAAGGCGCGGGCTGCGGCTCCGAGAACCTACCTGCCACAACGACAAGGGGAGCAATGCCATATGAGTATCGGCAGGAATCTCTGACGTCCTTTGCTCTCGCAGTTATCAGCTCGGCAGGTTTGCAGGAAGTGTTTACTATCCCGCACCAACCTGGCTGCGCAGGGAGTAAAGGGGGCACAAATGCAGCACTCTGAGCCAGGCGGATATGGAACACTTCGACTGTTAGACACAGCAGACGCAGCAGCAAACGATCTGCAGCACACGCTGCAAGAATCTATTCGGAACAAATTGAAGGAACAGTAAGCCCGTCAAAGCAGCGCGAAAAACAGCAACGCAGATTTAAAGAAGTGGCTTGGTTGGACCTTGGGGTTTTGCATGGCGACCAAGTTGTCAATCATGATGCGCCTGCCAATGCGAAAGTAGAAAAAGCGCTCCAGGAACGAGTCAAGAATGACGTCGGTGCAGACTCGGCGAATCCGCTGCACTCCCTGGCCCATTAGATCCACACTGCTGTCGTGGTGCCGCCTCTCACCCTCTAACAACCTGCAATCAAGGGGAGCACCGCAGGCATTCGCCAAAGAAGCAGAACCTGTCTACGCGCAATACCCTCTACCTTGCCCGAGAAGGTAAGAGCAATACCATTATCAAGCTTTAGGACTACAAATATACGGGTCGTGGAATGGAAGGAAGTTTGAGAAGGTAGTACTTGCTGGCGTGGGATTTGGGGTTTGCAATGGTTTGCCCCGATTCACTGAACTCACTCTACGAAGGATGCAAGCTGTTCTACTTCAGTAATAGGAGGAATACCCTGTATTCGCTGGAATGTAAGGACATAAAGGCTGTAGACTTCCTTGATGGGAGGGCAGGAGATTGCGCAGAAAGGTAGTCGGTGGAAGTCGTACAGGCGATGCGCTAGCCGTACGGGCAGCTCAGATTGCACCCACTGTGCCCTGAAAGCAGCAGAGGAAAGTATGGCACTCCAACCGAAATCTATTACATGCATCAGGGAGATAAATGCGTTCATACAGGCCCACGTCTCCGCAAGCCTCTCTACAACCGGCGAAGTGTACACCACAGGCATACAGCACTGCCTAGTTACCCAGAAACGCATTGGGATCTAAGGATCCGGGAATCGTTCTAGAGACCTAGCTGTCTCAGAGCAGTGGAAAGCAGTAAACAGCAAACAACGCTCAGACAAGCAGAGTTCAGCCAAAAGGGAGAATACAAGAAGCTGGGGCAGATTTGAAGCCGTAGAGTCCCTGAAGCAGCCCAATAGGTAAATGTCCTGGCCAGATGTGTAGAAGCCATGTATGGCACACATGTTTATATGCGCCTGAGGAGCATCAAAGCTCTCTCTTACGTCCGGATCCGCGCTTCTGAAGAATTGCTCTGCAAGTTGACAAGCCTCTTGAGAGTCATCGGCCTAATAGCCTTTTGGCTCATCTTTTCCACCTCTTCAATGGTACTCCACAGATCAACTTCCTTGATTTTACTGGTGCTGGAAGTGGTGCTTCCGCCACTAATGCTCATTTTAGTGCTCGCCTCAACGGGGGCTGGATCATCGGCAGCACCTTTGCTGACACCTCGATCAGGCCAGTTTATGGAAGCAACATATCGCGAAGACATCCATTGGTATCTGCCGCTTCCTTGTTGCGTTGTCGGTCTTCCCGTAACCACCGCTGAGAACCAATAGCTCTGGGAGTTCCGGGGAGCCCTGATGTCACTGAGCCACACACAGGGGGACCTCCAGCCGCTGGTCTGCCGCAGCCTAAAGCGCTGCATCCTGAAGGTCGAGAAGGTGATGAAATGAACCAATCGCGGAGGGTGTAGCGTCAGTGGAGCATTGCGTTTTTGGACTGTCCAAGTTAACTGGCATAGGGAGAAGCGGCTGCACTGGGGGAACCCCCATTAAAAGCCAAAATTCTAAAGTTCTTTTTCTCCAGTGTGCTATAATTATGGAAGGTCTCATACATTATGAGCACCCATCATAGCAACAACAGCTGATCTTGATGGTTAGCGACTGCTCCTGGCGTCTACAGGATAACCAGCCCCTCAGTGACCCCGCGGTGTGTAGTGGTGGAAAACACTGCAGAGTGCCATTGCCCTTCTTTGAAGGTAAATGGCCTTTGTCTTTAAAAAGTATTTAGACTAGTAGCTGAAAACATCGCAGAATACTACGGTTTTATACCGACATCGAGTCTTTCACGTACTGTACATGCATCTTTACCTGACGAGCTGTCGGCGGCCCTTCAAGCATTATCAAGTGGGTGTTCTGGTTGTAAAGCTTTGCAAGCAAGGTCCACCCCACAAAAAGGATAGGAGGTTTGAAAGCTAAGCTACTTCGGCCACGAAATATACGGACTTCTGTTAGATCACACCTGAGGGAGATGGCGCGTCTGCTCCAGGGTGGAACCAGCCACTACGGATGTATGTCCTGCAGCCGCTGAATTATTTGTGCACCCCCATTCCAACACACTGATATTAAGCGCGTTAGCCCAGCGAGCACAGATTTAACGGAGCACTGCTCCCTGCTGTCCACGCATAGCCCCTCCAGGAGAAATGGTCCAGCACGAGCCAAGTTGGAATGATGACAATCCGGGCTTAGTAACTGTCATTCTACACTCTAAGCTGATTGGGGGTTTGACCTCAACATCCTTCCATGAAATGCAGCACTCTACAAAGTACCAGTTGCTCCCCTCCTACACGCCGAAAAACAGTTTTGAGGGCAGATACGGAACCACCCTAGCTGCACTTTGTTGCGGGCGAAGCATGCAAATTCACACTCACAAAACAGTGTAAAATAGGGGAAACAGATCGCCTTTTTCATTCAGGATAAAGCAGAGTCTACAACCTTAGAACCTGCTTAGATACAACCACTGTGGACAGGCGAGACCAACGGTGGGATTTTCTTGAACGCAGTTTGTGACTGCAAATGAGGCATGACACCAGTCGTCCTATTTGTATACTGGACCCTTTAGAGTGACCGCTGACAACTTTCCCAATGAGCGGCACATTCTCGTGCATTTCTCAGGTCATTGAAATTTTGCTGTTGTAGAGTTGCAACAGCATACAGTGCAGCACCAAGAAATGAATGAGGGTTATACAAGCATCTCACAACTCGCAGTTCCGCAGAAACCATAACGTCTGCACAGCTAACCCGCGGCACTCCTTGTTCTACTGCTGACCACGGAGAGGAAACGTTGGGCTTAGACTTTGTAATAAATTACGAGAGTCTAACTAGCTGTTTGTCGATAAAATGCGGTAACGCCAACACACAGAAGCAATACTCGAGACGTATACCCCTCAAGTAGAATGGCATGCTGGTGAACAATGAAAGAATCGTTAATGTTGGGGTAACTCGGCCTACAGGCTGAGAGCCAGAAGAAGAGCATCTTTCGTAGGGTGGAACAACTCGCGCGAATCACAGGGACGGCAAGACTTTGATAGCAAAAACAGCGCCCTGGGGCACATAATGGACGCTGCATTCCCCAGAATTTCTCTTGCCTGCCCTCCATAGCTTCAGCGTGTGCAGCCAAACTACAAAGAGAATCACTGCCGGGATGTTCAATGCGCTTTCATTAGTAGCATGAAGCTGTTGAGTATGCGAAGTTAATGGTATTTCTCCTTCGGACTATACAACTACTGCGAGACAATGTAACACTTTGCATCGTTTCCGCGCGTTCTGCTTTCATTCAGTGGAAGAGCACTGAAAGTGGTGGTCAAAGATTGTAAGAGCTTCCCGTCCTAGGGCAGATTTTCCAGAATGTACACCTAACTATCCGTTCCGAGGTTCCCTAGGATCTCACGTATATAAGTAAAAAAAAGAATTCCCGGTGCTGCTCGCGCACAACCTACCTGGGTGCTGCGTCGGGCTGTAGTCAATGAAACTCAAACATCAGCGTAAGGTTGGATTTCGGAACCGTGATCTAGACAGTGTGGACAGCTAAGCAGCAAGTGCAAGACTTCAAATTGCATGCTTGCTATGGCTGCAATTCCCAAGTCTTTGTGGTAAAAGCTGCAAGATATAAAGCTCTACACCTTCGGCGTGTTGGGCATAAGGAACCTAGGGTTTAGGGTCTTAAAGACCGTGACCTCACAAGTTCTCTATTGATTGATTGCCGCCAGGTTTACAGCAGTACTGACTTCAGTCGTTTGGGATTCGAGGTTTTGGAGTAAAGTCTGCAAGGCTTATGGAGAGATTAAAAGCTCGCCTACAAGTCTATCACTGTGATTCGTCTAGACCTCGAACTGCAAGTTGTTCAGCTTTTTCTCCAATGCAGTGCTTACCAGCAGTCATTAATGACACAGAGAACCTATTCTAAGGTCCGTTGTGCTGGACAAAGCTGGATGTGGGTGCCATGGAGCACGGCTCTCAAATTTGAAGGCCTGCTCCTTCATCACCGTAACACCTACCTTCCTAATAAGGTGACGATCCTCGGGCTCTGTTTTTTTGCTTCGTTCTCCACTGCAGCGAAAAGCGCAAGCAAGCACCCGCATTGCATAACTTGCATGTGGTTTCTTCTCGCGATAGCAAAACCTAGTGCGATGTGGAACAGTCTATCGAAAGGTTTGCAGTGAAACTTGTCCTGGCTGCTTTGGTAACTGCCTCATGTACCATCGCAGCTTCTGGTGTTGTTAGTGTGGAACTGCTGCCGTATAGCCTCCGAATGCATTGCTGAGACTCAACCATTTCAAAGGCGCTATCTTTAGCTCCATTCGGCCTAAAAGGACAATTTCACAGTCCCTGAGAACTCTCAATATGCACATGGCAATGCTGACCCCGATGAGTATCAAGCAGCAATATCCAAATAAATCAGAGCAAGTGTGACTAAAGGGACGATGACAAAGTAAAGCACATGCCTATGAGCCACAAACTTAGCAATGCCATATGGAACCGATGCAACCAAGCACTAAGAAAGTTCATAAAGAGCCGAATTAAAAGACGAAAGTGAAGGCTTGGAAAAAACAGAACCAGCTTCTGACGATTCTCCGCCACAAAATGGAAAGAATCCCATGCAGTCCTAAAGGTAACGACACGTGCACTACACTGTTGAAACGAAGACAGACCTTCGTCTTTAGACATCTAATTTCGCACAGTTTCCAGTGTGATCGACACAGACACCTGATTCAGAAACAGATACAGTAGCGGAAGCTATGTGAGATGCCTTCTGACACTGCCAGCACTGCGCAGTGCCTCACAGGACCTCCATGTAGCAAACGCTGTTCCCGCCAGCCGCACCTCGTAAACCCCTATCTGAACCACACGGCGCAAATTGCAAAAATAATAAAAGCAGAACATCTGAACTTGCCGCGGCTTCAGCAAAATAGCCTTGGACGTGCTGCAGCAACTCTAGCTCTCTGCACACATATTCAGCAGCCTCTCCATGGCCACTATTTCTTCCCCAGCTGTATCTGAAGGACTGCGGACCATAGATGCCCATCATACCTCAGGTTCTAAGTTCGTCAGGGGGCTAGCCAGTATAACTAAGGCCTCATTCTTTGAAGAAATTAGAGCCTCTGAGAGCGGCACAACGCACAAACAATAAATGCGGAGCCCCATATTGGGATCAGAAAAGGTAAAGGGACCGCAACTCAAAGATGCGAGTGAAGAGCCAAAAGAAAGACGGGGCGTCCAGTACATGGACTGGTTTAACCCTAAGCAAATGATGTCTACAAGGCTCAAATTAGGGCTGCCTCGTGGAATACCGTCAAGTAGTTTCCTTTCCAAAACATTTTGAGCCACCTTGACACAGCGAGATATCTCCAGCTTGCCGGCCAAGCGCTGTACACGACCAAATGGGAAATATGGTGTAGAGGAGTTTGCAGAGTTATGGGAGTGTTTCAAGAACTGCTGCATCTCGTATCCGGAGCTGTGTCATCTACGTCATGAACTTTCCAGCCTGTGTAGCTTATGACTCTACGATTTTGCAGCTTCGGAGGCTTTCTAAGTGCAATGCCTACGCGATAACCTCCAAGTTCATTCCCTTATGCTCCAGTATTCGCCGTTCTTCGTTTCCCAAGGGGCACTGTGTGCTCTGCTGTCCCTTTTTTGAGTAGCTCGGTTTGGTGTTGTAGAAGTTCGTATATCTAGGCCTCTCTCTATAAAGTTATACCTGCTCCTGAATTTTGCTTTCTACCTCTACCACTACTATTTCTACGCTGTATATCTTACTTTTACATATGCAAGCCATCGTCCGACCACTGCTTTTAATCAGCTTTGCCTGTCGCTGACTTCCAGTTCTGTCTCGTTCTGCCACTACCCACTCGGAGCAATTTACATCCGCTCTGAGTAGCCGCCTCGCTAGACTGCCTTGTCCCTCATTAACTATGATTAAATCTAGCTCCACACTCGCTTACAAACCTGCTGAGATCTGTTTTGTATCTCAATACACAGTTCGCTCTGCGCAGCGGGCGGGCTCAGCTTGTCTATGCATACACTTTATGCATACATAAATCTATTTATATACTGTAACCTACCTTTCTCCCAGTGTAGCCAGCTTTGCTTTATGCGCTCCTGGGCTCATATTCTAAGGTCAAATTCCAGCTTCGCAACCTGCTTCCGTGCGCTGCAGTCTATTGATATGTGTTTTCTACCCGCACACGCTTCAATTTGCCTCCCTATCTCCAAATGCTCCACGAACTGAAGCAATACCCCTTCCACCTGCGCCTACATCTTTGGTATTGCTTGTCGCTGCCTGTGGTTGTAAAAGTCACACAGCGTTTATCATGATCGTTCTGGCCCTGAACAGCAGACACACACTGCACCCAACGATCAACTACGCACCTTTTTGGAGTAGCACAGAATGGCGCTGAGCAGCCTAGCAAATCAAAATACGGGAAAACAGCTAACCTCGTACAAAATCTTGAAGTTCACCCCTTGGAATAACATGTTTGTTTCCACGCCTGTCCGTCACACAACGTACACTGGGTTCTGCCAATATACAATAAAGTCGTCACCCTGTTGAGCTGACCCCAGAATATACACCTCGCCACTCAGCCCCAGGCCCTTTCATTCTTTTCCAAAATTGCATTCGCTGCATCACGCATCCCGCAGGTAAGGTGGATTGCACGGGCATCACTGGCCGCCTTTCACCATGGAGGTTTGTTATTTTCGACCTCCTGATCATACCATCGGTTAAGGCCAACCAGGATTTTGTCGCGTCAACGGCCTGTTTGGCAATTGGCTTAGATTTCCAGCCAAAGCAAGAGAGAAGGCTGAACATTGATACATCATGAAAGCAAAGGGAATTTCGACTAGTGCTACGAAGCAAACAGTGGGTAGGAGCGGCTTTGACATAGCGAATTGAATAATATGTAAGCTTCCAAGTGCCTAGAGCTTGCTGGGGGATTCAGTGTTGGTACGAAAGGCCCACTTTGATATTTTGGGATGGAACCTGCGCATACATCGCATCAAAGCAAGAGACGTTCGGGCATTCTCAGGCATTGGCGTGATTGCAAAGCTCCTTGAAGGCACCAAGTGCATGCGGCACACGAAAGCCTGTAGTCCTGCGGAACATACATGAAACTTGCACATACTTTCGTCCACAGCAGGGGGTAACAACCGTGGCAGCCGCAATTGTCACTTCTACTGCGCTTATGCGTCATAGCCTGCGTACGAAAGCTACCGGGGAGCTATATCACCAGTAAAAAAAACTTCCTACGTTTGTGTGGCCCTGCAGCTTTGCGCCTACTGGCAGTGATGGGTTGAAGATAATGTTTAGGTAGGGTGCACGGGGGAAAATAGGGCCCAAGTTCAATAGTGAAGTTAATGACCGAATACTCTCAAACGAACGCAGCTGCTGTCGAACTGGAGCAAGAGTCTCAAAAACGACCAGATACATGAGACTACTCCTTTGCTATTTGGCCCTTGATGTCCCTGTAGTCCCCCGAACATGAGCGGTCACAAAAGAGACAAAAACCCAGAAGAAAACCTTGTAATATTCAGAGGCTAAGATCATTACGTCGCCAGAAAAGTGCCCTTAAAGTTTAGCTCTCAATGGCCCAAATGAACGAAGAACCCTGTAGCATCCCTTACCCTGCAAGCTTTGTGTCTCCCCTGCCATGAAAATGGCCAGCCTGCAGTCCAGCAGACTTTTTTTGACAATATTTGAGAGTTTCTTGATCAGAATCACACAGACTAAAGCTCCCCAACAAGAGAAGCTACTGGCAAATAGTTGGGGGGAACGTGAGATTGAATGTTGATGTAAGACATATCTACAAACCGTAAAGTTAAAGGCTACTTTCTGCTCAAATTGCAAAACACTACATTCCCCGATACGTAGTAGAGACAGACGTCACTAGAACAGACCTGACCAGCCACTATTGTTGAAAGTGACCTGAGGCGTTCCCGGGACACGGACACCCTAGAAGAAATAAAAACGATTTTACGTGAAAGTGAAATCCGTTTGTACCTCGTATACACATTGTGGGTTCTCGAGACTTAAAAATGCCATATAATGCCCCCGAAACAGAGCTTCACTGCCGGATATGTCAAGAAAGTTCCTAGCATCGCTACTGTGTTTATTTCAGTCTCTTACCCTCAACATATAGGCATATGCTGGTTTTAGCAATGGAATCGCCCATCACCACTGCGGCTTATGTGTATCATGATATGCACAGTTGATGGCCACAAACTTGTAGGGGAGCAATATTGGAGGCAAACCATTTGTGCCCTCTCATCTCGACATGCAGCTTGGCGGTAATGTCAACTCCTGGGGCTGAAATCCAGAGCCTTCCTGAGAAGGCCTACTGGTAACAAGATCACACGTGCGATCCTAAATGTCACAAAGAATATCTATGGAGTAGCACATAAGTACTAAAAATAAGTCAGTTCTATATCACTACGTAAGGCGCACCCTTATAGACAGGAATGATGCGATGGTGCTAAATTTATCTTGACTTGAGAATTGATTAGGACAGCCAGCTCACTCTGCCCAAATTTGAACATGTTGATGAGGCTTTCTTGGAGACGCACCTCGACAGGCTACAAAAGCCACAGAACAGTCAAGAAGGGAGGATAATTACGGCCGCCTACACATAAACTCGGCTGATCCTTTACGGCTCAAGAAGCAGCAACAGGAAGTATGCCTTCGATTGAGCCCGTGCTGGTGGAATGTATTGGCCACAGCTCTGCAAATGCCTTTGTTTTGTGCTCAAAATTTTGCTTCTGAGAGTGTGGAGAGTCTCTCCATCCACCTATGCATTTAATACTTGCATCCCTGGTGCAAACATTTGAAGCTAAAAACGAAAACCTGAGTTTTTCGCCCTAGATTGGTTGCTTGCATCTAGTAACGCAAACCAGGTGACACTACTCAAGCAAGGGCTAATCCAACGTAAGCTGCATTACGGGTGACGCTTGCAAGCCTTCCACACACTTCCCCATAGCCGCAATGATCGAGTCAGCATTCAGTACATCAACGCCCGAACTACCCTTGGCACATGGCCTTATCTTGTGCGGCAAATAGTTTTGACGAAAACCGTGAAGTTTGCGCTAACCTGAGGCATCGCTGTGGCATCCGGTGGAATAGACACTGACAGCTCCGTCCCATCTTCTGGCACGATTACGCCCTGAGATTTTTGCGCTGGCTTATCTAGCGCAAATGGATGGCAGGGAATCTGCGCTGGCTCAGTCGCCTGTTCCGCAGCCTCAGCATTAGCGACAGCCAGGAGGCATCCGCACCATATTCGGCGTCAAATAAATTTCCAGATGATACAAGTAGAGAGCTCTATTAATTCTTCCATCCCTTATGGGTGTATTACTCCATGGTATGCAAGTAAAGATTTCACGGAATACGAGCCCATACGGGCTAGTGGTTGCTGGGTTACCGTGCCCTACTTGCTGCCAAGGCACTACACGATCTGCCGCCTGCGTATGGGAAGAATTTTGTAGTTCTCTTCTGTCCATCACCCGATGCAGCCTTCAAAGGAACTACACTTAGACTAACCTTGGCTTGATCTACAGGTCGTAGAATAGGTGGCTCCCGCCTCTTCGGTATTATTGTTTGAGCTGGTTGTCCAGATGGTTGTTCCTGCGGTGCACGTGATTCCACTACTTGGCTTGCCTCAGCTCCTCCACGACCAAGTGAGTCCTACATGCATCTCCATTTCATCGGCAAAAGAGGCGTTTACATGTGGTGCTTCCAATGCGGCTTTCCGACTGGCCGTGAATGCTTTTTGAAGAGGTCTTAGTCTGTGGGTGTCCGTCTGTAACCCGGTCAGGCAGCAGCATACACAGGTGGTTCGTGGCATTCAGATGGGTCAATGCTAGCTAACGTGTCACGGATAAGCATCAGTACTAGATTTCAGTGATGCTTTGCTTTGGAAAGAAGGTATTCTGCGAGAGAATGGTGAAGCTGGAATGGTAGATTGGAGGATGGAGCACCGGTAGACACAAACTCTCAAGAAAAATTCCTTGGTCAGTTGTTCTCACTACTGATGGCCCCTCGTCTCCGCAAATCCAAGTGCCTGGCTCCTCCCCGTCAGAGCCCTGCAAGAGTCCACATCACAACAATGTCTTAGCGGAATGTAGCCGCCGAACAATCTGGACAGGAAGAAGACTTCTCGAAACAGCCCTCCTGTCAAATCACAGCGACGAAAACGATCTAGTTGTACGCATCTGCTCGACATGACAGTAGTAAATGCGATACGACTCCTAGGCGCTCAACCAATAGCTGACCACCATCTCTAGGCCAGCCTGTACTTGTCCGGAAGTATTTGAGCCACCCTCTGGTACTGTTCACAGCAGTATACTTTCAGATCAAACTACAGCCGCAGACCCTGCTGTCCGCTTTGCCTGTGGTGCCCCACTACTGAGTTGTCTAAATTTCAGGTCTTACCGCTGAGAGGCCGTCATCGTGAATTTCCGGTTTTGCAGGTTGCTTGATAAGGTTCTGCATGAGCAGCATAGCAATTTGCATAGTCGTTTAAAAAGCTTTATGTGAAAGAGCACGCTATCAGGAGGAGCTTTAGCTTAAAGCACCGCGAATGGATGGCTGAACTTAAAGGGACAATAACTGAAGATATGACGAAGGTCTCAAGCCTCAAGCTGCTAGCAGTTGCCTGCTAATAGCCCGCACTTAAATTCATGCAAAGCTTGTGTTAATCTTCCAGTACACGATAGAAACTAACACGATGTACGACGCTATGAGATATAGTCTGTCCCCCCCGTAAAGGATTTTCCTCGTGTACGCCCTGGCCAGCCGGTGATGGCCCCGTCGTTTGGCCCATCTGAAGAAATGCACAACATTGGTTCCGGCAAAAAAGCGCTAACACACGGAATAAGCTGAAGCAGAAGAACGACTATCCAATATGCCCTACTAGTTCAGTTCAACCCGCGTATGGATAAGAAAAGTAGTGCATCCAGGTTACGTCACATCCTGGGTGCCACACGCCTACCCTAAAGAGTAGATAATGGAATGAACAAAGTGGACGCACGCAAGGGTAATGCGCGTCAAGTAAAGACGGGTGGTACCCTTCTGCTGCATAGCAGCCTATATGTTCATGCAGATCAAAGAAAGAATGAGAATTCTCTGCATAATTTATCTTGTTTCCTTTCTTTTCTACCCCCGTGCAGCAGTAGGCTGACTTTCCAGGAGTAATAATTAAGACATATAGATGGAGGCACTAAAAAACAGATTAGATTTGAAGACTCTGAAGTTTTTTTGTGTTGTGTATTGGGCAAGGAAAGAATGTGACACTGATAGCTACATCGTGAGCATCGGTCTGAAGAACTCGCAGAATCGGGGCCCTATTGCTGCCTCTTCGCCTGCCCGCAATTCTAGCAAGGCTCCAAAGCACAAGTGGACTCCACAGAGCGCTCTTTTCTTCTGGTCCAATGTGTAGTATACCTGATGAGCACGAAGGTAATCGCCTTGAACAGGTAGTACGCCGGTAATACGTGACGAGATATCCACCAGCGCGGGGGAGATGTTGATGAGGACAAAAGAGACCGTGCAAAAAGAGAGTAGGAATGCAGCCATAGCCAAAGATGTCTTTTCGCGCTTTGGGGGAACATGATATGTACGTGAAAACCTGTGGGCCTCGAAGCTAGCGGGCCCCTGGTATTCCAAAGGAGCTGCCGGCTTCCAATTCCCCAAAAGGTGTATTCCCGTCACCGAGGTCTGATGGTCGGCGTCCATAATGACTGCCTGTTCGAGCTGACACGCACGTAGGGTAGATGCGAGGAATTGCCATAGCGTATCTGTTGGCGGTACCACACCCGAAGCATTTGCTCCTGTCGGGATAAAGCAGGACACAAGTTTACATATGCTAGAGGCATTATATACCTTGCGTATACATTTCGAGATGTAAACACTGACTTTGGCGCTCCATAAGGTGACTGACCCAGCTTGGTACTAAACCACCAGAACACGTGCAAGGGACCTTTTCAAGAATGTTAGTGCGCCTTCTTACGTGCAAGGGAAAACAGCCGCAGGGGCCCCCCGTAGCTTAGCCATGATATTTTGACAGTTTGGGCTGCGGCTACCTCAAGGGATTTTACGAGGAAGACTTCTCTACGGTAGTGCTGGCTGGGGCACAATCCGATAGAAAAACACTGGGGTGGATTTCCAATAAAGTGATTCCTCTCCGTAGTTCCTCCTTTTCAGACAAATGCCCGTACTTGATTGCACACAATGAAGTAGGACACAAGTGACCCAAGGTGATCTTGTTAGGACGGGGATAACCTTCACGAGCACCAACTCAGTTTGGGGACATTTTGCCACGGGTGCATGGAATTGGGGGAAAGTATGCACGCCAATGTCATATCTTTTATGCTCAGGCCTTATTCGGTCTAATTACGGCAGGTACATCAGATTAAGCACCACACACCCTTGAGGAGACCATTGAACCACAGGTTCTACCCCTTTAGACTCCCTGCCAGGCCGATGGTTTCAGCGTTACAAATGGCATCTGTTCCCCATTACCATTAAACCTTCCGCCTCAGTCTTTACTTTTACTTAGCCTCGTTGCTTGCAGCCAGTGCTAGGACCCCCATTCGGCATGCATCTGCTCCCTACATCGGCAACATGAAACTACAGGATGCTTCTAGACACCACCGAACACAGCAAAAAGAAATTGGCGGCTGACTTTTCCCCGGACATCATTCTCAAGGTTTGCTTCATGCAGCGGCAAGGAAGTTGATTGAAAAGCACTGCCCAAGGATAGTTACCAGTACAAACCTTCTTGACGCACGGGAATGTCAATCATGCCCTGAACTCTTCAACAAGGCTTACCAGGAAGACATTATATGGGACTGAACAACTGAGAAGCAAATCAAAGGGAGAGAAAATCGATGAATAGCAATGCGGAAGGAGAGGAGAAAAGCCTTGTCCATTCTCAGTGTATACCTTCAGGGAAAATGAGGCAAGTGCATACAATCTCAAACAACTATGTTTACTGAGTATTGGCAGACATACTCTAGATATATTAACAATATTGTGGGCTACGCATAATTTTCGGCCGTGGACCTCTTGGCTCATGTGCCTTCCCCTGGTTGCGCAGTGTGAAGTACGCAGCCCGATCATTCAGAAAGTAAGACTTTAAATAGCGTATAATACTCCCATTTCTTTGATTGAACAGACTTACTAGTAGGCCACCGCTCTGCTCATTGCATGTCCCAGATTCTACAAAAGTTATCTTTGTTTCTTGGCACTGGCATTCTTTCACCGGGTTGCATAAACTAGGGCTTATTATCCCTTGGGGCATCATCAAGCACGAAAATTCCGCTTACCCTCAGATTCCTGTTTCTCTGGGAGTGTGCTGTTCCGTCTGTTTCAAGCGGCGCCATTATGTCACGGAAACGTGGGGCTAAGAAGACCTTGCATGACACCAGATACACACAACGGTATTGTAGTTCCGACATTGGGCTATTCGTAACAAGGCCCTGAGCGGGAAGTTCGATCAAAACAAAATTTCGAGATCCAATGTCATTATCTAAAGACCATTTTCCTTCGCCCCCACGTCCAATTCGGCCCATCCTCCCTGTAACTCCCACCCCTTACGGCCCCCCTGTATCCCTTGAGCAAAACCGTTTTGAGCTAGCGAGTAAGAGCGGCAAGTAGCTGTATCGTGAGGGCACCCCAGTCAGTCGTACACAGCCTTAAACGCTTACCCAGCACACAAAAACGTGCGCGCATCCTTTAGCTGTGAGCTAGCGTCGCCTACAAAAGAACGAGAAACTGTAGTAGCAGAGCATACAAAGAACCATGCCCAGTTCCAAACAACCCTTCGTTAAATATCGATTAATCCAACCAGCAAAAGTCACATAGTATCTTTAACTGTTTCACTGGCCAATTGCGACATTTGTGATGCGCTTTCGTCGTCGCGAGTGTACCGTTGGTCGTTTGGCCCATTCGGCAAGGGGCCCCGCTCTCTCTCCCCCACTACAGTGCCCGCATAAGTCTGCGCTTTTTGAAATTCCGTGTGCTATGTAGTGGGTAAGTGAATCGCCAACTTTACGGGAGCGACAGCGGTCTCTCCCGTTTGGGTGGTAAGGCTATTTGTCGCTTATCCTTGGCACTGCGAGGGGCAAGGCTTAGTACGTTACTAGTTGCCGTACAGCTCTACTTCAATGCTGCTCCCTTCTGGCTTAACCAATCTCCGTATTTCCAAAAAGCTGGTGCATGCGCAGTGGACCACTGCCGGGCAACAAGACGGCTATTCATTCAAACCTAAAAAGGAAATATTCTTGCTGGCATATAAGGGGATCTTAGTAAAAATCACATACTGCCAATATTACCAATGAACAACGTAGCAGTAAAACGTGGTGTCTCTTGTCCTGACTGATGCAACCAGCTTTCCGCTAAATGATAGTCTCTATCGTGTAGCTACCACTTTGGGCCTATGAGACAACAAACTGTAGTGCACATAGTGTTTCTGCGAAATTCGTACCATAATCACTGCTGGGTGGCAGCAATATGGGCGATAGGTATCTGAAGAAGCCCCTGCAGGACTGGAATGAGCCCGTTGCAGGCGCCGCAGATGTAGTGAAGCAGCACCGCATCCGCGCTTACAGCTGCTCTCTCAGCTCCTCAAAGCGCTCTCTGTTCACCAGTACTTGTCGCCTCTTAGGCCTTTCAGGCAACAGGGCACTCAGCCCTAACTTGGCAAGTACGGAGGTGTTGTTTTAGACACCGAATGCTAAGGATTTACCGTGGCTAATATAATTGTGTGGAGAGGCCAATTCCTAGGGTCATAGCTTGGATTAACATAAATTAGGTCGCCTAAAAACAATTCTCCATGATCAAGCAGTTTGTACTTGGTATTTCTGTTTATATCTTTTCGCTCCCTTGAAGCTTCGGCTTGTTTTCAAGTAAAGAAGGCTCTTCCAATAGACGCTCAGGTCTGACTTTTAATTTTACTGAGGGACGCTTTTCGTGCATGGGAATGTGGGTACAAAGATAAATTGCGATGGTTTAACACCCCATCGAAGGCCTCCACAAAAGACGATTGCCTCCAAACTCAAACAAAGCTTGACAGAAAGTTACTATCTATCTCTCAGAAGAGCTCGCGCCTTCCCCTACCCACACTCCTGAGAGTTCCCGTCATGAGGGGAGAGGGACGCTATGGTGCGCGTAACTGCAGCCTCAACGCGCTCCAAACAGCGTTCACAAAATAGTCGGACACGCCATCTGGCGCACACGCCCACAACGTCGCGCCTTTTTGTATCGAGCTGGCAGTAGAGTGCAATCAAAAGGCTACCTAAACAGACAAATCAACTAGTCAAATCTTTTTTAATTACACGAGGCTCCCTGGGGGACAGTCGCGTTGATCCTCACGACCAGGGAAGGGGATGGATTCTTTCCTGTAGCACAAACTTTTAATGTCTCCTCGGGTCTCGTAAAGAGTGAGCATAAGGTCTGCAATTCGACACGCGTGCACCTGCTCCCCATGGAGCCCCGTTCTCTCCCAGCATGATGCGAAGACTTAGGACAGTATAATAGCTCATCATCATGCGCATCCAAAAAAAGGGTATCATTGGATGCCCTGAGATCTGGAGGAAGGAACTTCTGGTGGCTTAGAGACTACCTGGTCTGCAGCTACAGTTCCTGATGAAAGTGTATAGCAGCCTCGTAGCATCGTCTCATGTTCTCTGCTGACCACAGCGCTGCCTGACAGTTAATATTAAGGATTGCTCTGACCATCGGTGTACACTAGTGCATGAAAAACCAGCTTAGTACATTAGGTGTTTGCATGTGCACAGCTTCGATGGACGCCGGTGCTACGGTGGCCACGATGCCCAGCCCTAAAATTCTTGCTTTTGTTGCTTGCTCATTCTACATTATTCCTCATAGTGAGCGTGATATGGAATTCAAGCTCGACATCGGCACTAGTGTTAAATAATGCAGCGAGGTCTGGCATAGTGCCCTCCCACACAGCTACTGGAGCCATGGCAATATTGTTTTGCATCTGGTGGACAATACAGCCAACCCGCAGGAGCGTTATCTGGGGGCTGAGTGCCCTGCTGGCCTAGGGTTTTACAGCGCTTCTCGCTATCTAAATATAAGTGCTGGTACCTTTAAGTGCTTAGAAAGCAGCAGGAGGCACGAGTGCGGCGTTACTTTAGTACAGGAAGCCTTTTGAGAGGATCGTTGGGACAGCCCCTTCCTTTCACTTTTGTCCTGCCTCGCATCCTCATGCTGCTGGGGCCTCGTACACAAACGGCCGGCAGCCTGCTTCCTTGAACGCTTTCAAATAATGCTCAGAGTTCGCCGACATAGCCAGTTCGAAAGATGTCTTTTTTCGGAATTTCGAAACGAAGCCCTCTGCAGGTATTGGAGAATGGGCCAAACACTGAGAATAGATGTCTACCGCTTTGCCCATGAAATTCCCGTGGCTAATAAAGCTGACCAGAGGATGTTGACAGTCTAATGCTGTGACAGCGCATTACCAGCACATTGATTTGCAGTTCCACGGTGAATGAACTTGAACTCAAGCCTGAAAATGTAAGCCGGTTTAAAATACCTTCAGAGTCTTTACTACCTTTGGCGATTTTCCCTTTCTGCACTGCTCTGTCCTTACACAAATTGGTATCTTGTTCTGTAAAAGCCTAAGATTTGTTTTTGTATATTGATTACTTTGCATATACGCTGTTATTTTCTCTACATTACTCACATCTGTATGTAAAGGGTAACGCGTGCCTGTGCTGTTTCCAGGATGCAAAAACAGTGCCATTTCGGCGTTGATTCTCTCTTCATTTGTAGCAGCGCTGCAAGTTACGATAAGGTTCGCAGTATTTTGGATGATCGTTCCTCCTGTTTGGCAGCTAAAGGCATGTAACAGCGTACCATCTCCCCACCGGTGTTCTCGGGCGTCCTTATCTCCGTCGTCTGCAGAGTTGCAGCGGGGCCCCGCAGAACATAATGGAAGCAATGACAGGGAAGAAGCACTGCGCATCCAGACTATGAACCTTGTGCTCCACCTCATCACAGGATGTCCCTGTGCTGCGCGCTGCGGATGGAGTCGAGGGCCCTGGCGCCAGGGTTGAAATGGCCCTCCTTTGAAGAAAAATTGGCTTCTTTTGTGTGCAGCATACGCTTCCTTAGCTGAAAGCGGAATTCATTAGCACGACTACCCACAAGATGGCGTCGCAATGTGATATTTAGTCCTGCAGAAGCTGCTGCAAGTAGTCATATACGCATCGAAGCAGGCAAGGCGTTGTCCCACCTTTAAAATATTCTTAGATGCAGACCACGTGGGTATTAAATGCTCTTGTGCAGAAAGAACTGAGTACATCAGAAACATGATGCACTACCTGAAGTGCTTCGTATTGTCATGCAAAGGCCGCATGAATGTTCTGGAACCGGTTGTTTCTGAAATTGCAAATTCGTTGCTTCTCAGCATATCAGTTTCTGCTAGCCGTTGAAGGACAAAGAGGCTTACAAACGCATCACCATCTCTGTGAATTACGTAATTCTCCACAAAATGCAGGAAACTATCTACCCATATTTACCTAGTTGCAGCTTTGGACTTGGCACATTAAATCAAGTGTTGTGGCCTAGCGTGATCCGTCGCTCCGGGACACTGTTAGCGAATAAAACCTTCTATTCAACAGATTTACACCTATAAAAAAAATAAATACATGAATATTAGTCTATTTTGGTGAAGCGCTTACTAGCGACATGTCTGGCACTCAAGAGGTCATATTAGTCAACCACAGGTGCAATAGTCTTCACTTGTTATTAATGCTGAAGCTTGCGGTAAAGGAAGAAAAACCACTGTGTAACGTTATTCATATGCTGCTTTAGGGCAGATCTCCCACGGTTCAAAAATGGCTATTTATGATAGTAAGGTGTGGGTACTGCCGCATTCGTCGTCCTGCGCTGCTGTCCGCATAATGCTGAAACCATGAGACACAAACCTGCTGCTCTCGTCGTTTGTGGTACATACTTGTTTGGAACACAATGGTTCGCCTATCCTCGCAGCTGCACAGCTTGCCACTCCATACGGCACTGACCCTATGATTTGCACTAGCGGCGAGTCATTTTTCAATTTAGAAGGCCTCGCAAACAAATTCTTTGCGGCATCGAGAGCATAGGAATCGAATTTACTGAGGAAAGTCGTGGATTCACACGAGTACGCATATTACTGTACAAATACCTCGAAATACTCTTCGTTACTCAAAAGAAGCATTCAAGTCATGTGGAACCTGCTTAGGCATGCGTAAGCAGGCTTGCTGGAGCCAAGGAAACTATGCAGGGCAAACAAGTAAGGAAAGCCTCAGTAGTTTCTAAGTTGTTGTGCAGCAACATGGAACACCCGAAACAACTTTGGTTCCTTATCAAGGTTATCTGTTTTATGGGCGTCTGCGGGGCAAAGCACTGTTCAGAAGACAATAGAGATGAAGAAGGGCTTGACTGGAAGCTAAGGACGCTAGCCTCCTCCGTGGAATAATCAGGGGCAGACGACGGCTTTAATGCCGTCGTCTGCAAGCCTTTCAGCAAGCCATAAAAGCTTCAATCAATTTTTAAAAGATGTGGAACTTCCTTGCTATGTATTCAAGGCCCCAGCGGTGCCAAAAGACCTGCATCTCGCCAAAGAAAGATTCTGGGTTCCACACTGTGCTGACGTAAAGAGGAATTTCCCTGACAGCTGATTCTACCTAAGGAAGCAATGTTTTATCTGGTTGAGTTCCAGCCGTTCTAGTTAGGGCGGCACCATCACTTCCTGGTGGGTCTTCACACACCTCTAACCGCCCCTATTCATATAGATTACCTGTTCTAGTTTGTTCTCTTCCACACACACGGTCCTTTTACTTTTACTTAGCCTTCAATACCTTCGGAAAAGACGCGCTGATATAATCCTCAAGGTTCATGTCAGACCACAAGCGGAAGTCCAGCGCGCAAAAGGCGCAACCAAGACATCGAAAGTGTAGCAAGCCAGCGCGGCGTTTTAACTGTGCTGGTTCCATACCAAGCTCCCTTGAGCGTACTGAAACGAAGAGCACACAAAAGCTTTCACCATATCCCAACAAGCGACCGCAAACTCGGAATGCTGCTTGTAACATGCGTGCAGCATTCACCAGCAGATAGCTCTGCTCTAAGCACAATACACATGTTATAAAAGTGTAAGCACCCTAAGGATGGGAAAGTCAGGCAGGCTTTCCCTTAGAACGCAGTGCTGTAAGCACTAACAAAGATTTTCACAGGCATGCAGTCGCTGTAGATCCTTGTCCCACTGCTGAAGAATTAGATACACCTTACAGGTCTTCCACTTTTTTTCTGGCTTCAGCAACCCTAGCGCATGAGCCGTCAGCCCAAACGCTCAGCCTTTGTCTAGTACTGCAACGCGCAACAATCCATAAAGAACAAAAAGAGCATCCTGTGGAGGCCATACTGCACTTTCAAGTATGAGCCCGACGGGAGTTATGGCAACAGCAGGAAGGTACAACGCACCACACTTAGTGCTACAGGAGCACTCCAATGAATCCTGCAGCCAATTAAGGTCCGTTTAGCAACTATGCAGAATACCTTTAGGCGCACGTTAAGAGAAGTGGCCTCACGTTTGGGGATCTCTGGGCTACTACCTTGAGGTCGCCAGTGTGAAAGAGCAACGTGGCCTGTAGAAAGCACAGTAAGTGACATGTAACGGGGTACACAGGATAAGCACAGCAACAAAGTTGCCTAGGCCTTTTGCCCATGTAACCTTTTGCGGAACAAGGGGGGCCAGGCAGATTGGAGTTCCTGGGGGCTGGCTACTTGTTGAATAAATTTCAGCTTGATACGCAAAGACTATTACTGCCTGGATCTTCCATTTGTTTTTGCAGCTGCCTTCGGGTGACGACCGCCTCAGCCTGCAGATGACTATATCCGAGTATGAAAGGTGCCGTGCAGCTGATTAGCGACAGACAGAACTGCAGTGGCGTGCCAGTGGTGCCAGCAGAGCTACACACTGCTTTTCTCCATCTGAAGAAGGGCCTTAAAAAAAGTTGTAGAGGGGGCTGATATTTCCGCGCCTTGGTCAATGTTGACTTAAGGCTCACACACAAACTACTGGGAGGCTGCACCACACTGCATCAGCCAGATGACATGCTTTTGGTATGATAGTACAGGAGACTGTTTCATGAAAGTAGCTGTCATACGGTCATATCTTGCCGAATTATAGGGCCTAACAACCACGCATAAAATCCCCAGATAGTCCCTTTGTGCAGCAATCAACACCACTCATGCACAGCATACCCCAAGGAAGGCGTGCAGTACAGCTTCAGATTTGCTACACAGGCTTGGCCCTACCTACTAACTTGCTTCTGTCCCTGTCAAACACAGCAACTGCTCTCAGCAAGACAGTAGTGGCGCAGGCCAAGGTGGACAGCGAGCTAAGAGTCCTGATTGGAGTGTCTCAAAAGTACTGTAGGAAAGGGGCATCACCAGTGCTGGGATGTATCGCCAGGTAGAGACACAGGCGTGCGAAAAGCACATTCATAAAACCACAATTATGGGACTCAAGGAAAGATTTTGCTTGCCTTTTCGCGCTTTCGTGTCCATGACACACTCAACCATCTTCAGCACAACTATCGTATTCTTAGCAAGATATCGGGCTATGTTCTGTAGAGGCACGAAAATCATGTATTTACACGGCTGTCAGCCCTCAATGACACAATTGGTAGCACTTTAGGTGCCATTACATGCAGGCCTCAACCACAAGGGGAACTTATACTCACCGTAATCCCACGATGAGTACTCATGGAGCTCTAAAATCAGCGTATTCACGCAGTCAGAATGCTGTGAGCCGTAGTGTATCGGTACCAATGGATGCTGCTTGTCAATATGACACAGGGCGTGAGGCAGGCAGGTCGTCTTTGACTGTATGCTATCTGCACAAATACACGGCCAGCCATCAGGTTTGTAGCGTGTACTCCACAGAAAAGCAGTAAATGGTGATGTAGAACAAGAGGTTATCCGTTGACTTGCTGGCCCTCCCAAGCAAACCAACAAGCAAAAAGACACTCCTCGCGTACTTTGGACTTGGCGCACTATCATTTGGCATCAAACACCATATCAGTCGCACATTGAGCCTTGAAGCAACATTCTATACCACAGAATAGCATTCAAAGTGAGGGAATAAGCTCTCAAGAGCGTTCCCCTGCATTCCCTTATCGAACCCAGTTCCTTAAGCAATGGGAGTATAAAAAGTGGAGGGAATGCCCCTCCGGAATGGTAGGTTTCTCTTTGAGGCTGAAAAACCCACATTCTATTCAGCTATTTCTAACGCAGGGACCCTCCCTGGCAGCCTCACCTTCGCACCTCCTGATTTCAACTGCAAGCCACCTCTCACACACGATAAAACAAACTCACCCTTAAATGGCACCACCCTCTATGCATTCCGTTAGTAGAATTTCGGGCTCAGCTGGGCTAGACCTCACTGCAGCAGCAAGTGCATTGCATTCAAGAACCATTTGACTCCACACTTACGTTGCACCGGAGAACAGGCCGTCAGCCTCATAGAGACCTGAACTTGACTTGGCATCTTTGGCTAACGGTTTGAGTAGGATTGCCAAAATACGTCAATCCAAAGCCCGCAAAAATCCCAAAGGCAGCGCTGCAAGAAATCACACATTAACTGTTCATGACGGTCACAAAGAGACGCTATATTCCATTGGAAACGCTAAAAGGATGCTCTAAGGTAGTAGTGGTTGTTAGCCAAGTGCTCAAGGGTTATAGATATGGCTTCAATAGTTTCTTTATCCGTGTTACTCAGACAACTAACTTGTTTCTTCGCCACTGTTCCAGCTGTGAGCAACAAACCCCTGGATTTTTCCGGACCTTTTGCCTCTGCCTGCTTGACCTAACAAAAACATACCGAATCACAAAAGTGTATTCTCTCACCCTGCATTTAGAAAGCAGGCAACAAAGTTGCATGCTCTCCTCCTTTACGACCTGCACAAAGTCCACGTAACAGCGGAATCCGCCTTCGGACACAGCCCTTATCTTAAATTACAGGAGGCCTTACGTGAAACTCAGAGTGAAGTGCTGTCGGCTGAAGCCCCTACAGTATAACAGAGAAGTGCGTCAGAAGATACAGAATATCCCTCTACGCAAGAGCAATCGTATGCATATATATCTCTGAATCCCACATATCACTGAGTATTCACAAAAAAACCAGTAGAAACAGGGACGGTATGCTACCATACCGTACAACACGTCGTACGACAGCACAAAGGGCTCATTCCTATAAGAGAAACATTCACTGAGTCGGATGCCGCTCTGTTCCTACAGCCTCTGGTCTGCTGCGTATGTTCAATGGCAAGAGAGACTCATGTTTCCAGTTCGGAGGGCACACGAGCCCAGCCTACGCAGTAGTGCGGCGAAAAGCGGCTTCATTTCTCTCCCTCACCGAAGAGCCAATGCGCATATCAAAACACAGGCATCCAAGACAGCATAAAAGGCAGTGCCTTTGCCATCCTTGAATGGCGTGTATCCTTGCAAATAAGTGCCGCTGAAGGCTTCAAGATGCAGTCAGAGGAGAGCGAAAACCCCATCACACAAACAAGCAGGCATACGTGCGTATTATTAGCCTTTAACACTGGTGTATGTGCGCTCTCGTAGTCACTGGGATAGGATATCACAACAGTAAAGTAGGCAGAAAGCAAGGTACAGGATATATAAAACCTCAATCCCATCACCTCAATCTACTCAGCCCGTAGGCACACCACGACAATGGCACAAAATGAAGTACTCTGTTGCCATAAAACCTGACGACACAAATTTTAGCATGTCAACCCAGTGTGAGGTCCATTTCGCAGCACTAGAGCCCTGAAATCAAGGAGATTCTGGGGGGCTTGCTGTATTCTAGGGAGTTGAAGTGGCCATGAAAATATGTCCTAACAGATTGACGCGGGAAAGCCATACACATGCCTGAAGTCCTAGTGAGTATGAATGAAGTGTTTATTACTACTTGACAATATTCTTGAGGGCGTAGCACAGGCTTTGACATCCGATGGAGCTTGCCCATCCTTACCTCATCACCCTCTGGTGTAGCATCGAGTTGGGCTACAGCATGGAGACGCTGCCTTTGCGGTGGCTACAGGAACACAGGCAGCCGCAAAGGCCAAAAAGATCAGCCGTGCCCCCTTCTCTAAAAACCTATGGCGTCGTTATATTAGGGGAGTTTATGGTAGCTGGAATTTGGGCCCCAGTGAAGGCGTAACCTCGCACCAACTGTTCACCGCAGGAAGGTCGAAAATGCAAGGGTTGCGAGCGTCTCCAGGCAGAATCCTCTAGGGTAGGTAAAAATTTAGTGTCTGCGCCTCTCCCTGGAAAAAACAGTAATGAACAAGAATCCGGAGGAGCAGAGGAAGGACTAAGTGCCTTCTGCCTGAGTAATTCCTGCGGGGGTCCAAAAATATCTTGAAGGGCAGGCGAGGATGGCCTATCCAGCAGCCAAGGGGGGAACTGGGCAAAGCAACGCTCCGTTGCGACTGTTTCAGGGTAGCCTGGGACAACCAAATGATGTCACCTTTCCTACAGTGAGGCTTGTTACGCGTTTCTGCAGTGGCTATCAGCGGCACAAAAGTCGTACGGTAGCACCCCCGATCCTCTCGGGCAACACAACAGATGCAACACCGGCCAGTAGGTAGCGAGTCCGCTACACCGAAAACACCGTAAGGAGCAGCCCGCTAGACATCCACTTGCGAGCAGTAGTACCCACAGAGAGCTGTGGTTCCTGCTGATGATTGATTCTGCAGGTAGTAAGAGGCTTGTTGCCTCTACCATAAACCAGATACCCAAACTACGCACCACGACCCTATGTATAAATTCAAAGGAAGCGTCACAGTCTGACACGTGACGCATTTAGTGACTGAGAGCATAATCCATGATGGTTTCTCCATTAAGCAGCCACAAAAACGCTACACGGGCAAGGCAGCACATACTGGTGCTGCCAGGCCTGGGCTCACACGCAGGCCCACCTGCTACATCCCTGGCAGCCCCTTTTCTTCCATACTTTTAGCGGGCCTGCTGAACAAGCCCTACAGGAACCAAAAGTACAGCGCAGCTCAATTTGCTGTCGCAGAGACAGAGGCCAACAATCTCTCGCCCTTGCAACAGTAGCGCAATACTTAGCGGGTTCCTGCATGGAAGGCATCTGACTGCCCTATCCAATAAAGATCAACTGACGGCAATTGAAAACAGGGCAGAGATATCACGCAGCTCTAACGCATGTGGCAACAGCAGTAGCCGGCAGCTCCTGCAAAGAGCAGGTAAAGCCCGCTTCGGCAACGAGAGTTTGCTTTAGCTGCTTGTTGTCAGCTCACTTCGCACAAGCACCAAGAAATATCAGGCCTCCACACTGCGACCAAAAGTTTCCCATATACCGAAACCTGGCATATTATGGCTATTGAAGCCCCTGGGTATCTAGAGAGACAGGGGTCATGTGAGGGCAGATATCGGCTTCATCATGATTGGGGTTCCCCACTATTCTGCCGGTCTCTAGTGACTTTTCCCTAATCTGGAGGGCATGGGCAGCATTGTATCGAAAGCCTACTATTTGTGATAAATCGGGTAGGCCCTGCGAAGCCTCTCGCCTTGAATGCCCTAACTCCTTGTAGGGCCGATCGACTTGCTTTCCTGCAATTGTGCTGACCACGTTGGTGCAGAACTGAGGATCACTGTCTCACCTGTGGCTCCATACCTGGCCCTAGTAACAACGCAAGGCTCGGCCACCGCTGGGCTGGATACAGCGGCGTCGATCAGGGCTGAATCCACTTAAAGGAAGAGGAAGTAGGGGCCCTCAACGTGCAGCTGGTTGCCTAAGAAAAAATCGAGAATGCATGGAGCTCCACTCCGAGGTGACGAGGAAGTCAGCGTGCATTTTGAGGGGTACTGCTGCCCGTAGTGGTGCAGGAGAACATACGATTCCAACCAGAACACATGGTCTGCGCAGTTTTGGAGAATAGCACCATAAAAAAATTACTGCCCTTGATATGTTTACTGGCGCGGTAACTCACCGCCAGGAGAATCGTAAAGTGTAGGCTGCTACGCCATAAGGACTACAATAATAGGACCCAAACATGTAACGAAATAGAGACTATTTGAGATATAGGTCCTCTTGCTGCCACTCGCTGCATAGCAACTGCGTACGGTCTACTTTAACGAGTGAAATAGCACACTGCTGTGGCTGTCCAACTTTTGTGGCCGCTTGCCGTTCCTTCGTCAACAAGTAGTTCCCCCCATGGCCCCCCTTTCGCCATCTGGGGTGCAGTTTGCTGCGGCGCAAGCAGCACGGGAGAACTGCTAGAAGCACGCAAGAGCAACCTGGATAGGCCGAAGCAGTAGCAGTACCTGCTGCTGTGCCATGAACACCGAAGTGCTGATACATTGCCTTCGCTACTAATTGCCGAAATTTGTCCCCTGCGTGGCTGCTTTAGAGACAAGCTGCTACATATAGTGGATGGACGACTAGTCATCTGAAAATAGCGAAGAGATGGGGGATGGGAGATTTTCGCTTCCTCGCTAAAAGCTGCCTTGGTTCCTACAAAACCTGAAGGCTTCTTCTCGAGCCACAACTACCGGAGCAAATGATGCCCTTGCTACTGCTCCTGTCGTTCGATTTTCCTACTACTTTCACAAAGGAGATGAGGTACAGTACAAAATATAGGCCTTACGAGCGTCAGTTACCCATGTGAAGACTTCTCAGCGTAACTGACGCCCCCCTACTGCACAGATGAGCAGCAAATCCAATGTGAAAGGCAGACAAATGAACAAGTGAAAATGCCCAAATGTGAATGCTGGCACTTTCTAGTTCCTTATAAAAATCTATACCAGAAAAAGGCACACAAGCAGCGGCACCAGAAGCAATTCCACTGCTGCTGTACCCTCATGAAGGGCCACAAATCGAGGGCCAAGCATGAGGAGTCCCGCTCCTCCTGACACTCACGTTCCTCGTAACGTGTGTCTCCATGACACCATATTCCAAGTTCAATTTATGAGTGGGTCTTCAAGGCTGCTGCTGTTGTCCCTCCAGTAACAACTGCTGCGTCTGCAGCTCTCGCCGCTCCTTCTGCTCTTGATATTGCCGTTGCTGCTGGTGTAAGACCTGCTGATCTAGGGGTATGGGTTCCGCGTCCTCCAGTAGCGCTGCAGCCGCAGATGGTAGCAGGTGCCGGAAGATCCGCCAGCCTCTGCCCTTCGGCAACAGCTCCCACACAAACTGCTGCGCTAGCAGCAACGGCCTCGAGCGCAGTAACAGCAAAACAGGTGCAGCAGACAACAACATCAGCTCGCGTCTCCGCTGCTGTTGTCGTTGTCTCGCCGATTGTGTTGCAGGTGCAGCATGAGCAATGAGCTGCTGCAGCAGCAGCGAAACAGCTGCTACATGGAGCAAAGACTTGGGGTGTACCTGCACCTGCAAAAGCAGCTGCCGCTTAACGTAGTCTCCCAAAGTCCGTGGCGATGAAGGGAAGAACTCAACTTCCTCACCCTCCCGGTGCTGCAACTTCTGCTCATGCGGTTCTACAGATTTTTGCAAAGTCTGGACAGTAGCGCTCAGCTCTTCACTGCTCTGCAGTGGATCATCAGAGCCCCCATAGGCAGCACGATTGATTGCGGCAGCAGCTACGGCAGAAAGCTTCTGGTCTTGTCCGGGTGTCGAACCTACAGAAGCGTTACTGGGAGCTCCTTCCCTAGCTAGGATGTCGGCTTCCTGCTGTAGCAGAGCAGCGATTCGCCCTGCTGTGTCTCCTGCTGCGATATAGGCTGCGATTTCCTCAGAGTCGCTGCAGATGTTGCTACTGTGGACGCTACTGCCGGGTGCATCACCTGGAGTGTCCGGGTCTGGTGCTGGGGGGATAGCAATGTCCCATATTAGAGAGACAGCTCTCTTCGAATGCGTCCGAACAGCAGCGGCTGGACTAAAGCTGGCAGCATCATCCTCTGATGCTGCTGATGCTGTGAAAGCATCCGCCTGCATCAGCTGTTGCAATGTCTCGTCCCGGGACAGCAAGCGGCCCCCATGCAGGAGCCGCAGCAGCGTCAAAGGCGGAGGTGGCTGGAGCATCTGCTGAAGCGCGTGCTGCACCTCTTCGATTGTCGACGAAGAAGGTAACAGTAGTTCCCACTGTCTGTCTAGACATTTCACACCGGTTGCTGTCACTACAGAGACGCGTACTTGGCTATTTATATCATGGCTACGAGGAACGGCATTGCCGCCCCGCAACAGCAGCAGCGAAGAGATACTTGTGCTTGGTTGCTGCAGACCTCTGTTTGCTGCTACCAGTGCTGGTAGTGCTGTGGTGGGGTCCAGCAGGTGGCGCGATGCAGTTGCTGCTGTTGCAACTTCTCTTGATTCGGTTGCTCTTCTCGTTGCGGGGCAACGCGCCTGCTGTGGGTAAATCTGCATGCCATGTGTTGCATCGTCATGCAGAAGCAACAACAGCAGCAGTAGGATGGACTTCTGCCTCAAGGACTTAGCTACTCGACAAACAGCAGCCCCAATAAAACGAACAGTTGGGGGCACTGTTGGGGTTTTGCGGGGGAGAGTCATTCTGCCGCGCAGCTCCGTCCCGCCTGCTAATTATATGCTGCTACTGAAAAGGCTGAACTACAGTGTCTGCTGCACGTCTGCTGCATCTGCTGCTGCTGCGCCTTGTCGGGAGATCCACCAAGCCATTTAACGTCCCTTTGGGTGTGCAAGGGCGAGTGCCGCTTGCATGTTGTAGGGTACTACACTTGCATCTTGAGGAAGAAGTGGTGTCGAATAACAACAAGACATTGACGAAGGTTCACAGTGCACCTGTCGCGGCCAAGGTCCGATCCCAGGTGCTGCTCATGATGCGCGTGGTACTGCTACTGCTTATGTACATGGGGAAGCATACTTAACAGGAGACCGCAGACACTTCGACATGAAGCCGCTATTGCTGCCCTTCTGTTCATTTCTAGGCTGTTGCCAACACTGGTCATAGATTACCTGCTCCCACTAGCTCCTTAGCATCGCAGCAGGTGCTGCTGCTCTTGCTGCAGCTGCTGCTGTTCAAGCGATGGCAGCTGCAGGAGCAAAGTGGCGTTTCTTCTCGAGTGTGCAACTCAGACATAAGTTATCTGTGTAGATGCCTTAGTTTAATTTAAACAGAAATCAACTTTTAAGGCTAAAGCGATTAAAGTTATTGGATCTACGACCTGCTGCTGATGTAGCAGCTGCTGCTCCTACGGCAGCTACTGTTGCCGGCATCTCGCTGCAGCAGTCGTCTGCATTCCTGGGAAGCTGCAGCAGTGGGAACCGGAGCATATCGAGCAACAGATGGTGCTGCTACCGTTGATTATTAGAAGTTTTCCTGAATAAGCAGTATTCGCCGTGCGTTTTGATGGTTGCTGTGCCAGCTCTTGCTGCTGCTACAGGAGCAGCAGCACCCGTTGCAAGCAGAGCACAACGGCAAGATAATTGCCTAATGGCACTGCGTTTACAACCCTTTAATTCATAGAGGGCTTGGAGTGGCACAGGGATGCAGCTACTATCTCAATTGGTGGCTAGTGGTCTCAAGCAGGAGGAAGCAGCAACTGCAACCGCAGCTGTGGCGACAACGGTTCAGCAACAACACTGCAAGGGCAGTTCTCCCTGCAGAATCTCTTTTCACCGCAGTTCTACCACTCACTGCTACTGTTATTACCTCCAGGACACGTCAGCCGCAACCTATCACTCCTAGCCTCCGCGTTCTTGCTACAGACTGCATGCGCTAGCCATGCTTAAACTGAGCATCATACGCGCAGTCGGCCTCACTTAGGCTTTGTAGTGGCAGCGTGTCTTGTCACTACGGCAAAAGGAACTGTACCAACGGAAGGACAACACAAAGACCGCAGAAGTAGCTGCGGCAGCAGCAACACATGCAGTGGTTTTTCCGCCGGTGCTGCTCTACGGCCATTGGATTCGTGTGTGTTTTTAACGCATATAGAGACACGAAAATAGTGTCATAAGCTTTCCCTGCTGCGGCCTGGGATCCACTGGTGTAAAAGATGGCGTGCCTCAGTTGTTGCAAGGGAAGTGCCTCCAAAGCCAAGTCCCTTGATGCTTCTGCTACTGATAAGAAAGGGGAGGAGCAGCGGTACCAGCATGACACCACTGCTGCACCTAAGCATGGCGCAACTGCGGGAGATACCTTGACTTTTGCTGGGGGTGACCAGTCGCCTGAGGCAGCGCAGATTAACGGAGCCACACAAAGTGCAGCAGTAACTACCACAGACAAGAATGAATGGAATAGGCAACAGCTTCAAGAACAGGTGCAGCAGCATCAGATTCCGATGCTGCAACAGACGCAACAAGGAGAAGTGCTGCAAGAGCAGCAACAACAGCAGGAAGCTGCTACGAACGCAGCAGCAGATGATGACAATACAGAGTTCCATTCAGCGGTAGAGGCCCCCTCCCCTCCCCAAATAAGTATCACCCCTATCGCTGCAGGCGAGCAGCACATGCGCCAGCAGCAGCAAATGGAAGCAGCGAAGGACCTTCCTACGCGATCCCATAGTCCTGTTTCTGCTGAATCGTCGCCACCTGCTGCTGCAGCCACTGCCCGAGCATCAGAAGCACCACAGTCAGAGGCACCAGTTTCAGCGTCAGCAAACGCACAAGGGGAAGGACTGTCGGCTACGCTTTCTCGTATAATGCAGCAAAGCCTCGAAGACCCTGGAGGAGTCTGGAAGCGACTCGTCACCTGTCTTACCCCCGGAGGGTCTTCCGCTGCCACCGATCAGGCGGTACCGACTTCGCAAACGCCGGAAGCAGCAGAAACAGTAGAACCAGGGGACGCTACTTTACTCCCACGCACCCCTCGTGCTGGGCGAACAGAAAACGCCTCAGGAGAGCACACCGACAATGTTGATGGCGTTTCACCCGTCCCCGGAGAAACAGAAACAGTTCCTTCATCGAACAAGTGCTCAGATGAATCGTCGTTTAAAGGAGATCACGTCCCGGATTCCGCCGAAGCAGCCATTTTGCTGAAGCAGGAGGAACGTGCAGAAGCCGTGGAGTTCAGCACCGGAGACCCTACAGCTGACGGTGCAATCGCGGAAGCAGCAATAGTGGCAGCGGTAGCTGAGGGCCAGAGCAGCACCAGTGTCAGCAAGCTGCGGTCGCGGGCGCAGAGCACGAAGATGAGTCTGGAACAGGTTCTTGCAAAGAAGTGGAAACAACTGATGTTTTACGTTGAAGAGGAGTTGTTGTTTAAGGCGTACCAGTACTTGCTTAATGTGGAGCAGCAAGTGGAGCAACGGCAGCTGCTGCTGCAACAGAACCAAATGGATGAACAGCAGCTGTTGACCGCGTTTCAGGATCAGTTGAATGGGGACCAACGTATCGTAAACCTCAGGGCTAAAATTGCTATCGCCCTGACAATGCTCGATCAGTTTCACTTGGGGCAACTGCGGGCTATTTGCGAGGACCCAAGGCTATCCTTCACGGACTCCATAGGCGCCCTTATGCAGCATTCAATCTCTTGGGGGGGTTCCGCTTCTGCGGTCGGAGCTTCGCCACCTCTTCAAATCACGCAGCACCGAGATCCCTCGAAGACTGCTGGCCCCCACGGGGGTCCTCAAGGGAGCTCACATGCCGGCCCGCAGGGAAGCCCACAAGCAGGCACACAGGGGGGGTCGCTCATGGGCGCTCGTCCTTTGGTGGTGGGCAGCAGTAGCAATACAGATGGATTAGTCCCTGAGAGCAGTGCTCCCGCCGCCGGCGACAGCTTCAGGAGCAATAACAGTGCAACTGACGGCGGGGCCCTGCCGGAGAGGAAGGTCAGTGCTACCAAGATTAAGATGGGTTTGCGAAGTATGGGTAGGAAAATGTCGCTCACAAGGCGCACAAGTTTGAACAGCAGACGGTCTAGCACGAAGAAAATCCTTACGCTCAAACATAGCTCCGATGAGGAGGGATGGATCAGAGAAAAGGGTGAGACAGCTTATTGATGAGCTCAGCCTGCTGCACCTCTTGCCGTCGGCGTGCTCTTGTGATTTTCTGGCTGTGTGGAGGTTCCTATGTTCGTCTTCCAACCCGTGGGCTCCCGTCCCTCGCTTCTTCTGTCCGTCGTTGACTTCTTTATGCATAACGTGGCTTACTCCTACCTCATTTCGCTTATGCAGAATCCCGTTGCCGTATCGCCCTGGCCTCTTTCTTCCTTGCACTTCATGCCGTGCACTGCATCGCTTTCCCTTAATATTATTTCGTTGCCTTTGCTTTTTCGTTTAGTATCTCCTTCCTGGCATTTTTCCATAATATCTGCCTTTGACTGTCTGTTCCAACTGTGCCGTTCATTGTCAACATATACACGTGTCACCTTGTATGGTTGTTAGCACGTGGGTCCGTTGGTTGCATTCTTTTTTTTGTCTGTGTGGGTCGGTCCTTGCAGTTATCAAGTGGATCCCATATATCTACCTCGGGCTTTGCGGTGTCCACTGTCGTTGTCTCAGGAAAGTATTTGGATCTTTCCTACCGCGTTGAAAAGGACACCTCTGTCTCTATAAAGGTTCGCGGGAAGCTGCCTTGCCGTCTTTTTCAGGTGCTATCTATCTTAAATGAATCAGACTTGGCAGGCAACTGGGCGCCTATGTTCAAGTCGGCAGAGAAAGTGCACACATACAGCAGGGCATCGCAGCTCATCAGACAAGTCTTTGACTATCCTTTGTTAGGGGCCAAAGAGACGATTATGTATTCATTCGGAGCCAATGCGCTGGAGGAGTGTGGAGCCGTCATCATTTTCTGCCGATCCCCTCCGGAGGGGGCTACTGAATTTATGGGAAAGCCCATCCCTAAGAAAGGGAAGGTCACCCGCATCCAGAGCGCAAATCTTGTGTTTTTGCTCTACCCAATCTCAGAAGGGAAGCAGACCACTCTGGAGCTCTACGGTAACTTCTTTCACGGGTTGCGCTACGTCCCGATGCGCATCATCACATACGTAGTGAAGAAAGTGGTCAGGGGCATGTTTGTCTCCATAGCCAAGCAGTGCCAACACTTTGCTACCTCCCTTTACAAAGAGAGAGTGGAGGCCAATCCAGACTTCTACTGCTGGATGAGGGACTGTATCGAGGACTTTGTTGCGGGGGAAACAGCGCACCACTTCAAGCAGCTTGAATCCATTTCTCTATGCTCATTCAACTACGAGGAGTTCCAGGACTAACAAACGTCGCTCTTCAGGAAGTTAGCCCAAGGGCGCCCTTAATGTATCCGCATACATGGTTCCCGTTTTTTGCAGCATAAGCGCTGATGGGGGTTGAAGTCTAGCAGGGGCCCCGCATTGGCAGTCTAGTGCGGATCACTTGCGGAGGTTATGTGCGACTGACCTGAACGAGCCAAAATAGATAGCCACAACCTCATATAGCTGCCTTCGCGAAGCAGCGGACCCCATGCTGCAGGAGAGGCTGTGCTCCAGAGCGTTGAGGCTTGAGGCCGCCAACTAAACTACGAAACGACGCCAATATCACCGGCCTACGAAGGTGCAGCTACTCAAACCTCTGAGAAGAGACAGTAATGCAACACGTGTATCGTAGTGATGCCTGGCAGTCTTGTTAGTAGAAGCTCAAAACGGGGCTGTATGCATTTGTAGAAAGGGGCTAGTGTCACGCTCGATATATAAATCCTTAGGGCGAGACTTCGTCCCAAATCCAATACAAAACTCACTAGAATGATGTCAAGTGTCCCTTTAAAAAGGGCTTTCTCCTTCCACTGCCCTCGCTTCTCAGTGTTTTGCCATAAGGGGAGATGGACAGCTAAGAAGCGCGTCGCTACACCGTCTAAGCGCTCCGAGCATTTACAGCTAGCAGAACATAATCTCTACCGCATACCCATACAATTTTCTTCTCGTGTTCGTCTCCCTCTGCTCTCCAACGAACGCGGCATGCGAGTAGCCAAACCATCAAGTGTTTTGCGATCTCTTAATCAGATTACACTTGTGTTGTACTACGCATCAAAGTATAGCTTAGCTTGCTGCAGGTATACCCAACGCATCGTTCTTAATGGCGTACAGGGGGGGCAACCAGCTACCACCTGTAACCTACACAAAACATTTTCGGGAGTCACATTCATTCACTCGATTAAAGAGCAGACAATATAGAACAAATAGCGAGGAACTACACCTGTCCCATCTAATATACTCTTTAAGCATGCAAACGACGTATTTAACTACAATGTGCTAATCACACACTGGTCTATAGGGTAATAAATCGGTAGGAGCCTTACTGCACCTCAAGCCCTCAGTAATACACATCATGCTTGGTTGCCGTACTGCTCCTGCTGGAATCTGCACAGAGAGAGCTTGGGATAAATGCACAAGTTGTACAAGAGCGCAATATCTACTCTTCTTCAAAGTCACTTCTTCATTGCTTGCAATATCCTGACTTTCCTGCCAACTGGAAGGAAAGGGAGCAGGACTGCAAATAGGTGCATCTTCTGAGCCATCCTGCAGCCAGCTATGCTACATTAGGCACCTCAATATGCACTGAACATTTGATTCAGATATAGTAGAGGCTTTGCTTGTTGGCCCTAGTGTCCGGATATTCATTTCTAGCAGAAGAGTGTTTGTAAGGTTGCAGTGTTGCGTGCGTGTGCCCTAGATGCCAAGTCTATTCAGCTGTGGGTGCTCGAAGCGCTTGAGTAGTGCAGCAAGCAGCATCAAAGCGGTTTTTTTCTTCCTCGATATCAGAAGCCCGGAGGGGCGTGGGCAAGGAGAAAAGGGATACTTTTTAGATACAATCAACAATTATCTACGAAGCTTGTGTTGCTTCTAAGGTTGGAGAGTCTCTTTACGGATACCTTAAATAGACGGTTACAGGTGTTAGCACAATCTCAGACAGAAAAAGCCTTCGAAAGATGGACGTTGACTGCTGCACACGAAGTGCTGGGGCAGCAAGGTCCAACGTGCAAGCAGATTTGAGCTCAATAGGTCCATAGCTGGGAGAAAGGCATACCTTGTTGGCCAACACAATGCTATCAGATATGCAGAACCACAAACAGCATTACGGCCATAAGCACGGCCAAATACTCCAAGGTTTTATAAAGTTGTTGGACATGTAACTCGATTTGTACCCCAGAGATGAAGAGAAACAATAACTGCTCCTAGCGTGCTTACTAGAGGAAGAAGCGCTTTAACTGTGGCCCTATTCGTGCACAGGATATTGTCTACTCGCAATGACAAATGCAGTTCAAGCCTTTGTGCAAGCTCCGACTCACCGGGTTATGCCGAGATCACCTTAACAACAAGCTTCGCGAGAGGTGAAAAATCAAAACAGTAAAATATATGAGGTGTGTCATCCGATAATTTTGGAACATTTCTTTGCAAAGGCCACAAAGTGGACGAACACCTTTATCAGCAGCATAAATTAGGTCTATTCAAAGCATGGCGTTAGGTTGTCGCAGGATGGGCAGACACAGCAGCCGACTGGTAGGGCTTCCACAAATAGTGAACTGCTTGAGGTGTGCGGAGCACATGGACACAAACGCTAAATTCTTGGTTGACATTAGGGAGCCAATTAGAACTTGCCATATATGATTGCCGGGACTGTGGCGACCCGTACTAGCCTAGAGTATATAGGGAACGAGAATAGAAAATAAGAGGCAATCTGTACTACCAAGAAGCTCCACACAGCCTTCCAGCAAACCTGTTTCTCCTTTTAAAAATTGATTCAGATAGTCTGAAACCGCAAGCGCCTGCAAGAAGCCAAAGAATTCGAACCAGATTATTGGGCTGGAAGGAAGCACACTGCTTGAAATGCAAAGAAAGCCATCAGGAAAACGGAAGGCCTTCCATTCAGGCTGCAAAGCGGTAAAGGGAGCTATGGAGGATACTGTCGCAATTGGAGACCCACCACGGCTCAATTCTGCCTACAAGTTGACGCTTATGGTTAAGAACTACTAGCGGCAATCGACACTGGATGTGAAGCGGATCTGGTATCCGTGGAAACGGGGAGGAAGTGCAATATGCCTAATCACAATGTAGTGCAGTCCCTGAGATTCACGTTTGCTGACCGGTGGCAACTTGCAACGACTGGCAGGGCTCTGGCAACTCCATGCCACTTAAACTCGAAATTGGGTACCATAGAGGTGATTTGAGACTTCCATGTTGAACTCGTGCTACATAAAGTAATCATAGGCATGCTTTGGGCGACCACATGGAAGGCACCCATGCGGCCACAGCTGCGCGGTCTGGACGTTAGTGTGCCAGGAAGCACTGGGATGACTAACCTCGTGGTGTTCTCAACAATGTCATTGAATCTATGTTGAGCGAGGTAGATTCAATGCCTAAACAAGGTAAGGCAGAGTTCACATGCGGGTAGTTCAGCAGTGCAGTAGGAGAAGACCGTTGTAAACAAGTGTACCATCCAGCTATGCAGCTAGCTTTTTGATAGGAAATTCGATGAAACATTAAGTCAAGAAACAGCAGGAATGGTCAACTGTAATGGGCCTCGTGGATGTGCTAAACAGTGATGAGCCTCCAGGTGGCTAGACACTTATTATTAGTATGGTTCTCCATGTAAAGCTGATCTCCCGGTTACTCCCCAGCTATGTTCGGCAGTATCGAAAGACCAAACGCATGAGAACGCAATTTATCGGTAGTAATACCATCTTGTGCCTTGACACCCATGCATCCGCTACTGTTGCCAAAATCCAAATTGGTCAAAGGGTACAGGACTACCACGTTGAGGATGCTATGGTGTGGCTCAAAACATAGCACGGATGCCAGGGCCTCTGTAGTCCGGCTTGACTCTGCGGTGTTGGTTTCCCAAAAAGAGGCTCATGCGCTTTCGAACTATATCGGGACTCACAACGCAATGGGATAGCTCTGAGGGTTCTTTAGTGGGCTGGGATGCGCTTCGCGGCGGAGACTATGCACTGCAATGCCCACATTGCCAGCAGTTGAAGTGCGCCGTTATGCCTACCCCGGTGTTTTGACAAGCCGGTATGTTCCCTGAAGGATTTGGACTGATCTTACTCTGAGCTTTGATGATGAATACCCTAGGTCAAAGGTCGGGAGAGCATCTACATCCTGTTCGAGGATTCTGTGAACATCTCCACTTAAATCCTTGCTCTAGCTCTGTCGTTGCTCAGTTAGTCTGACTCACG